>NC_059472.1:133851432-134452341 GCF_018139145.2 Gymnogyps californianus
GGCTGGGTGGGGAGAGCTTTTGTTTGGAGAGCGTGTTGGGGTGATGCTTGGCAAAAGCTGAGGCGTGGGGAAGCCTGACGTGCACAGTCTCACTCTCCTATGAAACTGGGCTGTGGCCAGCTTGTGTACCTTACCTAGGAATTTGGAAGCACTCCTGGCACTGTGGTGTGGTCTCAGAGACCTATTTTTCTCTTGCATGTTATTCACAACCTCGGATAATGCCCTGAAAGATCATGTAGTAGAGCAAATCATGTGAGGGGGAAGCAAAGCAAGGATGGAAGATTTGGAGAGGAGATTACATTGATTAATGCTGACAAATAGCATAACCTTAATGTCTGGCTTAAGGCTACCTTACTCCAGTTCTGTTTAACTCAACTGAGATCAATGAGGATGGTAAGAAAGTAGTATAAATCTTAGCATACTCCTCCCTGTTAATTGAGTAAATCTGAAGTCATGGATACCCCACAAGCCTCAACTGTCCTTATATGGACTAGCTACTAGAAGCCAAAGCCCACAGCCTTTTAATGGGGTCACCGTTACAAACACAGTAGGACCCAGGTGTAAGCATTTCAGCAAATGTTCTTGCAGATGCGCTCCAAATGTTCTCAGCTGTGCTCCAACAGCAAAATTTGCCAGGAGCTCTTGAAAGTATCTTGCGTTCGGCAGCTGTGGCTATATTGCTCAAAAAACATCATATTTGACAGCCCCTGCCTGCCCTCTGTCTACACAGCCAGTTGGCCTGGGCACGCTTGGCCCTGAGATAATGTGCGGGGTGTATTCAGGCAGGTGTGGCCCAAGAACTCCGTCCTGTGTGATCGTGCCAGGACTGCGTTTGCCAACCACGCAGCATGCAGGGCTGATCCTGAACGTGATCTCTATTCTGTCCATGGCATGCTGTTTAAGTACTGAACGGTTCAGAACTGTTCAGTTGTGTCAAATCAGACCAAAAGTCCATCTAACGCCGGCATCTTGCCTCTGGCAGAGGCAAGTAGAAGTTGGTAGTGAAGAGTATAATACTTCTTCCCAGAAATACTTTCACATCCTGCAGCAAATCATGCTTCAGCAACTTAGCCAGATGTGGCATCTTTTCTTTGAAAGGATTTATCCTGTCATATCCACATCACCCTGCAGCAGAGAGCTCCACAACACCTGTCTCGTGCTTTTCAAAACGGCCGCCGGATGGATCCTTTTGACGTCCTCTGGTTCCACTCGCGGAGACCACACGTTCCCTGTGCAACCACTCTGCCCTGTGTGTGATTTTGTAGATCTCTGTAAAGTATCTGTCCTCAGACATCTCTCTAGAGACTAAAGAGTCCTAGTGCAGTTAATTGTTCTTCACCTGGAAGTTGTTCCATACCTTTGATCAGCTCTGTCACTCCCCTCTCTACTTTTTTTCAGTTCTACTATGTCTCTTTTAAGATGTGTGTGCCGGGGGAGGGAACCATAACTGCTGAACTAGGTCACATAAAACCTTGGACGAATTCCTGGGTTTCTATTTTAATGTCTCCAAAGCCTTGGCAAAGGTTCAGAACTGTTCAGTTTTCTTCCTCTCTCTCTCTTCAGCAGAGTTACTCCTATGATTAAGGCAAACCTCGCAACCTCCCAGCTCACCAGTGTGAAGCTGGAAGAGAGCAGTGCAGCTAGAAACACACTGACGGAAGGATCACTACATTTGGTCCTCTTCAATCTTGGGCATCCTTACCATATAATCTCACTCACAAACTGATCAAGTCTTGTTTGAAAATAAGCTAGTGTTTTTGCGCCCACTACTCCTACCAGAAGGCTGTTCCAGAATCTTGCTCTTGATCATAGGAAATCTCCTTTCCAGTCTACCTTTCTCCATGGCCGCTTTATACACATTTATTTTTATTCCTCTTCTCTCTTTCGTTAATGTTTATTTCCCTGATACATTCATGGACCACAAACATGCTAAGGTTCATTATGTTAGGTTATCCAAACCAGGTCCTTCCAGTCTCTTCTTGCATGATAGAGCTTCTATTTCTTTCTTCTAGCTTTTACCTGCATCTGCCCTAGTTTGACATCGGCTTTTCTGAACACTCACAGCCAAAGCTGTACACACTCTTCTGGATAAGGACTCACCAGTGCCTTGGCTAACTGCACGCTTCTGGAAATACTGCACTTGGTTAATCCTAACATGACATCTGCAGTTTTCGTACTGGTAATTGCCATGGTCCTGATGTGATCAGTTAATGAATCCAAATACATCTCCTTGTTTGTAGATATCTTTCAGTTTATGCAAAGATTCCTGTTAATAATTCCCATGTACATAGCCTTTCATTTATGCTGTTGAAATCTATCCCACTTCTATTGCTCCAACTCTCAGTTCTGCCTCTATGATGCTCTGAATTTCCTCTGTGCTGATGGAAATATTCACAACTGATCCCGAGGCAAGTCCTTGAGGAATTCAACTAGCAGTCTCTTGCCAGCGCAACACCTCCTCTTTGAGCTAAGTCTGACCTCATTTCTCTTTCTGCCAGTTCTTTATGTATACCATACTTCTTCAGTATTAATCCCTCCTTCTCCAGATGAATTAATAACTTCAGCGGTATAGTACAAAGTACTTGACTGAGGTTGAATTCTCCTTGTTTGCAAAATGTGGGAATTTTACCAAATAATGTTATCAGATTAGACTAATATGATCACCCTAACTAAAGCCATATTGCATTTTTTACCACTTTTTGGGTGTCTCCATGAATTTAATTATTTTGTGCTTTAAACTTTGTTCTACAGTTCTCCGCCCTTCTTGAATTCCAGCTGATAGGTCTAGCCAGGTTTTCCTCTTTCTTCAGTCCTGGTCAAAGAGGACAATGTAAGCACCTAACTGCCACTGCCAAATGTCATATATTGTTAAAAATCCTTGCCACAAGATTTTTAGTTTCATGTATGAGTTCTTTCACTATTCTGAGACAGATGTTAGTGTTGGTTCATGCTTACTACCTTTTAACTTCGTTTGGATGTGATCATTTCTATTTATATCCCCCCAATTCTCTTCAGCTCTTCTGCCTCACGTCCTTAATCCCAAAGAATTAATTTAATTTGAGGGCATCCCTAGAATATTTTTAATATTGCCCTTTCTTCACTGCATCCCTGCATCTTTCTTTGTTCTTTGTTTTTATGGCCAAGATAGTGTTTATTGTGTAAATTCTTTTGCAAGCCCTAATTCAAGTTGTCTTTCACCAAAATGTGAGTCAAATAATGGAAATGTTGAACTTCAGTGTTTTGTAGGACTTCTTGCCATAATGGACACATTATTTAGACTTTTTGATTACAAAACATATTTTGAGGACATATTATCACTCAGTTAAGCATGCTAAATTTTTGCTCTGGTTTTGTTTTCTCTCTTGATTTGAACTTGATCTCTGCTGATTCCCAGGGCAGATAACGGTTGCTGAGTGAAAAGAAAACCCAACGCTTCTTATAGTGTTTTAGAGTGTCATAGCTGCAAGATGGAAAAAAGTAAAACGCATGCATTTCCGTTGATGTCTTAAACACATCTCACAGCAGGGAAATACTGGGAGGTGGCAATACCTTTGCCCTCTGCATACTGGAGAGAAGGGTAGAGTTGTGTTAGAGCAGCCCTTGTGGCTAAGATAGGATTTGTGCCAAATATCAGCACAAATATTCTGAGTAGCAAGGCAGCCCAGTGAAGGCATCTTACTTCTGTTTTAATAACAACCTTACCTTCGTTGCTGGGTTTGCAGAACCTCTTCGTTAAAAGACGTCTTTAAAATGTGGGTATGCAGAAGTGTATCCTGGCTTCAGCAAAGAGCCTACATTCACTGAGGGCTTTGAAGCACCCAGATTTATAAACAGGAGAGTTGAAGACAGATTTAATAATAACCTGAATCCTTCCCTAGAGCACAGAGGCAGGAGTCTCTGTTTCATTCATAACTAGAGCAATGGTAATTTGGAGCATTCGGTGGAACAGAACTGGTCATCATGAAGCGGAGGCCGAGGCTGTAAAATCTGACACGCTTGAGACCTCTGGCTCACAAGGCTTTAGGTTAAGCACATGTGTCAGTATTTGTATGTTCTGCACCTAAATCCCATAGCTGCTATTAGAGCGCATGGATTACAAAAGCTGAGTTATCGAAGTGCTGAACTGCTGGGACAAGTCCTACCATCAGCTTTTTTTATTTTTACAGCATTTAGCTCGATCACCCTAGTTTATTTCCGAGTTTATTAGTACAACACAACCCTGCTTGAGATAAATAGCAAAATAGGTCGGTCTTTATTAACACTAAATATGCCATTTTCATTCACTATGCATCATTCCTTTTTATTCTCCACTGTGGCTACCTTAAAGATGCCTAGACATTTGCTTAAAATATGTTTTCAGACAATAAGAAAGCAATTGAATGTAGCTGCGTGCATGGAGCAGCCTCTATCCCCAGGAATCAAGTGACATTTACAACTTTTTGCCTTCCGAGGAGTGATCTTTGGGTATTTTCATACTCCAGAAAGTTCTTTTAAATATTTTTAGTCTCAGGATTGTAGGAGGGGATTGAAATATTTTGTGCCAAGTTTTTCAGAAGGTGTATTGCCAAAAATGTCTGTGTAAGAAGAGGAGAAAATACTTAAAAAATAAAGATATTCAGTTCTTTTAACCCGAATTTCAACTGTTACACGCATGCTCTCCTTCGTTCACAGAACAAAATGCCATGCACCAACGCACACACACTTTGTAATTTTTCTGATCCAGATGCTTTTCCAAACATAGGGCTGTTGACAGTAAAAATTTAGAGAGAACTCTTACCGAATGTGCTTTTTCTCTACTTGCTTTTCCTTTGTATGCACTTTTCTCCTGTTCCAAACTATGACAGGCATTTATAGAAGTGTTTCTTAAAAAACGAGAATTTCCCAATCTTTCTCACCTCTTAGCGTTCTCATCACCTGCAATTATTCAAAACAATAAAACCTTGGATTCCTTTACTCAGAAAAAAAGGCTACATTAAGTAAAAGATTTGTGACTGTGATTGATTACAGACTACAGAAGAACAAGATTATTCTGAAGGAAAAGTCTTACAGATAAATGGATTATAGTTACTTACACTTGCTGACATGGGATTGAAATATTCCATTTCTGCTTTTGTGACCACTGGGTTCACTCGTGAGAGCTGGGTGAAACTGGGTAGAAACGGATTAGAAACACAAATAAAGTCCATTTTCCACTGTCCAAAGAGTGCACGCACGACACAAAAGGAAATATTAAATGAGATATTATAATGTCTTTCTGTTTTTGAGCTTGACCCTGCATTCCCTTATTCCGTTACGCTGGAGTTAATGGGGCTGCTCTACTCCCACAAGGACGATTTAAGCTATTATTAGTAAGAAACAGTTCTCTTCCTTACATGCTGTTCATCAGAGGCGTGCAGAGGAAGACATGCAGAGAAAAACTCCTGAGGACTGTGTGGCAGCACTCAGTGTACCCACAGCCCCGGGACGATGCTGGAGCCCCTCGCCGTGCCCCGGGCAGAGCGCAGCGGGTCACCGCCACCCCGCACGCCTCACCCCAGGGCAACGCCAGCGCGGGCAGCCGGAGCCGCACACCGGCTTTGTGGGAAGGAGGCTGCAAGACCGCTCTTCCCAGCAGAATCGTGCCTCCGGTTCATGCGCTTGGAGGCACCCAGGGAAAGATTCAGAGTTGACCCATTGAAGTCTCTTGCCTGAAGGGTAGCCGCTCTTCACTTTCCAGGGTGGGAATGATATGACTTTGCTAGAAATCGGCAGCTCTAACATTTCTTTTTAGTTTCAGAGCTTTTCTTATTTTTCTAAGTCTTTCCGCTTCCCCTCTGCAGTAAAGTGGTGGTTATATTTACTCATGCTGTGCTGGAATGTTTTTTTATTTACAATGAAATATAAATGATGCTAAACCTTTCAATGTTAGTTTATTACCTTTATTTTCCACCACTTTTTGTGTGTTTGCTTTTGTGCACCTAATTTTTGTTTTCATTCTGTTCTAATTTGTTTGCAGTCATTTTGCAGACAAACATCTGATGTAGTTTGGACCACAAGTGACTCATAGATCGCAGTCTGAGTAACAAATATTTATTGATGTTCGTACTCTTTGGGTAGATTTTTACTTCCTCTGTATTTCGCTTAAAAGAGTTACACTGGACCTCTGCACATCTGGAAGAAAAATCAAAGATAAAAGAGCCTCTATTTTGATTTATATTAGCATTTGTTCTTACACAGGAAAAAAGAAACAGAAAGTCAGAAAAATAAAAAAATCCTACTTCATTAATATAGGGGGTTTTAAAATTACACCACTTATTTCAGGTCCCACTTCAATTGAAGATGTGAAAAATTAAACCTTGGTGAACCTCTTTTATATTCAGGTAGGTGGATAGTCTGTGTGCTGTTAACATGGTGTGTGTGTCAGATGATATATGTGTGAACTGATCTGGAATGTAGCCAAACAGCTAAAAAACACAGATTCCAATAGCTAAAGAAATTAGGACTCAACTCACAAACAGCCATACTCTATTCCGAAGGACCAGGGGTGAAAAAAAAATTATTTAGAAAATGCACCTCATTGGAGAAAGAGATTTATATTGCATGAGTGACTTCTTTTTAAATTAAATGGCAGGCATCCTTAAACTGTAATTTACTGGCACAGCTGAATTCCCCAAGGTAACAAAACAAACTCCAGGGCTGCATCGAGGAATGCTCAGTAACCCGCCACCACCGGACAGCAACAAGCCTGCAGTGTCTGCGACGTGGGCAAGCGCTGGAGCTCAGACCTGCAGCAAACTGCTCACTGGAGCTGCCGATGGAGAGATAATAAAACTCCCTTTTCTCCTCAGCTTACTGATATTTGGGGAAGGTCACTCCTGACATACAGTGGGTTTACATGACATAGTGATATTTTTTGTCCTCATGATGCTGATAGAGCAAAAAAATAAAACTGTGATTTGAAGCCCTGGAAGAGCTGGGCAGGGGAGACCATGAAATCCTCGGCCTTTGTTTGGCCTCTGCAATAAATTTGGTTGCACCGAAGGGCAGGTGCTTCCGTGGTTTTTCCTTCCATTTCTGATGCTGCTGGGCTCTTTGCAGGAACTTTTACCTTTCTGCAGAAACGTTTGCTTTTATTAAGGCCCTGGTTTTGCAAGGTACTTGGGAACATGTTTAATTTCAGATCGTCAGTAATCTCATTGACCAGAAGTTTGGTATCTGCTCTGCTGAGTCAAAGCTGCAGCTACTAATTTCACTTAAGCACTGTGAGGAAAATAGAGCAGCGTTTTCCCCTCCATTTTTAAGTGTATGAACCTCCTATATTTCCCACATGCTATAAATGTCCTTTTCAGTAGATCTGAAATATTCCTACCACATTAATTAAAACTTATCTTTTTGTATAATCCCGTTTTCTCTTTAAGTCTCATTAACCACTTCCTCCTTGTCCCTACCTCAAGTCAAAGCTTTTCTTGTTTTCAGGGCTCCCTGCTGCTCCTGACAGCACCTTGCTCTCAGTTATTCATCATTACTGCTAATGAGCTGTGGGCAAAACCACCAGGTTTTTGCAGTGGACTCACATACTGGGGTGAAGATGTCCAATTTGGCAGCTTTTAGACATATGAGGTTTGGTGAGGTGAATCCCCACCCTTCTTGCCCTTCCATCCTTGATTACTGTCATTATTTCTCTAGGAATTTCATTAATCTAATTTGATGAGACTGCCTCCTAAGCCATGTACTGTTGTTCCTTTTCCTTTGGCTGACCTAGGATTTTTATATGCTATGAAGTAGCTTATGTGATTATAAACTGCATTTCTTTCAGCATTTAAATGACTCTCCACTGTAAGATCCAGAGTTTGCTTTTGCATGTACTTATGAGAAAACTGAACGAAACAGGAGCATATGCACAAATTAGGTTTAAAGTCATGAAAATGATTTTTCCTCCCTATTCATTCTGTCCTAAAAAATGGTAAGATGACTCCAAGACAGTGAGGAAGTCTGAGGGCCAAATTCAACACTTGCTTAAGAGGCTACTGAGTTTATGTATGAAGAGTGATAAAAAATAAAGGAGGATATTTATCACATGGGCAAGATGTGATTCTCATTTTCATGCTTAGAAAGCTCATTATACTCACTCAAAGTCTGTTTGCACTGCCAAAGGATTATTAAGAGACTGAAGCACAGATGAGAAGTGGCCCCAAATTAAGGCAAGAAAGACTAGCAAGGAGCTCTACAGCTTTGTGCTATGCTTCATTTCAAGCATCTCCAGATAAAAAGTTCAGAGACAGGAGGCTGGCACAAAGCATGGACTAACATGTTCACAATGCAAACCTCAGAACCACAAATAACTTATTATTTCATAATTTGACTTCTTCAAGTGCTGCTAGCCCCAAAAGGCCAGCTCTTAACTGCTCAATTTTCTCCATTGACTCTAATTAAGGTTTTCCTTGGCTCGTGATCCTGGTGAACTTGGAGAACTTTAATTTTTTTTTTTTTTTTAAATCTGCTTTTCTCACCAGGTGGAGTATTCCCTGCAAACCCTGAAACTTATGAACTTTGCAGTACATTTTACAAGATACTTTTGCCTACACTTTTGACTGAAGATGGAGGCGTTCCACAAATCCCCAAGTAAAAATCATTTTATTAGCCAGTTTGTGCACTGTATACAGGAGAATATGGGATTATTTGTTAAGAAATTTACTGCCAAAAAATTTATGGCAGTAATATAAACTCACAAGTGTCCCTTTCTGCTGAGGGGGAGTTGACTTCAGTAGCCGTATGACTGATGATGTGACAAAGTGTGATAGGGAATGCAGCTGCTGGACTAGAAAAAAATAGTTCCTAAAAACCAGAGATAGAACACAGAAATACCTTTAAAAGGAAATCATTTATTATTATTATTATTGTGCTAATTAACAATCCCTTCAAAAAGTCTGAAGATGACTTACTTGTTTTTCTTGTCTATATTAGTTTAGAAGAGGTAAAAACATGAAAGTGTTTTTTACTATGGTATTAATTATCTCTACCTCTTTGAAAATTATTTTTCCAAAATATTTTTTTTTACACTGTAGGTATACTTAATTCATTTAATTTGTCTTTAATTAAAAATCATTACCTCCTATGCAGTTTTCAAGGCACTGCATGATGCTTTTGTGTTTGAAATTCTGTGTTTGACAATGTAAGTTTTATCAGTGATTTCTACTACCCACATAAGGTAATGCTAAGGAAATTCTGTGCTGACATTTTTCTCCTTTAAATCAGACTGGTTATTTTTGGCTTTTACTCTTTGTCATTTTTAGTTTTTTCCAGCACCTTCTCTCCCCCTTGCTTCCTCCTGTCTGTTCTCCTCCTACTCCCCAAAGCATGGAGAATTCCCAGTTTGGATTTGAACTCTGCAGCTGGCTACTCTGTCAAAAACTGGCTGAACCAAAACTCCAGATTAAGGCTGAATGAATAGTTAATGGATGTTTCTTTTTTTTTTTTTAATCTGAAAAACCAATGCCCCCTCCCAGTACTTTATCTGAAGTCAAATGAACCTTTCCATTTGGTCTCCAAAAAAATGCTTTAGTTTAGAGTTTGTTAATTTCATTTTGTTTTTACAGTATTTTTGTATTCAATTTAGGCATCTTTGATCTTAAATCACTGTTTTGAAACAAAACATTCTGTTTTGAAATAAACTGAAATGAAATATTGTAACATAAAAAGAAAAAGCCTCCACCTTTTTTGGACAAAACTATTCACTGCACTTGGCAAAAATTAGTGAATAGTTTTGATCAACCTAGAACCAATTTTCTTTGTCAAATAAACAATTTGCTTGGGAAAAAAAATCCATATGTACTCCATATAGAAGATGCAAATATAGAATATTTGCATATGAATAACAGTTATCTGTAAGTATAAGCCTACTGCAATGTAATTCCCTTTGAATTCAATTATCCTAGTCCAACTGCCATGCATAAGATACAAATGCTCTTGTTTTCCTATTTAACAAAGACAAAACTCAAGGATCAGAGTGGGGTAAGCAGGGCTGAATGTGCGTGCATGTCTGCTCGATCCAACCTGTTCCCAGAGGAAAGGAGACACAGGGTGTCTGCTAATGGTGGGGCACCTTTCTCCTTCCCCAGTACCTCTCCTGACAGCAAAAGCCAGCCTGGCTTTTGACAGCTTAAGCAAAGTAGGCAGCTGGGGCATTTTTGCTTCCTCCAGCATTTCGCTGAGCCTAGGCAGCTGCCTGCACTTGCCAGGAGCAGAGCAGGCCCGAAACGTGGCCGCGGCTACGTGCTCAGAGGGGACGTGGCCGTGCGAGGGGGACTCAGCTCTCCCGGCTGCGGCAGCCTGGCGTCGGCGTTCGGACTTGCCAGCCCAGGCTCTCCTCAATGCCACTGAAGAGAAACAGGCCCCGTTACGGAGTCAGTCGTGGGACCAATTTCAAAAGGCTTTTGGATGAGATGACCTCCTTCCTCCACTGACTATAAAGGGGTGAACTAGGCTTTGAGTGGTATAAAATGACCTACTTTTTGTCTGTAAAAAAGGGAGCCAAGAAACTACCATTCACCTTTCTTCTTTTAATAGCTGTGCTAAAATAAACTCTCCCTAGTTGTGGCTGATAGCATGGAAATGCTTCAGTTTAAACTGGGCAATGCTCTAAGGAGCCGGGGCGATGGCTGGATTTGCGATACAGCAACAGCCCGTTTGTCACCTGGCACACTCTAAAAGGCAGCTCTCCTAACATATGTGCAAAGAAAAATACTGCTTATCGTATCTTTCAGCATTTATATTTCTTCTCAAAGGTAAATTAAGATGTTGCTTTTAGAGTTAGTTCTGTTTAATGTTATTCAGATTTCAGTTTCAGCTTTTTCACACCTTTCAAATTCATAAACATGTGAACGTTTTGAAGGATGTTGTTTGGATTCCTTTTGGCTTTGAGGTATCTGGCTCTGTTTTTGTTTATGGCTTGGTTTCTATGTTTTTGAATTTGACTCCTGATTTCTTTTATAATATTTGTCTTTTTTTTTTACCCTCCATATTCTCTAGCTGAAAACCTGGTGCATTAGAAACTGTTTGTAAAGGATATGTGCCATTCTGTAGCTGTGGTTGGGAGTTATGCAAACTTGAAGCTAAAAAAAGAAAACACAGAGGATTTGATAAAAGCATGCATATAAAATAGCAGAAAATCTTCTGATTTCACTCTATATTGCAGAGAACAAGAAGATTTTCTGCAGACTTCTGTGGAGAAAATCTCTCCATAGTAATAATGGTTTGAGATACCAGTCACTGAAGTTTGAATCAAATAAGGCAGGGACTTGGGCTCTGTGTTTCCTCATCCAGGTGGTCTTTTCACAGGGCACTGGCAGGAGAGGAGCCACACTATTTTTTTTTGTGAGAAATTTCATCTTTGACATCAAATCTGGTTTGGGATGTGAGGATCTCATCCAAGCTGCTGCTGTTACTATCCTTGCTGCTGTGGCTTCGTTGTGACTAGTTTGAATGCCAGGCCTTTTTTTTTTTTTGACAAGAGGAAGTTTAGACCACAATCTTTAGACCAGTTTTGCTTGTGACTTAGCAAGTAAATACCATAAATAGTTAATATTTGGAATTCACAGATGGAGAAGATGAAAGCACAGAAAAATTAAATGGCTTGCTAAAAGACGAAGAGTGAGCCAATGGCAGAGCCAAGAAAGGCACCTTAGACTCTTGTTTTAGTGTATATAACTCCGGCCAAGACAATTCAGCCTTCAAAAGGGAAAACTGTATTTTGTAAAACTGATGATTATTTTGAAGATTGTGGCTAAAGTATGATGCTCTTTTTGTCAAATTTTGGAATAACCTGTAGTTCCTTACCAAGACAGCCCTGTTTTGAATCACCTCTGGGGACTGATATATTTCAAACCTAGGGATAAAAACGTTACAGATTTTGGAAGTACGTGCCAGACATAGAATCACAAAAATGTGAAAGCTGGGTCCTGTTTCCAGTCAGAAAGGCTAGATATGGGAAGTCTTTTCTTGTCTGCTCTTGAAAAAGAGAAGTATGTTTTTATTGGAATCCAGTGGCCCCTTTACATTTGGTTTAAACTCTTTCCACTATCTGCACGTCAACTGTAAAATATAGTACTTATATTTCAGGGATTCAACATAGTAAATACTCATGAAAGTAGAAAGACAGTGGGCTGTGGCTCCCAACATTTCTCGATACATGTCTCCACTTAGCGATATTTCAGTAGAGGTGCAGATACCAGTAAAAAGACTTTTAGCTTACTGACAAAAGTCTTTCTTTTCACAGTTACTTCTCTTCACCTCCTCAGACATAGCTCTGTGACCACTGGTTGTCTGCATACCACACGCAAAAGGCACAGGGCTAAGGTAGGTAATGGTTACACCCTGGCAGCAGTGTTATTTCCAGGACAGGATTTCTTTCCTTACCATAGACAAATTGGGTCCAAAAGAAGGTGGACTGAGATGCAGATTTTTTAGTGAGACTATAGCTGATTAACCATTGCTTAAGTTAATCCATTACTATTTGGCACCTTTAAATCACATGGGGTGCTCTCGTCCTAAAACAACTTTTAGAAAATTTCTCATTAAAACATGGCAGACATTTAGTTGAATCACAGGCTATTAAACCAAATAACCTTCACTGAAATGAAAGAGGAAAATCATCCTTTCAGCAGGACGAACAGCAAATGAGGCCGGGCCAGTGGCCAGAGAGCTTAATTCTGGTCTGGGGGACATGGGCGTCTCTGCATGAGTTGGGCTCATGCAGCACCTCTGACCTGCTGCAGCACGTCCTTCCATGGCTTAAGCTGAGATGCCGTCTCCCAGTTCCCATTTCAGTCTCCATAGATACCCCTGGGAGAATTCCTCCAGGTTTGTCAGTCTCACAAGCAACAAGAGAAACAATTATCCATGGCTTTTTTTAAGAAGTGGAGTACTTTATCAAGTGCTTAGTGATAAGAAACTGCAGCTGTCCCGCAAACAGTGCTGTCTCAGGGGTGCTGTGTGACTTCAGTGCCAGCGCAAATGGACACTCACAGCAACCTCTACACGTCACAGGAGCAGCCCTATGCTGGGATGGCTGCCAAAGAAGGAGGGAACAAGGGTGTAAAAAGAAATTTAATGAAAAGCAGCAGCAGAAATAGGTACAAGAGTCAGAAAATAGAACAGAAAGCAAGACAGCTGATGAGTTGCTTTTATTTTTTTTTTAAGAAAATGTTTCTACATTGAAATCCTTAAACAATTTTTCTAATATTATTTCTTCAAATGAGTGTAGTTTCTTTAGCTTTATATACAAAAATAAATAAAATAGTCCAAGCATCATAACAGGTTCCCAGCTATGCTTCACAGGGCGTGGTAGTTCTTGAGAATATCGTGGTAGTCAGTGAGGAAAGAGGGGCTTCTCCAGGAGGAGACTAAGATCACCTAGATTCACCTCTCTGGCACTTTGTAAGAGCATCTCTTTCTCACCAAAAACAAAGACTGGCCTTCGAAGTAAGCAACCAAGTTCCTGAAATTAAGCAGTGTGAATATCCCCCTAACAGAATGCAAACATGGTATATCTACTTCCACTCAGAAGCTGCTTTGACTGGTTTCTTGTGACTTTGCAGCACTGGAGAACAGTGAACCCTGGCAGAGGAATCACATTAGCCTGGCCCTAGATCCAATAAGAAACTGTTGCTGCAGATGTCAGAGAAGCACTATTTGGTCAGAAATGAACACAAATATAGTAGGGGTTTTATTCCTTTATTAAAAAACAAACTACAATGTTTTTACAGTTAGAGGGCCTGCTTTGTATAATGCATAATTCAATATAATACTGACAGTTCCTTTTGCCCTATAGGGCACTCTAAACATGTTGCACTCTTTTTTTCTGTGGCACCCCTGTTCATTCTTGCATGGATAATTATAACCAGGCATGTCAACACACACTTGATCTTTGCTCTTGGCATTGATGTACTTAAGGTATTGCCCTGTCTTTTTTAGGAACTCTCCTTCCTAAGCCACCAGTAACATGGCAGGCTGTACTGCTTGTTCTGTGGTTGCACAGAAGACCTGAGATAAATCATTTGCTACTGGCCTGAGCATTACCACCTTGTAGGTGTGCATCACCTGATTTTGGCGTAATGAAGATGTTCCTGTAGGTGTTTTGTTGGTGCACTGCAGCTTCCTGCTCCTCACCCTTGAATCTCAGAAAATGTCGCTGGAGCTCCCATGCCACAGGCACGTCCCAGACAAACCACACTTTCCACCTTGTTCATGGCCTTGGAAAATCTCTGCTTCCTTCACCATACAGGTACTTTTGCTCTGTAAATCTTACCATCACCTTCTGGGAGATTGTTTGATTCCTTAGGTGTGAATGAAAAGAAGCAAAACAACAATCGTGAGTTGGCTAGGGGGAAGGTGGATTTGGTTTTGGCAAATCTGAATTTTGTTTATTTTTTCTTGGCTTGTGTTTCTCTGTGTCTGATGGGGCTCTTAGTTACCTTCAGCATGCGCTGTACTCAGAGCAGCGCAGGCACTCAGCTTTTTTACGTTGAGCAAGAGGAAGCATAGTGTTAGGGATGATTTCTGTGCACTGCAGAAAGGGAGTGCCTTTCTGTACCCACAAAATAAGCTCTTGCCTGCACTATGGCATTGCTGTGCCTTGACTGTGTTCCTACACTTGATACGATTTATCATTCACTATGCCATGCATTAACACACACACTGCTCTTTCGCATTTCTAGTTCCATCCATCTCTAAGCAGGGTCCTCACTACAGCTGATGTAACAGGCAGCCCCGCTATTTGGGGAGCCAGTGTGCTGTCAGTTAGTTGTGCACTTGGTGGGGTTTCTGCTTTTTTCTGTTATTCTCTTTCTTTTTCCTATTTTTTTAACAAGAATCGTTTAAGGATTACTTTATGTATAGAGCCATTGCCAATATTTTCTATAACCATCAAGTAAGAGCAAGTATTTTCCACATGCCTAGAACTGAAGCCATTTTTTTACGAACTAAAGAGTCACTGGAGTGAAATTTAAGAACATTATCAATGACTTGGAAGCTCATTTAAAAATTCATTTTCAAGGCAGGATTAAAGAGAAATCTCTGTGGATATATTCACATTTTCATTAAGCATGCTCCCTTGCTACACTGTTGGTTAACAGTTATTACACTGTCAAGTTGTTATTTTAAGAATCCATTCAGGAATCTTGAGCTCCAGTACAAAACCATATGGTCTATCAACACATGCCTTTACACTCCTCTACAAACTACGTCTTTACCAGCAAGGCACCTTGAAATCTAATGACCATATGTAGGTGCAAACCATACCACCAATCCTTGAGTATTACTGAATGTTGGTGGTGGTATAGGAGGTCACTTGGGTGGCATGGATGAGCGATTAATTTCTATAACAGTTATGGTGTCTTGATTGTTTTGGGGTTTTTTTGTTTTGTCTTTCCACTGAGATAGATCTTTTGAACTTTTTTACACGAACAAACTTGTATATGCTTATGCTGTAGCTGAGGGAGTAGGTCACCAACTTAGGACGTGGGGCACAGAGATTCAAATATCTGCTCTACCTCATTTAAGGCACAGCTTTTTGGCTTCCCTCCTCCTCAGTCAGGAAATGGAAGGCTTTTTTTTTCTGGGTACACTGCACACAGCAACTCTGCATAGCTCTTGAGCTATACAGTGTGTGTGTGGCGGCTGTGTGTGCTTCTCTATCTCCTGGCTGACAACCAGCCAGCATTTCTGACAAAGACTCGCTTCAAACACAAAACATTTTTGTAAAAAAATTTTGATTTCTACCAAACACGTTTTGCCAAAGCTAGATCTCATCAAAGCTGGTCTAACTGATCTCATTTAGCATTCTAAAGAAGTGCTGATCATCTTACAGGGTCTGCTCCAGGTTTTCTCTGATTACACAGTATATGGGTCCCTAGAAGAACTGGGCAAATCTTTCTTTGGAATCTCTGATTTCAAACACAGGAAGTCCATAAAGTGAATGAGTCCAAATTTTGCTAATTTGGTGTGTGGAAAATATGGTTCAATATTTTACTGCACAACACTTTCACATCAGCTTGGCTTTGAGCAGGATAGCTAATGCAAGGTTTTTTTATGAGTGAATACTGATGTTTGATTCTATGTTTAGAGAATAAAACTACAGTAATATCTATTTTCTGATCTGAGTGGGAAAAACTTGCTCCACCTTTTTTCTCAAAGTGTATGGGTAATCTAGAATTCGTTTTGTGCCATCCATACCCATTGAGTCAGCCAACTATTAAGACTTTTAATATGAGAAGAATTTTACATAGTCATTCACGTGGCCCCATGTCCCTTCATCCATCTTGAAGTACACACTTCAAATCCTAATTCTTCAAAAGCTTAAGTGCGTAAATAGTCCCACTGAGGTTAACAGGAGTTGATTTGTATGATATTAGTAGAGTACATAGAATTCTTTGTACAGTCATTGCTTTAGTTGGTGTTGCATGGGGAACATAATTCTTAAATAATCAGGGACCGAAGCAAAAACTAGTGCAATCTAGACACTTATATTAAAATAGTTCTAGGGCCTTTGAATGGAAGAATACTATTCTTATCTGTATTTTCATTATATTTTCACAACAGAACTTTGCATAGCCAGCCCATTGGAAACCCCTGTGAGTTGTAGCTGATCATCATGGCTGCTTTTTGAAGAAAGTGAGAAATCAGAGAACGGACTAGCCCTGCAGTGCAGGGACCGGCATAGGGGTGGAGGAGTAGTAGAAGTGGAAAAAAGAGAGAATAAAAATAGCTAGAAATGATGGGAACGGTATGGACTTTTTTTCTGGACATGTCTAAGCATAATATTACAGCACATTTCACAGTCAGCCAGTGATTGCATGCACTAGTTGTAGTCTCTAGGCAGGGATTACTCATTTCATACATCATTTAGAATTAATTGTAGTGATTCTGCAAAGTCAGTACATACCCTGGACGCAAGATTAGGAGAAACTGTTTTTGTTTCAAAGTCTTTTGATGTTTCTGTTTTGAAGTATTTCAGCACCCAGACTGGCCGATGATATGCAATACACTCTCTTCTCTTTTGGAAAATAAAACTTTGTCAAATGAAACTAAATCTTTGACAGTCTCATGACAATACACACACATGCCTACCCGTTTCATACTGGAAGGCTAAATGAAGTTCAAGGTTTGTAGGCATCATTAAATCAGACTTGTAGAGGAAGGCAAGCATATACATTTGCAGTATGAGTATTCAGAACTCTCAGAAATACAACTGCCATTTATGTTTGGAGACAGTTACCTATATGTGTGTGTATCCTCACAGAGAAGTTCTCCTAATCTCCTGGATAATGAGAAATACTGCATGTTCTCTGAGTAGAACGTAGTAACTAAAGGACTCTGCCATGTGTCCCTCTCAGGTGGGCATCCCATACTGCTACATAAGGCACTAGCACAGCAGTAAGTTCTGGTTTGCTGGGCATGCTGAATAAAGCTAAAACTTGTGGTTCAAAGAACATTTACAATATTTTGAAGGAATTTAAGACAGGGTTGTAGCATGAGTTTGACAATTGTAGAGAAATTATATTGCACGTAGGTCAATTTTGACTAATCGCTTATGGCTTTTCAAAATATTTATAAGCAATCAAATTTTATTTTCAATAAAAATATCAGTATTATGATTCAGAATCATTGTTTAAGATTTTATAATTAAATGTTCATAGTCATGGTATTTCAGTACAGGGGAAAAGTCTTTAAAGTGTTTCATAAGTGTTTAATTGAACTAAAGTAATCCTATGCTTTCCATTTGCCTCTCAACACTTTTCAGACTTAAGGTAATTTCATATCACATTAAACTGTTCATTAAAAAGTCTAACACAATTTTGAAGGATCTAATTACAATAATTTTCCATTTGTTTCTGGCATACTCTGGTCTCATAATTGGAAATACTAACATATGGATTGTCCCCAAAATATGGTTCATGCTTCATAGTTCATGATTTATTAAGTAAGTGTGCCAATCAGAATATTTTGATAACATTCATTATGTCAATGCCAGTGGAAAACAACAGTAGAAAACTTTGAAATTTAGAGAAAATATTATTTAAATTGCACAGAATTTTCTGTTTGAGCATGGATTTTTTGTTTGTTTTGTTGCATCTCTGTCAGGCATTTAAGCAGTCCCTCAACTAATCCTGTTGTTGCTTAAAACCACATCATTTTGGCCTTTCTTGCAATATTTTGTTCATTAAAGCCAGACATGAGTATGTGGCCTTTAGAGTATCTTCTTCTCTCATGAGTGTGTGTAAGGAACTTTGCAAGCAATATATTACACTCCTCATGTTAGAAATGGCAAAACTAAGGCAATGAGAAATGACATGGCTTGTTCAGAGACACCCATCAGGTGAGGGCAGAACTAGGACCGGACATCAGGCCTCCTGCATTTCATCACATCAGTGCTGTAGCACTAGAGAAAACTCTCTGTACTTCCATATGCATTCCTGGGCAGCACATGGGTAAAGGGAGACCCCCAAACAAGTAGAATTTCATTAGCAAACTCCCCCTCCCTTGCATATTTTAGCAAAGTTTTTGTCAAATAAAGTCTAGTCCCTGCTTTTGCGCTGGACTGTGAAGAGCCGGGCCACACATGCCCAAAGATAGAGCATATATTCTGTCATGCACCAGAGTTAAGGGAGGGAGTTTGCCTACACACTCCTCTAGTTGCATTTAAAGCTACTCTACCTTTATTGATACAGGTATCAATGACATTGGCACTCAGAAAGAGAGAAATGTCAGTACCTTAAATCTTGACCCCTTGCTCCCTCTTTCTTTTCACCTTTAGATGTGTGATAGGAAATGGTCTTCTAAGGCACAATCATTCCTTTTGCATTACAACCATTCTTTCTGAGATGATACAGAAGATGAGTGATGTTCAGGAAACCAGTCATGGGTTTTATGATTAGTACAGATGTTTGCAAGACCTTCCTTTCAGACAGCTAAAGTTGGAAGTGAAGCAGCAGATTAAAGGTAAGTACAAACAGCAGCAGTTCAATGTGTCTTTTAGTAGCTGCAAGGGTATTTTGGAGGGAAGGAAAGATCCTTTTTCTCTGCATCTGAAGTGAAGAGATGGTACGTGTGGGTTGTTGATGGAAGATTTTGAGAAGACTGCTGGGTGCACAGGGAATGTTGAGCAATTTGAGCAGAGCACAAGGACACTGGAGATTTCCAGTGCTCAGAACTCAGCCCAGCCTTGTATCTTGTGGCAATCTGAGCATGAGCAAAAGGCAGGCCCCAACCCCAGGCTCAGCTCTGCCAAGTTTCAAAGACCAGTTGTAAGTTACTGAAACATGGGAATACTTAAAAAATTGGCCATATTCTTCCTCGTTACCTATGTCCATTTACTGATCCAGCTACAATCTTCCTGCTTTTAAAGCAATTTTAGTGTGTAGTCTGAGGTATTGACTTGTGAACGGTATTTAGTTCATGTGTTTGCGCTCTCACTGCCTACGTTATTGAAGATACAGAACTTCTTTCTTTCTTGTGGCTACCGTGTTTCCATTGTGATTGCAGTAGCACATATTTCTGTAGGGTTTTTCTACACATACTTCTCTTAGGCTCCCAAACTTCAACATCTTTTTCTATTAATCTGAAGGAGAGAGAGATTCAAAAGGTTAGAGAGAGAGTGTGTGTGTGTGTGTGTGTGTGTGTGTGTATGGGAAGGAAGGATGAGTTAAGATTTATGGGTAGTTAACAAGGAAAAGGGTTATTGTAACAATCTGTACTAACTTCGGCTATACACTGCACTTATGGCTTAACACTGCATATATCTTTCTCTTTCTCATACTTTACTATACACTTTTATATGTGATAACTGCTGGATGGTCTGGATAAAAATGCTAAGTATGTTTTGTATGATTCCTAAAGTAGCTGTCGTCTATCAAGTTACGTACCTGAGCCACAAAGTGGTGGAAGCTGTGAGCAGATCCTGGTGAATATGCTTTCTCTCCTCTTACATGCTTTACTAATTATCCACTTTTGGCGACTGTGAAAGACTGGTCACTGAACTAAATGGACCTGTAGCCTGATCAAATATGGTTGGTCTTATATTCTTATGAACACATGTCAAAAGACCTTGAAGTTTCTGTTTAAAGGATTTGAAATGTACTACCCAGAAATTACAAACAGCCCAAGAACTGTGCAAATTGCTCAGCAAAAAGCTCCCAACAGCCCCATTAGGATATCTGTGATCTGCTCACACAGGCAAGTTGTGGGAATTACAATAAAGTGTTATTCATCATAGAAAAGATTCATTATAAATTATTCACTTATGCTAAGCGTGCATTTTCTACCTTGAGAAGAGTACAGCAAATTGCTGAGCTCCTTCAAAACCAAGGATACTCTAAAGAGCAAAAAAGTTGTTTTTTCTTTTTTGTTGTGGTATGTTTCCTGGAGGCTATGAAATCCATCTTGCTTCTTGTTAATAATTCTAATAATTGTACAATGAATAGCAAAAATAAATTAAGGAAACTGGAAAAATGCTAATTACAATTCTCTTAATTACATGTATTATCCAATAGAGGATTATCAGACTCTTGAATAGTGGAGAGAGAACATTAATTTCATTTTATCAAGGCAAAACTCTCTTCCAAGACCACACAGCAAGTTAGTGGCAGATCTGAGACAGAATCTGTGAGTATTGGCTCCTAGCTGTGTTCAGACTAAGGTGTTTGACTTCCCTTTACCCTAATAGTGGCAGGACATCACTGTCCCAGACACAAAGAGCTATTGCATCTTCTCTACAGGATTCCAGTATATTTTTCTCACCTTTGGCACTACAGTAACAAACAGATTTGTTAAACTGAACACAGCGAAGTTCAACAGCGACCAGAGTTACTGGCAGGAGATCATAATGTAAGCATCTGATTTATAAACAGCTGAGAAAGTTTATCTCTTTGGATTTACAAAAACATGCTGTCATGAAAACAGATTGCTGCTATTGTAAATACCATGGAGCACAACATACATGAAGTTAAAGCTGAATTTGTCTTGTGATTATCTCTCTGCTTGCAAGCTCCCCTCTCCAAAGCCTCTGCATCTGAAGAGCACCCAGGATTTATAAAACAAAATAACAAAAGGTCCTGAGAACAATTGTGCAGAGATATACTGTAGGCTTTCACTAGACCCAGTGGAGTAACAAATGTCTCTGCATCTTGCTTTATTGTCATGAATCCTTTGGTATCTATTTTCCTTCCCCTCTGGCTGTTGGATGCAATTAGTTCATCTGAAATTGCATGCCAAAAGGCCCTGTTTAATGGCTTGCAGTATATAATTTTATATTGTCCTGACTTTGAAATTTCTCCACATATGTAGCATGGAGTAATGGAGATTGTATTATTTTTTGTCATCTGATAAGCCTCAGAATCTGTATATAAGGATTTTTAAGTCATAAACATAATTCTATCTAGAGAAATGCAACCACAAAGATGTCTTTCAGTTTTCCTATGCACAAAAGGCACATTTTGTTTTAGGAATCACTTTCTACAACATAACAAAGAGGTTGTTTTCCTGCTATCCAACCCTTCACCTTTAATTAACAGGACAGAGAGGACTGGGAATTTGCGCTTCCAATTCCAGTAACCTTTCAGTTCCTATAACCATGGGGCCAGGATTCACCCAATAAAATCTAGAAACATAGAGATTATTAAATCCAGTGTTTTGAATGCTTTTTACAAACACTCCAGGCAAAACGAGGATGTGAAAAAAATCAAAATGTTAAAAGGCACAGGAGAAGAGAATGGCGGTCCTTTACCCTAATCTCTTTGCTCTGCTTCATGCCATTTTCTTCCCTGAAAATTTGCAGTCCTAAATTCTGAACTGCCCTGGCTGATATATAAGGCAAGAACTTCATGCCATATTTTGAAAACCAGACTTCTTTATTATTTCAGAAGGACTCAGGAAAACTGACTAATATCTTCTTTCTTTGATCACAGCCATGCCCAGGAAAAAGACAAGACGAGGTTTCCTCTTCCTCCTGAGCCCGAGGCAAGAGCAAAGAGTTCTGCTTTGCTAGTAACAGATATTCTGATTGGAAAGTGATTTCAGGACTTCATGTCTTTTTGCTAGTTTATTCGCTGATTAAAGAGTTTTAGAATGTGGTTTTAGTCTTTTCTGTTATCTAACAGGTGCTGGCTAGAATTGAAATAAAAAAAAAAAAGAAGGTAAAGATTACTGAAAGCCTTTGGCCAAAATCAGAGCTTAATCAGAACCAGAATCCTTCTGATTCCTCCACTGCTGATTCATACAGTAGTAAAGGATACTGCCTTCAATTAAATGCAATCATCATTTATATCATATAATTTACAATTGACTTAACTCATTAGAGGTAATGGATTACAGCATGAACTTAACAACAAGAGAAATATCTCATCTCATGTAAAAATGCAGAGGTGAAGTCAAAGCCTTTGGTTCAATGATGCAGATGCCAAACAGCTAACTGTGTGTGGAGGAGACGTGCACTGCACATACTCATTCATGGTCTCCATGAAATGTGTTTCTCTAAGAGCAATCAGAGCATGGGGATGTCCTAGGGGATGTCTTTTCACAACTGCAGCACCTTGTGTGGCTATACTCAACATTGCCCAACGTCATCTCAGGAAAGGAAATTGCCTGAACTTTTTCGAGTCTGTTGATTGAGCTGTTTATTTCCTAAACATTATCAGATTTTGAAAGATTTGTTTTGGCAAATAATGACTTTTCCTGTTTTCCTGCTGAGTAAAGTTACACTGGCTCAAATTACTTGCCAAAGGTTTATTTTTCAGTAGATGTTAACTATCAAGTCCTTTTTTCTTTCACTATGCATTCAACAAAATCAGCTGACACTGAAGGTTTACACCAGCTCTGCATACTGCACTATCGTGTTTCTAATTTATTTTCAAAACTCCTTTGAGTAGGTCTTATTGAAGAATAGAGGCAGTCTTCTTTGGAATCAGTTCCCTGCCACAAGCGTCCTGGCAGGCAGCACTAAATCCCCTTCCCTGGAGTAAGCCCACCCCGGTACCTTGATTCAACCTCCATCTGATCTGTTGGCTGCCTCCTTCCC
The DNA here is from genome assembly GCF_018139145.2 of Gymnogyps californianus. Classification (NCBI taxonomy): domain Eukaryota; kingdom Metazoa; phylum Chordata; class Aves; order Accipitriformes; family Cathartidae; genus Gymnogyps; species Gymnogyps californianus. The sequence continues at coordinate 133,874,480 of NC_059472.1, forward strand.
ATCCCTTTCCTACAGCATATGCCTGCCAGGGGCAAGGCCTGCAAGGCCTGCAAGGGCATCTGTGTCTCATATGGATTAAGTAGGATTCAAAATCACCAGCTTCGGTATTTTGGCTAACTTTAGATGAACATCATAGAGAACATCAAACTTTCAGGACACATGCAAAACTAAAAGTGCTTTCTCATAAATTTGAGCTATGGCCTCTTTACGATGCCCTGATAGAGTGTAAAGAATCTCAGAACTGGGATAAAGACAGTGCCAGTTCTTGGACGTTGCCCTGTCCTGGCAATGTTAATGTGAAGAAGTCTGGATGGAGAAAACTACATCTCCCTAGTACCAGACAGTGCTTGCCATAAAGCTCTGGCTTCCCACTGGGGCAGAGACACAGAGCTGTCTGTCTCTGCTTTATGTGTGGAGAGAGAAAGAAAGACTGCAGTCCTGAGGGACTCCGGGCAAGAGGAAGCCTGAAGTTGTACTTTCCCCGGTATTGGCACCTCAGGAGTAGCAGGGATGGATGGAGGCTGGAAGACCTCCATGCTGCAGATGAGCGTGGTCTGTAGAGCTGCTTTAAGCGTGAACTGAAGGTGGTCTCTGAGCCAGCAGCAAAGGCACTTTTACAGCACAAGAATTGCAGCTGTTTCTGCTTCAGGTCTTCGGGATCATCCTGCCACACACGGTAGGCACAGCTGGTGGATATTCTCTTTTAAAATTGTTTCTGCTTAGTCCTCCTTGTCAAACAATCCTGAGGCACATCATCTACTGAATGGACGTAGATGAACTTGGTGGTCCCATATCAGAAATCCTTCATAAATCTAGCCCTTCAAAACCAAAACAGATATTGTTTAACAGTGAATGCGTTTCCTCCTACAGTTTATAGTCCTTACTCTGTCTCACTAGCAAATCATTCCCATCTTAACTCAGCAGCTGTTATTCTGGCGTTTGTATTTCGGGGAATATTAACACTATGAAACTCTGACAAGAAGATTCAAGAAGCTCAAAACACAAGAAGTGTTTTGACAGGGTAAATGGCAGTGTTTATCAGTCCTAAAAAGTGCTAGAACCACTGAAGAGACTTGTAAGATTAACACACACCCTGTCTCTTGCACACTTACTAAGTTTACTAAGTGAGTTACAGCTAGGTTGTAGCTAAGGGCAATTTCATCAGCTCTTTCACAAAGCCTTAGACTGTGCTAGTGGTGATGTTAAATGAGTGAGTGAATTGCAGAGGTAAGTGCCAGGATGCCTCACTATACATTAATACCTGCAGGAAGCACCTTGCAGCAGGGAGAGGTTCACTGTAGATGATGGGCAAGCACGGGCTGTGTGGGAACTGCTGGAAATGCAGTGATAGACTAAACTGGGAGGGCCAACAAGACAGAGCCAGTAGATTACTTAACTGAGTCACCTCAGTGATTAAAGGATAATCAGATAAATAACTCCACAAGCCACAGCGCTTCTTCTGAAGTCATGGCCAAACGGAGCTGTAGTGTCGTTGTTCTCCCATCATGCTTTCTAGAGGGTGACAATCATGACGACCATTGCAATAATTCAAGTAAGTTTCACCTCAGTCAGACCTAATGTTAGGGGGAGGAAGAAACTATTTTGTCTTTAACTTTGCTTGGTTACATCATATAGTGTGATCTTGTTTGAACTGCACATTTTTCCAATGGCAAACATTGCATTGATCTTCATTATCTTGGTATGTTTCTTCTTAGAAGTTCTTTTCACAGCTTTGTCATGCTAAGGGCTATTGAGTTTGCTATCCTTTCCATGAAGTACTGGAAGTACGTACTAATTTCTGTCTGAGACTGGGAGACATCAGGAACTCAGAAGCAAACTCCTCAACTACTACAAGATGATTTAGCTCACTTATAGACTCTTTGATACTAATTTTCTACTTCCAGTTTTTATCTGAATGATCAAAATCTCCATTCTCACTAGTTCCCAAACCATTTGTACCAGAGAAGAGGACATGAAATCTTGAGTTTTCTTATCTCATAGTTATTAGTCACTTCTAACCTGTGTAACTGGATAAACATCCAGAGGATGGATTCTATAACTCCATCTTGTGTCCAGTGATGACAATAGAGCAAGCAACACTCTTCCAAAGTCCAGGCAGTTGTATTCCAAAAAGCAGACCAGATGGGAAATGAAAAACAGCATAGCAGACATCTTTTTCCCAGGAGGATGAAGTTAAATTTGTCCAGTTGCAGGAAAAAGAAACAACAGACAGTGTATTTACATGAAGAGATAACAAAAACCTGTGATTAACATTTGTTTGTATGTGTGCACTTGAGTAAAGTATGAACATGTCTGTAACTGCACACAACACCACAAATTAGAGACTAACTCCTTACTTTGTTGGTTTAGATGTACTGTTTTCTCTATGGCCACTTCTATGGTACAATGTTATCTGGAGCACATGCCAAGTGGTCCACAGTTCATTAATCTGATTAAATTAGTCAGCGTGTTCCACTGACATTGTGTATGGTTAGCATGTCAGTCGTCTCTCTTCAATTCAGCATACCTTTCTGAAAAGGCATTTCCTAATCCCCAGGCTATAATCTCATTAGCACTGCCTGATTCTAACAAAATAAATAGAAGTAAAGACTGATTGCCCGGTCAAAGCACTGTAGCCCAACTCATGAGCTAAGGGTTTCAATTATTAATTTACCTCAGTGGAACTATATTGATTTACATCAGCTGGAAGCAGGTCATGGAAGCTCTTCTAATCTAAGGTCTATATTACATTACACCAGAGCTGGCTCAAGTACTAGTAGCAGTGGAACACTGCATGGGTTAATTTTATGCAGGAAAAGCCAGGTCTGATAAATAAGGGACACCAAGTTCTGCTTGTGTACCCAAGCAAGCTCATTAAAATTGACCTTCTGTATTTTGGTGCAACACTGCAGTGAAGTATACAGGCCAATTTTGCCTTGGTATGTGTGAATATAGTCCTCTTGGAAGCAAGAAGTTAATCACACTGGCAGGAGAACCATGCAATACCCAACCTTCCTAACGTCTAGACCTCCAGTCTGAATCTCAAGTACACTGAGGAACCTTTGTTCTTCTCTATCCCTGCAGAGCTATGCTAATTTCTACTTGGCAAGTCACTGGAGGAATGGGTAGAGGAATCCTCAATTTTTAAATCATTACAGAAGAAGTTGTTCCAAATGCTACAGTGCTACTGTATTCATGATGTAGTAGAGTGGTTTTAAAGCTACCCCTTGCAACTAAAGGATAGAGTATGCCTCAGGTTTTCTCATGCACAACTCATGCTTGGGCTCTGGCTTGTCTTCCTAGAGCTGTTGACCCCTCAGAATATTTTAAATTATGCCAAGGGGGAAATTTGGAGAGGGGTCTCCTAAGTATTAGTGGAGGGGGAGTGCAAACTTGGCTTAAAGCTGCCTTTGTGCCCTGCAGCTGAGTGCTCCTGAGCTATAGCCAATGATCTGGCCCTCAAATCAGTACTGATATGTAATATGCCTGACAGTCTCAAAAGCAGAACTACACATTTTGTTGAGCTGTATAGTGGTTTTGTGGTGAATCCCCCCTTTTTTTCCCTTCCAGGATTGTGATGGGGCCACTAAACTCATTTATATTTGTAGTCTATTCAGGACTGGATTTTGTGTTACCAAAACTGAATAGCTTTTATATATGCTTGCTGCATGATGAAATTGTAGGCAAACAACCAAAGAAAATAGGTGAAAATCAGGAAAATTAGTTAATTTCTTTTGTACAGAATACATATTGCAGTATATCTCGGACTGGATCTTCATTTATGGCTCATCCTTTTACACCACTCTAGCAACATAAAACAATCCTTATGCAGTTTAAATGCCAGTACAGTTGTATTTGTCTTCACCATGGGGCCCTGTTACAAGGTTTTCAATTGAGCTGAAAAATGGAACCACAATTTTTACCACATTGCTTCTTTAATTGACACATCTCCCAAAGTTTACCACCTAAAGCTGTGTTACCAGTTCTACTACAATGCCCCATCGTAAGTAGAGGGAATATTTGCACAAACCAAATCTTTCTATTAAGAAAAAGTTAAAATAAAAAGTCAAAATTATGTCCTTATACTTGCTTTTGATAAGGGCATTCTAAAACCCACCAGCATACAATGTTTTTGTAATAATTACTTAAAATAGGAAGCAGTTAAATGAATGTAATCCACCTCTTCCAGTTAACGTTATACCATTTCATTTATTAAACAGACCAGGTTTGTTATATTTATTCTCCATTACTACGTGGAAGCTGTGGTTTTAACATTTACACATTTCAGAATATTACTTTTTAATGTTTAAACATGTCAAGTGATTTTGACCAGACCAAAATCCCGAATCCTGTAACAGGTACAGATTTGCATTTTCTGGATGCTGAATGTAAGTGTTGAAAAGAGCAGGTAATCAATGGTACAGAGTGCTGATGTTATAGTCTACCTTTTTATTACAGAATTAGGTAATAAATCTCTCAAAAGTGGATATTTCCATTACTTAAAGCTAACCTGAGGCAAACCAAGACCTGCATTTAACAGGAGAATGGTCTCTGAAAGAATGGTAGGAAATACCTATTAGTCATCAGTTCATTCTCCATCTGACACTGCATTTCTTCTAGAAGTACCTGTGTGTCCTCCATCACTTCCTCTAGCCCTGCTTCTAAACAAAGATGATAGATGGGATTTCTGAAATGTCTCCTAGAAAGAGCTCAACACAGTAGAATTGAATTGCCATACAAAGAGACTGTACTGTCTCTCATGCAAGTATAGGTGAGAAGAAATTGCACTGCAGCTAGCAGATGGTGAAGTAGGTAAGAGAGAGGCTAATCACATCCTCAGGGTACACCCCTGGTCCCAAAGGGCTGAAGATCTGAACATGAAAGCACAGATTGTTCTACTACACCAGGGCACAGGGCACAGCCATGTGAATGTTTGGTGGACTTCTTTTTCCTTCCTTCTCTCCTTCCTTGCCTCTTTCTTTCTTTCCTTCGTTCCTTCTTTCCTAGTGATTCTGTGACCTCTAATTGCCTATTCTTTAAGTGTAATCTTTCTTAGCATCTGCATTTCTATTAGAAATGTTGACTTCCTTTTTTTTTAAACTTAGGAAACATTTGATCTATCAATTAATAAGTCTTTAACCAAACATGGTAAAGAAGGAAACAATTGGACAAGGCTTTGCATTTGGCAGGAATCTTTAAGACTCACTTTGAACAGCTGGACTCTTTACAGTCCTTGTGATGCAGATTAAATGAAAATAATACATGGCAGAAAACGGCTAAATCATTTGAACTTCGCAAGTTATAGCCTAGAGCCATTTCACTACAGCTCATTAGGGAGTTTATGTTTATAATGTAATGCCTTTAAATAGATTTGATTTTTCTAAACAGGGTTTTGTAAATTAGAACTTTCCCAGGGGGCTGGCCCAGCGCAAGCTGTTCCAGTTGTGGAGCACATCCTGACTGAAGAGGCAGGACTACAGAAAACAGTTTGCTTAAAAATGCAGAGTCTTATGTATGGTAATTACTTGAAGGTTTAGGAGTATCACAGTCATCTGATGTATGAATAATACCCAGCACTCCTGGGATGCATTCACAGGGTTGCCAACCTCTCATATTTGGAAACAAGCATTGTCCCCTCCCTGCCCCCCAATATTGATATAGCTTTAAAAATTGTGAGATATTATGGATAAATGTGGTATTAGCTTGCTTTTCAGCTATTCATTCTCTAGTTGTTATGCTTTTCAGTCTTCTAATTTTATTTCTGTAATAAGGAAAGTTTGTCACTCTTTTTCTCATAAAAAACAATTATTTCCTTGTATTCTCCTGATTCTAATTAGCAGGGCCCAAAGAAACTCTATGCTCATTTTGATGCAAACACAGACTTCTCCTAGTGCTACTTTTCAGAATTCCTTCCTTCCTTTCTTCCTTCCTCCCTCCCTCCCTCCCTCCCTTCCTCTCTTCCTTCCTCATATATGCTTCCAGCTATGAACAAAACACAGGTCCAGTACTGTTCCCCTTGGTTATCATTGAAAGCTGAACACTATGCAGCAGTTTTGGAATATTTTCACAGTACTTGAAGCACATTGCAGTATTTGCATTGTTTTGACTGATACTTAATTTTCCTGGAATACTTTCTTTTTCTATTACATCAACTGGAGCCAGATAAGTCTGTATTTTTCACTGTTGATAATTTCACATTATTTTAAATTTTAGCAAATACAAAATACCACCTAAACCTAATAAGACGTTATGCAAATATAAAGTGAAAAGACAAAACCACCACCATCAAAGTACTGCATATCTAGGGAGATCCATGTGTAGGATCCTGCTCGTGGTTCCTTCTTTATAGTTAAGTATGGCCCTGGTGAGTACTTCCTTCCAATAGCTTTCCAATATTTCAAAAGAGGATCCCATGTAATCACAGACAAGGAGGCTAATTCACTCTGAAAGGAGATAGGCAGTGACCCACGGAGCAGCAACTCTTCTGTCCCATGATCAGAAGCATTCCCAAAGGGACTTCCAGATTCCAGTGACTTTATATTCCCAGAGCACTTTTCTAGGAAAGTCAGCTACAGAATAGAGTAAGATACTATTTCAGGTTTCCCTATGCAAAGGAACTTCATCTGCTGTGTCAAGAAAGTCTGAAGATTTAGAAAGGGCAAATCTTGGACTTGTATTGCATGCCCTTTTTACACAGCCTCCCAAATCATGCCCCTTTTCTGAGACCTGTTCCACCCCAGGGCAGGTTTTCGACATCCATGATCTGCAGAAAACAGATGGGTTCTACCTGAAGGCCTTTACAAATGTACCGTATTTAGAGACGCAATGAAAAGGATGTACTCAGCTGTGAAAATCTCCACAGGCAAATTGCTAAGATGAAAACTTTACAAATGCATTTATTGAAGAAGTGCAGGGGTCTCCTATGTCACTGGAGTTTTATTTCTTCTTTCTTTCCCTTTTGCACCCACTGTTCCTCTTAGGAACAAGGTCAGTGGGGAGTCTGCCGAAGCACAGAATATCGAATATATACGTGGCAACTTACTCCACATATCTCACCACTGCCCGAGATGCTGCTGACAAGCCCTTGCACCAAGTTAAAGTTAGAAGTATTATACACTATCATTCAAAATTGTTTAGACTTTTTCTTTTGATTCATGCCGTTGCTGTATTTTGTACATCCTCCTGACCACTCTTAGCAGCTGTAACAACACTTGTGGTATTACCAGTAATTTGCAACTTATCAAACATGATTGAACCTTGTTCTTTTGTGTAAACGAAACAGAACTCTCTGGTTAGCTTTCTTTATACTTTGGAAATAGTGCAAAGGAAACCAAGTCTATATTTGCATGCCAGACAATGAAACATAACACACAGTGTATACATGCCTTTGACACTGTAATTACTAGCTGTTGTTTAGATTCCATGTATGGTCACTGGCTTTGGCTGTGTTGGAATCAGCTGTATCAACATTTAATCAAAGTCTTATAGATTTTAGTTGTATATTTTTCTAATGTCAAAATGGAAATGCTGAGACTAAAAAATAAGTTCTTTGGTAAGAAAATGCATGCCCACTGCACTGCAAAAATAATGAACCTTTGTGGCATAATGAACAAAGCCCATTGGAGGTTTTGTCTGTAATGAAGCACAACAAAACAGGCAATTTTTAATTTGATTTACTTCTTCAGGATTTCAGCAACTTTTGATGAATGCTTCTGGAAGTTGTACTTGAAACTGTGTTAATGTCTTGTTTATCAGACAGTTAGGCTTAGCTTGCCTAACTCTTCTTAGAAATGAATCCTGCTAGAGGCTATTGAGCCCCTGCCATACCTTGGTCTGAACTGTATCTGGTCTCTGAAAAAATATGCTGGTAAAGCAAACTCGGTGTCCACTACCTCAGATTGCCATACAGAGTCTCAATAAAGGGTACAGAGTGTGAATGTAAGCTGATAAAACTGTTGCCTGTGCTGCAGAGACAACATAGCTGAGCTCTGGGAGCCGAGCACACAGTAGTGAACCCCCAGAGAGTATTCCCTGTGTGGTCCATGTGGCTTTGTACCATGCTCAGTAAGGTGAAAGAACATACTGTACACTCAGGAGGAATAGTTAAAGTGAAAATCATAAAACAGAATGAGCATTTTGAGTAAGTCCTTGCCCTATTAGTCTTATGGTCCAGCTAATTTTGAAAAAAGTTTGAATAAAAAGAAGCAGTCAATGCTTTGCCAAACACCATCCAGCTAAATTCATGGTCCCACTGAAATGCTCCTCCTGCTATGAAACAATCCCCTTAAAGGTATCAGTGTCCTCTCTCATTTTTATATAGGAATAATTGCTTTTGAAGGCCCATTTTTTTGTTGGTTATCTCTGTAGGACTGGGGAACCAATGGAATTAGTGCATCTCAAGAACATGATGGAAACAAGGATTTCTTTTGTAAGCAAATACTTACTTAATTTAAATACAAATGAGCAGAGATAAAGTCTTTATTTCTGAATGTTTCGATACATCCAAGCCCACAACAGAAAAATGGGAAATCTTGCAGTTGTTAGCCATTAGACAAGTCCTTTAGCATTCCAAGGAAAGGAGAGCACAGGAGCCATGAGACAGCAAAGACGAAAAAGCAAGCTGAAAATATTTAATGAAAAAGTGGAGGTGCTGGTAGAAATGAAATAATGAGTAAATACAGACTGTTCCAGACCTTCAGGCCATATAAGTGAGTAAACTTTTTATTGCTCACAGCAGAAATTGTAAACTCTTAACCTGCCTTTCCCCTTAAATATATGACTAGAAAAAAATCTGTCATTTTTCTGCTTTGGAAAAAAAAAGGGACAGTGAAGGGGGAAGGGGAAGGAAGGAAAGGAAGAAGGAAGGAAGGGAGGAAGGAAGGAAGGAGAGAGAAGGAGAGAGAAACAGAGAAAGAGAAAGAAAGAAAGAAAAAAGAAAGAAAGAAAGAAAGAAAGAAAGAAAGAAAGAAAGAAAGAAAGAAAGAAAGAAAGAAAGAAAGAAAGAAAGAAAGAAAGAAAATTAATTGCCTATATTGCTCCAGCTAGCCCTAAGTTAATTAAGATTCTTTCTACATTCTAACAAGCCATAAATGACAGTTGGCTACTTACTTTTACATCTGGAAAGTCTGATGAGTGACAGATTACCTTTTCTTTTTCATATATTGCACTCACTAGGGTCATAAAAGAGAGTAAATCTTAATAATTTCATTCACAGGACCAAGAGTGAATTTTCCAGAGTAGTTAATCGTATTGCTGATAAAAATATTAATATTCATTTCATTATTATAGTATTCTGGTACTAACTGGTCGGAAAAACTGACGGTGCAGAAGAGTTAGAGAGCTACTGAGCAATACAAAAATGGATTAAAGGATGCCTGTCTGGTACCAGTTACAAACTTCTTTAAAGCTTCTTTTAGGAAAACGTATTTATTTAGTTAAACTTTCAGTGTTTCACTTGAATGTCATTTATATCAAGAATCATTTAAAAATCCTTGGAGAATTTAAATTCACTTTTTTTCTGTGCTGAGTTTTAGATATATCTTCAGTTCAGATGAACGTACAGGTGGAGCTGTGGCTTCTGTTGAATGAGATGAATTGCTGTGAGAAAGTAGGATAAGAAAGTTAGCTGCCACAAAAACATAGAAGGGCTTTGAGTAAAGAGGAGAAATCTTGTCAGTATGAAAACACTGCAATATGGTTAAAGGAACAGTGGCTACTGTCAGTGTAATAATGGTAGTAAATCTGTTCATAAATGACTAAGCAATAACAAGAAAGGCAACTCTTCTTGAAGAATGGTGTTAAATGTCAAAACAGCCTTCACCGAGTCCTCTTGGAGAGATATCTCTAGTCTCTGGAGCTGGCTTTCATGTGGCTGATATTAATACAGTAATTCTGGATTCAAACCTTCGTGACTGAGAGCAGCATTTGGCCTGATAGCATGTAAAGGGAACACATGAAAAAGTAAAAAGTTTAAATAAACAACCAAAAACAGTTCTAAGACATTTCCTTGTGGATAGATTTAATTATACAAAACCAGTTGGGGGTAAAAGGAATCTCAGTAAAACAAGATTTTTTTTCTTGGCTGAAACATTTTCATGTTTGAACATGGCTAATTACTCCTAAAGGATTTTATTATTAAGGGAGCAACATAAGTAACAGCTGCTGCTATTGTTACTTACAAAATGATTTCTATTATAAACCCCAATTTTCCCATGGACAACATTTGCTAGAAATTCACTTTTTGGACTGCAGTGTTCCACTCTGACTTTCTGAAAGTCTGGATGAAAATTATTTGGACATTTTTGTATATGAGAAATCTATATTAGAAGAGGACTTGTGCAATTTTTTCCCCCTCCAGACTGACCAACCACTGAATGGCTGTAGATTGTGTTTTGAACTGGCATTACTTCTCACTGAGAGGCACTGCATAGCTTTGTTCTGGATAAAGCAGACTTTGAGTTGAGCAAGTTTTAAGCATTCAAAAATCTGAAATTTGAGTAGATGGTACAGAAGAAAAGACTTTTGCTCTGACCATTAAGCGGCTAGTGAAAAACCCATTAGAGAAAATGCAAAGCCTTTAGCTGGTTTTGGTGGGCACTGGCTTGAGGTTTAAATGTTCCACTCAGAAATAATAAGCAGTCTGTGAGTTTAACAAGGACCAAGGTAATCCTTAGAAAAACTCCGAATTGTTATATGCAACTGAGGCGCTGAGGAGAAAAGACTATCCTTTCCTGGCTCCAATACTTTTCTTTCCAAAGCAATCAATTCCTGAACCCAAAACATAATGCAAGAAATCCTGAGGTCTTCATTTTTCTACATAAGTTTTCCACTGATTGTCCTTACCTGCTTTCTCATCATAATGCTTAAGTAGCTGAAACAGTTGAAGTTGGAAACCTGTAATGTAAGGTATTTGTTAATGGCCAAACCCATTCCCATAAAGGGTTTTCTTGCAGAAAAATTAATGGCATGTTGAATGAAAGGGAAGTCCAGGATTTAGAGAAGAGCACCATTTTGTGGGGGTTCCTCACATACCAGAAGGCAGGATGTAATTAGGGCTACATTCTTGCGGGAGGATCAGCCACCCACAGAACCTCCACGTTTTGCCTGAGAAAAAGATGTGCTAAAAATAGGTTGAAAGAAGCAACTCCCTGGAACAACTATGCAACCGGACTCAGGAGATTTCACCTATACCACTCCCATTTCAGTATGTCTGTCCAATGCCCTGCCCAGCTTCTCATTTTGGACCTATTTACCTGAAATAGGCTATATTGCTTACGGGCATGTAAGTGTTTATAGGCATGGCGAACTTCCCAGTGCCCCCAGCTGGCAGATACATTCAGAAATATTTTGAAACATTTTTGAAATATTTTGAAAGCTTAAGGATACGGTAAAATGCCACTTCTGCTCTGAAAGCCACAGGATTACAGCAGCTTCTAGCAAGGAACAGGACCTCCAGATGGTGTCTGGACAATTAGTTCCAGATTGTGGAACTTGCACGTTTTTATCTGGAAGAGGGCCGATGGGGTGTTTCAGTCCAAAAGAGCTTCAAAGACTGAGCTTCAAAATAAAATAAGACAATTACATGCGAAAATGTTCACTAATGCACTCAAGCCCTCAAAAGTGGGGGAATAACCTGATTACAGTTAACATATAATTTAATAGTCATATACCTGATTTTGAGCTAAATTGCAAAGAGTAACTTGCAGCTATAAATGATTCCCTTGGTCTTTTAGACACGTGTATCATATTTAGGGCCAAAAAAGACAGATTCCATAAGTGTCATTGATATGAGTAAAGGCAAAGAAAACTCTGCTTAGGCAGCATGCTGTAGCTCAGACAGAGGAAGCAAAAATAGTGAAAATTTAAGTTTTCAAAAAACTTGAAGCTTAGACAGGAATTTAAACAGGTTTTTATCAATAATTATTAATGTACCACTTATGTTTTATTACTATATTTTTATTAAAAATATACTTTACTAATTAATACAGTTGAAATTCTCACATTTGTACACGTACATCAGCATATGGAAAGTATCAATTTTCAATATATTCCTGTTGTGAAAAATTAGAAAATTATTGACAACATGTTATTGAATTACCTTATTACACAGAAGAAGACTGCTATAAACTTTATAAAGAAAAAGGTAAATAAAATATATCTATCACTATCCAATCACCTCCAAAGTCTATTAAAATAGAAACAAAAAATATAAAACCTTATAATGTATGTTTCTCTTTTGTCCTCCCCAAAAGGTCCATATGTTAGATGGGTGTGTTTGGCATCTGTATATTTAGGTATATAAAATAAGAATATAAAGCTTGCTTCTTCAAGATGCTGGCAAAAAAGATCCTGGAAAAAGTAATTAAACACATACTTGAGTGGCATGTTTGAAGTAAAGCTGTAGACTTACTTTTAAACAGTTTTGGCTATATTTTTCAATACTTCAAGCCAAATTTTTCAACACTTCGTGCGATCCAGATTTTACTGAGCAAAACTACATCACAGAGATATTTTTTGGATTTTATTCTGAATTGTCCTTTTTTTCCCCTAGCATTTGCATTCAAACACCTCTCTGGAATGTGCACAATTTAATTCTTCCAGAAAAACTTAGCTGTTGGTGGGAAGTCCTGTTCTCAAGGGAGGTGTTGATTCGTCATCTAACTGTAGCCAAATTCATACTGGGCTTTGAGTATCAGAATAGTAACATTGATCTGGACACTGTATTCTGCAGGGAAACCAGTGAATGGAGTTGGGGGTAAGCCACCTGTGTTACTAAGCTCTTGGCTTGCTGAATTTTGAAATGTCTAGAGCTTTTTCAGTGTGACTGACTTTCTCAATATATTGAGCAGCTGTAGATAAAAAGATAAGTACTTATGAATGAATGAAGATGCCCAGATCAGACCCATGTCCATTAAAATGGGACACAGTATTCTGATTCATCATAGAAAGAGATGAAGATTTTTATCCCAAGTGTTACTTAGGCTGAAGAGACACCAAAGTTACAGTTCCTCTTAAAATGTCCCCCACAGCAGCGATATGTTAGGTGGTGAAGATCATACCACAAAGTATTTCAATCTTTCTGCTGTCCACATTCATCTTTGTTCATGCATGCTTCTTCTAAGTGATGAATTGATGATTCGCACTGGACACAAAGGAAGTCTAGACTAAGGTATGTGAACAGCTTATGCTTGTTCAACAGTTTGCCCAAGATATGTATGGTCTAAAAGGTGTGCGTGAATAGCTATTGTAGATTTTTTTTTTTAAAGTTCTACAATACTTTTTTTTACTCCAGATGAACGCTTGAAATCTAGGAATGCAAGATATATGCCCTCGTTGCCGGCAAATTCAGCTGAATGTCTATGGCATTTGTTAATTAGCAAAGAATTTAGGAAGTAGCTCCTGTAAAACTAAAGAGAAGAGGGTACAGCGTGTGTTTACTTTGCAGGCTTTCCATCTGTGCCTGTTACTCCAGTGTCCGTTAAGAGAGGAAGACCAAAAGTTCCTAGAAAATTAAATGTTAAAGAATTTCTGCATAGTGATGGTTTTGGTTAGAACTGCAACTGGCTGAAAACCGGACAAAAATACTTTATATCTACCAATATTGAAAAGAAATGTTTAATAAGCTTATTTCTTCCCCCAAATAAATCAAGAGTAACTCAAGTAAAATGTTTTGAGCTGTAGTAGTCACAGCTAGTATAAATATGAGGAGAACCAGTTCCTCAGAATGAAAATGAAAAGTGAATGTAGTGTATCTGGCTTAACCATTGAGTCTGGTATGGAAAATGATATTGTCAGTGCCAATGATCATAGAAAAGTGTGTTTCTCTGAAACATTTGTGAATGATCCATTGAAAAATCTGGCTGTGGAAGGATAGTAAAATACCTGTACATCAAATGTTCATAGCTGTGTATGAGGCATCTGTTAGACTTCCATATGGTTGAATGATAGGACAACTCATCAGTATGAATGTAATCAGTAAAACAATAAATCATTTTCTCTCTTTTTTGTCTGCTTTTATTATTTTTTGCTTTTTATCTTCTTCCCCCCCCATTTCCGATTGAATTCAATTAAGATTCAGAAACGTGCCAAACTTAGATAGGTTTTTTTTTTCTTTTAATAAACAAGTTTGCTGGCCTGGCAACTCTTCCCAGACTTGCCCCCTTCCGCTGTATTTTTGGTTCCGTCTTTCAGCAAATCAAACAGTTGACATGAAAGGACATCAATCATAGCTATTCCTTGGGATGTATAAAATATGTACATTCCAAGCCTCTTGAACAGCATTAAGCAGCTGTGGTTAACATTCAAACTACAAATATGTTAAATATATTTTGAATTTCGCAACATTTGCTATTCCAGTCGTTAAATGAACTTTGCAGGTGTTCAAATACACTGCTAATCCTGGGTTTTTTACTAAGACTGTTAGCGATATTAAATTGAAACTCCGAAACCCAGGCACACTAAATAAGCTAAAAAAAAAAAGTGTTGATAAGTGAGTTGAGTTATGCTAGAACCGGAATATTTGCTGAAGAGGAAAAAATAAAATCACTTAAAGAAATCTCAGCAGCCTGATTTTAAGTGTAGTACCAGCTTCAACCACTTTATGGGTCTTCCTGTTTCCCTTTCATGTAAACACATTTCTTAAAGAAATACAAATCCCTGAATATGTTTCTCATCACTATGTTTTTTATTGAAGCTCTTTTTGTTAATGCTGATCTCTAATATTTCATCGTCATAAGCCGTAGTAAATATACATACATAAGCAATGTAAAAGTGACAGGGAAAAGCACTGGTTGCCATCAAGGGAAATGCCAGGGTTTCATTCACTTTAGACGTAAGCCACAGAGTCATTCTCAATGTTAAAAACACTCTGCACTTACACAGCCTTACCCCTTATAATTTACCTTTGTAGCCCCTCACCCTAAAAAAAAGGAGACCCATAAACAGCAACAAAGAATCTTTAAACTGAATCATGTGCTTATTTGAATAGGGACAATTAATTTTGTAACCTGGGACTCCTAAACAGCACTTAAACCCTAAGGGGATAGATTAGCATTTTGAAATGCAGCCATTTCTGGTAGGAAAGTTACAGGAGCAGCATCTTAATGAATGCAGAAAAAATACATTTTGGTAGGCATGTTTTTATGGTACAGGAGATAAAGAGTGAAAGGTGCCTGCTGTTATTCCCCTGAAGTGCAGCAAACTCTGCAGTGCAAGCACTGTCAGGGAGCCGAGGTCTTAAGTATAATTTTTCTTCTCCCATGGAATTGCCTTGTTTCTGGTCTGTTTGCTCTGGCTCGTGCTGCAGTCTCTATCTGTGCAATGGGAGGAGAAGTGGTGACAGGCCAGGGGGGTTGCACCTGGCTGAGTGAGGCGCAGCCACCCCACGGT
This sequence comes from Gymnogyps californianus, assembly GCF_018139145.2. Lineage (NCBI taxonomy): Eukaryota > Metazoa > Chordata > Aves > Accipitriformes > Cathartidae > Gymnogyps > Gymnogyps californianus. The sequence continues at coordinate 133,889,867 of NC_059472.1, forward strand.
GGGCAGCAGGAGCAGGGGGAGAGCGTTAGAAGCCAGATGGATGAGAAATCCCGCTTCCCACCTCGCACCAGGCCAGCCCTGCCAAACAACCACTGCCACCCATAACAGCCAGACTCCTGCTCCCTTGTCCAGCTACATGGCAAGGTCCCCCTTCCTGGGATTATTTGTTTGTACTCCGTGGGTTGCCGAGTCTTTGCTAGAAATGTTTACCGCTGCAGCGCAAATGGGCACTAGACCACAGGTGAGCATGAGGGTTTTATGAAGAACAATGTTTAGGACCACTTCAGGCACGAATTTTCTCCTGAAAGAGAAGACAGAGTGTTGCTCAAGTAATACTCCTCTTTACTTTAGGGTTTTGCTCCTTCACATTTGCCAGCTCAAGTTCTGGCGTGACCTGATGTTGCTAGGTTGTGAATGCATGTAATTTTGTTAAAAGTCATTTGAAGAAAAAGTTAGAGGACTGTGAAAACACCTGGAACTGTATCTTTTTAAACCACTTGATTACTGAAGGCATAATTTCATACCCAGAATAGCCTTCCTATTTTTTTGTCTTTTTTAGCACAAATAACAGAACAGTACTACAATAAATTTAGGATTTATAGCTGCTGCTTTAAAGCCAGCCTTTAAGTACCATTTTTGTTTATGGTTTTAATAAGGTCATTTAGTTGAAAAAGAAGTTCAAACTTGTATGCAGTAGCCATGTGACTTGTTTAGTCAATCATAGCACAGGATATTTTAAACCCATTTTACAATGGTGTATAAAAACTTGTCTCAATAACCATCTGGAGGATATTGAGTTTCATAACTGGTAGGAATTATTCAATATCCTCCTCCCCACAGGAATAACAATTTCATAATCTTCAAAGACTGATATCTAACTGGAGAAAAGGTATTTAATGTTGTTAAAACTGGAAATTGTGTAGAACTAAATAAGTCTTTTTGATCTACCTGAAAAATGACTTTGTAGGCCAGGGAAATAGTTTCCCCTACTGTCAAGATTTATATATAATCAACATTTCTTTCTCTTTTCATCATTGAATTATTTATTCCGCAGCGACCCCAAAAATGTCCTTTTCTGACTGGGGCTTAGGATACCAAGTTGATTAAGTTAATGGGAAAGCTTTTGTTTTTCTTTTCAAAACTCGTAAAAAGAGCTTGCCTTTTTTGTTCTCCCATTTGGGACTAGCTTCCTGGCAGTCTTATGCATGTTCACAGGATCATGATGGTAAAAAGGAAACTTTCCTCCTAATGCTAAGGACCACTTCTGAGTAAGGAGGCAGAATTGTGCTTTTCAAGGCAGGAGGTGCAGCTGTGCTGCGGTCAGCGGAGACAGCTGGATCCCACCGAAGGATGCCGTGGGCGGCTGGAGGTCGAGGCAGTAGCCACTGACACCCTGGTGCTGGTGAGTGTCTCCTCTGCCAGCATGAGGGAGGGCTATAAATTTCAGACTACCGAATCCCACACTGTTCCTCAAAGACCGCTGAAATCACTGTTTGTATATATAAAGGATGCCTTTTCTAGCTACCAGTGCATACACGGTACATCCCACATACAAACCTGCCTGTACTCTGTTCCTTTGCAAGCTTGCTTGGTGCTTACAGACTACAAAGTCCCGTCCTGCTGAACTCAACCAGCAAAGCGTCACATAGTAATCTGTACTTCTGAAGCAAAAAACCTCCCACAATAGACAATGCATTACAGAGGTAAATCACGTTTTCCCCATCTATGGGGGGGGGGGGAAATGGAACACTAAAAATTTGAAAAGAATAACCATCCCTTAAAAAATCAGACTCCTGAAGCACAATATCATGCAAAGGTTACACCCTGGAGAGGTGTTTAAAAATGAAATGACATGTTAATAACTGAGCCACACACAAAACCAGTTTAAGATTTACACCTCTTAGTGCAACCCCTTCTCTTCCCCAAACTAATTACCAATGCTCTCTTGGAGTCTAGAGCAAAAACCATCTCACTGAAAACACACTAGTGCATGAACTTTTTTTTTTCTTTTTTAATTTGAGTGAAGACTTTTTATCAATATGAAAGGATGGTAACCCCCAGAGTAAACACTTATCTGTAAAATAGAGATTATGCTCTTAATAACGTTTAATATTTTGGCATCTCAAACCTCCTGTGTAGATCAGTCTGGGAGAGTGGTGTTTATTTTCTTGCTACATGTGAAAGTTCATTCTCAGTATCAAGTTTGTTTGGTCCACTAACTTTGTTAACCTTTGCATTTACTTCTGTATTTGATGGCCTTTCATGAGCAGCCACTTTAGTAGCTAGGATAGAAACAGTTACATCAGGGTTAGAGGTCATAGCCATTATGGGATTTCAACTTAAAACAGTCACTGCTTTAGGGGGATCACAGTATGTTTATGATTAATTATTTTCTTTGTGAGAGTTTCTATGAACAAGATTATTATAGTAATATATAAACCATCTGGGTAACCTTTAATATCTACCTACTTTCTTGATGAAACAATAATCAAGACTTTGTGAAAAATCGCTCCCTGCCTAACTAGACGCTACCAGAGCAACAGTACTTTCCTCTGCCTCTTCTGAGGAATTCCAAGGAAGGATAAGTGGGGAAAAATCTACACCAAGTGCAAGTACATTTTTAACAGAACACAACTCTTTGCAATTTGATGCAATTTAAGAGCTGTGTAATTTTTTTTTTAATGATATACTTCTAGCTTTTTACGTATTTTAAAAACACACGTGCAGATGAAATTCTCTGTGTAAGTTGATTTTTATACACCACTCCAGAATGTATTTTATTGAAGTCAAAACACCAAATAACATTTTAAAAAACTAATAAAATTGTATTTATATCTTTAAGAAATACATTCCCAATTGCATGGTTCAGATTCACAGTGCTCAAGAGACACTGAAATCATTGCTTAGAAACAGTATTTGCTGACTTCACCAGGGTAACAGTTTAATCCTTAAAGTAATCAACTTTCACCCTCTTCTTGGGTCTTTCGACTTTTAAGTTCTCACTAGTCTTTTTGAGAAAAACAGCTCTAGGAGACAGCTATTATTCTCCTCCATGGGATAGTCCACTTCATTCAGACAAGTAATATCATCTTCTGTTTACACTCATCTGAAACAAGTGCACAGGGTCACCCTCTACACTCTGATGTTTTACCAAAGCAAAAGGAAAGACTCTGCAGCAGGACACAACTGAGCTCCGAAACCCGAATAACCTGGGAAGCAGACTTTGCATGCCTATTTATTCCTTGCATTTGATCCTCTTGGAAAAAAAAAAAAAAAAAATCCCAATATCATGTCCTCAAAGCGTTTCACATAGGGTGAAACACTGTAATAGAGAAGTCAGCTTTGGACGGTATTTCCTTTTGTCTGTTTTTAAGTCAGGGGCCAGATCCTCAGCTGGTGCAAACTCCATTGACCTCAGCTTGTCCTTTGACTTGAGGAGCTGAACATCATATTTAGTAAGTACATATTAACGTTTTCAGGAGGAAAAATTATTGAAGCAGTTTAGAAGAAAAAAAAAAAAACAACCCACAATGGTTTTCTTAGCATAGTCCTAGCAGGATGGCAACCAAATTACAGGAATAAACCACAATACAGATGCAAGACAAAAGTCCTCCACAATTAAATCACTAGCCCTAAAATCTACTGGCTAAACAGTAAGGAAGCCAAGAGAGCTGCACAAATTACCCTGACCAAGAGTCTGAAGCGATGATTCTTTTTGCAGCCTGCATCTCAGAAAAATCTACAAAAACTCTGCATTATGTCCTGCTGCTTTCCAAAGCCTGACTTTGGCTCCAGTGAAAAAGTATCTATGCAAAGAATTGCTTGAGCTCCAATAACTCTCCAGGCTCAAAATAACAGTTGCACGCCACCATTTTGTAACAACTAAAACCCTCTGCCTTCGAGGAAGAAATGTACATTTTGACTCCTTGTGACCCACTCACTGACTGACTTGTCTGCTCTGTTCAGCCTCTGCTGAGTGATGTGGTCATCCGAAATAAGCAGGGAGCTGGCTGCCGGTGCCAGCAGCCTGTAATGAGACCTCTGAAAGCAAGAAAGAGAATCACAGTTTGGTTACAAACCCCTCGGCACATGGCTAGCCCTGAAAGATATATTGAGGAGCACATACTTCAAAACAAAAGCCCTCAGTAATTTAATCACTGGCCCTAAATCTGCTGGTTGCATGGTAGTTGACCAAAAAGTTTCCAAAATACGTGTCCAGAGGATCATCTTACCAGTCACTCACCCCAGCTACAACCAATGAGGCTGTTAAAAGAAAAGATTTTAACTGTATGCTATCACATCGTCTGACACCTTCCCTTTTTACTGATGATGTACAGAAAGCCTTGAAAATACACGTAGAGAGCGGGTTTTTTTGATAACTATAGATCACTGTTGGACACCAATATAGCATTTTCGGGGAATATTTCCAACACAGAGTAGCTACTCGGGTACTTCGCTGTGCTTAAGAGAGAACATAACTTCTTCACCCAGCTAGACAGGTGCCCTTTGCTACCTGACGTAAATATCTCCTCTCCTTGGCTGAATAATACAGAGCGCAGAAGCCGCTTGTATAACTGTTTTCTGACTCATGTGCGGGGTATGTCTGACAGCTCCAGGGATCGCTCTGCAGCTTCTAGGACCACACCCAGAGGGAAAACCCTTTTTCTTTTTGCTACAGCCATGCTTGAATTAGGATTGCTGTTTATCTCTGCTTCTCTAAATTGGTTTTAGGTATTTGAATCCATTCAAATGCTGGCATCAGGTCCCCAACTGCCTGTTTCCCCTGTGGGATGTAAAAATATTTTCCTAAATCCCTTTGATATTGCAATTACACTTTAACCATAGGAACTCTGCCTATTGATTTTGGTGCTGTTGGTAACACACTGAAGTCCAGCTACTCAGTCAAAACTCTGCTATCATTTGGTAGCTCAGAGTTTGCTGAAAGCGCTTGGTAGAGGTGTATACTACATCACTGATTAAGCATTCTTGTTCAGTCTCTTTTTTTTTCTCTGAGATTGTCTTTTAATGCATTTATAGCTAATAAAGTTTTGAGCAGGGCTGCAGTGTTAGGAACAGGCTATCCACCCTGAGCTTGCTTATCACGATCTCAACCCAAACACTGACACAGTGCTGTTGGTCACAGCAAATGCACTCTTACCCTGCTCTCTTCTCTTTAAGCGTACTCTGTGGTGACCAGCATCACCTCTGCCATCACTCCTCTGGTTGCTGCATGCCAAAATTGAGGGCAGAGTAGTTCTCCTATATGATAATTTCTGCCAGAAATGGTGACTGTCCTTGAGGTGTAAGTATGGAAGAAAAGAGTGAGATTCTTCTCATGGGGACAGGTGTAACCACTCTATTTTTAGCTCTGTTGGGTAAATTACTACAGCTTAGCAGGAATCAGTGGGAGTTTGACTACTCGCACCAGCTGAGGATCTGCCTTAGCTTGTGAGGCTGCTCCAGGCCATTTCCCTGTCTGGTTCTAAACTAAAGGATGAAACCAGGGAATCCCTTTTTTTTTCTGTTAATAAGGAGATTTGTTAGGGACAGGGGAGGGAGTGCTTCTCCTCCCAGGGAGGTGTCCTTCCTCTTGCAGAAAGACCTGGGATAGGGGAGGCACAGAGCTGCATACAGGACTTGTGTCCCCCATGGTGTGTGGTGAGGAGTCATGCCACCCTTCTGAGCATGTCTTAAAACCACGACACAACTTGCTATTTGGCGCAGGAGCCAAATTTTCTTCTTTGCGTTACTTGGGACTGGGCACGTTACAGGGAATTAAAACATAATCCATTACTGTGATAATACACTAATACACATCCAGCAGCTGCCTCAGCAGACCTCATAAACCACAAACGCCCCTCGAACTGGTACTGTAAATGCTCTGCTCTGTACCAAGCACTCATGGTTTCTCTCTTCCCACTCCTCCTCAGGGCTTTCCATCACGCCGTCGTGACCCTCTCAGATCATATCCACCCTCTTGCTCATATCCTGGTTGTGAGGCACTCTACCTTCTGCAAAGCTTATTTTAGAAATCCTGTCACATCCTGCCCACTCTATTTTTTATCCAGCAGAGGAAGACTTGACACTCCAGTTTCTAGTAAAGCAGTGGGGGAGACCATTTGTTTCTTACCACTATATTTGTTATGTTCAGTCTGCTGAGGGAGGTAGGAGGAGCGAGCAAAAGCAACGCTTGCTCCTGTTCCCAAGCAATGTCAAGCAGCTTGGCAGCTGCTAAGCCATCTTCTCTGCTGGATATTAAAAGATCCTGCCACTTTTCTGCTGTCTTAGAAACCCCGACGAGGACTTAAAAGGTGAACATGTGTTCCTACCCTGAAGTCAGACAAAGTTTCTCCTGGTGGCAGCATTAATATGAATCTCAAACAAACTTTCCTAAAACTAAAACGAGAGCTGTGCTCAGAGGTCTCTCCAGAGGTTGAGGCAGTCACCTCCTAACACAAAGCAGGCCCAACCGTGCAGGGTTGTCACTGGAGAAACAGCTTCTCAGGCAGTGCAAATTTGACAGATCTCTGTTGACTGGACTGCGGCAAGGCTGACAATTTACACCAGATGAGGGCCTGCCCTAGAGCCTCTGAAGACATGGCCTGAGAGCGTATCCTGGAAAACCTCGGCTGCTGTGAGAGCTCTCCCCTTGCTGGCTGACGGTGAGGTAACTAACTGCCTTCCTACGCTGCCGACTGAAAGTGGCTTAGTAAATCTGTGAGCCCAAAGGCAGTAAAGCCCCACGAGCACACAGGGAGGGCTGGAGGGGAGAAGACCCCTGCGCCTGGGAGCAGGTAGGAAGGATCAGTGCATGCTGCAGTGGCACCCGGCTGGGGAGCTGCGCTTCTGAGAGATGAGGAACCCCCTCCTGCTGCCACCCCATCAGTTTGGCTCACATTGGGCACATGCTATTTTGTAGAGTGTGGTACGAGGCGCGGTGCCATCGCCCCGACTTTCCAGGCCTCCTGCAACCTGGGGAGGAGCTGCTGCCTTTTTGGCTCAGGTGACCAGAGACCATTCAAGGTCTTGCTAGGCTGTGTTTGTTCAGAGAACAAACTGACGAGGTGAGCCAAGTACTTATTTGGTGCCATTCTCTTCTGCCACGGAAAATGGGCAATGCTTTATTTCTCTGCACTCCACAGAAACTAATAGGAGCAACCAGCTTTCTTACCCAGAAATCTACATCTGACTTGACAACAAATGCAGTGCCCAAAAGAAGTTATTTCTCTTGGCTTCGTTCCAATGAAATGCTCACTGTCGCTCCTTTGCCTGCATCTGCCTTTCTGCACCTTGCAGACATGCACATATCCCCTTAACCAGGTGCAGTTTGCAGGCAGGCGCAGGGCTGTGGTGTGCCTTAGCTTCTGATTAGCCTCGCCTTTGGGCCCGGTGCTTTGGGTGGCAACTTCTCATTGCTTTTGGCTAAAACTGGAGTAAACTAGAAGAGGCTGCTTTTGCTTCTTTCTCTTCATAGTAGCTCAGTGCAAATCAAACACAAGCATCAAGAAAGAAAAAGAATAGGTGAGGAGAAGGAAATCTCCTAGATCTTCACTGACCACAGAAGGGAGATTGATTTCAATGTTGAAACTGATTTGACAGCATTTTCACCACAGAAATACAAAAGACTTGCATTTTTCAGTTTTAATCAATATTCTTCCTAGGTAGTGAAAGATGTCTATTTTAATTTTGTAATCCATCAGTCATTCTTCAATAACTTCTGTTATAAAAAGGAGGTTTTATTATGTTTCATATTTTCAAGGTGGCATGTCTGGCTCACAGAGATAACATGATGTTCATTTTATTGTGAATGTGAACATCCTGAACTTCCTTCTGTTATGAATTCTTGCACTACAGTTTTTTCCATCACAGTAAAAGTGATCAAAGTGACTCCACGGCTGCTTGTCTGATCTTTTTAAATTCTGTTTTCTTTTTAAGTTCTATATTTAAGCAAGAATTAACATAGAGCCTAGGAAGACATTTGATTCAAGTTCACCAGAAGCTCTCTGATTAGTCGTTATGGAGTCAGACAGTCTTACTGTTCATACTCTGAACTGTTTAAGGGGACTCCATGGCCTGAGATGGTGTGGTACCAGTCTCGAGACAGACAAGACATCTGTATTGTAAACAGATGGTGCTCCAGACAGAAAATCCCGGAGCACACCACGGATTAAATAATAAAATAAATTATCTATTAGAAAAAGAACCTCTACTAATTTTAAAACTGAAGTAATCTAATTTTTTCAAAAAAAGTTCTTATATATGCACATTGTGCTATGAAACCTGCAAATAGAAAAGTAGGCTCAGTTCTTCCAAGGCTGTGGGCTAAGACATATTCAAGATGATATATTAATTAATGTTATACCCAGCCACCTGATAACTTTACTCTCACTTAGGCTCCTAACCACAGCAGCAACCAGCGGGGAGTGGCAGCTCTCCAAGCACTGACTAGAGACAGCTTAAGTACACAGCAACAATGTTAGGTTTCTCTTGCTTGAGAACTAGAAAACTTCATAAAGGATGCATTCATTCTACTAAACCACAGTCTACAGTTATTTACCTGTCAAAATTTGTTGCATCTTTCACTTTCACTTAAAGAAAGAAAGAAAACATGGTGAAAAATCAAAGAGCAAGAAATGAAGAGCAATACCCGTTCTAAGAATTAATAAGGTTACTCCTTCAGCTTAGCTTTGTACTGTGCTAAAGAAAAAAAAAAAAGGTCAAAATAAATCCAAATCTAAAAACAGGAAAGCATGGGGAGGACAAGAAGACGTATCAACTCAGCCAATATTGGATGTTCACAGTAACAAAACAGCCTACTTGATGATTTTGCTCTGTTCCTCTAGACTTAAGGCTTTTTCTGTCCCATTTAGAAGCACACCTAATATTTCTCTCAGAAGCCACTTACAACTTTGCCAGACTTCAGCCCATTAGGCTGAAATTCTCTGTGCCAGGACTCTGCCTCAATTTGTATTTATTTTGAAAGTTTCAGCTGAAATGGGTTGGTGGTTTGTTTGAACAAGCTTATTGAAAATATAACTTAGTCAGGAGGCAGGGTAATGATCCAACTCTCTCCTCTCCCTGCTCGCAGAGGCTGACGAATGGTGAGCAGAAGCTGGTGGAAGGGCTTTGACTGCAGCTCAATAGTACTCCAGTTCCCCAGGATGGCGCAGTGCTCCACTGGTCCTCCCAAAAGGCGAAAATCAAAGTTAACATCAAGTTAATATATCGTAAAGCACACATCTATTCATCCGTATATTTTTTTATTTACAACAAAATACAGTTGGAATCCCACCTGGAAACAAGGTCAACTCTAATGGTCATTCTAGAGCAAGGGCTGTTCACAGGCTTTATAAAAAGCAAAATGTATCTCGGGTTTCTGGATTAGGAAAGCAATAGCTCATGAAAAAAGTGCAGTTATAAGAGCTGTGGAGGCAGAAGGGTTGGAGCAAGAGACCAAAGTTTGTTAGCTTCAATCTCAACAAAAGGAGAACTGGACAAAATCTGACAAGATAACAAAAACTGTGTAGATATTAACATAGAGTTCTACCACTTTTTGTATTATCTTGTTTACATTCTGGTTTTATACCTTTAAGGTGTAGATCTATGTAAACACATTTTACAAGCTCAAGTATTTGTAATTTGGCATTTACAGATGTAAAATCTAAAATTTACAGAATGTAAAAGATTCTAAAAGATTACATTAAACAGATCCAAGATGTAGCTTTTATGATCTTTCATATTAGTAAACCAGTAAAAGTTCTGTTTGTTCAATGTAAGAGTAGGAAACGGATCATGCAGCCAATACCAGACCATGCTACAGAATGTCAAACAAAAACATAAAGTGGAAAAAATCTGCAAAATCCTTAGTGGACACACACGCCAAAAAATCTTTTCCATAGCAGATAAAAGAAAATTGTTTCTTGTTATTAAATTGTTATAATGCAATTACAGATGAATATTAGGCTTGTTAATTAAAACTGTTGTTTTCTTATAACAAATCATAGTAAGCTTCTTAATGAATTTGCTCTATGTCTAGCTGTACTAGTCAGACATGACAAGTAACATAAACAATTGGTGGAAAGAAATGGTCACCATTTATAAAACTATAACTATTGTAGTACAGCAATTTTTGTTTCTTACTCAGAAGTGTCTGACATTTAACATGAGAAGTATTAACTAAAAGACTTTTGTTTTCAAAATTCCAAATACGTAAGCAGTATCACTCTAGTCGTGGTCTATTTAAAGCAAAATAACAATGTGATTATTGTGGTATGGCCAAAATTTACAAAGTGAAATCACGACATTTCTCCAGACTTCTCTGTGAATCAGTTTGGGATCTTGTATTTACCCAGTATAACCTTTCAGCCCATTAGTTCAGCTGCAAAAGTCACATGAGAGCTAATTGAATTCCAGCACAGTCTCTAACAGGTGCATTTTATAACATGTCAGATCCCACAGTTAAATGATTAAAGGACAGCTCTCTACTGGGTTTCCAAGTAATAAACACTATTTTCGATACAGAAAGCATAGAGAGGCTATAGCAGCTGAAATAACCTGCAAACCAGCTCTCCTTGTGCTTATATATCTCAGTGGAAAGCGCACAAACCAGCCTGTTCATCTCTTCCTACTGGTAGAAATTCAGTGAAAAGGAGACCAAAAGTCTCATTTCTAAGATGTTACACCCAAAACGTGAAAGAATGGTCTGCTAATCAGATTAGTCTATTGGCAAGACAAAAGCAGTTTGCGCACAGTCTTACTCACCTTTGAAACATTATCTCTCACCGCCTTATGGCTAAACTGCTGTGATCTGTCGTGGGCAAAGCTCTGATCAAGATATATTTGACCCTCTTATTTCCATGTCTGTTGAGTGCGCTTTCTTAAAAGTAAAACAGGTGTAAGTACAAGCTCTTTCACAATGATCTCATCAGGTCTCACAATCACAGAATGCTTGTTCAACGCTAGATAGAAAAATTAAACCATCAAAACCCATTAAGACACTCAGTGTGAGATTATGATGATTCTTCACGGATTAAGAAAACTTTGCGGAAAAAAATTCAGTCCTGCAAAATGTAAACAACCATATTTTTTATCTGTTTTCTTATTTGTCTGTTTGCCTGAAACCTTGCTTGTTTTATGACCATCTCTGATCTGGCCTTCCTTCACTAGTGTCGTGGTTTAATCCCAGCCAGCAACTAAGCACCACGCAGCCGCTCACTCACTCCCCTCACCCAGGGGGATGGGGGAGAGAATTGAAAAAAATAAAACCCTGATGGGTTGAGATAAAGACAGTTTAATAGGACAGAAAGGAAGGAAAATAATGATAATGATGATAATAATAATAATAATAATAAAATGACAATAATAATACTAAAAGAATTAGGATATACAAAACAAGCAATGAACAATGCAGTTGCTCACCACTCACCGACCGATGCCCAGTTAGTTCCCAAGCAGCAATCCGCCCCTCCCGGCCAACTCCCCCCAGTTAATATACTGCCCATGGCTTCATATGGTATGGAATACTCCTTTGGCCAGTCTGGGTCAGCTGTCCTGGCAGTGTCCCCTCCCAGCTTCTTGTGCCCCTCCAGCCTTCTTGCTGGCTGGGCATGAGAAGCTGAAAAATCCTTGACTTAGTATAAACACTACTTAGCAACAACTAAAAACATCAGTGTGTTATCAACATTATTTTCCTGCTAAATACAAAAGACAGCACTATACCAGCTACCAGGAAGAAAATTAACTCTATCCCAGCCGAAACCAGGACAACTAGCAATGCTGACTCAGCATCCTTATTACATGCTCAGGTCAGGAAAAGAGCTCTAATTTTCCCCATAAATACATTTTGCTTACCTAAATTTTTCATTATGTACTTTTGCTATCTCATTTTGTTGTCACCTTGAGGATGAATAATATATCGGTACCCTTATTTGTTCCATTTTTTCCAATGACATTGTCCACAAACACATTCATGCTTACATGAACTCTGTCTCTTACATGAAGTAACTATATGTCTATATTGTCCTATCAGTGGAAAAAAATAATTTTAGAAAAAACAGAATTACATTAGAGCTTTCTCTGATTTAGGGCTCTAGTTTAGTTATGCCAGTTTAAATAAATTCTGGTTTAATTATGCCAGTTTAAGATGCCATTTTTTCCCACTGTCCAACCCAGTAGCAATCAACATATCTAAAAGCACACACATGTAACTGTGCCTTGGCTGCTCCTGGCTCCTTAATCTTAAGTGTCAGTGAAGGTGGAATTATTCTAAGACACTAGATTGAACCGGAGCAACAGAGATCCAGCTGTGTCCACCCAGGAGCTGTCCTGTACCAACACAGAGCTGCTACCTCTGGTAGAAGGGCAAGGTAGATAAATGGATGAGAGAGGTAACACCTTGAATGGAACAGTATCATTCACCGGACGAGGCTGGTAAATTTTGTGAAGCTGGGAGAAGTGATTACTCTGTCTTGGGTTCCATATCACCTGAAAAATATCCTGGACAATAATAGTCAAGAAGTACTGAAAGAGAAGGTCTCTTAAAGAAAAGCACTTCTACAAAGTATACAGAGGTGAAACAAGGTTAATAAACAGATAATTACGAAGTACATAGGGATAATCTGATTGTTTTCAGGATAGACTGGGCACCCAGGTTTAACTGAGATCTCACAGGGTTGCTAAAAGTCCCAGGTATTTTGTTCTAATGCACCTGCTGATTACATTCCGGCCATCTTCAGATCCGTAACTTGGTCAGCACAGCCACAATCAATTCACAGTTGCATTTTCAGTTTCACATTTCTAAGTAGGTACATACCTTTATATCCAGGTTTAACTGATGTTTCTTCTTGAATTTAGTAGGTGCCACCTGTAGGCTTTATAAAACCACCTATAGATTGAGAGAAGGAGTAAAAAATCTCCTGTGTGTGAGCAGTATGACCCAGACTCTGCTATACAAATGCCACAGATAGATGAGCTATTGTCTCAAAATATCCAACAGGTTATACGGCTGTACATACCCACAACTGGAACTCACTAGCTGTGCTAAGGCGGTCCTGGCAGGAGGATTCTCCTGCGTCCCTTGCAGAACAGTGATCCGACTTTCACATTCATATCCTACACCATTCAGGACAGGCACTTGGATTGGTGAAATGAAGGTAGGATCTAATTACTTTTCACAGTGCAATTGATTTCTACTAAGATGAGTTGGTGTATAAAGCTATTTCAAAATCATATTTGTCCTTCGGTGAGAACAATGTTTCTTCACCCTTCACCCCACTCTTGATGGTTCCTATCCATGTTTCTCTCATGTGCCTACTTTTACACTTCATCTCATGTCTGAATAAAGAATATGTACCTAACCAAGCCAGTATGCCCAAGGAGTTATAAACCACAAACAGATACTATATTAAGAAAAAAGTATATTCCAGTCATTCCTGGGCTGATCAGATTCTGCAAACCTGTTTGTTAACGGGGGTGTACTCTCTGCGTTAATTTTTACAGCTCCTGACCTTGCAGTTTGTCATGAAGGCTCCTTGTGTGCCAGGCTTTTGGTGTGAATCATAGCCGGGCCTCCACAGTCTTTCTGATTTGCAATAAAAATCACACTTTTTAGAGGAAAAAAACCCCTTCTCTCTGCATTGACAGTGGAGTATACAATGAGTTGCTTTGACGAAAAAAGAAAGAATTTTTCTTCATTGAATTTTTGGGGTTTTGATGCTGTGGTTAGGATATCAAATAATGAAGGTTATGTTAGGTGCTGCCAGAAATTTAAGAACCACATATTTTTTTTTTAATACTGGAAAAATCAGCTTTTTGCGTGAGAGAATGGGAAAGCCTATTTTTCTTTGTCAAGCAGGGCAGCCTTTTTTTCTTTTTCCTTCTCCCCCCACCCCCCTTGAGGTTCTTCAGCCAGTTTGCTGTTATCCTTCACACAAAACAGCATCAAAAGTAGCATTCAAAGAAAGGAAGCTGCAAAAGATAAATTGCTGAAAATAAAGCCTGCTACTGGAAAATGTGCTTTCAAAGTTTCTGCAAGACTGTAAAGTCTCTTTTTCCCCAGTGATACTAGATTGTGAGAAAAATGGTATGGACAAACCTGTCTAGAGATTAATCTTTTTCAAAGCTATTGCATACAAAGGTATTTTTACGTAAATGTCATTCATGCTTAAAAAGGTAATCCTTTTAGAATCGCTATGTAGTTGAGAGTGGTATTTTCTTAATTAAAATTTAATTGCAATTTATATTTATACATATATACACACAAATATTACTTCAAATAATTTTCTCATTAGCAAATAGTCCTAATTTTGTTTATTTCCTTAAAAAAAAGAATATTTGTTCCACAGGAATACCAATATCCCATGAACTTCTTTCTTTTTTGTCTTTTGTATGGTACAGTATCCTTGAATTTCATTTTGATGTTAATTCATTTCTTTATGAATACTGAAATTGCACCGCCACCCTAGTGCTCTTTGTATGCACCCTGTCACTACTAATAAGGTACATCTGGGAGTACTGTTGTATTCTAGCAGAATTACACTGTCATTTAAGGTGGACGGTAACACAATCTGTGTCACAAGCACAGCCTGTGGATATGGAGGAACACTGATCTCAGCCTGGTGTTTTCAGCAGATGAAACTGAATTGACAAAAGATTTTCAAACGGCCACAGTTCATATTTTCTCTTTGAGTTGGAATGTACTTTTTTTTATTAAAAAGAAGGATTAAAAGACGGAAAATAAACTTCCTTCTCATGTCAGTTAACATGTCTGTATTTTTTACTTTATGTTCCATGGCTAAATTGAAGAAAAAACGATTGCTTCTTTCAGAGGTTTTCTCCTGGCGCTTCGTCTCGCGCAGTGCTAATTACGCTATCTGGGGCGCTGCATTTGCAGGGCTGGGCTCTCAGTGGCCTTGCTGCATCTGTGTTTACATCTCTCCTGTGACAGGTCAGAGGCCTGAGCTGGGGCATTTCAGCCCCTTTCAAAACCAGACCTGCCAGAGTTTAACCAAACCCTGCGTCACTGAGATCGGTTACTCCCAGGAGTCGATCCTGCTCAATTTCTACCTTCCACTGACATTTTGACATAAATAGGCAGGCAGCCCTTCACTGGTCTGGAGATAGGAGGGCTGAAAAAAGTGTGAATTCAAATGGCTGTTGATAAATTGCTCTACGAGGCCTTCACTATTAATTTCTGTCAGTAGACAGTAAAATGGCAATGGCTGCTCAACATTGTTCCAAAAACAACACTTCCTGCGACAGGGCAGGCCACACTACGCTGACAGATTGGAATCGGTCTTGCTCAATTGGCTATTGAGTGCTATCTAAAATTATACAGCTGGTGTTGAACGGAGGTATTGTTCTCACTCCACGTTACGAAACTAAGCCCCACATAAATAACAAAGAGGGGATCATGCCCACATATCTGCTCACCAGAGCAGATGGGCTTTTGTAGCCTGCCTCTGGCAGGATTTGTCTTTTGTGAAAGAATTTCCATACATTTCCTTCTCTGAGCCCTTCCCATTGCTTTCGGCTCTTGGAGTGGGTGACACGACCTATAGGTCTGATTTTGTACATGGGATTGACTTGGAAGTTGACAAATGGAGACGGCTGGAAGTGCTTTTAGGATACAAGTGCCAAATTTTTTTTATCGTTTTCTGCGGCCTTTGGATTCCCAAAAAGAAGATATATGAGGTAGGGCCTGAGGACAGAACATAGCTTGGTTTGGAAAGCGATGGACAAACAAGGGCCATTCACATAGCTAGTGGATGCAGACATAGCTGTCATCCTTCCCACCACAGACTTTAAACAGAAAACAAGATAATGCAGATAGGATTGTACTGTCTTCCTGGCCAGGTTTTATGTAGAGAGAAGACCCACCTTGCAAGCTGACAAATAGACATGGCTGGCAGTGGTTTTAGGATGTATATTGAACTGTGCAAGATTAATGCTGCATAGTCACAAGGAGAACTAATTCACTAAACTACTAAAGTAGTGCTTGTCATCGAAGTGGTTATTAAATAGACAGGATTACAGAAGTTAAGGATCGAAGTACAAGTGATCAAAACCTCACCTGATAAGTCCAAGGAAGATCATTAGACAAGATGGCTACATTTATGTGCAGCACGGCACTTACCTTGGGATCATGAAGAAACCCACTAAGTGCTCCAATTAACCTATCTGTACGTTAATTATGGTAAGGTACTGTAATCCATCATTAGTGTTTGCAAAATGAGCCTTCAGACTGAATGTGCTAGATACTAGTAACTATCAAATGTAGCATTAATACGCATCCCTCATTCACTGTGGTTGCTTAAAGTCTACTAATAAGGGCTGAGATGTCTGTGAAGCCCTTGGAGCCAGAAACAGACCCACAACACAAGTGCTGTACTCTGACTTGGGAAATCCACCCTGCTGAGGAGTCGTGTGTTAGAAAAACATCTCAGCAGGATTAATCCCTCTATTAACTTGGGACCAGCAGTGCTGTGTTACTTGTTTGGGTCTATACTGCAGTGTGTCTATAGGTTTACCCACTTGTGTGGCACTACCTTGAGAAGCTCTCTCTCACGCTGCACCGGATGGTGTAGACATGCTCTTAATAATCTTCTTCTAAGGCTAGGTTAGCATCGTGCATCATTTTCAAGCAACAGGCTGTGAGTTAGATCATAATTTTGGACATGTGCCCATCCAGATCATGAAACTGGGTGTTTTATGGAGGATTTGTTCTCTCTAAAATTCCAGCAGTCAGTAGTAGGTTGCTAATTATAAAGGAAGCAAGTGACCTTCCCTCTTAGTGTAAGAGTTTAAGATTGCTTTGTGGGAGTGTAAGGGGAAAAAAGAACTTGTGGCAGAGATCGTGAAAGTGCAGAGTCAATTAAGCAGGCCCATTCTCAACTCTTTTTGGGGAGCAGTTGGCTTACCCTTGGAGAAGGCCAAAGCCAGGTGATGCAAGTGAAAAAATACAATGGCTGGATATGTTTGTTAGATTGAAGCATTAGATTAATGTTGCAAAATGGAACTGACATTCACATGACTTCTCTTTAATATCCATATTTTTTTAACAGACTTTCCTGCAAGAGCTCTTTCATACTGATTCCTGCAGCAGTGCCATTTGGCAATTGCTGTTTAAAAATGTTGTGACACCATGTGAAAATCTTCCAACAACATTCTTGGGAGACGTGATTTTGTTTCTTTTCCATATACCTCTCCCAATTCGTTTCAGGGTTAGAGACATTTGTATGGAAACGAGACTTACTCTTTAGAGCTCTATTACCTTAAATGTTTTGCCCCACAATGAATTCCCTAATTTGAAAATGCAGAGGCCACTGTCACACATGCAAATGAAGTGACTTCACAGGCAAATAGCTATGGCAATTACCAGCATGTACAATTACATAATTTGCACCTACAATCGCGGTGATTATACAGCTCAGCTGGGCATGTAATTGTTCACATATAGTGAATATGCAATTACGTACTTGAGTGATATAAGATTCTCCCTTTGGAGTTAATCTTTTCCTGCTGCTTATTGTGCATATAAATTAATACATGTATATTCCTGGTGAGAAAAGAATGTGGTGACTGCTTGTATCCTCATGGTTATTTCCTATAAAAATTATGAAGTGGTTGAAAATCACATAATATGGGCCAAACTTATCATATCCTGGATCAATTAAGTTCTGTGATTTCAGGTGAAAACCAATTAGTGGTAACTTAGAAACTCAAACAATAATTGTCTTAACTTCATATATGCACTTCTAAAATAAAAAAAATTTAAAAATTATGAAGAAAGATACAGAAAATATACCAATGGGTTTCTTGTGTTTTAAATCATACAGCACAGTAAACTAAAACTTTGGCAACGTTAGTTAGAAAATGTTATTTATATGAAATAGAAATGTCTGTCACAGCAGCAGTTATTTAAAAAATAAGGTGACAGCAGTAAATTGTGCCTTTTTAAAAGGCACGTGAGAGTTCCCTGGAAGTTTACAGTGTCCAAAAGATCAGCCCTGCATTTTACATAATTGCAAAGGTTTTGCTGAGATGATGAGAAAGAATCCTATGTCCAGAAGGCATAGCAAGGATATAATGTTTGATTTTACATGAAATCTCCCTTTTACTTCTAGAAAACAGAAAACATGGAGCAGGCTTTCACTGCTAAGCTACTGTTCCCTATTGCATTACTTAAATATACTAACAAGTGAGGACAACAAAGACACTTCTGTTACAAATTGACTAGACATAGTAGAATATGAATTAGACATAAGAAAATGAAAGGAGCTTAGTTTGAAGCCATAAAGAGATTCAGTCTTGCTGTTTATTCCTGCTTCTGAAAGATAAAGGAGCCAGATAGCTTTGCATTTCTCACGCTGCCTGTAGATAAAACCATGATATTACCTTTGGATTTCAAAATTAGAGAGTGGATATGCTTACAGATCTTTAAATATCCAGTCTGAATTTGTAACTCTATGGTACATAAATACATCCAGGGGAGCAGTTGACATTTGCTACAAACTTCTGTAAGAAAATGAAATTAAAAATCTACGTTGTGGCCATGATCATGGCAAGCTTATTTCCTTAGTACAGAAATGTCAAAAGAAGAAACTACAGCTAAGATCACTAAATTGCCAGTTTAAAGGTATTGTCTGGTGTTGATTGACAGGCATTCACATCATCTGTCCAGATGCTTGGTCCTAACTTTGAGCTCCTAGTTTAAAAATTCTTGGCTTTAATTGGCATTCAGGGAGATGGCTATCTTGCTGGACCTGGAGAATGACATCATATTCTGCTTATGCAGAATGCAAGCTTTCTCATTACATCGGGCCTCTCAGCCCTCTTGGAGGATGCAAGACCATTCCTCAGTTTTGGTGAGCCCTGCTCTTCGTTCTGCAGTAGTCTGCATGAAATACAATGAGATAAACAGAGTTACCACCCTAAAAAGCAATCTTGTAGGAGAAAGGAAGAATCTTTATGTGGAGACCCACCAAGACCATGAGTTCTCATTCAAGTTTTTAATTGCTGTGCTCCTCCTAATTCTTTCTGGTAAGTAAGGCTATATCACTTTTCCCCTCCAGTGCACCCTTACTCATTGTGAAATTTGCCTGAGAATGCACTGGGTCAGCTCTCACTTTTGATACAACTCAGACCAAAGCCAATAGTCACAGTTATTTTTTAACAACTAGTTCAGGATTTAATCTCTCCATGTAGAAAAAAAGAGACACAGAAATTATCATTTCTAACATCCTATTGCATGACCCTCAAGCAAAATATCTGATGCCTTTTGGTGTGAACTGTAATAGCAAAGAGTCTGATGGGAAGAGATTCATTGCATCATATCATTCATGACTGTCTAAGCTCTTCCCCATCCCCAAAATAAAAAAAAAAACCCAGGAGTCATTTCAGTCCTTAGAACCAGTCTGGACTACACCCAAATAAGCAGAGGCCTTGGTTACTATATGCCATAAAAAAACCATCAGGTTTGCCACCATTATTAGAGCTGAAAGTTCAGTTTCTGCAACAAGATGTTGCAGTGAGCAAGAAAACCATAATGGGCACATTGGCACGTCTCTGCTACTGCTGTAATTAGGCCAATCACAACAAATACTTGCCGAGTGTTTCTCTCTTTAAAAAATGCCATTACACTGGACCTTCTCCTGGCTTTTAGGCTTTTCATCATGATTAAAGAAGACAAGACTGGAAACAGACTACTTAGGCTAACAGTGGTGCTGCTTTCAAGGACGAGGAGGATGAGGAGGAAGGGAGCCGACTGTGCACCTACAAAACCAGCTGAATGACAAATGCTCCTTGAACAATTTCATACATTGCAATACTGCAATGAAGATGAAAGGGAAGCTAACTCATGCTGCTTTTTAAGAATATTTGAATGTATTATTCTAATTTACCTTATATAAATACACATACCTATATATACACCCCTTAAATATAAATATATACAATAGAAAATGTTCAATTATAATTTAGTGTCTTGTATTCTGTTTCATGATCACAAGTGAAAATAGCTTAGATAAGCCTTCATAGAAAATAGCTATGCTTTACCCAGTTAAATTCTATAGAACTTTCTCATTGTTTTATGTCATTGTTTATTATATACTTACAAATTCTAATTTTGCCGTTTTTAAAATGAAAGCTGAGGATGAAACCCAAACCTGATTGAAGTTACAGGAGTCTGGCAGGGACAAAAATTGTCTCTTATGACTTATTCTTCAGCAGTAGAAATGAACGTTACTGCACAACATTGTCAGTGTGAGATGCAGTTTTCTGTGCTACAGAAAATGGTCAAAAACCCCACAAACCACTCTTGCATCAAGGGATTTTGAACATTGCATTGTTGAGCATAAGCATCTATGCCTTATTTTCAACTTTATTTTATTATTGTACCCAAACTGACACTCACCTTTGCTATTTTTAAGTTTGTAGGGCTTTACAAGTAGATTCACAGGCACAGCGCAGAGATGAAAGACTGTCATTCATGAGACCCAAACATGGGGAATGATATCCAGTTTATCTCCCACATGCAGTAGACAAGCTTCCTCTTCAACAGACCTCCTTGCTGAGAGCCACAGAGTTGCCTGCTCCAGTGGTGATAGCTGTGCAGAGCAAAGTAAGGTTTGGTGAGCCCTTGAGCCATTAAAATCACAACCAGAACTCTTGGTGGTGCATTTAATTTCTTTCCTGTCCTTTTCCTCTCTCCAGTTTTCCATGGAATTCTTCCCCTCTTCTTCTCCTTCCCTCTTTCTTTCCGTCGTCTATTCATCTGCACACCAATAGCTGTTTCTGGAAAATGTGTTTTCAGTACCTATATAGGGAGAGACTTCTGGTCTCCCAGAGGGAATCTCTATTACATTGCACAGTCTCCTGTAAGAATTTGCCTCTGTGCTTTTCAATACCAGCTTCTTCTTTCTGTGCTTCTCTTGCTTCTCTTTGATTAGCTTTTCCAATATTCCTAAATCTTTCCTGCCAACCACCCCGTCATACTCCCCAGTATGCTATATTTTCTGCAGCATTTCGAGGTCAAGGTTTAAATGGCAGTGGATTAACAGGAGTAGGCTTAAATGCCACAATGTCAGTGAGAACCACAGAAGGATACAGGGTGAATGAGTCCTAAGTGAAGCACTATCTTGAAAAGAGAAAAGAAAGATTAAACACAATTTTTATCTAAATGCTACCAGCATGAGAATGGTGTCACTTACTCATTAAAATTTCTCCAGAGTGCTCGACAAATCTCCAGACCTTACAAATGCCAGGTATAAGCCTTAAAGCTTGTTGGTCCTTGGTTTCTCTGCTAGGATTGATAACAACCACGTTGCGTTCTTTGTAATGTGCGCCTCTACTTACAAAAATATGGGCTGATACCACCTGGTTGCTTTGCACAGATCTACCAAATGATAAATTCCTGTACTTGGATCACCTAAAGGCAAAAGCTACCTGTCGTGGTTTAACCCCAGCCAGCAACTAAGCACCACGCAGCCGCTTCCCCCTCCCCCCTCCCAGTGGGGTGAGGAGGAGAAAAAAAAAAGTAAAACTCTTGGGTTGAGATAAGAACAGTATAATAACTAAAGTAAAATAAAATACACTACTAACTAAGAACAATAATAATAATATAATAATAATAATTGTAATGAAAAGGAATACAACAACAACAAAAAAAAAAAAAAAACCAAGAAAACATAAGTGATGCACAATGCAATTGCTCACCATCCGCTGACCGATGCCCGAGCAGCGATCCGCCCCTCCCGGCCACCCCCCCCCTGTTTATATACTGGGCATGACGTTCCATGGTATGGAATATCCCTTTGGCTAGTTCAGGTCAGCTGCCTAGTCTCTGCTCCCTCCCAGCTTCTTGCACACCTGCTTGCTGGCAGAGCATGGAAAACTAAAAAGTCCTTGGCTTAAGATAAGCGCTACTTAGCAACAACTAAAACATCAGAGTGTTATCAACATCATTCTCACACTAAATCCAAAACACAGCACTGTACCAGCTACTAAGAGAGTTAACTCTGTCCCAGCCGAAACCAGGACACTACCTTAATGTATTATCCACTGTTCAGAAATTTTGTCCCCAAGATAGCAGCATGACAAAAGGATTGTCATTCAGTCACATCAGATTTTCTCTTTGGAAGTTCTATATCTCTAATCATACTAGAAGCCTATAATTGGAGATGACCTATGCGGTCAGGATTGTATGTGTAGCACCTTAGAAGTGTGAGGAAAACATGCAGATTGTAATTAAGACTTTCCATTGTACTCTGAAAGCTATTAACATGTTGTGTGTAGGTGTATTTATTATGTGTTGCAAGCAGACTGAAGCTTCTTGACAAGATGTAGTCCCTATCATAATCAGTATAAACAAACATTTGGCATGAGGTGGTGAAAAAAATATTGCATACTTGGATTTTCCTCTAATTTTAGTCTCAGTGAGGACAAAAGAGGTAAGAAAGTGGCAGGCAGCATATTTACTTTGTTCTAATTCCTTTGTTTATAATGGTTTTATCTTTGTTATTTAGGTGAGGCAGGTCTAAAATTCATTGGTACCTGGAAAATGAATGAAAGTAAAGGAAAGTTCCCTGGCCTGAGTAAGTTATGGACTAAGCTCCTAGAGTTCTTCAGAAATATGTGTAGCTTTTAGGTCAATAGTCTTGCGGATACCTTTTCTTAATTGGATGCACAGCACATCATGAATTTTGCACGCGTGGCAAGAAGAGGCTTCAAACACATTCATCTACTCCCAGATATATTTGTGTTTTATCCCTGTTCACTGAGTAGTTCCGTTCCAGATTTTTGCAATAATCTCTCCTTCTTGCCATACTGTACAAATTATTGCAGTTAAATGCCTATCTTCACATGTTTTGATTAATATGGGAGGTGGATCTTCTGTAACGCTGGAGAGATTTGTATTATACCCACGTCTTTTTTCTGTTTTGCAGTGTAACAAACCAAACAAACGGAAAGTCAAACAAAAACTCCTTCAGCTCTCCCACAGATCTTTTCCAAATGTATCTCAGGGGAAGGGCTTGAGTTTTCCAGTCCCTCACCCCCTTCCTGTACTGTCTGCTTATAATCTGACTTTCTTCATTAACTGGAAAAGAAGATTAGCTTCTTCTTCAGCTATTCATACTTTCAGCAGTGAATACAGTTTATCTTACTTCCTTAGTGAAAATGTACAGAATTTGACAATCTGTAATGTTATTTGAATATTATTCCCCCCTCACTTTATCCTGAGCTTTGACAATGGAAGTCCTATTGTCTTATCTCTGCAATGCCTCTGCAGTTATTTCCAGGATGCAGAGGTAACTTTCTATTGAGTCAAGAGGCAGGATTGTGAAAAACAGAGAACTCTTGAAGGTCTCTTGTGCGTATGTCAGTGGAAATAAACAAAGTGTGTAGTCACCTGTTAAGTAGGACCTTTGATTCAGTGTGGCATGAAGCTCTTCCTTCCAGTCCCCCCATATCCTAAAGCAAGGACACTGTGTGATGACAAAATCACTTCAGCTCTTAATTAAAAAAAAAAAAAGAAAAAATGTTTCAACCATCAAAATTGGACAGGAAGCATGAAAAGGTGTGAAAATCCAAAAGGCAACTCCTCTCCTCCCCCCCAAAAAATCTTCAATGCGCCTTTTCTAATTTCAGGCTTTTAAGTCAATCTCAAGATTTTTGAAAGCTTTGGTATAGCAGTAGTATGGGTAGAAGAATACTGTGCAGAAGAATACTGTGTTTGGAGATTTCTTACCCTTAATTACATTTCTTAGTGCAGTGTTTCTTTATAATACTTCCCTGGGGCATCTCACTGAAACTGGTCATGCAAAGCTTCAACATGGTCATTTTGTAAGGGACTTTTACTTGCATATCCGTACGCTTCCTCTTTCTCTTTTCACTTTTTTTCAACTGGTGAGCATCTTACCTGGTGTGTAAAGTGTGGGTTAATCTGAGAAAAACAAACTAAAACAGAAGGAGATTAGAGCACCCCAGAAAAGATATAGCAACTGGGATCTTTTATTTCACTTTTTCAAATGTGCCAGATTTTCCCATACAATTCTGAGTGCTGCAGCAGAACCTGCAGCCTGACTTTTTTTTTTTTTTAATCATCAGAAATATCAATGTGATTTTTCAAACAGGGACATGATCTTTAGTCCTCAACCAGTGCCTGAATCCTCTTTACAACGATCAATAAGTTCTCTTTCGTAAACAAGTGTCAATGGAAACAACACTTGAGGTTCTCCTTTTTCCTTTTTATGTCTACATAAGTATAAAATGAAAAAAAGGAGTGGGAATCAGAACAGTAAAGAACGTAAATGTCACTTTGCTTTGCCCCTGCAAGCTGTCTGTGTCAGAGCCTCTCCACCTCCTGCCTCCACTCCCTCTGTTTGCATTTCTACCCTCCAAGTCAATCTGGATGTAGACGTGTGTCTTCACTTAACTCATTGCAGAACGGAGGCCCAAATGCCTGAGAGAGAAAAGGAAAAATCTTGGCAGATTGCTAACATATCAAGTGTTAATGAATACAGTTCTCTAATTAGAAATGTCTGCAAGAACTGAGTAATAAGATCCTTTGAAAATGTGGCAGTTTTTAATTTCTTTTGTTAGTAGAGTTTATACTTTTCTGAATTAGAGCTTTTATCAAACTGGCATCAGACTTTAGGAATGACAATAATACTTGAAATACAAATAGAGTTTCTTTTGAAATCACTAGCTAAGCTAATATTTTATTGAAATTCTGAGTTTCTGGACTTTATTAGGTCAATAGATATAATTTAAGAACCTTTTTTTTTTCCTCCTTGTTTTCTTTTGCTGTTTAAAAAAATCCTAATGAACGTAAGATTGGCTGGAATTTGCTAGCTAATTTTCTTCAGAAACATCTTGACTTTTTTTCATTTAATTTCAAATGTAATACCTCCCCAGATGGCAGACTTTGTAATTCATGGCACCAGTTCAAAAAGGTATATTAACTGCCTCTAAACTGCTCAGCGTCAAGCATTTACTGGACTTAATCGTGAATTGGCTTAATATTAATTAAAATAAGTCCCTTCCTCAGCAAGAAGTTTCAGGAGATGGAGATGGTTTTATTTCTGTGTGCCCACCTCCATTTTATACCAACCTCCCCCAAAAACAGAACAAAACACTGAAGACCCAGAGCAGCACATAAACACTGTATGTCCCTTGAAGTCCTCTAAAGGAGCCTGAAAGGGATGGTTTCTTTCATTCTTGGCCAAACAGTGATAGACAAACAGGTAAAAAGGCAAGGAGAAAAATACCATTTACTCACTGTAGCAGCAGGAAATCAAGCAAAGAAAATAAACAGGGTTCGAATCCTGGGCCTTTAACCTGCTAGTCAGACAGTTTTCTACAGTTTCATTCTGTGCACATTTGTGTGCTGGTAAATGATGAAGGGGAGGTAGAGGAACTGAAGGCTTGTGGGATCCCTGGGACTCCCACAGCTACGAGCACAGCTGTACAAACACACACAAGCTTTGTTAAGGTAGGGTGGGCAATAGGCTGAAACTGCTGAGCCGATCTGACCTATAAATCCCTTGCAAAAGCTCTGCCTGAGAGAAAGCCAGAAGTTATGTGTAAATGTTTTACCCAGCCAATTGTTTTTAGTCCTCTTCCGTATGTACATAAAACCTCTAACATCCTCCTGGCTAGGTAATTTTGTAAGTAGGTGCTTTGAGTGTCCTGCTGAATTGCTGATTACCTGGGGCGGGAGGAGGAAAGGGGAGGGATCAGTGGGTGGATGGAGGAACTCATAACTCAGGAACTCATTCAAATGAATGTAGAGTTTTATGTGATATATCACATAAGCTGATGTAGGGCTAATGGCTACAGGAAGTCTATAAAAGAGAATGCGACATCCAGCAGTTTGTTTTGAGGGGAAGGATGATATGAATTGGTCAGATTAGTAACAGGAAGATTAGATTAATTATTTTGAATTGGACTGATACAATCTCCCTCTTCCCTTCCTCCCCCCTGCCTCCCCCAGTAGATCTCCTGCTGCTCATTTGCAGATACGATCTCATGCGAGGACACAGCATCACAACCCTGCACTGTCCTGAGTGCATGTGGACAAGCCATGCCAGAGCTAGTCCCCAATAACACTTACCATGCAAATCACAAAGCCATCAGCACCCTTCATGAAGAAAAGAAAAATAGGGGATCTTTCTCAGACTTTTTTTTTCCCTTTCCAAACATTTCTGAACTCTGTGTGACCTCCTTTACGACTGAATCTAAGCACCTGTAAATACGTAGCAAATTTAGACAGTAGAAAGCAGGGTAACACGTCGCAAACTGAAGCAAGCTAAAGGAAGTAATGAGAAGTGAAACAAACAAAGCTGAAAATGAAAATTAGGTAGCCTAAACCAGAGAAAGTTGAAATAAAACATATGGATTGGAGTATTATATGTAGTGTGAGTTGTGCAACCTGCCCCCCTTTTTCTTCCCCTTCGTCATCCTTCCCACCACCTAAAAAGCAGTTAAACTACAGGGGGATAATATCACACTTGGGATTTATGAACCAAAATCAATGAGAGCAATGGGAGTAACGTCACTCCTGTAAATGATCAAAATCCACCAATTACAGGGAGGTGTTAATCCTCATCAGACCTGTTTGCTGCTGTGGTGGCATTTGAAGTAAAGCTGCTTTGGAAGTGTAAGGGGACCAGCCATTCTCACAGCATTTGGAGGAGTAAAGGTATTTCCACCCAGCCTTCTCTAAAAGCCTACTTGAAGAGTAGCAGAGAAAGAAAAGGCTAGGAGTGAGGAGGGGGTCAAGCATCATATATTGATTCATTTGTTGGGTGGGAATAAAAAAGATCTAGCAAATGTTGGGTGATGGGCCCAAAATTCCCTGCATGAGTTCTGCTGCTAGAGCTTTTCTCCCATGCCTTTCAGCATCTCTAGACCTCCTCAGTGATCTGATAACTCAGTAATTGGAATTGGCTGCCTTTTATGCTGTATGTTTTTATGCTTTATATCAGAGGAAATCAGAGCTAAAATATTGTTGAATCTGTACTTGCTTTAGCATGTAACTGAATTGTATTACTAGATGAGTAGAGATCCACATCTTCTAAGCTGATGTTGCCAGGAAGGATCACAAGTGCAGGAAGCTTGCAGGATCAAGTCCTAGAAGACAAAAAATCAGTAGCAAGTCAACAACGCAGGTGTTTGAGGGTTGTTTTGGTTTGCCCTTTCTCTTTTCTATCTCTAGAAATATAATTTGTGCTGTTAAATATGGGCAAAATGAGTGGTCTTAACGTGGGCTGAAACTAGTTAGGCTAATTATGCAGTGATTCATAAATACAGATTATGCATTGAACGGGCATTTTCGTCATTCAGAGATTGTTTTTCTCTCTCTGGGTTTTAAAGCAACAGACCCAAAGCCTAAAGCTTCTCAAAAGCCAGTTTTGCTTCCCTTGAGGTGGACCATTTTCTGCTATGGCACTGAGAAAAGACAGAGGCAAGAGATGGGAGATGAGGGAGGCTGACCCTGCCAGGGCTGCCAGCAGCACTTCGACCAGCTGCCTGAGCTCTTGCTTAGTCAAAGTAAGCAGCGAGGCTGTGGTCATTTTGCCACCGCACCCTGTCTCTGGCTAAAGGCTAGAGCCTGTGCTCTGGGTTAGTCCTGCAGAGATTAGTGTCCTCTAGAACCACCTACACAGGAGGTGAAAGGCAGCATTGTCTCTGCAGAAGCTACTGAAAGGTGCCTTTTGGAGTTTCTGCAAAGCAAAGGAACTCTTGGGGTTTGCAGGTACAATGTGCAAATTAACAACAGGCTGCTCAGAGAGGCTGTGGAGTTCCATGCTTGGAAATATTCAAAACACAACTGGACGCAGCCCCGAGCAAGCTGCTGTAGCTGGCCTTGTTCTGCGCAGGGGGCTGGATGAGGCCATATCCAGAGGTGCCAGCCAGCCTCAGCCCAGCTGTGAGCCTGTCACTCTGTGAACAGCAAACTATGTTTGCTTGGGCTTGACTTGCTGCAGCATGAGTGACTGAGCTTCAAAAGAAAAGAAGGGTACAAAAATAGGGCCACTCTTTCTCACTACAGTGGCAAGGTTTCTTTGCTGCACTACTTTTCTGTACCATCAGTCAGCCGTCCACCCTGCAAGATGGCCCTGCCCAGCATTGCTGTTTGCCTGGGGCCAGCAGGAGCTCCCCATACTGGTGGCCATGAGCTGTGGGGTCAGTCCAAACAGGCAGGACTGAGGAAGCCTGAGACATGACCAGCTATGGCATGGCCTTTTGTTTGTTTGTTTTCCTGTGGAATGGTCATAAAACACAGCAAAATTTAATGATAGCAATACTTAAATATTTATAGGTTTTTTCACTGTTTTTCTTTTTGGTCACACAGAAAGTGTCCTTTCCAGGAGAACAAACAATGGAAATTTGTGTAGCATGGAGAGCAAATCATGAGGTGCCAACTGCCCTCGGAACCTGATTGTACAAGGAATTTTCTTTTATTGAAATACCTTCCTGACTCTGGGCTCTGACCTGTGAGCACTTCAGCAGATGGCATCCAGGCAATTACAGCTGAAACGCTCCAACAAAACTAGTAAATATTGTACTGCTAATTCCTTTCAAAATGTGCCAGGGCACAGGAGGCAAGAAATTAATGACATATTGCAAATTTCCAGTATAATCTTTTATGCTATGTGTAATGTTTTACTGAAGTCTTAGCTTTCTGCTGTACTAACAAAATGAAAACACGTGAGGAGGTGTAACCTCATGATAACATTAGAATATAGGGCTGGTATAAAATTGTCAGCTGAAATTTCAGTTTCAGGCCTATAATGATGCTTATACTATCATGATTTCCATTCATCTCTGAAAAGTATTACCAAATGCTGCCTGAAAAAGAGATGTTACTTACTGATGGAAATCAGTACTTACTGCTAATCTGAAAAAACAAAGGCCAAATGAAAGTGGATTATATTCTTTCCCCATTTACCTTTCTCTGTTTCAGTAGAGGTTCAAAAAGTCTATTTATAATACAAAATAATTTACAGCTGGTGGATCTGAACTTGCACTTCATATGCAGGCCAATGAGCTTCCAGAAGATAAATCTGTTTTCTCAGTCAGAGAAAACAAGGGGTGAAATTTTGGTCTGTCAAAAACTAATGCAAAAGTCACGTTGAATTCTCCGGGGCTAGGACAGCTCTGTTTTAAACTATGATCAATAGAGATGCAATGGTCCTACTTGTAGCCACTGAACATCCTCACAACTTCGGAAATACATTAGTTACATATTTCATAGTCTTGGTACAGAATACTTAGCTTGCAATTTGTGGTGCATAGTTCATGCCTAGTGGAAACTGCTCTAGGTTGAGGAATCAGAGCCTTCCTCCAGAAAAAATACACATGTTGGTTCCAAATATGGACTCTGAGAGCATAGGTGGAAAATTTTTGTTCTGTAGCCATTAATAATCTTGTGCCTTGATCAGTTCTTCTCATTTGGGAGCTTCCTTGTAGAGGAAAAAGCACTCATATGAATATTCATAGCAAACCTAACTGAAACGGATTGTAGATCCTATCAAAGGGAAGGTTTGCTGTTTTATCTCAAATGAAAACATGAAAATATGTTTTTTGGCAGTATTCATCCAGTTGTCATGAAAAGGCAGCTTTTTCTTTTTTTCTTTTTTTTTTCTGCCTGAAGCAATCTATAGCACTATAAATCCTACTGATAAGGAATTTAAAATAGAGATTTTTCTTCCTAAATCCTGAAAGTATTTCTTAAAAATGAACGACAAAAAATCATCACTGTTTTGTAGCATGTCCTCGAGCAGGATTTTCTCCTCTTTCTTAATGCTCTTCCTTTGCTACTCTGCTACAATCAGATCTATCAGCTGGCATGCTTCATTCTTCTTAAGCAATTGACTGAAGACAGGAAGTCACTTTGTTTATAGAAATGATGAGTTAGACCTCCAGAAGTGCTATAAAACAACAGATAGTGAGGTGATCATGTTAAAAATATTTTAACATTTTTCAAGGGTCAAGTTTCATATAAGAAGTGGTGTTTTCCTTGGGGAACTTTAGCTGGACCAAATCACTCAAATTGTTTGAAGTTGTCTCTGAGATCCATGTGCTTGTCTACACTGTTAATCTCCTGTCTACTTTGATGTTTCACCATGACTAAGCTATATGAAGTCCCCAAGCATTTTTTAGATGAGTCTGAATGCTAATAAAAGATGAGAATGTAAAATGATGCTTTCAACTGGTAACTTGTTCAGAAAATGTGCTGACAGTATAAGTGAACACAATATGCAATATTAGTGTATGTACACAAGTCTTACCTAAGACTGCCTTTTTCCAAGTCAGAGGCATGAGTAGCCTGTGTGACTCTACTGTATGTCCCCACGTTGTTTGTCCGTATTATTTTATAAATATTTTTCCAAGACATTAAAAAAGAAATTCAGAACATTTCAGTTTAACTTTTAGAGTTTGTAAACTGGGTAATGCATGTCAAAACGTGTGTCAAATTCTGCCTCTGGGTAGGAGAGAAATGGAAGGGATGTTATATGCTTATTTGATGCTTCTGCTCAGAGATTAACCATGACCCATTTTGGGAGCACACTGCTGCCTACTGAGGTGAAAGACAGAGAAAGCTCTATTGCAGACGTCTCTTTACCAGTTTATCACAGCCATAACTCCACGGGAAAAAAGCAGAGAAAAACAACAGGTGAAATGTTAGAGGCTTCATTCCCCCTCACAGGGGCATGTGAAGTCAAAGAAGCTCCATTGATTCAATATTGTGAATAGATGAGGGAGAGGTGAGATCTCCCAGTTCCACGTAAAGGGGCTGCAACTGACTGCCTTTTCATAGATCTGACTGGTCAGAAAGATGACACTTGTGCAGGCTTAGCACCAAACCCTGCTACCAGCATTGCTACCTGCTTGATACTTACTCATTTTGCCACCTGCAGCTCTGAAGAAAGCACCTTCAAAAAGTTGGTTTTCTGGACTGTGAGAAATTATGACACAGAGTAGGGAGCTTTCCTTAAGGTTTGGCTTCCAGGAAAATGTGTTAAAAGATGGTGCATTGACTTAGCAGAAGGCAAAAATGGCAGTTAAAGTTACCACTCACCGATCAACAACACGAGATAGCCAAAATGTGTCGCTTGAGAACTCTAAATATGCTAAGTTTATATTTTAGAATACAACAAATACTTCCTGAAAGACAACGCAGATGTTATGAATTATCACTTACATCATTTTAGCACTGAATAACTCCAGTCATCAATTGGGACCTCACTGCTCCACACATGTGCACTGACAAGGGAGATCCCCTGTCCCAGGCTCCAGCTAGCTTGTAATCCATAGTTTAAAAGAAATGTTATGAAGAAAAGGAATAGAATACATTCATGAAAACATTTCATGATTAGCTCCCACTTTGTCTCTGATGATAGAAGTTCTGGGCTGACACTCGTGTCAAAGAGATGGCATTAGTTTGAGTATTCTTGGTTATGAAACTAGTGTTAGTCCAAAGTAAAATAAGGATACTCCAGTTGATTGCTGTATTTCTGATTGACTGTTAGTGGTAAAATTAGTAAGCTCAGAATTATTTCTGAAAGCAACCTTTGACCAACTGGCTCACAGTATTTCCAGCTGCTGCTCCAAGATATTTTTAATTGGCTTTTCCACTGTGTTTCAAAGTGTTAAGCTATCTGTTACGATTTATTGGCAGCTTTTAAAAGTACTCCACGTACATAGGCAAAGCTTACAGCATAAATTAATATTTCTTATGCATTTACTCTGCTGTTTAAATGGTACAATCCTTATGTCAGCCAGACTATTTATGAAGTACTTTGCTCAAAATGGCTTAGGGATAATAGTTTATATTCCTATGTCATGAGTTAAGGACTTAAAACTGACTGAAACAGCAACTAGTCTCTTTAGTTCTTTAGACTGCAGACATGGTGATCTCATGGTCTTCCCCATGAAGCAGAAGGTTTTGCATATCTGGATAAGAGATAAAGTATTTGAAAAGTTGAACTAAGCATAGGGGAAGAAATCAGGAAGATAATACATAAATTTAACATCTGGACTCCTCGTTTGGAATAATGCTTTCTGATGCAGCAGTGGATAGAGTAATCTTTCCTGGAACTGCTGGTAGCATGAGTGCCAAGAGGCAATTCCCCTGTGTTTAATTTTTTAGTACAGTCATTCATTATTAAAAAACACACGCTGATCAATTGCCTAAAATTAAGTGTGAAGACTCAAATCCAGAGCATCTAAGCAGGAGCACTCATTTCACATCAAATAGGAGACTTGCAAAACGGCTGTTGGGGCAGCGAGGTCCTCCTGGAGCTCAGCATCAGTGCAGTTATGCAGTGCAGACCACGCCAGTCTGACTCTTGCTCTGGGCTGCCCTGGCTGGAGCTGCAGTGGCTTGCTCTCACCGTTAGAGTTCACCTGAGAGTAAGGATGGCTCCAGCTGCAAATATATGCATGCGTTCCAACATTTCTTCGCCCAAATTCTCATCTGGTTTTGGGGTTGAGGTTGGGGTTTGGGTTTTTTGGGGGGAGGGGAAGGGTCCCTCTTGGTGGGATGAGATGGATTTTAGGGCATTTATGCAAAACTGTTTCAGTATAGTAAAAAATCTGGCCAATCTTGCCCAAGTGTAGGTATCTCTGAGACAAAACTCCACTGAGCAGACACAAGGAGCAGTGCAAGTCTTTGTTTCCAACACTCATTCCAGAAAGGATGTGATAATTACATGTTCTTTCTAAACTGCAGCAAGATTTTTTTCAAATGTAGTGTTTTGATTTATTCTACAGCATTCAGAATGGTTATGTTGAAGCACTCCTGCCGCAGTGTCCAGTTACTCCTTCATCACTTGAGGCTTAACAATTCAGTTGCGTTCATTCATTTTGCACTTGCTCCCTCTCACATGCTTGTTTAAACACAGTCAGAACTGTACCTATGACCCAAGGATCACGGGAAACAAAATGTTACGGGCAATTCCATTCACTGCCATTTATTTATATGTAGCCCAAAGATTTTACCAGTGAAAGTGCGAGTTTTCATGTGTTTTGCTTCTGCAAAGTACAAGTTCTTGAACAAGAGCAGAATTGCATGTTCTTGCATTTTCCACAAAACATGTAGGAGACATTTAGTCCAGGACAAACTTTTATTTTACTTTTATTTTGTGTATTTCTGCACCTCTGTCTGCCTAATCCCCCCCTTGCATCCCCAGCACTCTGTAAGAAATATAAGAATTTTGTTACAAAAAATCAAAAGATTCAATATCTGCACTGTACTACAGGACAGCAAGAGAAATCTAAGTCATTGTCAGTATGCCAGAATTGTAAAATAGCAGGGCAAAAGTGCTCAGAGGATGGGATGAAATAGCCATGCGCTGTATTAAAGAGGAAGAACAAGGCTTTTAAGTAATTTTTTTTTCCTTGATGGAGTTAGTCATGCCATACACCCACTCCTGGAGATACTCACCCGCAGTGTGCCTATGTGCTAAGCTTTGCTGCTGCCCTGGAGTGATACCGTATCCACTGGCGTGTGAACAGCAGGACTAGTACCAAAGATCTTGCTGACCCAGGAGTGAGTATCCACCAGGGACCTAAGCAGTCAAAGAGGGAAGAGAAACTCTTCCAGACCACAATTATTTTCAGCCCAGGGGATTTTCTGAGGACGATTCAGTTTGTCTTTTTGGAATGCCCTTGTACATCCAAGTGATGTAAGCCTTACAAAGACATCTGAGCTCCTTGTTGCTTGTGGATACAGCAGTAAAATACACTTCAAATTCCTATGTCAATGTTAAGACAATGTCTCCCTTAGAAATTCTACTGGGCTAAAATCAAGTGAAGACAACTGTAGCAAACACAGTTTAAAGGTACATTTGAAGGTCATGTACTCCATTCTCCTATCTTACAGCAATTGTCTGGAATCCAGAGCTCATCCTGACAGCAGTCTGTAGCCATAGATCTACTGAAATAACAGATGAGCATGGTTTCTGAATCATATTGGGTAAAACAATAAATTAAGTCTGTACCAAAACTCAGGAATAATTGTGATGTGAAAAAAAAAATTTTTGAAAAACTGGAACCAGTTCTTCATTTTCCATATCTGAGACCAGTAACACTGGAACATTATCTAAAATATGACACCTGTGGATGCTGGCCATTGTTGGGATTCTTGTGAAAGAATCTGATCCCATAACACCATAAATAAAAAATAATCATAACGGTAGTACCTGAACAGGGATTTACTGTGGGAAGGAATAGCTAAGCTGGCTATGGGCATTCCCTTATGACATCTGACTTTCTAGGCCTGCACTTAGGTCAGCTATGTGGATATTTGTCTTCAACGTTTCTAGGTATTCATCTTCCAAACTTTTTGAGATTCATCCAGTTTGGCTTTTCATTTTAATTACAGTGGAACAAATTTCTCTCAATAAACTACATTCGGCTTCTTAATAACAGTGGTTGATTAAACTAATATTTGAGGTGACACTCTGCATCTGCATCGACAGCCACCTTTTGTGCCCTCCTCACTGGGCTGCTTACAGTGCTGAAGTCTCCAACCTAACCTTGGCCTGCCAGCCTATATCTCCATTACAGTAACGTTTCTGAGGCACTGTGACGCTTTGCGTAGCAAGATCATACAGCCTCCACAAAGGTTTATATGAGCGCTCCTTGAAAAGCAGCCTCCTGTCTTATTTCCGGTGGTGGTGGGAGTGCGGATCAATCTAAAACAGGCTTTATTTTCATAGGCTGAAATGGGCTAAAGAGAAGGCAAGGAGCTCATCTTCTTGGCTGACATAATCTGTCCATCATCTGCGGGGTTTGTAACGAAGTGTGGTAGATTCATCTTTTCAAGAATAATTGCAATTTATAATTGCTTAGTGATGTTGTCACCTAGGAAAACCGAATCTCTCTCGCATTGGTGTTAGATGATCAAGATATTAAAAGGTAGGTACATAGCTTATATTATTTCTTTCAAGAAATAAAGAGCACTGTGATGTCAGCTTTCACCTTGCGTCTCCCTGAATCTCGGTAATCCTCTGCCTATTTATTTCAGATAGTTAACTGAGATGAATGGAGTTAAGGATTTACAGGTGATTTTAATAATTGTTTTTGCACAGCCTAAACTACAATGGAGAGATGTTTTGTAGCATTTTGCTGACAATTAAAACAAGAAAAAATACAGTTTCCTCTCTGCAATAAAGAGTCTTGGAAGTTATGGAGACCAATGAATGTAGTCCTACAAGATCGGAACATATTAAAGTGTTATAAAAATATCAGTTCAAATTTTACCAACCTTGACTCAATGTATTTCTACTTGCCACCACTGGCACTTTGATTGCATAGAGTGTACTTATATATATGTCCTTTTATCCATCTTTTTTTTCTATTACATTAAATTCAAAGTGATTCATATTTATTAAAAAAAAATCAGCATAGTGTATGTTTTTAAATTAGACATGCTTCGAACCCACCTTCCGTGCTTCATCACGGTGCTGTTTTAAGACAAATATTACTAAAACAGTTTGATTTTGGTTACACAAACACTTCATTTGTTTAGATTTTACAAGATTTTATAAAGTGTTTTCCTGACTAAAATATTGAGCTCTCTCATTCTTCCAGCTTGTGGCCATCTCTGTTTGATTGCTTTTAAACAAATTACATTTCTGAATGAAGCTTCATTTGTTCTGCCATTGCACTATTCTGCCTGAAGCTTAAACTAAGCAAAGGGATCTCTGGTTTTCCATGCACATTTTATCTCTGACTCTTTCAGTCATGTTGAGATTTTCTGGAAGTCTTCCATAATTACAGTTTCAAAATATTCCAAGTGTAGTAACAAACTGTCTGTAGGCTGTTGAAACACCTTTTAAACTCTTTGAAACTTGTGATTTTTCATCTCTGTTCATCTGGAGGGAAGAGACAATAAAAGGGAAATTCCCATTTAGTGGAATGGGCTTCCTTTATGTTCTTGTGGATGCATCCGTCCACAGCACGACAGGCTCGTGAATGTGAGTGACCTGTGCCTACCTTCGAATTCCTGCAAAGTTATGTTGGCTGCATTGTCCAAGGTTTAAAAATAGTCAACAGTGCATATGTAAAATCACTATGGCACTTCACAAGGTAAAGCAAAGCAGGATAAAATAGGGCTGAAGTGGATAAATATGGTGGTAAAATCTCTGCTACCACAGAGAAAAGCTACAATACTTTTTGTCTGAGGTGACTGCATAGTGCAATTATCATGTTAGCCTATCATCATCTGTGCTGCCAAGAAGAGCAGCCTTGCTGACAGAGTAGTCTGCAGCACCAGCTTATAGAGCATCTCAGTGTCCTTCACATAAGGGGACCATGGCAAGAGCAAGCAGGGCTCGGTCGCAGGGCTCAGTCACAGAGCCCAGCACTTCCTTAATTCAATCAGCGCCAAGACTGAAGATGATCATGTTGAAAATACGCTTAGTGATCATAACAATAATAGTTACTTATGTGTGTTTCTGTAGTCCATGCAAACCTCCTATTTAAAGAAAGAAAGAGCTCAATCACATTATATGACCATATTCATCCGCCTTTTTTTTTCTCTTTTTTTGAGATAGATCATTTCCTTCAGATCCAATTGCCAAAAAAAATCTGTAGGCATACAAGAGAACTGTTGCTGTTTTAAATCTCCTGTATTTTTTCAACTGTTAAATGTAAGACTTTATGCTTTAGATTTTCATACAGAAAATATACAAGAGCTTTGTGGAAAATGTGTTGGGCATACAGTAAAGTATGCTATGCCAAAAGTATGGTATGTTTCTTCAGATAGTCTTCCTCGGGGATTTTATTTGCACTGGTTCTGGGCTGTATTAACGTTGCTTTGTTAAAATATTTCCTTTTCCACTGTCATTTGACCATTTGTAGAAATGCTTCTTATTGGCTAACATCTTTTTTTATTATCACCTTCACTTGAAGGTCCCATTCCAGCTAACATAATAATAGGATATAGTGTCAGGAGATTCATAAACCGTAAGACCACTAATTCTAACACACTGCAGGCGAGTTATATGTATGGTAACATAAAACAGTGACATGCAGTGTTACAAAAGGTGTCATAAAACTGGGGAACAGGTATATCGCACTATTCACTAATTGTCCAGATATGACAAAAATCATCCTGGGAGATGTATATACAGTATGAAAAACCAGCTTAAAGCACCATCAGAAATAAATCCTGGCCTCAGTGCAATTGTTTAATTTAACATTCTGAAGATGTGATATCATTTTTACCTAACTGTAAAAGAGTGAGCTTTGAAGTAAGACTTTAGAAAATACTGAGTCATTTCCTGATTCAAATATAAATTGACTTCCAAAGTTGCCATTGCCTAAATCAGCTCTGGGTGCCACTAATCTGCAAGAGAAACTCCTTATTTTAATAAATTCACAGTGGAAACAGATACAGCTATTGGGACAAAGTATTTATTTTCCATCATAATATTTTTCAAGATCTTTGACATCAAAGCAAGAAAGTGTTAATGCATTTTTGTTTGAGTTGCCTTGACAGAGTGCAAATTTCTTTACACCAGCTTGATCATTTGGAGCAACATGTAGAAATTTTTACTTAACAATAATAATACTACTTTGCCATTTTATAACACCTTTTGCTTAGTGAACACAAGGCACTTTACACACACAATATATACAAACACAGAATGTCTTACACACATTGAAGGACAATGCTTTTGTACTATGGCTTAGGATTTTCTCCATTTTAAGGGAGGAAAAACCAGACATGCAAGAGCAGCTCTACAACACTATCTCCTCCTGCAGAAGTGTGATGTTATCTGCTGACTGGTGCAAAATATCAACAGAAGACAAAGACGAAAACTTCCCTGCACTATGACATTCACAAAGACCTTGTTTAATGTTAACAGAAGTCATTAAGAAGAATGTGTTAAGGCCGTGATTGTCTGGGCAAATGTACTTGAATACATTTATTGATAAAATATTTTTGTGGCTGCAGTAACAGTCTGTGCACCAATTCTGGAAGCTTATGATGCTTTGGCTAAAGCAAACACTTGTCCTATTTCATCAGCATTCCTTACTCAGTCTAATAAATGCAACAGTCCCTATTGTCTTATTGTCAGCCTTTCTCTTTCCTTGTCCTTGTTTTACTTTTAATTGTACTATTCTGAAATATCCATTGAATTAACCTGCTCAGGCCTAGGAAGTCCCCAAAAGCTGATGGCTGGAGAAGTATGCCAGGGAAGAAGCATGACACAGCTGTCCTGTCCTTTCACCCTTCCCCATGCTTCTGCCCTTGGCGGCTGTCAGAAGCAGGATACTGGTTGGGATGGACCTTTGCTCTGCCCCCAAATGGCTACTTTTAAGCATTGCTCTGCTACTAAGCTGGCAGTATTCTTAATTTACTGTGCCTATCTCTGTGCTATTTACTATCTGAAGGTAAACATATGTACAATTATTTTCAGAGAAGTGCGGACAACTTCCATGACTTTTTCTTCCGTCTCATAAAATATGGTGTTTACACTAACCCCAATATCTTGAGTCAGATTGTGTGAGAGTTTTGGCCTGAATTTAAAAAAAGAAGAAAACTTCTTGCTCACAAGACTGTGAAGGAAAGTTTGAAAGTAGGGAACCCCAGGGTTCAAAAAGGGAAGTCAAGTCACAAGAATAGCCCACATTTCTTAGTGTTTTTCGAATTCTTCTGTGTTTTTTTAGTCAGTCTTATGATTTTGGCAATCTCATTTATTGGACTGATTTTAAATACAGAAAGACCAAAACACTGTCTGGAGCTCCAGATGGCAGATTTTCATTGACCCAGCTGGTATTTGCTCATTTTGGGAGGACTTTTGGATCAAGGGTTCCCAAACTGTAGAGGCTTGTGGGGCTACAGTAAGTGATCCGGTGTTAACTCTCAACAACACTTTAGGCAGAGTTTTCAATGAAATTCTTGACAGTAGACATGCTCGGTGTGACATGACAAACCAGGCACTTTGAGAGCTAGCACTGTAGATATTTTAAGCCAGTCTTTATGTTTGCTGTTGACAACTGGCAGAAGGATTACAATATTATCCTAAAACAGTGCTACATTCTATGCTATAATCTCTTTTAAGGGTTTGCTCTAACATCTTTCATCATAGTAAAATCCTTGATTCCTGCCTCTTGCAGTTTGCCGGGTTATATATAAATAGCATCTTCCCACAGAGATCAGGAACTTACAGCATTGTGCTTTGTCTTATCTCTTAGGACAGCGAAAAGAAAAGAGGAAAAAGGCAGGAAATAAAAACCCAATTATATGCTGATTTGCTAATGTTATTTTTCAGATTAAATGCCACTTTCTGTTACAAAAACTGCAGCAGTTGAAGCTGTCAGTTTTCTGAATGCTTTCACATGAAGCCCTGTCATAGCAAACAGAACGCTGGATAGTCAGGCTCCTTAGGGGGCCAGAAAAACTTTGACAGAGGTTTAACAGCCCTTGAAATTGTATCCCCAAACCTTGGAAAGCCTGCTGGTTCAGTGGGAAAAGACATAAGCTGACCAAGTTATAAATAAACTCTTTTATCACAGGCAATGGTGTCTTGGTGACTTCAAAGGCCAAGTAAGAAGACTGATTTCTCTGAAGTCCCATAGACAGTAAGAACTTTATTGTGCTGGACAGGCGAATCCTGGTCCAGAGCTGCAATTTGATAATACTAAACTTTTTTCTTTATTTCCCCTTTCTTGTCCTGTTTTGATATCATCATCTGAATTTCTGGTAAACTGAGATCAGAAAACTTTCAATCTACATTTGATGTCAAATCGAGATGTGTGTATTTAACACTTTGATTTCCTGTGCAGACTTTCTCTAATCTTGGAGCCAACCCTATAAACATTTTAAATGTAATGAAGAACAAATCTACAATTATGTACAGAGCTGCTCACTTTCATCACTCCTTCTGCAGGTGAAAATGAAAGGATGTTCCTGAGTGCACTGTAAATGTCGTCGTTTTCCATCTGTTCCAATGTAGATCAGTGTTGCATATTAAAACAAAGAAAATGAAAGGCTGAAGTATATTTTAACACCAAGTTCATAAAAAAAAAAAAAAGTTCTGCAAACATGAGATAGTCTTTGAAACTATCCTGGACCCCTTATTTAAATATTACCTAATATGTGATCCAAGTAGGATGAAAACTGGAGTGCTTCCGAGTGACAAAATATCACAAAACCACATAACTTCTTGCAAATCTTAGCTCTCCTAACAGTGGATTGCTCGTGCTAAAAATATGCCACTGTGGACACGTGCCTTTTAAGGACCTAAAGATACATTTGTTTTTTCTTTCCAGAGACATTCTACTACTTATCATAAGCAACCTGTTCATGAGACACAACAGTAAGAATGGAAAAAGTGCATTCAGTTTCAACGTGCATATACATTGCCTTGTTTGGGGAGGAACTGGTGCTTGGTAACTAGGTGGGCAGGGGAGACACAGACAGATAAAATAGGACAAACAGGGCAGCATCAGCATTTGAAGTGATTTGCATTGTGGTTAGTGATGCACATGTGGTTTTGACATAAGCGTCTAAACAGAATAGAAGCGTCTCAGCCTTCTTCCCCCAGAATCAAAAGTCCAGCTACCGCAATAAGGAAAGGCCCATATTTTTATTAGCCTGTTTCACAGCAATTTTTATATTTAAACTCATTTGTGGACTTCTTCTCACTATTACACACTGCAAAATTCGTTTGCGTAAAGTCTGCAGGCAACTTGTTTTACTTACACTATTCAAACCAAAATACTGTATACTTCTCTCTGTATGCAAGGAAAATCATGTCAAACACAGATACACAAAGGAAACACTGAAGCACAGAATATTGTCATTGGCAAAGCCAAGGAAAGAAGTTGACCAGCTGCCAATATTTGAGGAGAACCAGCGGAAGGGGCATTACTCCAAAGGACACATGCCTTAAAGTTCAGAGATGCAACAATCTTTCATGTTGGACAAAGACAAAGAAGAAATGTTCCACCTGTTTTGTGTGCCAAAGAAGCAGCCTCAATTTTGTTTTTGTTTTGTATCTTGATGGTAGATAAGTATTAAAGGGGCTAGACAGTATGATATTTTCTTTAGGAAACATCCCTGCCAATTGAGAAAAACCTAGAAGAACAGAAGTCTTCTAGCAGAAGGTAGCTCAGTGACAGACTTCCACATAATATCTAAAACTACACGATAACTTGTATACTTTTAATTTAAAAGATATGTTGCTTTCACTGCCTGATCTCTTCTTTCTGCTCCTGATGTTTGAATTTTCTGAATATGGCACCACAAAGTGTCACAGGGAATGATTGCACTAAACTGGGATATCACAGCCTGATTGTGTCATTGGTACCATAGAACTGTGCAGGAGAATTTGTTTAAAAACAGAGCTGTCA
Organism: Gymnogyps californianus; assembly: GCF_018139145.2. Taxonomy (NCBI): domain Eukaryota; kingdom Metazoa; phylum Chordata; class Aves; order Accipitriformes; family Cathartidae; genus Gymnogyps; species Gymnogyps californianus. The sequence goes on from NC_059472.1 coordinate 133,931,243, forward strand.
AAATGTTAAAAAGCAACCAGTGAATTTAATTTTTTTTTTTGAGACACATTGGAAAGTGATGATTTTCTGAAAATCTGGCCCCTTATATTGGATACCCAGAAGCACCAATTACTTCTGCCAATCAGAATCAAATGGATTGAACTAGGAAAACGGTGTTCAGAGAATATCTCAGTAGTCATAAAATGCATACTTGAGTTGTGCATCAGTATGATGTATTAGTGGCAAGTTTATTCACAATATAAACCATCTGATTGCAAAATTCTGTGTATTAACATTTTCAGAATAGGTTCTTTTTTAATTTTGTGTGCAGCTTTTGGATGGAGCAGAAAATAAATACATCAAGAATGTCTTTGAACGCTTTTCTTTTCTTCTTCTCTTCTTGACAAGGATATCCCATGATCATCGTTTCGTCATTCCATCACCATCTTGACAGTTCCTGAGCCACAGTGCACCTTTGCTCCTTTCATCACCCTGCTAACTTTGTGTTTTCCTTCAAGATATAGCGACTTCTTTTTCCTCACACCCCCTTAAAGATCACACAAGCCAAAGTCTGTTTGGGATCAGTTTATTACTTTTCTCAGACACATTGCTGTAGATGAACATAGATGATCTGTGTGTGACCATGTTCAGGATATGGACTCTGACCATGCATCATCCATCATGTGTTCCTGCTGTTGAACATGATATTCCCTGGTTAGACCACAGACATTAAATTACTCAAAGATAGCTCAGGGACAGTCCATAAGAGGTTATTTCATGGAGTAAGTCAACAGGTGGTAGTATCCTAAATTTGATCACTAGGCAGTTACAATAAAAATATATTTAGGGGGTATTTCAGGAATATTTCTTTTCATTCAAAGATTGTTGTGCTGAATTCCAGTTCTGGATTCTGACCTCTTACCCTGCAGTATAGTAAGTCCTTCTCATGCTACCCTAATATGCTTTGGAGCTTGCTTTGGTCACCATGGCACTTACTATTTTACAATGTTAATATTGTTATAATCCTCAGCCTAGCCTTCTGCAGTGACCCTTCCTTACCTTTCATAACTGACCTGCTCGATTCACATAAGTATTTATACAAATATATAAACGTATTTTATTTCCAATAAATTAATATTTTCTTCTAAAATATACAGTCATGGCAATCACATTTCATTATTCTGTTGGTATTCCTTAATTTTATACTAATTTAATCTCAATATAAGCACAGAATCTGTAATAAAATATAAACCAAAAACTACCCTGCCTCTCCTCAAAATGTCCTGAATTACCATGCTAAAGTTTCAAATTCTCCTTCTCAGATTATAAATCCTCCTTCAGCACTAAAAAGGTAGCTTAAGTATAAAGACATATTTTTGCTATTTCAAGCCCTTATGCTGAACTCCTGCTGACTACCTCCTGGCCCTGCATATTCAATGTATATTAAGGGAGAAGAAGAAAGAAACAAAGTACCTTTAAAATTCAGCTGCCCACCTTCCTGCTTGTCTTTCAGTGAAAATGATACTTCACTGTCTTATCTCTTTTCAACCCAATTTTATATCCTGGCTAACAGTCCCATATCAGCCCACCACTTAGTATTGTTCTAACTTTTTCTATGTGTTTGTCTTGAACTTGGAAGATAGCGTATGATATCTTTAATATTATTAACACCGTTAAGGTCTCCTTATATCATCCTGCAAAGATCTGAAAAAGTAATCAAATCTTCATCATTACTAATTAAAAAAACCTGTCCTGAAATATTGATGCAAGCAGCTATCTGCAAATAAGGAAAATGCTTTTATGTGAGATTATCATAGTCTTCACATCATCCTATGCTAATGACTGGGTTTCCCACTCTCAAATTTATTCTTCTGAGACTTTTATTTGAAAATCATTACTTCAGTGTTGAACAGCCAAACTGGATAATGTCATCAAAGGTGGTAATGAACAAACTGCCGGAAGAGTACTATGAAAGTGCTGCAGTGATATTTTTATTAGTTAGGAGTTTCAAAAAAAAGGCAGCAAATTTAGTTACTTAACCCATCAATGTACATTTGTCTTGTGGACTCTGACTGCCACCTTAATCACAATGTCATGGGGAATGGAAACAAATTTTAGTTACTCTAAATGCTATTAGTACATTATCTAAAGTAAATTTAAACTTTTAGATTGGTATCTGGTCCTGAACTAACCGGCTTCCGTGAGATTTCACCATGCCCTTTAGTGAAAGTGTTGCTGCGACCCACAACCTGAAACTGTAGTTAGATCTAGTTAGATCCTGGTCCAGACCCCACAGGTCTTTCAGTGACTTCTACAGACTCTGAAATAAGCAATTGATTGCATTAGTATTAAGCTGTATTGGAACCAGAATTTTCCTGCTACAGGTACATTTTACCTCCAGATTTACCTGTAGGTAGGCTATTACTAAATAATATCACATTATAAAGAATAATTACATTATAACAAAGCACTCTGAAGCCTAGCAAAGAAAAGGACCACAGAGGAGCCCACAGTCAGGTTTCTGACACAGTAGTAGATTCTTTCCTTCCTCTTTCAACCCTCCATCAGCACTGTGGCTGCCATCTCTTTGTCACCAAGACAGCTGCAGAGAGAGGGATGTTTCCAGACGCAGAAAATTCAGAACTCAAAATAAACACCAAAATAAAATTAAACTAAAATAAAATTAAACTAAAAAATTATAAACTCCAAAATAAATTGGGGTAAATTCCAAATGCATCAATTGCCCCTCACTCATCCTTTGGTAACTACTTGTTCTTCAGCACAAAGTGCCTGGACTTTGTTAGCACTGCCTATTGGGAATGGTCCCTGGCCCATATTGACTTCCAGACTGGAGCCTAGGACATGTTCAGGTTGGGTCTCAAGTAACATGCATCTGAGCTGGACTGAAATATCACTTCTATGTTCCTTGCAAATCCTGCAAGAGAAAGGAACTGTTGATTTATCCCAAAGTAGAAGACTTCAACCTGGCACACAGAGATATTACTTTATCCTGCTAGCTTGCACCAGAATGTGTACAGCTTGGCTCTGTCATAACCTGTTGAAAAATCGATAGCAAAGAATAGCATAAGTCTTAAGAGGAGGTCTTCTGGCCTTGGGGAGACCTTGGTGAAACAGAAAGCAGCCTTGCCTCTCATCTGCTGAGTGACCATGGGCAAGCCACTTTGCTGCTATGTGCATCAGATTCTTGTCTTTCAACTCAGCATTGTAATGATGTCTACAGCACCCTGCTTAGAAAGTGCTTTAAGATTTATTTGTAAAAGTGCTACAGAAAAGGAATGTGTTATTCACCATCCTTGTTTCATTGTTAAATAAATTATTAAACTACATTAAATTTATGGTTATATTATTTTATTGTCTCCCCAGTGCTAAAGAGGTCTATCAAAGCAGGGAATAAAATACTAATGTATTTTTAATACAACACACAAACCTTTGGTCTATGCACAGAAAGACAGGAGGAAAAGGCAGAAGTCCTAAAACAGAGTTGACGTGAATATGCAGCAAGATTTCTCTTCATGGGCTGTTACCCTGTGTCAAGAGCTGTGAAGAGATGAAGGACCTTGCTCCACAAGTTCCTGGCAGCTGTTTTGTTTCCAGGCTTTGCTGGCCCATGGGCAACTGTACAGAGGAATGAATATGATGGAGGAATCATCATATTTCACTCCTTGGCAGCTTTACTTAGACTATGTCCCTTTGCTGTGAACTGGTAATTGAGAGTCTAGTATGTAGTGTTATCTTTCAAGCCATGGGTTGGTCAAAGACACTGGGAGTGCTTTTTCATGGCAGTTTCTGTCTATCATGAACACCTGCAAGATCTGCACCTTTCACAGTCTTCGACATTTTTATCCTCACTGTGCGGTAGCTACCGCTACCCTAGTATAAATGGGTGGGGGAGAAAAGGGAGGTTCTAGGCCCAGAGAGTGTAAACAACATGTCCAAAGCCACAAAATAGGTGTGGCAGAACAAGATCTGAAGGTAAGTCTCCTGAGGGCAAAGCAAGGGCATTAATCATCAGCTTTCTTAACCTCAATCACCCCTCTTGTTGTTTGTCGAATTGTCTTTTGCTTCCTTTCCGTTCCTGTTTTCACTTAAATTTTGAGGCTGCTTGGACCTTGCTCATTTGTTTCTAGAAAGCTACGTTATTGTTAGGGAAGTTCTTACGAGTCTTCACTACACACTTTCCCCCACCCCTTCCAAATTCTGCACGGCCATTTTGTCTCTCATGTCTTTCAGGAGATGGGGTGCACTGGCTGGAAAAGGGCTGAGGGCTGAGGCGGGGGCGCTCCTGGGCATGCGTGCAACTCTGCTTCAGGGAACACTCTGCTTCTCGGGCAATTCCTTTGATGTTTAACAATATATTTTATTCAGGGAGTCAGGTTTCACCTCTAATATATTTAAGTTTTGTCTGTGGTTCAAGAATCACCATTAGAGTTGTTGCTTTTTCTGTGTTTTGGTCTTGGAGACCTGACAAAGCTGCAGCCAATAAAAACCCATTTTTTCTGTTGTATGCCCAACAACTATCATCATGTAACTAACAAATATCATATTTTGGTTACAATATCAGATGGGCAGAGCTTGTTACCTCCCAGCAGATTAACCTTTGAATCTTTACCGATTCATTAACTGTGCACATCAGTCACCAGATTTCAGTAAAATTTATTGCAATTAAGTATTGCAGTGCTGTGGAGGCTGAATAGGATTCTCCGTTATCAGTACCATTAATGGCTTTCTGAACTGTTGCCAGTTCATTCACCCCACCCAGCTTTCAATAATAAAATAATTTTGACAGAGGGCCCATGTTTCAACATTTTTAATAAAAACAAAATAAAAAAACCATCAGTAACAGAGCAGTAAAGTTTTCCCTCTCTTTCCTCTTTGCCAAAACTAACAGAAAGGAAAATGTCAGCCTGGCTTGGCTCCAAAAAAGGAGGAAATTGAATGGTCTTAGTTCTTATTCTTTGACTAGTAGCATTGTGTACACAGAAGACTTGACTCTTGGGCTCATTTTGACGGATCTGAAACACAGATAAGAATGTAGAAGACTAGATTCTGTAATTTATAGCCAATGATTCTGTTTAAGATCTTTCAGTACCACATAACAAATCAATGTGATTCAGAAAATAACATGGTTTCTGCCATTGACATAAGCCATATGTGAACTGCTAAGCTACTATGTAAGCCAGAGCTATAAATTTTAGTCAGTAGGAGGAGATTCTTTATGCTTTTCTGCTCAAAACTATTTAATCCATTATCAACATTTTGAATGAGTCCTTGCTAAATTGCAGTCTGATAATGTACTGGAATGTCTCTCTTACACTAAGGGAAGATAGGAGGCTGTCTTCCACTCGGTTTTCTATGTAACTCACTCACTTGAACGTTTTAAAATAGGACAAAATTGTATCTTACAATCCTGTTAATACGTTGCAGTCATATACTGATAACAGATTAAAACCTCACTGATCATATTGCATATGATCTGTCCAAATAATAATAATAACGAATAATCAGCAACGCAAACCCCAATAAGTAGAACTAAGTAGCTGTAACAAGACTGAAACAGCAAATAAGCAGCAGAGTCTTCCCTAAAAAAAGTCTGAGGTTTCAAATTCAGTCTGAACCTGTTTGTGAACTTCATGCTTGCTTGTGCTTCCCTTGTGCATCTGAGATTTCTGACAGTTTGATGACGTAAAATGAAAGAGTAAACATTCATATAACAAAAATGTATACTGCCCATCTCTAAAGTAGGCTTCTTTGGGCCAGAACAGTCCCATCTGACATGCGTGAGGCCAAATCTTCATGTATGTCATTACCCACCAAAAGGCAAAATCCTGCACTTCCACACATGCTCATTTGCTCATGCAGGTTTTCAACTGATGTATGCAAACATTATAGGCAAGTGAGGTTTTTCTCTCACTGTGACCAGAGTATGAGGGAGCTGTGTGAGACTTCCCAGCAGAAGCAGAAAATGTGGGATGGGCTCCTCCCACCCAATGTTAGATGCTTTCCTGGGTTGCTCTGCTCAGCCTCTGCTGTTATTAATGAGAAACAGGTACTCTTGGAGAATGATTCGGGTCTTAGTTTGCTCGATTACTACCGGGAAGCACCTCTTGGGGCAAAGAATTTCCCTGCTGAAGCTGCCTCAGGTAACTATGTTCTGTGGGGTGGGATAAATCTGTGCCTACAAATCTCCACACTGTTCCCCTAAACTGCAAGCATCTGAAACAGCATAACTAGTCAGGGTGGGAAGGAGGGAATGGGATTTATCTCCCCTAAGCTTATCATCAAATGCTGTGGAATGGGTCTCTCCTGAAGGACACCCCTTACTCCTTACTGGCTAGACACAATTGCAAGTAAATCCTACCCAAGGCTTTGGAGCCCAATACTCAGTGGATCCACGTCATTAAAATAGTGCTTGAGTGGGAAGTGGGTGGAATAATCAGTTTATTTGTCCCAGAGGCACCAAGTTCCTGGAGCTGTGATTGCTCTTTACCTCCTGCATCTTGGTGCACCTCCTCACTGCACTGTGTTTTCATGCCAGAGAAAAACGAGGCACAATCCATTCCCCTTTCTGCCATGCCCTAGTTTCTAAAGAAAAATATCCAGGCACATGAGATGGAGGGGGCTATGACATACTCTGCCATGGTCTCCTGTCTGGATGAATTGTGCTCTCCAGCTCTGCCATTTAAAGGCAATCCATGCACTTTAAACGCGAAGTTGATTACCTTATCAAGGTCATGTGTTGCTTCTGATGCAGAATTACCAGAGCACCCTGTCTTGAAATAGAAGAGCCCAAAGGAATTACAGTACAAGCTACGCCACAATTTCTTGAATCCTAGCTCAGCAGTCACTCAGCCTGGTTTCTACATCCCTGGTGTAGAAATCCAGCCGCATGCAGCTTTGAAAAGGTGATATGCAAATCTCTTTGTGATGGGAATAAAATAAATAGCTAGCACAAACTCAGAGTGTTTCTGGTGTGTACATTTATTTTGTTGATTAAAAAATCCTGTGCTCTTGTAACAAAGCACGGCATTTGGAAGCAGATCTGATGTAAGGAAAGGAGAACAGATTTCCGAAGGTGGAGGGATGTTAGGAGAGGACCTGTTATAACTCTTAAACAAACAACACCAGAGGTCGAACATTTCTTTCTCATCACTGGTCCATGAAATAGTTTTAGGAAATGTACTGATTGGGAAAGTATTTGGTCTGGCCCTGTAAAAGTGTTACTGACCCTGGCCGTTAGCAGAATACTGGCTCTTACAGTGTGGATGTCACTTTGGCTATTAAAATATTGGTATGAGCTATGGAGTGTTAATGCTGTGCAACTTCAATAGCTTGTGAAGATTAAAGGAAAATTAACATTTGTGTCACTTCCATGGGCCAGGCTTTCATGAGAAGCCATTCCAGTCACATGGCATAATCAGCTCCTGATTTTGTACACCTAAAAAAAAAGAAGGAGGGAGATTTCAAGAGGTTAATTAAGTGAAGAAAATATCAATCTCTCAAAGCAATTAATTGCAGAACATCTACTGCCCTGTGAAAATGACTTACACATTTAGGAAAAGATATCAGGAGGCTTAAAGTTGCAAACAGGCCTATAGTGAGATTTTTAAAAATGGCTAACCTGCCTAAGAACTTCTGAAAAGCTCACTAGGTGCTTGTTTATATAGGTCTCATTCCTATTAATTTCAGCAGAATTTAGGCACTGACCAGTTAGAGGTCCAAGCAACAACAGATTATTGGAATTACATGTGGAGGAAGAAGAAGAAAAAGAAAAAAAATTGAGAGAAATATTTTTGCGCATTGCAGGGCTTTATATATGAATTTTTATAATACAACAAAGAGCTAAAGAAAAGAAAAGAAAAATTCTGATGCTGATACTTTGTTTTTCTAGTTTACCCTGATGTGTTTTTGCAGCTCCTGCTCAGAATGAACACAGGAACTGCTTATGAAGACAGCAGTACTATAAATAGTATCTCAGCCTTGGCTGGGAAATCAGGGGACAAAGAAGAAGAGTCTTTCTTGTAAAAAATTGTAAAATTTCCCATTTAAATCAGTAAGGGATATATGTTTTCTATAATAGTTCAATAGATTTTCTTAAATAAAGTTTACCCTGCTGGAGCTTTAGTTGCAAACACAGAACATCACCCCTGTAATAAGAGCTAAACATTCAAGCACAGACCAGTTCATATCTCAAAGCTCCAGCTCCTCCAAACTCCTTGAATCTTTGCCCTCTACATGGTATTTACTACAAGTTTTGGTTCAGAGCAAAGCAGATAAATGGTTCCTCTTATTGAGTATTCCACGGTCTTTGTGTGATGTAACATCTGTCAGAAAGTTATAGATCGATGTTTCAGTTTTATGTAGTACTGTGGTCTTTGGCCTCAGAACTAAAACCAAAATAAATGTCAGCATTTTTGGACCTTTTGCTAAAACTACGCTATGCATTCCTTTAATCTTTCTTTCTAGAGACACTGTACAATAGTTTCCTTGTTTTAGACCTTCAGCATTGCTGACATTAATGCAATTATTTTTGACAAGTTGAAAATCTTCCTGTAATTGAGTTTCTATTTGACTTTAATGTTTGCCCCATTTGGAAGGCCCTGTTAACAGATTTCAAGCTGTGATAATAATATTTCCTTCCTCTATTATCAAACATTCTAATCTGTTTTCTTTCCAGATCACCCCTGCTCAAAACGGCCATGAGATATTTTTCAAAAGGTGGAAAAGGTCCTCTTTTCAAAAGCTTAGGGTTTGGGGATTTTTTTAAATTTTTTTCTAACATATATCGAAATGACACAGTGAGTCTCAAACAAAACAAGTCAGCGAGACTGCAAGCACAAAGTTAGAATTTAACACAACAATGTTTACTCAGCACCTTTCACAAAGCAGTACCATTTTTTAAAAGTAGCCTCTATAATTAGTGTGTCGTGTATTGACTGTTATAGGTACAATGAAATATAGGTTAGCTGAAAGCATTTTTCTCAGCTGTAGGTGCTATAAAAGCCATATAAAAGTTAAATTTAAAATAACTTTCCCCCCTAAGTTCTCTTCCTTGAAATATTTTCCTTTGCTTGTGTGATGTTTCTCATTTCTACACTAGAGGACACATTAAAGAATGCAAAAATTAAAGACTTCAATCTTTACCAGTACGAATTTCCTGAACTGTCACTCACAGAAGCTATGGCCACAAACTTTCTCTTTTAAGGCACGCTGACAATGAAGTTATCGTTTCGGTTTCAACATGATTTTCCTTTTTTTCCTGGCAGGGTTGCTTCAAGTCATTTATTCTGAGTTATCCATGCCAGAATATAGCCATGTTACTCTAACTAATAGACTCTGGGGTCTTTGTGACTCTCTGATAGCTTGAGTTTAAAAGAAAAATGTCAGCCTTCAACTCTGGCTGTAACCCACTGCTTTTGGAAAGTGCAGCTAGGGAAACAGTGTATAGATATTAGAGGCAAAATTGTTTTTCCCTCTATTCACTATTCTGACTGATATTTAAGGGATAAAAGATAAAGCAAGGTTTTAATAGAAATCCCTGCCAAATCAGCCAAAGAAAAGGTAGTTTCATGGACAAGGAAAATGGTTTTTAAGTACTGCCTACTCCAAACCCTTGTTCTTGAGCTACGTCAGCTGGTGGTCACCTAGTGACTACCATTCGAGTATCACCCAAGATGTGCATACCAGCACACATTTAAAGTATTAGTCAGATTTATTATGCATTTTTAAGGGTGTATGGAAGTTGGAATCAGATGAGAGAGGCGGTAAGGTATGATCTCAGCTATTCTTTCATTGATGCAATTATTGGCAATTGCTCTGATGCCCCTTCTCTGCAAAATGTAAAAGCAAATCCTCTCATCACCAATGTAGAAAACTAGAGACATAACCATAAGGACATAATGATTATGTTCATACTCTAGAAGAATGGCTATGCTATACTTAGCCCCTGTATGTTTCCTTTGCCATGTATACAAGGCATTTAATAGGAAGGGGAAAGATCCTCTTGGAAGAGGGATGGCTCAGAATTCTGCCACGGATGTACAGGAGAAGCGATGAAGAATATTAAAACCTAAGGCTGCAATAATCATTGGGAACTGCTCTGATGCTGCTTCTGGGGACTGTGCATAATCACTCCTCATTCCCATCTCTGTTTCCCTTGGTTCCTCAACACACTGCCACTGGGCGGAAGCCGTACATCAGAGAGGATGGTTGCCTTTGCAGGAGTTATAGTCAATATTACAGAAAAGCCATCAACAGTCCCTATGTTGAGGAGAAATGTAGCCATGAGACTTTTGATGAAAGGTGGAATTATAGCACATCACAAACCTCTTAAGCAAATGACAAAATAGTAATGCACTGTGATTCATTGCCATCTGAGTTTCATTAATAGGTTTTATTATAGAACGTGTTTCCATTAACAAATAAAGAAATGCTTATTTGCTACATCTCACCAAATAACGTAAAAACAGATTTGCAAATATGTGCACAAATAAATGACTCAAATTCAGTTTGGCTTTATTCATGGATTCAGGATCCTGCTTATCACCAGATACCCCATTTTGTACTGGTATTCATGAAAAAGCCCACCAACCACCCCAGATTTCCGAGCGTCTGCCAGAAACACACTGTTATTCATTCTTTGTTCTTTTTCTTTCATTAAAGAGGGCAATTCTTCTGATGGGGGAGCAGGAAGCATGACCCATTCCATGCTGCGACTGGAGAGCTTGAGACCTTTCAGGTCTGAAACCTGAGCAGGGAAGTGAGAAGGTGCAAACCCGCACACAGCAAAATGAACCCTGTGTGACACAAGAACGTTGAGTTTCACACAGGGCTGGAACTGGTAGTTTAAGGCTGTGATGAATTCGGGGAAAAAACCACACCTTGCAGTGTTGGTGTAAAAGATTTTGTAGTTGGTATTTTGTCCCACATATCTACAGGTTATACCTTTGTTCTAATCGATGTCTCAGTGTTACACTTATTGCAAAAAATTCTTGTGTTGATGCTTTCTTTACCATTGAACCCCAGAAATCTCAGCTTATTTTTAAGCATTAAAACATGTTTCTAAATATCATTTCCATTGCCAGGAGGTTCTGCCATGTAACCAGAAATGTGCAGAAAAAGCTTTTCACAGAAGAAAAATGACTGGCAGAACTGGTAGCCCCAAGGACAGCTATGCTCCCCATTGCCTACCTTTCCTATTAATGGAATGATGTTGTGTATAATATCACCGGATAAAAGGGAATGTATCTTGAGTAAATAAGTATATACATGAAGACTATCGGGGTACAAAGTTTTCAAACACCTAGCAGTTTCTGGGCTGTGTTGTTAATGTATGCAGTAAGCTGCTGAAATGTTTACTATACTGCTCTTTGCAGTATGGCATTGTGAAGCAATTAACACTTTTTCACATTATTGCTTTTTCTTTTTCTATTTACACATTTAACAATGAAGATTTCAGTTAATGAACTAGAATGGGCATTCTGTACATGATTTTTTTAACTTGCTGTTACTATATGAATTGCCCCTCAAGGTCATTAGCTTTCATTGGCACCTTCTAAAATACCCAGACTTGAAATTTTTGTAATTTAGGATTCCCTGGAGAAGAGTCCGGCTCTGAAGAACATTTATTTTAGCATTAGGAAAGAGGAAAGCTACAAAGTTATTACAAGGCCTTAGCAATAGGAAATATAACTTGTTGATTTTAAAAGACAGAACAGAAATCTGAAATACCAAAACCCAGGGAAATCTGTTTAATGCACTGTCAAGCAAAACAGAGACAAACTCATCAAGGAGACTGGTGAGTGTATTTGGCCACCAAAAATGGCATGATATGGAAATGAGCTTGTTTGAATAAATTTTTATGCTGTATTAGCTGGATACATGAGTATAACATGAATCTGAACAGTGCCAGTACTGCTAAATAATGCAGATAGTTCTGCACATTCTGCTGCATTACATGTTAGGCAAGAATGCACTAGATATAGGTTATAGAGATATTATACAGCTTATAATTTGTACTACTTTCCATTCCCTTATTCTCCTGCAAAAGTATGCAAGACAATCTTGTCCATAGTTGCCTCATGGGGTTTTTTGAATCCAGTGCCCCCATATTAGCTAACTGGTTTGTGATTTCAAATTTTGATTGCACTTGAGGTAACACTGAATGATCAATAAGGTTACAACTGATATATCATACACGAAACAAGATAACAAGTACCATAGAATGCTTCATAAATGGAGTTTTTCCGTAGACAAAAGTGGTTTGCCATTTTTGCCGGAGTAGCACATTTTATTCTGGGGTTCTTTGTTTTTTCTTTCTTTTCTTTTCGCATGACAGCATAGATTTAACATTTGTGGGAATGGATGGAACTGCTCCTATTACTGAGTTTTGCCACTGTATTGTGACTCATACCTGCATGTGCTGCTTTCCCTGTATAAATAGATATTTCAGTCTCTGTCTTAATCATGTCTCATCCTCTGTGAACTGAACTTGCTGAATATGCAGGTTTATAAATATGCTTGTGATAGCCTTAAATAAACTATTATGTTAGCTGTGCAAAAGCCATACGTTTTTTACGCAGTTACATACAAAAGCTCTTCCGATTCATATCAAGGACTTTGGATCTGATTCAAGTCATTTTGTCCCCCAGTAGCAAGATGTCTTCTCTAACGTAGTTGCCTAGGCTCCATCTATAACCAGTGGAGAGGGGTAGCCACATCTAGGAGGTGATCTACCTCACATAGATGTCTTAGGTTATAGCTAGGTTTCAGACTTAGCATATATTGTTATGTCCGTAGAGAGCTTTTAAGGGTCCTGTGCCACTGTAGAGGTTAGAAGGTTAGGAAAGTACAAAATCAGTGGAATCAGTATTTCACTCTTCATAATAGCCATGTGATTACTTAACTAGAATGACTATTTGAGTTTTAAAATATTCTTTATCATCCTTCTCTGATTCTATTGGTGTGGTTGTCAGCAGCCTGATATTCTACATGCCATCTAAGACAGATGAGCAAAACTTATCTCAGAAGAGATGATGCCTCAGAAAAAATTATTCCGCTTATTTCTTCCATAAAGCTCCCAAATGGAAGCAGTGACTGATTCAAGAACATAATTTGTGGACTGGTGCCCTCTCTCACCTTGGGTGCCTTGCTGGTGACCAGCTGTGCTCTCTACAAATACCAGTAATTTTTCCTCCATATTTTCATAGCTTTTAAATTTTTCTTTTAAAAACTTTTCCTTAAAAAAGTAAGGTTTCATCTTATTTTATTTTATTTTATTTTGAACTACCCAAGTAGGAGTGACATACAAGATGCAGGTCCAGTTATATCAGAAAGCCATGCATAAATTATTTGGGCTGCAGTGCTTCATGACATGAAAACATGAAGCAACATGGAAATCAGACAATTATGCTCTCAGATTTTGTCTTTAATAATTGCATTGGCAGTTGTCTGGGGGCACTGGACTAATCAGAACCAGGATCTGACTGCCTAAATCCACATAACAGGCTCAGCTACTGATCCAGACTGCCTGCTCACCAGCACCATCTTACCGCTGGTGTGAGAGTTCACTAAGGACTTTAAGTCAGGCATTACGTACGTCATCCTGAAGGGTAATAGGAGAATATAATACCTACCTTTTACAACACATTTTAGTGGTTAGATTATTTATCTACAAGGTCTGAGATCTAGGTGGTAGCTCTCATCCCGTTGCTCAGGCTTGAAAACACAATTTCTGCGTCCACCCAGGATGGAGGGATAACTCTCCATCCCTCCTGGTAAAGCTGTGCCACAGTGCAGCAAGGAGAGGGAGAGCCACAGGGCTGGGCGAAGAACATACCAAAAGGAAAATCCCCGTAGCCCAGTGAACAGAGGATGAACTACTCCTGACTTATTGTCACTGTTGTTTTGCTTAGCTTTCATCCCAGGACACTAATGTAAAATACTTTAATACTTGAAAGACAAGGGTTTGTGGACTCCAGACTAGCTTCTCTCTAAAGTACTGTCTTCTCTCTAGTACTGTCACCGTGAGGCTCAAGTTGTGTGTCTTCTGTTCGCTCGTCTACTGGTGTTCTCTGGTGCAATGGTATACAAAGTTTTAACAATAAAGTAACATGTTCAGAGGAAGGAAGGGAGGAAGGGGGGAAGGAGAACGGGGGGGGGGTGGGGAGAGAGAGAGAGCGGGGAAGAAAGAGAGGTAAAATTAACTACACGACTTCATATCCTTTTAATACTTACAAAAGTTCGGTGTGTTATGCCTCTAAAGCCTCTGATGTTTAGTGTGAAAAAAATTCTGCCTTTTGAATGCTTCTCTAGTAGCAAATTCTTTAGATCTGAGACAGATGATCAAGTGCAACTAATGAAATGGCCATTTTGTCTCTAGTTCTGATGTCCATTTCAGAACTCTCTTTTCCATACTTTTATTGTGTCGAACAGCCGTCTCCAGTTGCTAGATGGCAGAAGTCAGGCAAAGTTGAAATAACACTCTGGTGAAATGAGTAAGGCCCTTGTTAGCTGACACAGGGATTTTGGTTTAGGACTATGAGATGAGTCTGTCTGTGAAGCATCTTTAGGAGTCTCTGAGAAATGCAGTCTCCTATTAAATGTTAAATGTAAATGTGTTAAATATGGCTCTGTTTGTCTCTGGTGTGAGACATTTCATAACAACACAATTCTTTGCAGCACAACCATTTTGTAACAACCTGGATGTGTGCAATTCCAAGTGTGAGTTTCTCAAAGTATTAATGATAATGGCACTATAATAAATGTCTATACTCTGAGAGTAGGCAAAGGCAATGCTCTGAAGACCTTCCTGCCCTTTAGTCTGTACTTCTTTGTCTTCGGGCCGAGAAAATCAATGCAGCTATTTTGATTTATATGCACTGTCTCTGACCTAAAATATTTTAAGTGTGGATGGGAATGACCTTGATCCTTGAAATTTATTATATACAGGTTTATTAGAAAGAAATGCAAGAAAGATTTCAAATGTTGATTTCTATCAATATGATAACTTTTAACTTCAAAAATTAAAAAGGGAAGGGAGCTTTCAGTGTCAAGGTTCCCTCTTTGTTTGAAAGACCAAGCATGACTCAGAGCACTTGATCTCTTCTTTGTGTATATGGGGAGACCAAGAACACAACTCTTTTGGGGGGATGACGGGGATGTCTCATGTTAGACAGTGGAATGCCTCCTCACACACACACTGTGAAATTGTAGCATTAAAGATTAATTTACATTAAATGCATTTTAAATATGCACTGTCTATGCTGTCTCTAGTCATCTCATCACGTCACCATCATGACTACGAGTCCAAGCAGTACCAAGGGATTATTTTTAGCAAGCAGCTGACAATGACTCATGAACTCGGAGGGAATTCTAGCAGTGGAGCGCAAAGGAGGACATTGCTAATCTTCATGTGTTCCCACAGATAAACTCAACATCTTGCACAGTGATAGACTGCATACAAAGATGCCTCATACTCGGGTGCTGAGGTGGTTTTCCTGCAAAACAAAGACTGGTTAAAACACTATGCAGATCCTTAAAAATCAAAGGCCTCTGGCTTTATAAGTCCACTTTACAGCCTGATTTTGAAGTTTTTGTTTTCAATGCCAGACAGGTTCAAAAAGAATGTCTGTTTTCATTTCAGCTGGGCTAATCCATACATAACATCCTTTCCCACTATTTACTAGACTGCAGCTATCAAATGAAGATATGATGTCTGTGTTTGGGTTAGTTGGTTTAAATTCTAATGACCATGATGTAATCACTATAATCAAGCAAGGCTTGTCTGTCTTTGGATTTGGGTCTTTTTGCCATAGGCCCAATGTTTCTAGCCTTGTCATTAAACTAACCACAACGCCGCCTAATTTTCAATTAGCAGCAAGCTTGCTATACAAAGTTGTGTGGCCCTAATTTGAAGTTTGCTTCACAAGGTTCTTTGTTCTTTTTTAACAGTTTACTAATATTTAGATAAGCAACCTCAATTTGCAGTAGATGCTTTGTTAGATTGAACTTTCCCTGGGTTTTTTTGGTGGTAGTCATGAGTTTTTTTTCCAAAAGTGCTCATTAACTCTCTTCACATCCAGTGCAGGCAAGACTTTTGGGTAGGGTTACTCAGGCAGAGCTTAATTTAAATCAGTGCTGAAAATGTCTAAGAAAAATAAATGAAATTAAGCTCTTTTAATGTCCCAGTTCCTCTGTGTATTTACGTGTGTTTAGGGAAAATTTTAGATTCTGTATGTCATGTTTTTATTAGGAGAAAAGATGGGAACTCTGGATACATTGCAATTCTGAGGCAATGAAGGGAAGAGAAAGAAACAGGATTCAGACTATTGCTTTGTTTAGCTTCATTTGCCTTCATGTGCAAAATCTTTGCACAGACAGGCAGGCACTTATCCAGCTCTGCATACATAGTGGTGGAAAAGAGCAGAAGAAACTAAACTGAAAGGAATAAAAAAGCACAAGGCACTTGCCCAGAGTTGGGTTCTGCCCATTAGCACAGTGCAGCCATAACTCACTGGGCACTTCTTAACTGCAGCTCCCAATGAACGGAGGTTTTGTAATGTCCCCAAGGGCCACACTGAACTTGTCACTGACTTCTCTATTTCCAGGCCCAGAGCGAAGTGTGGAGCTACCAGCCAGCCAACAAAGAAAGCCTGCCTTCCAGATTTCCCCATGCCCAGATCACACTGAAAATGCCAGCCCAGCCAGCAGTGAGTCCCTCTTTCCTGGTCCTCCCGTCTGGAAAGCAGTGAACATCGATGCTTTGCAGGCCAGCCAAATTTGAAGTGGCTGCGCTAGCTGAAAAATAACTTTCCAAGCTGTCCAAACGCCTCTGAAATCATCAGGCTAACTTCTCTGACTATCTTAATCCTAATTTTCTAGAGTTTCCAGAGACCCGGGGGCTGATCACAGATATTTATGATCTCCCCTGTGTAATGCAGGAGCAGAGCTGGCTGCACACCAGCTAACTCCCCTCAGTTTGACTGTCGCTTCCCGTATACTGGGTTATGTTAAATTCTATCTCATTGGCACATTCCCAGAAACTCTTCCCCCATGGCATGTGCCAATGTTTTTTTTTTTTACCTCCCATCATGCCCTCATTGTTGGACCAGCTTGGAAATGATCACACCTCATTTTAGCCACCTAAAAGTTAGCTGTCAAATCAGATGATCTCTCAGCTCCCTGCTATAATCCATGAGAGTAAGTAGACACATATGAATGGGGATTTATCCCACCTGTCTTCAAACGCCTTTCTTAAAATGGGACAAATTGTTCTCAAGAGGTGCTTATTACTCTCTACCAACTATTAGAGAAGCTTAGATGACTAATTTAGACTAGCTGCCAAAATTTTAAGGTACAAAATTAGAAGACAAGAATCCAGCTCTGATCAAGGTTTGAGGAGAAAACAACAAAGCAGCTGAAACTCTGTGTGCTCTGTCATGTAACCAGACAAACAGACCAACCAGCTGACAAATTCTGGCCCCAAAAGCTGCCAATTGGTTGTTGTTGCAGTTTTAGAGAAAGAGAAATAATGCACAATGGCTAAGTGCCTGAGACAAGAGTAATAGGCAGCAAGAGTAATGGAAGGAAGTGGGAATGTGCGTTGCTTACCGTGAGGATGGTAGCAATTACAAAAGTTACTACTTGACTGAGTTTAGAGGTTCAGGAAGTATTGGGAGAATTAGCAGAATACTTCTGTGCTGTGTAAATCTTCAAATGCAGCTGAAATGTAGCCTCTGACACTTTTCAGATAACGGCATCTTTAAGAAATAATTTCATGTTTTGCAAAATACATATATGTATACATCTATTTCAATGTATAAAGATACATAAATATCTGGAGCATATACCTCTCTTTTTAAATTCAGTTTACTGATTACCTACCTATCTACCTGTCCTAAGAGACTATGATAGCCTGGTTGCACCACCTGTGAGGACATAGGCATGCCCCTTTTAGAACAGAGCCGTGTTCGGCGCAATCCCAAGCTCAAGTAATCAGTCCTGGTCGCCTCCCAGGGAGGCAGGACAAATCTCGCTCTAGGCAGATATGGAACCACTGGCCCATAAAGGATGATGAGGTGTTTTTCATTTCTTACCTTAACACCTGTTAATTAGAGCTAAACTTATCTCTGCTGCAGTCTCACTGGTTTCCCTCTGCCAGCCTTCATGAGACCTGACTTCTTGCTGCTGCTGCAGCTTTTAGAGATTCATGAATGTTTTTATTCTTCCAGCTCCATGAGTCCGAGTGCTAACCTGACTAGCCTTCCAAGAAAATGAAATAATTTAACGGGAATGATGTAATGCTGTGTAAGTGTGTTCAGGCTCTTACATACCAGTGTCCTGCAAAAGCCTTTCCTCCCAAAGAATAAATTATAGATGATGAAGTCTGCTGCAAACCACCCACCCACACTCAGCCTTTCTCTCCTCCCCCACACCTACTTGTCAACAAAATGGATCAGAAAATAGCCCATGTTTTCATTGCTTCAGTCAACAACAGTGTCTGCATTATTACTATGTATTTGAAAAGTAGAGGACATCGCAAGCAGAAAAACATAGAACTTCTAAGGCCAAATATTTGTACATTGCTTTAGGGTTATTTTTACCTATAAAATGACATGCTAAATGTGGTTTACTTAACGTGTTTTACTCAAACTTCATTCACCTATAGACATCTGTGTTATATGGCACAGTATAACTGTAAGCAAAATCAAGATGAGGAAGTGGAACATATTCATGTAAGTCTTTTTTTTTTTTTTTAGAAGAAGCAAGGAAATACTTACATTTTTTCTCAGTATTAGAGCCAACAGTTTAAAAAACCCAAAACATACAGATGTTGAAACAAAAACTGTGATGTTTATGAAGAATAGTAACTATTGAATGAAGGTAAAAATAGAAGAGAGTAATGTTTAAAACTTTTGCTGGTTCTTATTTTAGAAGATGACTACACAAAGCAAATCTAAAGAGTGGGATAGGATTTCACGTTTTATTGGCATTTGGGGAAACTTTATACTCTGTCTCTGGAAAATCAGAAAGGGAAGTGGTTGCAAGGAATCCACATAATAACGTATGGGAAAGCCAGCTAGAATTTACAAGGGAGTGGACGGTGCTGGTAAATCAAAAGGTTGCCAGATCACATGGTTCACAATTAATAATAGTGGGGTGTTCCACCAGTAAGCAGTTTCTCCATTTTCTTTTCCTTTATTACCGTTTTATTCCCACTAAGCCACTATTTTTCTTAACTATTGGTACAAAATACATGTTATTAGTAAAAACATATCAGGTATATAATGAGAAGCAAATAAGCCTATTGCAGTTTCATAAAAAGCCAGGAAAGTTCCAAACTGTAGGGTGTTTTGTTTTGTTTTTTTCTTGCTGAGAAATAAGATTTTATGGCCAAATGTTATGAGAAGCAAGTATTCACAAGAACCAGAGTTTCAATGCTCAGTTTGGAGGCTCATTTTTAGCTATATAGTACAATATCACAGTCTGTGCTCTTGACTTGGTGCCAGTTCTCCAGCTATAGTCCCAGAAAAGGATGTTTAGGGACAACTACTGACAGGATCTAACTAAAATTTGGTAATATTTTTGGTTCCATTCCACAACACCAAATATCACAAATGTCACCCTTGTGTCCCACCACGTGATTCTTGAGGAACTAAATAAGCAGTATCATTAAACAAAACACATTGCCTTATAAAGTGAAAAGGAATGCCAGATGCCTATGTGATCCTAGTTCCCCAAACGGTTTTGCCCTAAAACCAAACTATTTTCATGTATTAATTCTGTCTCACATTTATTTATAGTATCGATATCCAAAGGATTTTTTAAGCAGAGAACCAGATAAAGAGTACTTTGCAAAGATTGCTCTGGAGTACAGGAAGAGGAAAAACTCACAAGAAATTGGATATCCCAGGAATCATCCTTAGAAACAGGCATCCTCCTCACAACTGGAATTTGTCTGTCAAAGGACTCAGTTTTACATGGTTCAAAGTGCCTTCTTATTGACCACAAGTAGCGCACATTTATGGCTCCTTTGCCTTAATTTTAAGTAAGAAGTGAGCTCTAATGAAGCTGTTTGTTAGATTCTGGTTTCAGAGTTCCTGATATAAAGGACCTACAAACACTCCTGCCAATATTAGTAATAAAAACTTCAAAGTGAACATCAGCAGCAATAACATTTTGTCTGTGCTGGACTCTATGTTCCCAGCTCAACTCTACAGTGGTTTGATTGTTTGCTCCCAGAAAGGAAATGATAATTTATCAGAACTCATCTCTGTTTTAGCAAAAAAAAAAGGTCCTAAAGTTTAAGAAGTGCAATGCAGCAAATTAATTCTGAATATATTTCTAGTCAAAACTGAGCTAAATCATTCTTAGAGTTTGAGGAGTGAAGTATTTCCCCAAAGCTCTCAGATCTGTCCATAAAGACAAAACTCCCATTGAATTCAATGGAGGGGAGGTTGACCCTAGACATTTCTGTAAAGATTTATACATACCTTCATTTCTCTAAAACTTGTTATACATTGCATGAAAAGGCAGCATGCCATATGGCATAAGTAATTTCAGTGTACATTTTCAGTGAGACATGGCAGTAGGGTTTTATACATAATTCAGAAACACCAACAAGATTTAATAAAAGTCCTCTCCCCAAAGTACTTATAGCTTTAGAACCAACCCTGCTGTCTTCCATTTCACTTAATGCAATTCCTCCCTACTATGCATGTTTTTAGTAAGCTCACTTACAGCAAACCTGGAGAAGAGAGCAGGTAAGGTAAACACTATAATGCTGATAAGACTAATGATTATATGGACAAAGTTTTGGATTGAAGGTAGTCGAAGGTGGGGAATGTACACAAGAACTTGAGAAGGTTTATTGATGTCCTGATTAATATTTTTGGATAAAGGAGAAACTCAGCAGTGTTTCATTGGTTAAAGACAGTGTGGTCCAAAGAATGAGCTTGCATGTTCAGACCATAATGGAGAGACAGAGAATTCCTCATATAACTTTATAGATGGTTGTTGTTTACCATACAAAAACAATCATGCTAGTACCTTTTAAGCCTAGAGCACCTTTTCTTCCATGGAATTTTAATGTGCTTTTTCCACTCATTAATTGTTTTACTCTTTCTGGAAGGCTGTTTCATTAAGCATAGCATGTAGGACATGCTTACCACTATGGACAACATGTACAAGAAACTTTCTTACTTCCGTTGCTCTAAAGCATACCAGATATGCTTAGAGATCTCAAAATTTATATACAAGAAAATTTAAGGGTTAACTTTGATTTTCACTTGGAGTTCAATGGGATTTGTGTGTGTAAGAATAAAGGAAAAGCAACCATATTGTACAGACGTGTTCCAGAACTGTTAAAATTAGTATTTCAGTGCATATTGGAGAAAAAATAAAGATATTTTAATATGGATCACAAGCTCACCATGCATATACACAGAGAATAATTGACTGAAACTGGCATGGAGAAGCAGAATACTACCATTTTTAAAGAACAGTTCAAAAACTAGGGGCAGAAGCTTAGTATAAGTTAGGAGTCAAGGAAGTCTTGGAGCAGAAATATTTCATTCAAAGAACAGTGAACTGATGGAATATGTTGGAAAGCATAAATGAATTTGAGACAGCTAGATGCTTTTGCGGAGAAAGAGATAAAAATGAAGGATTCAGTGACAAAGTAGAAACTTAAAGATAAAATTGAATAGAAAGATACAAGGTTCTTATACAGCTCCCTTTCTATTGAAATCTCCAAATTGTGGTGTAATTATCATGGTATTCAGTCCTGAGAATCTAATCTAAGAAATGACAGTATCTATAATGACACAAGAAAATTGCTGACTGTATGTGAAGTGTCTTGTCAGAATATGTTAAGGGCAGGATTTACGAAAGCGCTCAGTAATGAACTAACTTTGTTCATATTGAAGATAGTGAAGCGCAGTTAAGCTGATGCTTTATTAAATCCTAAACCTAATGCTTATATTGTGTCACTGCAACCTCTTCCCATTTGCCTGAAACTTAACCCTAACCTTAGCCTTATCCTCAGCAAAGTAACCTCGGCCAGTATCAGATCTAAACCTACACAGAGGGTCCTAAGGTCATCAAGCAGAAATCCAGTCTGTCATCATGTTCCAGACCCAGCCTTACCCATTGGGCATTGCCAATGAAAACATGATCCTTACTCCAAACTTTATCTTGGCCATTTGGCACACCTCTGTGCATTAAAATGGAAAGGTGGATCCCACAAATCTAGCTTAAGAACCAAATCTGAACTAAACTCACAAGTAATTAATTCTCTCAACGTCAAGAACCTGTAACAACACAGTCTATCATAGGTCCCAGGCCTTCACCTTAGTCCAGCGTAGAGTTTCTTCCCAGCTCCAGACCCAAACCAAAGCAGCTTCTCCCTGCTAGCACCATTATCAACCCTTTGCCATTGGTGTCTCTTTACTTGACCTGGAACTTTAACCTTGGTCTTGACTGTGGCCACATCACCAAGTGGCTTCTGACAAGACTAGACCAAAAAAAAGTTAATAATCTTCCTCCCTAGCCCCATCTCCCCTGCCATTTCCAGTGGTAATTTAACACCTGTTTCTCTTCCAACAGTTGCTAAACCTGGCAGTATGACTCCTCCACAAACTCGCTGAGTCCATAACCCCACCTGCTCAGTCCTAGCATTGGTGTTAACCTAATATACACTGACAGCTTCAAACCTGACTCAGACAGACTAATGCCTGCCAGTATGGTCACTAAACTCAGATTTTGCTGGGTAATTTAGGCCTAGGGTTTGGAATTAAATTATAGTTGTGCTGACTACTCTTGACCTTACACATATTATGTTCACTGCTAAAGTTGGCAGGAGCGTACTGAGCTGATGTGAAGGCTTGGTTTGGGCTTACACATGGATGAGTGAGGTATCTTGCTTCATAGGGAGCTGCCAGATCAGTTTTGCGACTAGCACTGGAAAGAAACAAGGAACTAAGTTTTGATCTGCCAGGATTGAGGAGAGACTAAAATCTGCAGTTTGGGTTGATCTGGTTTTAGCCAGAAAGTCTGACCAGCTAAATTTCTGTCCAGTTACCATCTGAACTGGCACTTGTAACCCACCTGCATAGGTACAGGTCTGAGAAGTCCAGAATTGCCTTGCGGTAGAGTAGGTTAAGGATTAAGCTATAGACCACATTAGGGGATATGGCATTTGACTTCGTAAGAACACTTCTTGGCACACTGGGGAAATATTTAGCAAGGGCAAGCAGATTTCTCAGAGACATAGCTGCAGAGAGAGGAGGAACCTGTGTTCATTACTTCTCTTTGAGCCTTTCAAAACTTCCTCCAAGACAAGACAGGCTCTCAATCTTATCCCTCCAGGAAGAGGTGATACCAACTTTAATTCACCAAAGCTTAAAAGATAAAACTGGAACACCTGGTACTTCTCCTCCTGACAAACACATCTCAATTGTCTGCAGTGGAAGCAACAATGGGAACATTCATTTAAAACAAGTGCAAGAAAAGGAAGCCCAAATTCAGAAGCTCTTCAGAAACCAAAGGAAACCAAATGTAGCCTTTCATTCCTAGGCTAGCCAGAAGTTGGCTTTTTCTGAGTGAATATTTTTTGTGTTTGCATCATCACTTCTTCCGTAATAGGCTTTTGATTGACAGATGATTGTGGGAATGTCCAAGAATATGACTGCTAACACACAGTTTTGTAATAGCAGGCTGCAATCAGAGCCTCAGCTTTAGTCATTGTTGTTTATGAATGTAAGCCAGAAGCGCTGGAATCCTTATTTAAGAAGAGCTGAAGATTTTGCGGCATCCTTCTGGCAACAATAGCACATCAGAGGTATATCTTCAAGACCATGTTGGCAAACATGTTGTAACATTTGTGGTAGCCCCTTGACAATGGAAAACCTTAGGATGAATTTTCAGCTCATAAATAAAACAAGAAGGGCTCATGCTTACACGATCATGGCTGTTGAACCTGGCCATCTGTATAATGTTCCCACTTGCAATGACATTCCTTAAGATGAGCAGTCCATCATTATAGAGCAAACACATAATTATGGTTACAGACTTGTTTTGACAATATTTCCAACATTACTGCAACCTGCTCCAGTATTTCTTTATATCAGCTGATCTCAGGCATTTCACAAGTGACATGTTTTCTAAACACATTCAGCAGCTACCTTATCTCAAAAATAAGGGTGGTCCAGTGTCATTTACCAGAGTTATTAGAAATTAATTTAAAACTGATTTTGTTGTACACTAACAGCAATGTTAGTGGCTGACTTCTAGTGGACAGAAAATTTCCAGTCTCAGTCATTTTGTGAATATAGACAAATCTATGGAAGACATTAATACACCAATGCTGTCACTCAGAATTATTCAGGGTACTTAATTCACTACTTGCCCTAGAAATAGACCATGCATAATTAAGTTCAATATATATAGAAAGATACTCTTCTGAAGTGCAATGTTTTGTTGCCTTTTAGGAATAGAAATAAGACCTTTAAATAGGTTTGAGGGGAAAATTCTCATTCCCCATAAAATACAGTACATAGCTCAGTTCTGGAATGAAAAAATGCACTTTAAAACCTTATGAAGACCTTTATAAATTTGTATGACACCATATGAATTGTTTATAATGACTTACAGTAATTAAGACACATTTCAGTAGAAAAATAGCCCCAAGTATATTTTTAAAGATGTTTACATATCTGCAAAGTATTTTTTCTCTAGTGCAAGTGACATGTAGAGAGTATTTGACAATGTGTTATGGTTTAAAGACCTTGTTGGTACGTCCTAAGGGTGAGCCAGTCCTGATTTTATTACCCATGAAGCCATTCCAGACTCACTCAGCCATTCCAAACTCTGTCCCTCAGATTAATAATATTTATCTTCCATGTATTAGGATATGTATTTGTCATACTATTTTCTCATTGGTAATCTTTTGCTGTTTTCATTACATGTATGCACATCTATGTATAAGAAAGCTGTGCCTGGGAGATGTGCATACTTTATATAAATATGTACATGTCTCTGTACTCTCTTTCTTATATCTGAATATGTGTGTATTTAACAATTTTTTTTTTCTTAAGGTAGCTTTTAATATCAAAAACTGCAGTACTAGGGCATTAAATATTTAAGACAGTCTAGAAGACCAATGCTTGAAGATAATACACATCATACAGGCTAGGTAATTTAAAAGTCAGTGTGGTAGCCATTAGTAAGTATTGGGTTTTTTATAGTAATCAGAAATGTATCTGTTTTATTTTTGGTTGTTCCTGTTGTGATCTTACAGCTTCCATTCATGAACTTCTGGATTTTAACACTTTAGGTCATTTCCTTATCGTACAGTGGGCCTCCAAACTTATTTCCTGACATAAAACTCTTGGTGTATTCTTACTATTTTTTAATTAAGTAGCCTTAGCAGTCATCAAAGTTTTGGACGACAGTCTAGGGAGTGTGAAATTCCAAATTTAAGCACCTCCCGGGTGGAACCAGGAACTGTTTGCCAATTGTAATGGCATTTTTCATAATGGGGGATCATTTTTTTCCAGCAGAAATTAAAGCTGCCAGCTCTGTTTAGATCTGATTGTAGCTCACAGCTAGTGATGTGGTTATATCAACTTGCCAAGCCATCACTTGACCTTCTGTCCTTTTCCAAGGCAAATTCCAGCTTTTATTGTTAACAAGCTACTCTCCTTTAATTAAAGATGGTGTTGCAGGCAGCCTTTACGAAAGAGAGGGTTATCCATTTGACTGGCTGAAGTTTCTGCTGGTAAAATATACTTACTTTTTGGCCTCTTTCCTGGGGAGTCTCACACTACTATTAAAGTGATATAAGCAGTGCTGCTAGGAATAGTTATTGTTGAGGAAACACCACAATTTTAAATATCATATAGTTTTGAACATGATTTTGTTCTAATCAGGCAACGTTGAATACTGGCCACCAGGAGTTTCTTTGCTCTAGGTCTTTCAACTAGTCACTCCATTAGAAGCAGTGGTCTGGGATATATCAAGGTCCTGAAATGGATCTTCACCTCCACACAAGTAGAAGTTTACTTATTAACTTATTACATACTCCCTTGCAAAATCCGTTATTTAAAAAATAACTCAATAGAATACATCGATCATGAACTGGTGAGTAAACCTATGACTGGTGCACCAAAATGTGTCATTCAGATCATGCCATCTGGGAATACATGGGCCCTTGTAATAGAAAAAATAAGGTATTTTAAGGGAATTTAATGTGAACATAATCTAATTTAAAACTCAAGACATTTTAAGACATTACAGATACTTTTAAAGTAGAAAATAATATTGTTTTCATGCAGCATCTTCTGAGCTAGACATATCCCTTCCATATCTTTCCTGAAGCCATTTGTTAGTTTATTGTTTGACACACAAGAGTACAGTCATACAAAGGTTTCAGTCATTATATGGCTTCAGTCATGTCACCTGAGCTTATTGCTTCAGTTACCAAAGCTGGAAACTATACAGTTATTACTTTGTACTTAGCTCAGGAGAGTTTTGTGAAGATTCAATTACTGTCTGTTGAGTTTTAAGAACATACAATCCCATTATCATTTCACCTAAGTGGCCAATTCTTTGTTATTGTTGCTATTATAGAGTTGGCCCTTTATCAACTGTTTTGATGACACTCTTGCTTCTGCATGCTCTGAATGATCTAGCACAGCTTTCCATGCTCATTGAAATGTTATAAGGGGTTATATACTAAATACAGACATAGCTCTTCTCTATGGCAAGACAATATAAAGAACTTTCTCTTTTTCACCTTCTCTTGGCCATTTACTCCATCTCCTTTTGACAGTTTGCTACTCCTGCACACCTATGCAAATGTTTTTAGATGTACATGGTAAACTGGATCAGTTGATACTCCTGCTTTTTAAACCCGGGTCATTTCCCTGATCCACCTTACAGTGCAGCCCCACAAGCCAATGAATTAGCAGAGAGTCAAATGGGCAGTAAACCAAGGGGATGGGAGGAGGGTATGAGAAAGCATCAGAGAGGAAACCTCTTAAACTGGCTTACCTGCAAAAGAAAATGTTAGTGGAGCTAAATCACAAGATTTAAAACCTTCCTTGTCAACCTGCAGGGAGAATGTTGTAATAGGATAACTGTTTGTACTTAGCTTGGTTAAAAAGTCATAACTGTATGCTTTGCACTCATCTTTAAATACATGTTTTAGAGATAAACCCTCATAAAGTATCTGAAGAACATCAGCATTTCAGAAGTATCTTTAAAAGTCAAGAAAATATTAGATGACATCAGGTAACAGTCCTGAGAGGGGGGAAATTTGTTGAGGACTGATTTCTGAGGTACTATATTAGTAAACTGCAGAGCTCACCTGCAGGGTAGGACTTCAGATCAAACTCAGAAAGCAACCTTGCAAGACAACATGAATAAAAGGCAAGCTTGCCCTCAGACTGGTGTCCTATGCAGGAAAGGGAAAAACATCAAGATAGGAGTCTCACTTAGAGTTTGTATCCCAGATTATGGCTGACAGCCTAATAATTTTTTAAGTGAATGAAACTGAGTGTTTCCTTGGAGCTTATAAACAGGTGTGGCTCAAGTCTGGCTTTTCAGGTGTTTGTTTCAGAATATAAGAACAATGTTTACACTTTGCAGCTTATAAAACATGTTAATTTTTTTTTTGCTATCTTATTTCCATATAACAGTAATCTAGTCACTCGAAGACACCTAGCAGACTTTCCAAGACTTTTCTTCAGGGCTGTCATCTTCCTTTTGTGGGATCCAAAATCCTAAACTGGATCAAGCTACTGAAGAGTTTTCTGAACGCTCCTTTGCTAAGCTGTCAGGGCTAGTGCAGGATGGGCTGGTGTGAAATGAAAAAATGAGGACAGGTCCTGGATCCAAAGGCACATAAATGAGAGTCTCCTCAGAACTGGAAACCACCTAGCTACTCTGCTCCTGCCCGCTGTGTCTTCCCTTTCGTATTATTTTTTATTCACTGTACTACTTGAAGGTCACCCAAGGTGAGAAGTTTTGAACGTGCAAGTTTGGAAGTTTGTTGGATCATTGAAGGAAAGATGCAGAATAGGACACTTCCCATTGAAAGTTACAATGAAGATAGTAAGAAAATATATACTATGAAAGCCACCCATTAATCAGGAGAAAGTGTGTGAATATTTTAAGGGACAGATGGGAAGGAATGTAAATGAGAAAAGGAAACAGTGAGGCAGTTGTAAAGTGGCGTGGCTGAGGTTCAGTGAACACGCCTGGCCGAAGCAGATGGCAGAGCAGAAATTTCTGAAGTTTTTCTGTAACATGTGGTATTCTTCTGACTAGGACATTATCAGAAGCATGACATGACATAATGCAGTCCTGTGTAGTCCTGGGGAGGAACAGGGGCTTGCTCGGCCTTGGTACCATTACACGCTGCCTCACAGTGTTCCATTACAAGAAAGAGTGGAAAGTCATTAAAACACATGGTGGTCCAAAATGTGCACAGAAGGCAGTCACAGAAGGAGTTACTTTTATTAGGAGTAAAATTTTCTGTGTAATATAATATTTCCCAGCCTCACTACCAAAAGGGCAAGAAGAATCTAAATGGAAAATGTAACTGCATTCAGTGTGCCACACTTGTGTGCACATGCACGCACACTCACTCATTACATACACAGAAAATGGGAGAAAGAGGTTAACATGGGAAATATACTATATAAAAAGCTTATTAGCAAGGGTTACTCAACATCTGTGGAAAAATTGACAAATTCTGTAATAACGGTTCTATTTTATCAAAATATTTATTTATTTATTTATTTATTTGCAAGCAGCTTCTTGGGATTATTTAACAGCATAAAAAAGCCATTGCATTGGAGAGTATAAATATTTCAAAGCACGGGCTATAATAGAAGACAAAGGATATAAAGGGTTACATTCTGGTGCTACTCATTTTAGTATGCACATTCTTACTGGCTTCAGCCACAGCAGTTTTGACTACACAGACATCCATTCCTCACACTAAATTAGTGAGTCCTTTTTCCTCTCTAGTTCATTTTACTTCCATGTTGACAAAATTGGCTCAGGAGCATCAGGTTATGACTACAATCATGGCAAGCTCCATACTGTTCCCTGCTGTTCCCTACAATGTTTCCTTTGCAGCATTGTTTAAAACGTCCATAGATTTCTGATTGCTCATCACAACCCATTTTTACCATTTCTGTATCAAGTTCCTAAGTTCAGCAGCTGCATCATTCCACCAGTGATTCTCTGAGCCCTGGAAGTAACTTGCTCATTTTTTTAATTAATAAGGTTTTTATTGCATTCAAATCATTTGGATGGAAAAGTGATGGTGGAATTTGTGATAAGCAATGCATATAAGGAAGTGGAAGAGACTGTTAATCATGTTTTTCAGTACATGCTTCCTTAGTTTTATCTTTTTGTTTTACAAGTGAGTAGAACATATCGTGACAATTAAAAATCCTGCATAGTCAGATTGCTTGGCATTCATCTGCTTTCCAATATAACCCACAACCTCAAAGGCAAATAATTACCCTGAGCAGCAAACCACATAGTTTTAATGCAACTCTGGCATTGCTGGAAAGCAAATTTGGCAGCGAACTGATTTACTGTTTCATAAAGTCCCAGAAGATTCCCAGGTATATGTGTGCTTCATTATTCATAGAACTTTTTCTTTGACAGATTTGAACGGTAATGCAGTTTTCTGTAGGTTCAGGGTTGCTTTTGAGTTCATGTTTGCAAATCTGCAGTCTGGCCTTTGTTAGTAGATTTATGATAAGCTTTTTGTCCAGCGTAAATATGATATTCAGTGTGCACATTTTTATATACCAATGACCGTACTATTTTAGCAGATAGGTTTTCTTTAGATTTTATCTCTCATTCACCCAGGTACCCAATAACACTCTACTTTCCACCAAAACCATGTTTAATGTTTCATTGAGATATCTCTATGTGTTGAAATCTTTGTTACACAGGAGAGTTTCAGGCCAGTCGTTAGTTAAAACCCTGCAGAAATATTGCCTGGGTGTAGGACATATTTCAAGTTCCTTACCTACAGTGCTCTGTTAGTGAAAGTGATCCTATCTCCTCATGGGTATGTTTCTCGTTTGTTGTCTTCCTGAGGAAAGGACAAAGGCCTTTTATATTTGCTGGTGGCAAGGACAGTGAAGAGGCTGAGTGACTGCAAAATACAATAGTTCAATTTGCACCAATACAGAGACATGGTGTTTCTGAATTAGCAGAGTGCGGAAGCCTGAAGGCTCTTCTTTCAGGGTCCATTGCGATAGCTGGAAGAAAACTCAAATTTGTAAATCATCAAAGTCAAAAGACTACTTACTTGTAAAGCTCTTTGTTATAACAACTCCATCTCATCTGACTGCTTACCCTAAGACAGTGAAACAAAGATTCTTCTGTCAAGAGAAGAATATTTGGAATATGAATAGACCTGCTGACTGCCTTTACAAATAAAGCAAATTATTTTTGTGTGCTAAGAGAAGTAATACTATGACCATCACAAATTGTGGAATGAACTCGAGATAGGGCTGTCAAACTTCTTTCTATTCAAGATGAGATCTTTGTTACCCAGCTTAGGGGGACAGGTAATTACTTTTCAGCCACTGAGATCATTATTTCACAGACTCTATCATTTTCACAAAATAATAATTATTTTTTTTTAAAAACACTCTAATCTAGCAAAGAACTTGAGCCTATGAATTTGAAGTGTCTTGTTGATTTGAAGACAATGGATGAAATAATGATATCAGTGAAGTCAATAACAAATATTGTCTCATGCTAAAAGCGTTGGACTGAGCCTTCTGTTGGTGAGCTGTTTGTCAAGAATATTTTAAGCAATTGATACCAAAAAGCTTCTTTGCCATCCTAGATAGTCTTCCTGAATTGATGATATTTTTTAACTTTCTGCCAGGATTCTGTTTTCAAGCTACAAGGCATATAAAACATCTAAATGGACAATTAATCAGCCAATGGCATGTTAATTCCCCATCCCCACCCCCTACTAGTGGAACTTTTATTGATATATTCATTGGCAGCATTTCTTTGCTGTATTTATTTGCCATCACTTTGCTTTCCTGACTTCAAAGACAGAGGTGTAGAAGAGTTTCCATCATTCTTTTCTCAGAGCTGAGCACAGGAAATTGGGGATCTGTGCATTTTATCAACTTGGCGTCTGTGTCACTATGGCACTGGGGGAGGAAGAAATGCCATGATACCTAAAACTGAAAGTCCTAGACAAGTAGATGAGCCAAGAAAGGATAACTAAGAATTCATCCTAAAATGAAAGTTTGCTTTTCATTATGATTGTTTTGGGGAGAGGGGGAGAATTGAAGTTTGCTAGAAGACTCCAGGCAACAAAGTATTACCGCTGTGCATCTAGAGTCTTGATTCAGCTCCCACTGAGATCAGTGAAAGGAGCCTTGACATCGGCTTTACTGGGCATAGGTTCATCATGTTCCTTGGTGATAATGTCTATCCTACTAATTGATTAATTAATTTAATCTATAAGGGATGATGAGACTAATTTAGCTGTTGTGATTTTACTATGTTTCTGAATCAGAAGATACAATGAAAGTGTATATGATGGTATCTCATTCACACTATTTGATTTGTGACACCAACATTCTCTAAAGTAGTGCTATGTTTTAGGAGCCCATTTCCCATCTTCAAAATAATATTTAGACAACTAAGAACCTAACTATGAAAAATTAAGTGAAGATACCTACATTATATGAGTGACTTGGAGTATATTTCTGTGATTTCTACTCTCTTAATTGCTGTCAGTCTCATCTCACCACACTTTGTTTTGGTTTTTTAGTCTAAATCAAAATTAATTATCTAGTGTCCCACAGCAGTAAATGAAGAAAGACAAAAAATCCATGGGCATAAAATAGACATTTAATATCAGAGACGAAAATCTTGTTCTGGAAATAGCTATCTTTCTCTGCTAATGACTGAGGAGGATTTGATGACTACCTTTAACCAGACAGTTAACTTCTAGACAGCCAAAAATAGAGGACATGAAACTAAACCTTAGTGTATATGAGACGACATAATTCAGAGTTGAGTTTACCCATTTCCTGTTTTTCAAGTGATTTATATTACCCACCTAATGCCCCTTCAGCTGTGTTTGACTAGAGCAATATATTTGCCTAAAGAGGCAAGCAGGAACATTCCAAAATATATCCCGAATAGTGCTTTGCACAAAGTCCTTATTTCCTACTGTAAAATCCTGTATTTCTATATGAATTGTAACTTTGATTAGCTCTGTTTCAATACATTTATTCTTCTAAGAAAGACATTTATACTGTATTGGGAGTCAATTTCTTATCTTAAAAATTTTATAAAACTTGCTTGTAGATTCTTTTGTAGTTTCTTAAGGGATGAAATGAAGTAAGATGATTCCACTTTTTCTTTAGGTCACACTTCAGCAGTGGGATAAAAGCAGGTATGGCTAATGCATATATAATAGTTTTTGGTTTCTTGTAAACACTTTTTGTCAGATTCCTCTACACATTCCTGAAAGAAATGTAAAAAATTCCCTTCATATTTAAATTCAATTTGTAGATTAATGGAGGAAAATTTTTAGCTAACCAGTCAGTTCATGAAAAATAGATATCCTGAGACAGTCATCTGATATACCATCTTTTACATTGGATTACTTTTATTCTTTTCGTCACCTTGGACACTCCAAATATTAATGTCTGATTTCCATAAATAATTTCCTTCCTCTTCATATACTCTTCAATAATTTCTTTCATCATATATTTTAGGCCAAGACTTTTTAATGACACTCAGTTTTTCCACCCTGAATATTGCCCTCTAACATTGCATTTCCAAGAATCTTTCCTTCAGTTATTTTCTATAGATAAACTTACGAACTCTTCATTCTTTTGACTTATGATTCTCAGCATCATCCCTCAGAGACTCTTCAGAAAGGTTTGAATACTGCACATATACATAAATAATTAATTCACTAAACAATATTAAGGTTCCAAAGTTAAATGGTAGATTTTGGTCAGAAAACATATGTCTTATTGTGGAGAATTTTGCTACTATTCAGTTTGTTCTGAAGAGTGACGAAAATTTGAAGAAATTCTCTGCAAAAGATGATGTCATCTCAGATAAGGGCAGTCTGTCTGCATACCGCTCCAAGGCTGCACACTCATTGATACTTAAAGTCAACCTAATACAATGAACTGAGTAGTGGAGTGAAAACACAAGCGAGAGGGGTATCATTATGCCTGGTCATCAAAAATCTTTCAAGACTGGTGGAGAGAGAAATGTTAGAAGAAACCATCCTCCTCCAGTGAAGTTTGTTGCTTCAAAGAATTTATATTTAAGACTGAGATGTCTGTTCATATTCCAGTTTATGTGGTCTTAAGCCCAAAGAGATTCAAACCCATGTTTCACACTTAGCCACCAGGCTCCTGTGAGCAGGGTTGACCAGCCACCCTTCCTACAGGAAGTATTCCCTTATAGAAGTCAATTCAGGATTCACTGGACCACCTAGAAGGAGTGTGACTGAGTAGTTTAATTTTTAAGGTTCTTTTCTGGTAGGCAGAGCCTTAGGCTCTGGTGCTTTCTCTCAACATAATGTATTTTGTGCAATGACTGCTTCATGTAAAAACCAACAGCATTTCTCCTATTACCACTCAGAGACAACTGTCTTTTCCCAGGCAATGCATAAGGACTGTAACACTTAGCTCTGGCTTCTTGATTCCACTGTGGAAATTGCCTACAGTTAGGAGCAGCAGCCTCTACCACGTAATGCCAAAGGCTTTCAACTGGATCTTACCCTGGGTTAGGCATTAGCTGCCCCACTGAAATCATCTCAGGCTGATGGTAAATTATTAATTCCATGAATGTTTAGGAGGTGTTTTGACATGGAGGGTACGCTGGATCTGACACTGCTGTGGGAGACAACACGTAGTGCCATATTCACAGAGACTGAGTCCTCTTGTCCCTCAGTAGGGCAAGGTTGGATGTGAGGAAGGGGCAAGGCAGCCTTCTCTCTCCCCTTTTGACCAACCTCATTCAGAGATGGGGTGAACTGGCAGAGGGAGGTTGCCCCAACCAAAGAGGCACCAGCTCCTCTCCTCCCCAGCATGCCCAGGGGCTCTCGGGCTGCTGAGGCTCCTAAGGTCAGGTTAGTTTGGCTCTCCGTTGTGCAAGCTGCACCTTCACTGCTAGCCCTAGCCTTAACTCTTTGGCTCTGGACAGAAACTTCAATGTAGAGAGGTCAGGACTAAGCCAATTTGAACTTGAAACCAAGTATTTAATCCTGAGGGGATGCGGGGATGGGGGGGCCAGGGGGTTGCAATGACTGCTGTCATATAAATACATGAAACCCCATAAAAATATTTACAAGACACAGCTAATCTCAAGATAACATTTTTTGGCCATTGTAAAACTGACTCATCAATATAATGGAGTATATTTTTGGTTACTTTATTTTAACTTTCTTTTTTACAGTTAATATTTACCAAGTCTCTGGGGCCTAAAATTACCTCACCCTTTTGCTTCAGGTCTACAGCTGCAGTTTCTTGCCTCACCATAGAAACGCCTGGAATGCAGCGTTGTGTTTCCTTTTCTGTTAGGAAAATAAGGGAAGCTGAAGTAGCAACTACCACCAAGAGACAGATAAATGCCTTTATAAATAACTAATTAATAACTTAAAGCTATGTTACTGGGTGGAATGTAGGTGACTTCTAGGTACTTTGATACTCCAACAGGCAGTAAGTTAGCTACAGTACCTGGTGTATCTTACCATGTCCTCAGAATATATGTTCATCTGGGTTTATCAGATCAACAACAGCTAAAATTTATTTTTCATGGTCAATCTGGAGAAGAATTGTTTGGCTTTTCAAAGCAGCCAGTGATTATAGGATTTTCTTCATTTGAAAATTCAACATAAAACCTACAGGAGATTTGAATTTCAACTAGTCAAGTTGAGCCCCCAGTCACTAAGGCACTGAAAATCTTGAGTTCTTTTAGAAAATCTTGGCCCCTTTTTATTTAAAGAATTCTTAAGCAGAGTGAAAGCTGCATCTCTCTAAGCCAAGAATTATATCTTTTGAGCCACGCCAAGAAATGAGGTAAAAAAAGATGAAAAACCTTGCAGTCCCAGAGTTGATAGGACTTGGCTTTGAAATGGCTTCTGTGATCCTTCCCATTACAGTGCCATATGACTGGAAGGAACTATAAATACTGATATCTTTCAATAGTGCACAATGACATCTTTTTGTTGCTTCTGTTACTATGCACGAAAATCACAGTAACTACAATGTCATATTCTGTATTTCTGGGAGAGAGATTATTTTTATACTTTGTATTTGAATGCAGAAGTGTTACTAACTGCTATTTGTCTTTTGGCAACATTGCTATAACTTAAGCCTGACAAAGTTATTACTCAGTTATGAAGACAGGATTTGGACACAGTGAGTGCTGATATCAGAGCATAGTACCATGGAAAATGAGTTTCCTAGGAACATAAAACACTGCTCATTATTTACCTAGTCTCAGAGTTTAATATGGGGCAATGACATATATTACCATATTAGATGATCTGTAACTGTTATAATAGATTATTCTTATGAGCGTTGCTTGAAGAAAAAATGGAGGAAATAATATTATCTATCTGTGATATTATTTCATCCTGGCTAGAACTGGGCCTGTGCTTCTCTCCTGAGCATATAACATACAGCCCTCAAAGCTAGAAAGAGTCAGTGTCAGATTGAAGAAGCGCTGCAAATGAGATCTGCATTTAGAGCTGTATAACTTTAATCATAGCAGGGTCAACCCCCTCAGTGTGCAATGCAACAGAATAAAGTCATGCAGCTAAGGCTCTCCTGCTGTTCTCCTTACCTGTTGGATGGATATTGCTGTCAATGAACAAAGAACATCTGCTCTTCTTGTAATTCTGCTTTTGAACCATTGTAAATTTCCAAACCAGTATATAAAGATAAACTAAAATTGAAGTCAGGCTGGGCTGGAAATTGCAGGGGTCCAAGAGTTGATTCACATTCTTGTCTCAAAAGCAACAACATCTGTCAAAGGAGCAAGACAGACAGCTGCAGGCAGCAAGAGATTCTAAACTTAATCTACTACCTCACACCTGTTAGAGTCTTTTTCTTCTTTTTTTTTGTCTGGGCAGAGCCTGTCTTTGGCTTTGCCTTTGGTTTATCTTAATCAAACACAACTCCAACAATGCAAATTCCTCTTTATTATAGTGACAGTAACTGTGGAGTAGTGGAGAAATGCATAATGGCTTGTTATGAAAACTCTGCACCCTGGAAACATTCAAGGTCAGGTTAGACAGGGCTCTGAACAACCTGATCTAGTTGAAGGCATCCTTGCTCATTGCAGGGGGGGTTGGACTAGATGACCTTTAAAGGTCCCTTCCAACCCAAACTATTCTATGATTCTATGAACATTAGAAAAGTTCTTTTCAATAAATATGGATCCCTGAGACATGAATGTTAATGGGACCATACTATTGGTCTTGTTCATTTTTATCCACCAAGAAAGCTAACATGGGACAGTGGTTTCATAGGACAGTTGACTGGATCTCAACATTTCATTAACAGAAAGAATACAAAGGGGTTGCTTTAGCACATCAATCTACTTAACATGTTATATCTTTATTCAGGTGGCTGGGGCAGGTAGGAGAGGAAGGAAGAACCTAGGCTAAAATACTTACAGTACCAAACCAGGACCTCATACATAACATCAGCAGAGTAGCTTTAGGTTTGCAAAACAAATCAGAGTATGGTTGGGAGGGGGGTCCTTTTTAAATTAATAATTTAATGGTAAGAAATGTCTCTTTGCATAAAGACAATATTAAAAATGTAGAATCAACAAGGTGGAAGAAAATTTACTGTCCATGCTGTTCAAAGCATTTAATATTTACATACACTCGCCAACAAATAAAGAGGTGAAGCAAGCGCTGGTATCAACTTCTAAGTCAGCTGGATCAGATCACTGTTTTCACTCTGTAATAAACATCTCATAATGAAATTAATTACCTATGATGCCTACAGTACTGCTAGCTACACTGTAACTCAAGTCACTCCATAGCTTGCTTGCCAAAACCGTTAAAGCATTTCTTTTGTAATGTACCATATTTTAGCCTGGAGGAGGGAGTAAAGAAATCACACTATATGAAAAAATGTATCTTATTTTCACACAGTCCTGAACTGGAACATTCTTATTTTGGACATAAAGCATATGATCTTATTTCCACTGGAGCTGAAAGCAAAACCAAAACTATTCTGATTTCATTTCAAGCAGAACCTAATTCATACTTGGTGGACATGTCTATAAATAGATACCAGCTGACTGAAGCTTTGCCACGTATTATTATTGACCAGCTAATCTTGATCTTCAAAATTCCATACAATCATTCGTCCCCATCACACCTCTCTGTGGTGCTTTTGTCTAATTACTTTAGATAAAACACAAGGCAGATAATTGAAAAACTTATCCAAATAATTCAGAGGAAATGGAAGAGCCAAACACTGGAATAATATGGAGCTGGGTAAAGCCATCATGTTGCTTGAGACTTGCACTGGACTGTGGATTCTTCTCATCACCAGACACAAAATAAAAGCATCACCTGTTTCTTAACTTCTGCCTTGCTGTTTGGAAAGCTCAGCACTAACTACTTTTAGTCAAGCTGCTAGATTACATCCTCAGTCCCAAAACAGGTTCTTACATGTTTTTGGGTTTGCTGACTAATTGATGGATAGACAACTCCTTCCTTGTGCAAACCCTTCTTTTTACTGACATGCTTAGCTCATGAAAATGCACTGCTGGAATAGGTCTGTGATGCAAAAAGACTAACCTTGTTTCTCTCTATGGTCCACTTTACATTGGACCCTTATCTTTCTCCCTTGTGTCTCAGAATTACGATAGAGGCTTTGATTACATGACCATTTAGCACTGGGCAATGGCCAATATTGATCTTACAGATATGAGTTAATTAGGCCAGGAGCACAGACACGTTTCCTACACTGTTTTCAGTAAGTTATCAGATGGCACAGGTAAATTGACATCCAGGAATTTCCCTATCAGAAAGTCCTATCTTAATTCATTTTCACAAGGGACCCAAGATAAGGGTGGTATGGGAAGAAAGATGCAAGAACACTGTTGAGAGGAGATCAAGGAAGGGGCCTAAGACTGAAGAAATCTTATCTCTGAATTTCTTGACCTCTTCTAGCTTAGATTCCATTCTGAATATTTCATATTTGTATCATTTGGGGCTCAACTTCCTCCTTTGTGCTTTCTTTTCAATAAAATAAAATAATAAAATAAAATAAAAAGATCAGAGGAGAAAGGAAAAGAAAGAAGTTAGGCAAGGAAAAGGAAGTAGAAAGGTGGTAACTTTCTCCAGGTCCATATCTAATAGAACTACGAGTTTCTTATTTAATTTGCAGTCCTTTTTTTTCTTTTCTCCTCCTCAAAAATTATTCAGTACATATGTAAATAGATGCATAATCAGGATAAAGGAATAAATGCAAGTCCTACTAGACAGGATGCCCAAGCTGTAACTGATTTCAACGAGTGCAGTATTGAATTTATCTAACATGACACTAAACAAGCCATCCTTTAAAAGTGCAAGTTTCATGCCTTTGTCTAGCTACCATTTAAAAAAAATTATGTCAAACACATAACAAGGTGAAAAACTACATGATTATAAAATCACTGAGGTGAATTATAATAGTCTGTAGAAAATACAGGACCATGCTTGTTGGTCCTTTCCCTGGGACTGGCTGGCAGGTCTCCTGCAGGTGAAGCTTAGACCCTGTAGCTTCACCTCTGCCCACACTCCTTTGGTACAATTTCAGACAAGTTGCTTCCAAAAGCTGACGCAATAAGTAAACATCAAATTCAGGCTTATTCTTAGTAGTCAGACCACTACTGCTATGTCTGCAACCACCAAACAGGAGATTCTTCTCGTTCCTTATGTGGCATTTGGTCTCCTGAGACCAAGGAACACCACCAAGTAACAGCCAGTAAGCAGGATCGGAGCACATCAACATCAGTTCCCCTCGTGGATTTTTTTCTAGAGGTTTCCACAAATCTACCTGTCGTGGTTTAGGCCTAGCCGGCAACAAAGCACCACGCAGCTGCTTGCTCACTCCTTCCCCCCAGCGGGATGGGGAGGAGAAAGTACAACAAAAGGCTCATGAGTCAAGACAAGGACAGGGAGGGATCACTCACCACTTATGATCACAGGCAAAACAGACTCGATTTTGGGGAAAAAAAAGAAATCAATTTAATTTGTTACCCATCAAATCAGAGTAGGATAATGAGAAAGAGAACCATATCTTAAAAACATACCTTCCCCCCACCCCTCCCTTCTTCCCAGGCTTAACTTTACTCCTGATTTTCTCTACCTCCTCCACCGCAGCAGAGCAGGGGGATGGGGATGGGGGTTGCGGTCAGCTCATCACATGTTGTTTCTGCCGCTCCTTCCTCCTCAGGGGGGAGGACTCCTCACACTCTTCCCCTGCTCCAGCACGGGGTCACTCTCACGGGGGTCAGCCCTCCATGAGCTTCTCCAACTCAATTCCTTTCCACGGGCTGCAGTCCTCCATGAACTGCTCCAGCCCGGGCTTTCCCACGGAGCCACGGTCTTTTTGGGCCCAGCCACCTGCTCCGGCGTGGGGTCCTCCACGGGCTGCAGGGGAATCTCTGCTCCACCGTTAACCTCCATGGGCGGCAGGGCGACAGCCTGCCATCTCACCATGGGCTGCAGGGGAATCTCTGCTCCGGCGCACCTCCTCCCTCTCCTTCTTCACTGACCTCGGTGTCTGCATGGCTGTTTCTCTCACATCCCACTCCTCTCTCCGCTGCAGCTTTTTTTTAGCAGTCTTTCCCCTTCTTAAATATGTTATTACAGATGCGCTACCACCGTCACTGATGGGCTTGGCCTTGGCCAGAGGCAGGTCTGACTTGGAGCTGGGGAAGCCTCTAGCAGCTTCTCACAGGAGCCACCCTTGTAGCCCCTCCCCTGCTACACAAGCCCCCGCCACACAAACCCAACACACTACCACATTTCTATTGTTAGCAGTGTGGGTAATATACCCATAACCTAGTGTACTCACCAGCTTTGGAAAGACAAGGGTTATAATCTGAAATGTTTTGATTCAGGACAAGGAAAACTCCTTTAACGTGAGTACAATCAACAGCTGGCTGCCAACAGTCGAGAATGAGACTTTATAAAGTCTCACGTTTTATAGGGAAGCAGAAAGCACATAGCTCTTTTGGCCTTACTGAGGTTTGTAGGAGCATCTCAAACCCATGAAACAAGTGAATGAAAAATTATTATAGAGATCCTATGTATTTTTGTTAATTACTGAGTTAACTTTGTGATCCAAAGTTAACTTGGATAGCTTTATTATCTCTGCCTATTGAGCTAAAGGGTAAACTTGTAGTTTTTTAACAATCATGACCTGCAGGCCAAAGGTTTTAGCCTCATGCCTCAAAAATAGAAAGCTAAAAACATGCTGAACACAGCTTAAGATAACACAGAAAGCAGTAAGGCTCATTTAACACAGCAAAGCGTCCTTTCTCAAGAAAAGTAGAAAAGGGTTAAAATCTTTCGTGATACAAAGGAATTCAAGTGTAACCAATTACTTTATATCAGTGGAGAATATGATCCTGTTAAAGTCAACCAGATAGAACCTGATATGGAGAAAAACACTGTACTTACATACAGCAGAATGTCCAAGAAAAAGCTATTACAGAGAAGGCAGTAAAATTCCAGCTGATGCAATGAGCAGGAAACACTGGGTAGCAGAAAGTTGATTAAGTGCATGTCAATTGGAAGACCTTTCCTCAGGCATTCAATCACACAGAGAGTCCTGGGGAAAGTCCACAATAAGAGCTCTTCACGTGAACTGCCAGGAAGGGGGAAAATGTACCCCTATCCTGGAAGGCATATTGTCAAAGAGTGCCAAAACTACTAGAAAAATTAATAAAAGGGAGAAAGATAAAGAAGGGGGGGGGTGGACGGAATTGTAGAGCATTTTGAATGAGTAGGTATATAGAAGAGTTGAAGAACGATACAAGTGTGGCAGGTCTTTACAAACCATTTCTAAAGAGACAACAAAATAAGGCCACTCAGGAAAGTTCGTCTGAGTGAGAAATGACATAAGCTACACTATGTCTACACCAGTGTTTAATTCAAATTAAACAATCCACTTGAATGAAATAAGAATTTAAGCTAGCTTTCCTGAAAGACATTATGGGGGCAAGCCCTAACACAAACACACAAAAGGAGAAGAGCCAAGAGGAGAAGGACAGCATTAGTGTAGTGAAAGACACTATTGAGTCAGTTGGTTGTCCCAGCTGAAACCAGGACACAGAGCAAATGGGATGTCCACGTACGCTTTTTGCCATCTGTGAAGTGCAAGTACATGACAGCTTACAGGCAGACACAGCAATCAGACAGCACACAGCTGCCACAGAGATGTTGAAAGAACAGCTCCTTTCCATAGAGCAGAGAGTATCTGATTTCCATATTGTGCACTTCAGCGCTGTGCATTTCAGTCAAAATGAGATGATCTAGTACATATGTCAGTGGACGTCTATTTGTTTTGTATCCTCTACAGTGCTAATCACCGAAGGGCACGTTCACTACTAATACTTTCTGCCAATGTATTCAGCATACAAATTCTTTAAGATTGTCTTCACTAACAAGGCATAACCTGGATTTCATTGTTAAATCAGGTAACCACTGAGATTTTCTCTTGAGTCTCAAAATGTGTATTAGTTTTCTTAAAGACCCTGTGCCTGGCAATTCATGAGAAAGCGAGATTTCGCTCTGCTCATTTGTGGTTCTAGAAAAAAAACTTGAATATCAAACACAAATAAGTTGTGAAGAGTCCCATATACAGAGACAAATAAAAGAAAACCCAAAATGCGTTATGGCTTTCAAGTCTCAAAATTGTGAGGGGCTGATTTGGAAACCAGTAACAAGCTTGCCATCTCCAGAAAAGTAAACAAAACTGTACTGAGGCAAAACAGAATGAAAAGCCTGTGGATTTTACTGACAACCAATAATTTATCTTGGGAAAAGTAAGTTTCAAACTACTTCTGCTTATGTTTTAGAGAAAAGGTTTTATAACTTTATTAACATGAAGCTGTGCTTATTCAGGCAAGCATTTGGTGATTTTAGGTGTCCCTTTCCATCTAACCTATTGACATTATTGTCTATCTCTTAGAACAGCCCAGTTTTGGGGACTTTACCTCTCATATTTA
Source organism: Gymnogyps californianus (assembly GCF_018139145.2). Lineage (NCBI taxonomy): Eukaryota > Metazoa > Chordata > Aves > Accipitriformes > Cathartidae > Gymnogyps > Gymnogyps californianus. The sequence goes on from NC_059472.1 coordinate 133,973,525, forward strand.
TGAGGAAGAAGAAAATACTCTTGAGCTGTGAAACAGGCAAAACAACAATTTCATCCTTAATGCTTTCCTGTCCTTTCCCTCAGACTCCTAACCAGTAATTTCACACTTAGAATCTTCTAAAGAATTCAATGAAATCTTTCAGTGTCATTATGAAAGTAATAATGATAATCCATTAATAATAATGACTAAAGGTGAATGGATTGACATTTTTCCATTATGTGTTATAGTCAAGCAATTGCTGAATATTTGGGAGATATTGTTTCTATACCTCTAATTTTTACAAAAATGCTTGCGTGAATGACTGTGGAAAAAAAAGCTGTCCCTACATAGATAATTTATTCTTTCCTTTCTGAAAGCGTACTGCTCAAAATATTTCAATCATCTATTCAGAGAGTAGCAACGGCTATTATCCCATCCAGCTTGTCAAATATGTAGTACACTGTATGTAAAGATGTTCCATTATCAATCAGTCCAGTATTGCCCCAAATATCTGTTCTGGTATGTAGTCTACCTGAAATTATATTAGTCACTGATGCATTTTTTTCCTTCTGGTAAAGAATGGAGTAAAAAAAGAAGGGCAGCAAAGAAACAGTGTCTGTGCTTCAGTGTTGCAAAGAAAAGCTTCCATGTAAGAACTGACAATAGATGGTGAATTGGCATCTACCTGGGCCTGGAGGCAGACCTAACAGAAATGGCAAAATGAGAAGTTGGATCATCAGTTCTTGAGTTCCACTTCCAATTGTTAATGTTTTTATTAATTATTTCAGTGTTTTTCATTTTAGTAAGAAGAATAAAATGTTGAGTAAGTGCTAACCTGAGAGAAAGAAAAGATTGTGAGACTGGAAGAATATACATACGGAAGAACAGATAATAAAATATATATCTTCATTTTCAGATTAAAGCAAAATTTAAGGCATTAGAATTTTGTGTGGGATGGCAGAATTCCCACCTTCAATTAGCATGCTGTCTAGAAGAACTTGGCACCTCCAGCATTGCCATGGATTTCTAGTCAATCACACTATTCATAAATGTAAGCTCCACTTTAATTTTTAAATCAACTCTAATTAGAATAGTTTTAATTTACAAGGGCATTTTGAAGATTCAGGACCAAATTAACTTGAGCTACAGTGCCATTCCCTGAAGACACTGCAAGTGTGCCTGGTCTTAATAATTGTGAATATGATTCACCATGTTTAAACCTTTATAAATGACAGTCCAGTGATTCTGTTATTTAGCCATCACTCAGCAGACACTGGCCTTCAAACGTGCTAAAAGCCAAGCACTGCTTCAGCAATAATGCCAATGGATGAGTTAAAAGTTCCACTGCTTGTTCATGCTGAAGGAAAGCCTCAAAGAATTCAGTACAAATTATAGCTAAAGATTCCCATGGCTCACTCTCTCCTAGTGCTTAGCAACAAAAATATGGTGCTCCACATAGTTGCAGGGCCACTGTGCCAACATACATAAAGAGTAAGGGGTGGGAGGGTTAAAGGAAGGATGTCAGTCATATTTTGGGGAAAAAATGACAGCAGTGGCTCACCAGAAAGTGTTATGGCTGACAGTCTCCATCATTATCTTATTTCTTAGTATCATAGTCTGTAATTAGAGTGCAGCTGATGTGCTGAGAAATATCTTTTCCACTATTTACAGAAAAGAAGGAAGCACTTATTCAAAACCTAGTCAGGTTTCCAAATGGTTTAAGTCCCATGCTAATTTCCCCAGATATTTTATATTAAGAAAGATGGATGGGCTTCTAAACCAATACTGTTTCTATGTCAAGAACACATTTTTATTTCCATGTTTATATTTATCAGTCTGAAAAAAAACATATAGGTGTCTCTTGACAAGAAATATCGTGCTTGTCTTGTGAAATCCTGAAACTGCAGAGGTACAACAATAAATTTATTTTATGTGGTACACTATTAAAAATTACTTACTTGACTTAGAATTATATATTTTATGTTACAGCTAGGTAGAAGGTTACATCTTAGTTGTGGTCTTTCTTCATCCATTTGCAGGCGTCACTTTTGCTAGCAAACTGTTTTATTTATATGGATATAATGTCATAACTGAAGCAGCAGAAAAAGCTAGCCCAAAACACTTCAAACCCCCCTCCATTACAAGAGATGAGATTTATAGTTCCAGGGTGAGCTCACATAAACACAATTACCATATGAACTGTCTGAGACGTAGATAGCATTGCCTAGGGCAATTATCAAGGGCCTCCTTACCTTTTTTTTATCATGTCCCATACTGTATCATGTCTCACAAATAATGAGACCGCAGCAATCCCTGCAGAGCCATTTAGACAAGAAAATAATAGAAGCAGAAAGGATTGGTTAATCCTTTCTGTAAGTTAAGTTTTGCAATTTGGCATAGACTTTACAAGTAATGATAAAATGAATTTTGTACTTACATGATACATGATCTAAAAGGAAGTCCAAAAGTTAAGAGCATACATCTTTTGGGGGTCAGGTTTAAATTCCCAGGACTTTCAAGACATGAAGAGTGAACAGCCTGACTACTGAAATATGAAACTTAGCATTATCATCATGCATATCCATCACTTCTGTTTGTTAACCTATCTGGAATGAGAGAAATTAGAGGGAGAGCCGTGGTGAGCATCTGGCATGTACTAGAGTAGCCGAGGCATCTTCAGAAGGACCATATTTTAAAGAGTTCATACCAACAAAGATGAACTAGAATGGACTCCTTTAAAATATAATTCAATCATTAAGTGACTAATTTAACAAAACATGTGGAGTACGTTTATGCCCTTAAGAAGTACTGATTTTATTATTCCAAGCTTTACACATAGTTCTGAGCCATGAGGACTCAATATATCAGACAAACTATTCAACAGCTGGAAGTTGGCACATGCAAATTTTTACCAGCTGGAGTTTTTCCAGTACATTTAGGTTTAGGTCCATGAGTTGCTCTTCATCTCTCAAGTGACAGTTAATGCTCACTGAAGTCACTAGGAACAGAGAACACACATACCATGCAGGACCTCACTACCACTCAGTAACTCACCAGCCCATTGATACTGTTTGTACATGTAACAATGCTGTTTGAACATCTGCATAAGCCATTTATTCAATAGGGTCAGCTAATCAAGAGAATGGAAATCACTTTATGTTGTAAAGAATCATCTTACAGATGAGTTAAGCCCCAATTAAAGAAATCCCACACAGTTCAGCTGCCCACTTGGTCTTCTCAATAAACAGCCAAAGTCCACATTTTTAAATTGGACTAAATAACTGCATAGGAAAAAGGAACATGCGTGGGGAAACTTTGACATAGAACAGTCGTACCCTTTCAGCCCTCAGGGTTCCAGACCTGCCGTTCTTTTAGAGGGATGTCATGTTGCACATCTCTGCTCGGTCTATGTCTCTCCTCTTGGGGTCAGCCTTTGAGTAGGAACATGAGAAATCATGTCTTGCCACAGGAGCGACTTCTAGAGATTTTTCTATCTCCTCCTCCACAAAGATATGAGGAAAGGTCTGAAAAAACATACCAGCAATTCACATCTCAAAACCCTTCTCATAGTCTTTCGGAATAAATCTCCTGAGAGCACCTTCCATGGATTATGTATACTGCTGTTATTAGTGACCTATTATAAATGGCTTATTTGAGATGACACAATTTTGTATGTAGTCTTTTATGAACAACAGTTTTTCTTCTTTAGCTTGCTGACTAGGGACCCACAAAAAATTGGTATGAGGGATTTAAGTTAACTCCAAACCAAAATTTTGCAACATTTTCTGACTGATCAGACAAATGATAATACTTAATTTGGGGTTGAAAAAAAAGAACCCAGAACTAAATCATATGGCCAAGTTCTGCTCAACCCCAAATTCTCATTGAATCCAAACCTCTTTTAATAAAAAAGCCTGACTGGATTCATCTCTAGCACTAAGGAAGTCATTGCTGCTCTGCTTACTCAGTGAAACAGCAATACTGTGATACCACACTCTTGGAAGATTCACCACCTGTGCAATTAATAGGAAGGGATACAACACAGATGAGAACATCTGCTGTTTCTGAATTCTTCAAGTTGGTGAAAAAGAAATGGAGCTGCTAATATTTAAAATTATAAATACTATAAATATGAACATACTTAACTCTCCCCACTTTTAAGGCAAGTAATGTCAAATTTTACTTTTAAAATTCAACATTCTCCCAATACATTTTATTAGTTACATCAACATTATTAGGCAAAGCCAGCTGCTTGCCACTGCCTGCTGATCAAACTGATAAGGAATGTCACTGCATCTGGTTTTGACAATAAATTAGAATCTAAAATAAAAAGAAATCTTGCAGAATACATTGGTGAGTGTTCATAAATGGTCACTTGGACAAAAGCGTACAGAAATCAGTGTCCATATGCCCATGAAGAGTGAAAGAAATCACTTATATTGTAAGGAAAAGCACCCCCAGGGCAAGGACTAGTGTGCAAATACACTGATGAACAGAACCAGAGCTAAGGGAAAGGTTAGAGATGCCAAGTGCCTGAATGAGGTAGGCTGCTGCTACTTAGGGCATATAGGGAATATACAGGAGCAGATGCCAGCTGTAGGGAACCTAAAGAAAGGAGGAATGCCTGCAAGGTAAGAATAGAGTGTGAATGTGTGTGAGTGTGAGTGTGAGTGAGAGACTGCTGCAGGTGCTTAAGTGTTATGGCTCTTCTGGGGATGCTACTGGGTGGTGGAAACATTTGGCTGTTAATCCTAAAATAATACTTCTCTTATTCACTGGAGTGGGGCAAATATGACATGATTTTTAATGTAACATTTTTATTTTAACAATGCCTGAAGGCAGAACTTGAGCCTCACTGCATAGAGGCACTGAACAAAACACATAAAAAATGGCTCTTGTCTCAGGAAAAATAAAGCCTGTTAAAGCTTCCTGTTCTCCTTGGATAATATTCTGAGGAACGACAAATAGAAATGTGATCAAAATGTTGTTTATTTAAAAGTCTATATGTCCTTTCTGAATCCAGCCAAACTTTTTACAAAATTCCAGTCCACCACAATTATAACCCCTTTTTCAAAGAATCCTCACAGAACCACAACCCTTTCAGCAGATACACAATTCATCCAAATACATGCAAACAGAGATGCATACTGGAACAAAATAAATCCCTCAGTAAAGCTCCCTGTATTAACACTGGGACAAGAATTTATTCAAATGCTAGGAGATTGTAACCCTACCTCTACAATTTTCTTAACTAAATTAGATATCAAAGTGTCTAGCTTCCTTCTAACAGTTATGTGGTAGCAATGAAAGGAAAATCCCAGCCCCTACTTAAGTTAAAATTCATCTTCAAAAGCCTGCTAAAATTAAGCTTTTGTTCCTAGGCTTCCTTTTTGGCTGCCTCTTGTATTCAGCCCTGAAAGCTTCTAGAGCCCTGGTTGTCTTTTCTGGGTTTAATCCAATCCTGATGAAGGCTGAGAGGAGCCTTTGTCCCCTTCCTCCCCTCCCCTCCTTTCTCAAGGAACTCTTCTAACCCAGACTCAAGCTAAACTACACCAAATGCAAGCCATTGACAAAATTTCTTTTATACCTGACTATAAATTACCTACTCTGCATAGTGCACCATGATGGGCACCTTGCAAATACGTTAAAGGACCAGAGCCAGAGCAATTCCCAGTCTAAAAATGTTAATTATATTTGTCTCAGCTGGATTAACTGTATAGAGGAGGATGTAGCTGTCTCTCTCTCACATACCAGTTTGTTTTCTCTCTTCTCCAAGTGATTAGGCACAAGGCTTCATGAATGGTGTATGTGACTGTAAAATGTTGGATAGAAACAAGAACTAATGTGCAAGGTGTCCTTCATGCTGGTAGCAGGTCTATATCAGTATGGTATATGTCGCCCCTTGTATTCTTCTCACATCCTCACACAAGACCAACAGAATATTTTTACAAAGTATTTATATAAAATAAAGTTCCATGGATATCAGCAAAGAGAATGATATAATTGAGCTCCAGTGGTTATACACAGCCATGCAATTTAGAATTTTGCACTGAAATATCTGAAAGATAAAAATCTTGGTAAAAAGTCAAGTGTTTGTTCCTGTTTATAGAATATTTTTTTGCCTGGAGGTTTATCTTGAACAATAATTCTGTGTTCAAGGTCTGATGTGACTGTTCTACAAGTAATCTCATTATCTTCCTGAGAGAGAGAGTAGGAATGTAAATATAAAAGAACTATGGTTTTTCACTCAGAAACCATGCATTTTGTTGCTTGTGTTTCTGAACTGCCTTGAAGCTAACCCAGCCTGTGGTGAACATTAGAATAGAAATCCATCTGGGCAAAACCTTGTTGTATAGTAGTATGAGATCCAGTTCCCAGAAACTCAGTTCCTCTAGTCAGTGGGGTGCTTTTGAAAGGGTGGTAGCATGTCTTTCAAGGATAAACATTTAGAAGTTTAATTACTTAGTCTATGGGAACAGGCTCTGTAGAGAGCTTGTACTTCATGTAGCTGTTCTTCCTGGCAGATCCTCCTCGATATTTGGTAAGCCAGACTCACATGTCTACCTACCTTGCTTACTTGAATGCAATTCCTAATATCCTGCCTTTCTTAGGTGGATAGTGGATGAAACTGTATTTGCTTATATTCTCACTTCTGCACAGAAAAACCTCATGTGTCTCTACTGATTCATTTCTTGACTAGATCAATTTACACTGTGCTTTCTAAATTCTTCAGCTAGGACTTGGCATGTGTGCCAGTGGCATGCGATGCCCAGCATCCATATGACCAGCTTCTGTGGTGTCACCCTGCTGTAAATCATGGAAATAATGAAAAGCATTTCTGAATTACATCCTTAGCCAATACTAGAAACCTGGCCTACTGTTTTCCATAAACTATAGCAACTGAAATTATTCCTCCTGTGAAGAAGTAATTTCATTCTTGATTTGTCTTACTTTTCCCCCGAATGTTCTTATTAAATTTGTATAAGTATTCCTCTGTAACAGGTTGATTACGAGGGAAGAACTGCATTTCATCCTGAGCTCATGTGCAAATATTTCCTCAGTTAACACGTCTCTCCATTCCCAGTAGGATTAGATCATTGTAACTCTAATATTTCACAAGAATTTGCTGCTGGTTTGATAAATTGAAACGATGGCATCTTCTCTACCACAAAGTCCTTTGCCCCACAAAAAAGCCATACTGTAATAAATAATAAATATACAGTACAGCTTCCTTAGATTCCAAGAATTTTATATGCTGTAATTTAATCCTTAGAAAACCAGAGGATATTAAATGAACTAAACTGTCTTAGCCAGCAATCTCTGATTTGGGCTTCTCTTTGATGTTTATATTTGAAAGTCTTTGATGTCTTAAAATTGTTTCAGAAATTAGAAAAAAATCTTGACTTTGTAAATCATTCTGTGATTACATAAATGACAATATGATGATGAATGGCACAGAGTTTACAAAAATGAATCGTTTCTCTGAATAGTAAGTTAATCAAAAAGCCAAGACTGTCTAGTAAGAGCTCGTAGTGCCTTAAAGATCCTTTGGCATTCCAGATGCACAATGAAACAAAAATAGTGTAGCCTTATTATGAGCACCTTTCCACATCTGCAATCCTGTTATACAATAAACTCTTGTTCTTTTGTAGCGAGATTGCACTGGTTCTTTTTTCTTTCTTTTTCATTATTAATTTGAAACATGTGGGGAGAGGGTAATCCAGTAAGCCATAGGCATTTCATATCAGAGCTTTCATGCAATCACATGTAACGTCAACCATCTGGGGGGAAGGATAGATAGAACTTGTTTTATATCAATAGACTGTGAATGATAGCAAGGAGCAGAAACAGTAGAGTTCAAATGAATATTAAATATATATTCATGTCTATGAACATAACACTAGTAGTATTCACTTGAACATAGGCCCATTGATGGAATAAACTGGTTTTGTTATTAAATAAAATAGCAAGCACTATACAATAAGAATGTTTGTTGTATTTACAACACTTTGAATGTATAGCATTGTTTGTAAGTGGATGCAAATGATACATAAAATGAAACATAAAAGAGAACAAGTTGTATGCATATACATGTGCAAAAAGAGAGATTTCTGTCAGCAACATATTTTTCTGATTGGTAAATATATGCCGTTTTGAAATTCCACAAAACTAGTGATTAGGTAGACAATTAAAAGATAATAATTTAGAAACCAGATGTCTGCTTTTATTTTGAGCAAAGAGAAAGCTTTATCTCTGAAAACACATTCTTTTATTGTTTATTTTCAAAGTGAACTTTAAAATTAAATTACAGTGTTTGGAAGAAAAAAAATTAAATGGACATCTGAAAGAAATAGCATCTATTTAAAATTTTACCTTTTTGATGTCAAAAGATATCCTAGAGGAAAGCCTTAGGGATATAAATTCTTCTCAGACTTACAGTAAAGGCACACAATTTTTTAAGATGCATAATCCTGTATCAAAGTTTTGTGAAAACCTGCTAAAAATTCAAGAGTTCATGCATCTAAAAGATTAAAACCAACAACCAATGCAAACAATTAAAATTATTTACAGTCCTGTGAAATCCAAACTGCATGCATGTGGAGTACTCTGTATGTTGTAAAAACTGCAGTTCAGTCTGGAATTCTGTACAATAGAAGCAGAGAGGAAAATATATGACACGCCATACCTTCACCTGTACAGTACAAATTAATGAGTTTCCACTCTATGTTTAAGTAATATATCATCTAATCATTAAGACAATTCTATGCTGATGTTTTCTTTTAATGTAGCATTCCAGATGTTTGTTCTCTGTTCTCTACAAGTGACTGAAAAGGAACAAATTCCAAGGTGAGAATCTGAACACTGAAATTATGTTCTGGTTGGTTGAACAGTTCTGTAAACAAGCCATTAGAAGAGGTACTATCTTCCAGGTTAGTTTTTTAGATAGTTAATAATTTGACTGATTGATTACTTTTTTTTTCGGTTGCTTGCTTGTGAGTAGTGAGCATTCTACATAGCCCCCTGCCTTTTACATTCATTACTTCGTTTTAAAGAAGAACTGAAGCCTCAAGCCAGGATATCACTTAAGCACTTGATAACTTCAAGTTCTCATCACACTTGAAGTGAATGGCACTACTTCTGTATGGATATCTATGAATAAAATTAAATGTTTTGCCTTTTTGGGACCTAATCATTGGCTAAAAAGCTCAGATCTATTGTATCAAAATATTCAGCTGTATTTTATGTATATTTTCTCAGATGCCATGACAACAAATACAATCAAGAACTTTTATTGGTCATCTATCCTAAATAAACTCTCTGTGGAAATTTTTTCAGAACCTGAGGACAAGGGGACATGCCATCCCCTCCTGTTGGGAGGAATCATGCTCTTTCAAAGGAAAAAGACGTCAGGGTTCAGAACTCTGGATTCCAAGAATTGCAGGATCATAGAAATGCTGTTTGTGGGGGACCTTTGGAGGTCTCTCCCACACAAAGCTGACTTTTGCTAGCACTATGTGCTGGTTTTGGCTGGGATAGAGTTAATTTTCTTCATGGTAGCTAGTGTGGGACTATGTTTTGGATTTGTGCTCCAAACAGTGTTGATAATACAGGGATGTTTTAGTTATTGCTGAGCAGTGCTTACACAGAGTCAAGGCCACCTCTGCCTCTCACAGCACCCCACCAGCGAGTAGGCTGGGGGTGCACAAGAAGTGGGGAGGAGACACAGCTGGGACAGCTGAACCCAACTGACCAAAGGGATATTCCATACCATATGACATCATGCTCAGCATATAAAGCTGGGGGAAGAAGAAGGTGGGGGGGGACATTCACAGTGATGGCTTTTGTCTTCACAAGTAACCATTACGCGTGATGGAGCCCTGCTTTCCTGGAGATGACTGAACACCTACCTGCCAATGGGAAGTAGTGAATGAATTCCTTGTTTTGCTTTGCTTGCATGCGCGGCTTTTGCTTTACTTATTAAATTGTCTTTATCTCAACCCACGAGTTGTCTTATTTTTACTCTTCTGATTCTCTCCCCCATCCCACTGGGGAGGGAGTGAGCGAGTGGCTGTGTGGTGCTTAGTTGCCAGCTGGGGTTAAACCACGACACACTAGATCAGGTCAGACATATCTTAGTGCTGTCCTGTGTAGAAAAATTTCAAGGATGAAGACTCCCCAGCCTCTCTGGGCAGCCTGTTCCAGTGTTGTACTACCTATCTGCCACAATTAACATGTTTTTGTCGTGTTTGCATCTCCCCTTCTAGTAGCTGCAGGTTGCTAGATTGCTAATAGATCATTCCTTAGGCTTCTCTTTGTTAAACTAAACAAGTCCAGCTCCTTCAATCTCTCTTCCTGATCATCTTTAAAGTGCATCACTGCAAACTCTCATTTCTCAGTATCCCCCAGGTACTAGGGGTCTCCAAATTAGTGTTTATTTTCCTTATACAGCTTCATCAGTGCCAAGCAGACGACAATAATAACTTCCCTTGGTCTGCTCACATGCTACACCTAACATAGTCCAATACATGATTTACCTTATTTGCAGTTTGCACTACTGGTTTATATTCTACCTGTAGTCCATCACAACTCTGTCCTTTTCAGGGGACTTTACTCATTTCCCAGCCTGTACTGATACACGAGGTTGTTCTGCCCCAGGCTCAGGATCCTAATGAGGTTTATGTCGGTCCAGTTCTCAAGAACCCTCTGAATTAAAGTTTTCCCATTCTTCACGTCAATCGTTCCTCTTAATTAGTATTATCCACAGATTTGCCTAAAGACATATTCTGTGTCATCATCTAAGTTGTTGCTGGAAATACTGAACAATATGAGTCCCAGTACCAAACCATAGAGTACTTTGCTCGTTACCAACTGGAACACAAATCACAGATTTTACCACCCTTTTACTGTTTTGGTAAAGCCAATTTTCAATGCATCTGAGAAACCGTTCTTCCAGTCCATAATTCCTCAGCTTCCACAGGGAATCTTTTTGGGTACACTGCCAAAAGCCATCATGAAGACCAAGTATCCATTGCTTTCTTCCCGTCCACTCAATATGCCATCTCGTAATAGCAGGCAATCAAGATGGTCAAGTATGATTTGTCATTGTAAAGTCTGTGCTGGTTATTCCTGATTGCTTTCATGTGTTTGGAGACAGATTCCAAGGGGACATGCTTTATGATCTTTACAGGGATTAATATGGACTATAATTCCCCAAGTCTTTCTATCACTTTTCTTAAAGATGGGCATAGTGTTAACCTTTCTTGGTTGTAAGGGATCTTCCCTGATAATTACAGTTTTCCTCAGAGGCAGCAACCTTGCAATCACTGCAGCCAGTTCTTTCAGTGGCCTTGGGTGAATCCCATCCAGCTCCATCATTTTTAAACTTCTCTCAGTAATGCTTACCCTGTTTCTGCTGCATTATTGTCTTTCCCTCTTTACCAAACTACACTGGTCCACACAGAGGTGGGAGATCAGGTTTTGCCTGTGAAAACTGAGACAAAAAAGATGAAGTCTACTTCAACCTTTTCTGTATCATCACTCACTAGGTTGTCTACCTCATCAAACTCACATTTTTCCTGAACTTTATTTTGCAACTAAGATATCTGCAGAGTCTTCTCTCATCACCTTTTATGTCTCTGACTACTTTTAGCTCTGACTAGATATAGGTCTTCAAATTCTTGTCCCTAAATGCCAAAACAAAGTACGATAATCATGCTTTTTCAACTGTTTTCTTTCCATTTCTTGCATGTTCCCTTTGTGTTTTAATTCATAAGGAAGGTTCCTGTTTAACCAAAAGGAGAGCTAGTGAGAGGTCTTAGACTGGTCAAGTGGATGCAAAAGGCTACGCTAGTCCTTGATGTTCCAATCACCACTTTCTGACTTGTGAAGCTGGAATGAGGAAGTATTTCCATAGGCTGATGAACAAAAAAGTTTCCTGTGGCTTCATGGTGCTTTTGCGTAAGCAATCTGCTTAGGAAACATGAAAAGTAAAATGGGAAACAGTGGCAGATAAAATCCTGAAAAGTCCAAGTTCTGGAAGGGACACACTGGACCTTCTTGTCTTCTTTTGAGTCAGTGTTAGAGCAATATTCTCTACTGGGGAAAAAAAATGTTTATTTTAAAATTTTTTATTCTTGCCCTCTTAAGTTCCCTTATTTTTCCTAGATTTTTCTGTCAAGTGTAACATCAGCCATATAGCAATAAGTTCTATCAACTGAAAATATAGCACCTGTGGTTTTAGCTGCAGAATGATATTGCAAGTTTCTCCTTCATTTTCATCCCTCTGAACAGAACCTTTTTGTAAAAGGCCTAATATGCATAACATATGGCCAGTGGGAAATTTTCCTGAATCCCTTGTCACTGGAAAGAGCATTGGGGTAAATATGTCTCTTAGTAACTTTATGCAACTACCTAGATCTACAGTTGGTTTTATCCAGTGATTAATTTTAGTTTAATTATTGATAAGATAATGGGTTTGAATATTAAAAGGCTATTAGCCAGAACTCCCTGTTCTAACCAGCTTCTTTAAAACATCCTTGCTATGTTTGTCTTTGAATAATAAATAATATTAATACTTTCAAAAATACATGATGCAATTAAAACATATATGTTTTAAAATATTCTGAAGAAATTAACTCTAGTACTAAACAGTAAGCGAAAAAAAAATTACAAATTATCTGATTGCTTCAGAATGCATTAAGAAACTCCCTTTCAACACAGGCTTAGAGGAATGAGTCAAGAAATCCTGGAAAAAATCTCTCATAGCAATAAAGACTAAACCAAAACCACCATGGCTAATCTTTAACATCCTAGGACACTCCCTCTGAATGAATACTGTGTACTACTGTATATCAAGATTTTAATTCACAATGCTGATTTTCTACCTGAGCTAAGTAAAATCAGATTTATGTGTGTCCTTTTTTCTTTCTGAAAAGTAGAAAAGAAAATAGATTTGCCCAATTATTCAATCTTTCTGGAGCTAAAGTTAAAAGGGATTGTTCCATTCCTAACTTATTTTCTCTGGATCTGGTCTCACAAATGAGATAATCCCAGAGAGTTTTAGCTTTGAAAGCAAAAGTGAGTGATTTGACTTTCCCTGAGTTTGTGACCCAGGATTACCTAGTAATTAAAGAATTAAGCTGGTAGACCAGAGATAGTGGTTTTGTTCTTAGCTTTGCAACTATTGTATTTTAGTAATCCGATGCAAATAATTGAACCTACTTCTCTTCAGTTTACCCCTTCACAAGGTGATATACTTATACATTTTGCAGGTGTTTTATGTACGTGCCTGTACTTGCAGTTTAGACTGTTCTACATGATGTTTGAATGGCAGCCAATACGAAAAGACAGAGTAACAGAATAATATTACTCTCTGCAGCTCACTTACTCTAGTGTTAGAAAACATGCCATAGCCAGTGTTGTGGTTTAACCCCAACCAGCAACTAAGCACCACGCAGCCGCTCGCTCACTCCCCCCACCCAGTGGGATGGGGGAGAGAATCGGGGGGGGGGGGGGGAAATGGGGGTTGAGATAAAGACAGTTTAATAGGACAGAAAAGAAGGAAAAATAATGATAATGATAATAATAATAATACAATTACTATAATAATACTAAAAGTATTACAATATACAAAACAAGCGATGCACAATGCAATTGCTCACCACTTGCTGACCGATGCCCAGTTAGTTCCCAAGCCGCGATCCACCCCTCCCAGCCAACTCCCTTCCAGTTTATATACTGGGCATGACGTCATATGGTATGGAATATTCCTTTGGCCAGTTTGGGTCAGCTGTCCTGGCTGTGTCACCTCCCAGCTTCTTGTACCCCTCCAGCCTTCTTCCTGGCTGGGCATGAGAAGCTGAAAAATCCTTGACTTAGTATAAACACTACTTAGCAACAACTAAAAACATCAGTGTGTTATCAACATTATTCTCACACTAAATCCAAAACACAGCACTATACCAGCTACCACGAAGAAAATTAACTCTATCCCAGCTGAAACCAGGACAGCCAGGACCCTGTATCTACCTGCGTAGCAGTAAATAATTGCAGGTCCTTTTTTAAGTGCTTACGTAATTGCACTTGTGGTCTGGGGCTATTTTAAATGCAAGGATGAAGTTGTCTGTGATTCACCATGTCCTTTGTGCAAATGAATTGAAACTGTTGTTCCTCATCGATCGCCTGGGGAAAATCCCTAAAGGGGGATGAGACTGTGTTATTCAGAAATTCTCTGAAGTTGGGCAAATCGGGAGCAAAGATGACCTGGGGAAGCGGACATGAAGAAACTGTGTTGAGATCAGTGAGTTTACAGAACAGGTGGAGTATGAGTCCTCATTCCTCACTCTCTAGCCTTGAACATTCACTTGGGTGCATTTTTTATTTACTATTTGCTTGTAAAATTTATTACATATGTATGGTAGTATGGTATCTACTATCGTGCCTTCAAATCACTGTGTCCATGAGTAGAACTACAATAGTTGCTACAACTTTTAGGTTCAGCCTACGTTGTATTTTCCCTTCACTGGACAGAATTTGGAATTTGAAAAATTGAAATAATTTTCAATCCCAAGAGCCATGGGCTTTATCTGTTTATCTGGCTTATCTAGCCAGAACTAGCTCTAGCTCCCTTCTAAATCTCCAGCCCTACTGGTGCAGTAGGAAAGGGTTCACCTTCCCTTCACGCCACCACCATCAAGGCAGTATGTACTCATAACTCCTACTTCCCCTTCTGCAGCGAGGCTGTGACTCTGCTTAAATCTTCCTCCCTTTAAAATATACTTTTTTGTCACAAACAGCATGAAAGATAATCTTTGCCTCATCTTCTGGTAATGCTTAAAGACCCCAGTAATGTCTGGGCTTCCCCCCTTACTAGTCACAGCAGAAGTATAAAGGAAGATTCAGTCCCTGCCTGGAAGATCTTCTAATCTAATATGTGATGGGAAGCAACATGTTTGTCATAAATCAGAAGGCATAACAGAGGAAAGTCTCCCCTTCTTCTTCATACTGGGGAGGGAATGGGAGAAACACTTCACCTTCACAAAAGTAATGTCTGGCCTTCTTCCTTGGTAGTCAGGACCACACCAGCACTTTCCCAGGTATTAACATACTCAGCTGCTCCTTATTTAGTTCTAAAAACCTTCTACTCATTCATGATAATTCCTTCATTATAACTACTGATAAGCACCAAACTCTGCAGTATACCAAGATTTCAGTTTTGTCACAACCTAAAATACATAGAAAATGGGAGGAAGGATAACAAGTGATGCAATGACCCACCTACAGTGAGGACGAGAGACTGCTTTAGTGTGGCTGTTCCAAAAAAAAAAAATTGAGCATCCTGACTCATTGTTTGTTTCTAATAACCCCAAAAGATTAATATGTTATTTTATTTTTACCCAAAACAAATAAAATCACAGTGTCATATTAGCTGTGTTGTACAAGTTAGCATCTGTGACACAATTGCATGTGAGTTTCTTTGTTGAATGAACAACGTCACCAGGTACCTGAAAATGAGCTATTTTCTTGAATTCTAAGGGGAACAAACAAAGGGAGCTCAAATAATATTTAAAAGCCTATATGTAAATTCTCCAGTATGTAGTGAATCCTGTAATTGGAAAAGACAAGCTTACACAAGATTTTGAAATAGCCGAATGCTTGCCTTTCCCAAGTTTTTTCTGTCAGAAAGATAGATTCTCTCATCTAAATTGGCAGCGAGCAACACCTTCCGCCATCTTTGAAACATTTTCTAAGGAAAATACAGATTCAGGAGCGTTCAAAACATTCAATCTCATACTTACCAAAAATATGAAAAGGAAAAACAAGACAGATAACTATTTGGTATGGCACAGATGATTAGAGATATGTTAGACCAGCAATGTTTCTACTAAAAAATTCTCAGGTTAGTCTCCTTCCCTGCACACATACACATATGAATCAAATAAATGGGTTTAAAAACATATAATTTATGAAAAAGTGTTTGGGCTTCTTTACCTTCTAGCTGTTGAGCCTATAAAAAGGATCTGTATAACATCAGTTTAAATAACTTTAATGTTGATGTTAATATAATTATTGCTAATAACATCATGAAGTGTTAAAATCAGTTACACTGACATTAATGATATCTTTTTATTCTGTAATCCAGTCAAAATGATTGTGTGTAGCGCAAAGCTACTGGGAAATGCATTGTTTTCCTTATGTTTCAAAATTCTGAAAATTAAACATTTTTGAGAGGAGTGTACTTTTAGATACCTCATTGAAGACCTGCCCTGCTAAAGCAGACTACAAATTATAAGACTTCAAATATTCTAGATTGCTTATACATTTGGATTAAAGTAGCCCAAATCATTAAAGATTCTAGCCATGCTTGAGCTCGCTGCCAAGCAAAGTTAAGGCAGCTCTGAGCTGTTATGCCAGAGCAAGGCCTGGGAATGGATAGCACTAACTGCAAACGAAAATGGGCAATATGGTTAAAGAGGGAGAGAGAGAAAAAATAAACCAACTGTGAGAAGTGGGATTTTGGGGTAGAGACAGCTGAACCTAAGGAGGTGAATAGAAGACTGAAGCCCAGGGAGGTAAGACTAAACCATGTTCCACATGGAAACTGAGGTAACAAGCCCAAGAAGTGGTGACTGGAGCAAGGACAGTTTTAAGGGAGAAGAGATGGGACATAACAGTGTATCATAACACAAAAAAGAGACAGGACATTGATAAGGACAGACCAGAGGGGATAAATCAGGCTGGATCTAATTTGTCGGAAGTGAGAAGTGCCAATAAGTCACATTCCCTTTGTAGACAGGAAGAAATCGTCCTCTTCTCAGTACGCTTTTGCTGCCAGCAAATATCTGTGAAATCTTCCGGCAAAGTATGCCATCTTCCCTCAGGTCCTGATGGCGGGGGGGGATAACATTTGGCTTTATAGGTTTAAAGGCAGCAAGTAGCATGATGGATCTAAAGATTTCAGCCCTGCCACAAACACACGTGAGGATAATGTGATGGAACATAGGATAGAAGCTTTCATTTTGCAGTTTACTTTAAAAAAATCTAGCAAATAACAATAAAACTGGTAGGTATTTTAAAAATTACATTTGCAGAATCAAACCCTTTAAGTTAGTAAGCCACCTGATTAACGTATATTACATTTAATTCATATAAAAATTGTATATCACCTGTGGACGGGCCTAGTAGCTTAATGGGATCTTCTTAAGGTAAAAAGGCTGTCTAACACAAATGTTCCCTAAAATTAAATCCTAGATAACTCAAATTGGAACCCTCAATTCCAATTTGCCATTTTGTTCTACTTGCCATAATTGGTCTATTTCTATTTGCCATATTGTTCTATTTCTGCTTCCTATCAGCAAACAGAAACAATACTTATTCAGTCCACATCTATCAAGCACATTGATATGGCAGCTAATACAGCATGAGAAATTATTTTGAAAAGCTCACATGAAATTATTAATCCTGTCTTTAATTCATGGCTTGTGTAGCACAGAGGAAAAAATGAATGTGAAACACTGAGCAACAAGATGGAAAGAAAACACTTATAGTTTTATTAGCAGCTTCTAATGTGTTGAATCGGAATTAAATTGAAATTCAGTGGGAAAGATCCTATGTGATACTGTAATTTGTGGCTATTGTCATAAATATGCACAAAGCCACAAGCTGTTAAGAGGATATTCAGGACTAGCAAGGAAAAAATTCCAGATCCTTAGGAGAATAACAAAGCCAGAAGCTAGCAAGGCAGTGAATGGTTGAGAAGCTTGGCAAAGAAGACCCGTTCTTTAGAGACGAGTTTCAGTGTAGGCCTCCTTGCTAGTTGCAGGAGATGCACCTGTGAACTATGAAAAATCATCTGGTAATTCCAGATTCTATAAAATGAAGCAGGTAATGTCCAGATTCTAAAAAATGAAAACAAAATAAAAGGTAGAAGATCCTACCTGGCATGTGTACTCAGTATCAGAAGATCCAAAGCTGAGTAGGTCAAAAACCAAAATGGCTCATTTGACCCAAGATGGTCCCACCAAATAAAAAATGGAGGCTACATAGAGGATTCTGGTAATGAATCTTAGTCCACCATCATACATACATTTATTCTGTTGATATATAAGCAAAATCTATAAGTAACTATAGCTTTCAGCCTGACATTTCCCTGCATTTTACAAATTGTGAGAAGTGGAAGAGAAAAAAACATTAATTAATGGCTCTAGTACATAATTAAATAATAATAAAATTAGTTAATTGTAATAAAGACTTAGAAAAAATCTAGACTCCTAGGTAAACAATACACACTTTTATTGCATTCCATTCCACAAACAATGTTTATGTAACAAAATCAAGGTGCAAGAAGCTATGTTTAAATAACATTACATTTTTTCATGCACACTGATAAAAAGCCAGGAAATTCAAAGTTAAGGTTGACGTTCCAACCTTAATACATGTCCTGTTCTCAATCCCTCCCACCCCTAAGGTTATGATTAAGGAAAAAAGTATAATTCATAAAACTTTGCAAGCATGATGAATCATGTCACATCCTAACCACAACTATTCATTTCATTTGTCTATGATTTACCCAAAATTGCACTTTCAAACTTTTTCTTCGTCATTTGGTCCTGTATGGGGAAATATCAACAGTTACTTCTTTAAACTCTTCAAATGGTGTGTAATACAGCTGTAAATAGAAATGAATTGCACTTTACTGGCAGAACGTACTTAGTTTTATTAGTTTTTGCCCAAAATATTGAGTTTTGCTAATGATTTCCTGTGTCGGGGAACAATGATGTTACTGAATGTCACATTTTTGTCAGGGAGAGCCAAGTTGTGAAACCTGATCTTTGTAAGTAGGTGCTTGTATTCAAATTGGAGTCCTATTAAAGACAGACTGTGACACAGGAATGCATTCATACAGTCAGATGCACGTAGGATCAGTGCCTGAAACTACTTCTGGGACCAGACTGTGATGCTTTGGCTTCACTGGATATATTCTAGTTTTAAGAACAGAACTGGTCCCTACACTGGACTGGTACGCTGGACTTCACCTGCTTTGCAAGGAGAGGGCACTCACATATACCATCAACATAAGGAATAAAGTTAATTCTTACACTGCCTGTACAGGTAAAGTATTTGGGAAAAAAAGGTTGCAGAGAATTCTTACAGACTCAAATTCTAGTCACTGCACCCAAATATATCCAGTTGTGTTTGCCCACATACTGTGGATATATATCTTACTGGATTTTTCTTTAGTGTTTATGCACAAACTACTAATTCTAGAGCCAAGGTTCATCCCAGAGGACTGAAGTTATCTGAGTTAGAAGCCAGTATCCCCAGGCTCCTTAGACAGTCTGTCAGGAGAGACAGACTTCAAGGGGACTGCGGAGTCCACTACAGGTGCTCAGATCTCTGCAGGACTCGGAGTGTCTCCATGATGACTTGACACTTGGGCAAGAGCCAGCAGTTAGATAATAAGAGCCCATTTCTAGTATACATTTTATTTTTCTTAACTGATGGAGTCAATCAATTCTTTCTGCATGCGAGACCTGAAGAAGTCAAAGTGAGGTAACCTTGTCCTCATCTCTGTACACTTCACCTATCTCCAACATACCAAAGGGTTTCCCAGCTGTTTCAACCATCAAGGCACTGCTTCTTCTGCTCTACATTAGCTTTGACTTTGACTTCAGCAGTATCCTTCTTTCTGGTTTCATTGCAAACCACTCAAAACAGCACTGACCAATTCATCTGATGCTTTTTGTTTGGCCTCCTTCAGCTTCACAACTGACTCTGACATAGACTCTTTGAACATAGGCTCTATCACAGTCCAATGTTCCCTGCCTATATAATCTCATAATGCATTGAGATATCAGAGGTCTCCTTTACCCTTCCAGTGATATCACATTCAATCACATTTTGCTCTGCTTTCGTCTGAATACTACTACATTCTTCTAGTATCAAAATAACCAGTCTTCAGCTAGCTTTGCTTAAATACTTCCTTTTTGTACTAATTCATCAGTGGTGCCCATAGTGCCTTCCTCTCCACCACTGATTAAGCAAGTGTCAAGACAAGATATTGTCCAAACTCTGCCCATTCCCTTGCAAGCTGGCCCCATCTCCACACATATATACTACATTGATCTGGTCTGGTCTGGTCTGTCAGGAATGCAAACTGTGAGCTCAACAGGACAGAAATTGCCCTGTTTTTTGAGGTAATGAGGTCCATGGACATTACTGTAATTTTAAGGTTTAACAAGAAGATCAGACAGCTGCAATGTCAGTAAGTTGAGAGAGACAGCATTAGTCTGCTACACACTATATCTGTTTCTGCTATTCAGGCCAGAGTTTGATAATGATAGCAACTCTCTGACTATTAATGGATCAATTAAAGGAGAGAAGATTTTTCCCATTTTACAAGAAAAGTGTGTAGACTTTTTTTTCAGTTTCATATCTAACTTTTTGTGGTTTCTAGAGTAGACAGTAACTTTCAGCTCCTTGCTTACTGAGTCATACCTGATGGACAGTGCCCCCTTATTTCAGCATCCCAGGATCACCACTGACTTTCCAGTGCAGTACAGGTCACTGTTAAAATCTATAACAACTCAATCAGTAATGCTAACTCATCAGAGTGGCTGTCTTTTCCTGTGTGATAATGTGGAAAATTATCGGCACAGAGAGTCAGCACACAGGGTTATAAAAGGAGTAAAACTATTTCCATAGAAGCACGCTGAATTAAACTGCATCTTGCCCTCATTCCTGCTAGTACAAAGGATATTGGATTTGTTATATAGGGAGACTTGTTAAAAGACATTGATTTTCAAAATCAGGGACATAATCAGGGGTGGGCAGAAGAGGATATAGATGCTTTTCTGATAGGGCTAACAGATCAGAAAAGCTGTTGTGGTGTGGGTTTTAAACCCAAACCCTACATGAGCATCAAGAATCATATCATAGATATTTCTGAAGAAAAATAATTATGGAAATAGCTGCAGAGTGGCTTGAAGATGTAGCCATCAGTGCTCAGCATCTGTAAGCATCTTGTGAGCAAATTTTTTTATGATAAACAAGTGAAATGAAAAGGTAGGATAAGAGGTGAGTGAAGGAAGGTAAACAATCATAAAGCAAACTGTATTCTTAGGTAGAACAAATCTAGAACACATGTTTGAGCACCTAATCTGGTCTGAGAAGATGTCAGAGTATAAAGCAGCCTCTCATGAGAGTTATTCCTGCTTCCCCTACATTGTTGCATTGTCTGTGCACAGAAAACTGTCCCCTGCAGCATTGGATATTCATTATGCATTTCCTCAGCTCCATACTTTCCCCAATGTGATAAAAATCACCAAATAGGAAAAAATGTTCAAAAACATGCCTCAAATCACAGTTCATTGAGCTTATTATACATAGTTTAAAGCAGTTAATATAAGAGAAAAATCAATATTTTAGCAAAATTAAGAGGAAAAAAACAAGAAACAAAGCAGCAACAAAAAAAATCAGTTTGACAGGAGGATTCACCTTGGCTACAAGTCTTCATTTTCTGCTAGGACCTCCCAGTCCTGGCTTAGTTCTGGCTTTAGTGCTTCCTTTAAGGATTCAGTGACAGGCACACCCTGCATTAATCTTTTATGTTTTATGTTATATTGCTTTGTGGTGCAATACTGGCTCAACAACATTCTCCCTTTACGTTCTTGCAATATAAAACGGTTCTGGTTCTGGTTGTTTTTGTAGTTTGTGTCCTGCAAAAATCTGAAACTAGAGATGTGAGCAAGAGTTTCTTTCTGAAGAGACCGTGGTGGGGGGCTCCTCTAACCCTCTTCTAAACGCCGATTTCCCACACGACGGGAAATTCGTGTGAAGATTGACACAGAACTGACGAATTCACATTTCTCCATTCATTTCTTTCATTATCTGAAGTATTTGTATTTCCCTGATAATTTTGCACCCTGCGGTGACACATCTTTGCTGGCATTTGTCCTTAATTTATACCTCCATGTCTTTAAACGAAATGCTTGCCACCTCCCCTAAAAGGAGCTCAAATAAGTTACATTCCTTTGCAGATCGATTATAAACATTTATCTGATCTTTTGTCCACCGACCGTTTTTATATAACACTTAACATTTAGAGCTCGTCAACTTACTGTTACTTTTGGATGCTGTCTAGTCAACACTTCTCTTAACAGATGTTTTACAACTCCTCTTTGCCTTATTAGTTCGTTCACCAGGTGTTTTAATGAACGATATTTGTCATAAATAAGCACGTCTCTGAGCGACTGTCTCCCTCTTCGCTAAGAAACCTCTTAGCGCTGGTAAGAATAAAAGCAGTCTCCCCGCTATTTGCTCTTTATTTAGCCTTAGGCATGCCATTAAATGATTAAAGCGGACGCAACGCCGCCGATCACTTGCCCTAGCAGCGGCGATGGTGGCGGTGCGACAGGATGGGGAGAGGCTGGTTGTCGGCCCGGAGGAAGGGTGGGGAGGGAAGGTCCCCCCTTCTGCAGTGCCGCCGGGTACCTGCCGTGCCGCCCCGGCCGCCGGGACCGGCTGCGCCCCGCTCCGGAGCTGTCCAACGTAGCTGCGCTCCCGCTCACCTTCCGCGCCGCGCCGCGCAGCCAGCGCCCTGCCCGCCCCCCGCCTCTGACAGCCCGCGGAGCCGGGGCGGGGGGCAGGATGGAAGGGGAAGTGTCTTTCCCGCGGCATCTTTCCCAGGAAAAGGGGATGCGCACACTGTGTTGTGAACGGCGGCAGATCCCGGTCCGCGGTGGGAAATGTTTGCGGTCCTGTAGGCAAACAGGAAGGGTTTTCGCGGAGCGGGATCCTTCGGCCGCCCCCACCCGCCTCCTTTGATCTGATGGGCTTTGAAAAGCCCTTAGAAATTAGAGACTAATTAGCCCCAGAGCGAGAGTGGCAACAATGCATGACAAAGGGGAAGATTAGGCTTTAAGAAGGCAGTGCAAGAGTAATGGCCAGCCACTCCTCAACGAGCTGTGTGCACAAATCGTGTGCCAAAGAAAATCGATCCGATTCAACCTGGGTGTGTCTAACACTGCCAGGGATTGCCAGGGCCAGGCTGTTTATTTAGAGACAGTCTACGGTGTGGGAGGGTGAAGACACAACCCCTAACCTCTTCCAGCCTCCCAAGACAAAAGCAAAACAATCCCCAACGTCCGTCCCCAAGGAAACCTTGATCAAAGAAAGGTATTCAGCGGTGTCGGGTGTACGGGTGTGTTTATATGCATTTCACGGTATTTTGCGCTATGTATCCAGCGTTATCAGTGCGTGCAGTCAGGTTGATTCCTCTGTGCACCGCCGGTGACCGGGACGGCTCTACCAAAGGTGTGAGAGCAACCGCTGCCCTGACTAGGACCAGCTTATCCTCGTCTCATGGGCAGGAGGAAGGAGTTTCAAAGCAAGTGCTTTGAGATTGCCCGAACCGAAATGAGCTTTACGAGCCAGCCTTTTACTGGAAAGATGTTTGAACTATAGTTGAAGGGGATTTAGAGGGAATGGAGAGACGATTCCAACAGTTACTACTGGGAATGCAATATCGGGTCCCCTACAATGCTTACTTAGGCTAATGGAGGTCCTGTCATTCAGTTCCCATTGCGCTGGGATACAGGGTAAACATTCCCCGGTGACCCTCTGCGTGCAGGTCCCCTCTTCAGGACATCATTAAAAGCATACATGCACTTGCCTGACATCAATTGTCAGGCTAGCTCTCAGGGTTCAGAGATCCCGACAGAAAGCAGGAAAACAAGCCCAGTGGAGACCCGGCTCTGCTGCTGCGGGCTTTAAAGAGGCTGAAAATCGTTTGGTTGCGGGTGTGTAAGAAGAGACAAAAGTGCTCAGCAGGTAAGAGCGGAGGGTTTTGCCAAGAAGGAACTGTCCTTGATCGCTGTGACAGGATTGACTCGCTGGGGACTCCTCTCTCGGGAGCATCCACGCGTCCCCGAGGGGGCTGCCTGTCTCCTCTCATCAGCATCACGGCGAGAAATTTTACAGCCGCTCTTTCTAGTCCTGCTAATCCTGTTATCGGGGGGGTTATAAATATTAACGCCGCTGGGACTGGGGATGGGGGACCAGATTAAGCTCTCTCTGAAGTAAGATGTCAGCCAGCCTCTTCCCAGCCCACCAGCGCCCGGGGCTGCTGGATGAGCTGCACAGCAGAGCCCCGCAAGTGCCCTGCCCAGAGGGGCTGCTGGGCGCCTCGGTGCTGGATTTCGTGGCCGACCTCTCCCTGGGCACCCCCCAGGGTCCCCCCCGGGCCGGGCCGGGCCTGGGGCTCTGCGAGGTCACCTCCGGGCCTCCTTTTGGGGACAGAGCCCTGTCGCTCCGGGAGGGGATGGCCCGGGGGCTGCCCCTGGCTGCCTTCGGAGATGGAGATCCCGAAGACGACGAAGAGGACGAGGAAGAGGAGAGGATGCGCAGCGCTTCCCTCCTGGACAGACCCAGGAGAAAGCGGGTTATCACCTACGCCCAGCGCCAGGCTGCCAACATACGGGAGAGGAAGAGGATGTTCAACCTCAACGAGGCGTTTGATCAGCTGAGGAAGAAGGTGCCCACCTTCGCCTACGAGAAGAGGCTCTCCCGGATAGAGACATTACGCCTGGCCATAGTGTACATCTCCTTCATGACTGAGCTCCTGGACGGCTGCAGCAGGCAGGAGGCGAGCTAGGGAGCGCCGGGGCCCGGCGGGACGCGGCTGGGGGCCGGGCACCACCCACGGCACCGAGCAGGTGGCCCCGGGCGCCTCCCTCCTCGGGACGCAGAGCCGTGGCTCCTGCCTTGGCTTCTCACACCGCAGCCAGGACCATGTAGGTGTGGGATGCAAAACGAGGAGTGTTTGGGGAAGCGTGCGTTGGGGGCGGGAGGAGGAGTGGGGGAGAGGAGGGGTGGAGAGGCTCAGTATTTGTAGATTTGCTAATATATTTGATTTTTGTAAAGGGAAGGGAAAAAGATGAAGGTCTGAGGCCCTTTGGTTTGTGTTGCGTCGCTTGCTTGCTTTAAAATTTTTGCAATTTGTTGCTTTTGAGAAAGGCTCGGCCGGGGCAGCAGTTTGCGGAACGGGTTTCCAGCGGATTCAGTTGCCTGCCCAGCTGCCTGCCAGCGACTAGGAAAATCTCGGCGGGTGCATCTTAACCTAGCGCTTTCTGCTTTTTTAAAAAATAAACAACAACTCCCTTTTCTTTGAAATCCAGCCTGCCAAGTGCATGCCGTGTGTCACTGGGCCAGTAAAGCGGAACATCTGGACACAACCGTTTGTTGTCACGATTCTCTTCCCGGGACCAGTTCTGCCCTTGCGTGTGGGCGGCCAGAGCCGTCGCTCGCACCGAGACGGAGCTGGCGGAGGAGGGCCCGGCGCTGCTCGGCCCGGCCCGGCCCGGCCCGGCCCGGCGCGGTGCGGGGCGGCACGGCGGGGGCGAGGCGCTGCGGCTGGCCGGGCCGCCCCGCAGCCTCCCCGGCACCGGCGGGGCCCGGCTGGGAAACCGTCTGCGCCCTCCTGAGAGAGAAAACTTGTGAGCTTGTGGGCTTTGATTTTGGGGAGGTCACGGAAAGCCCTTTTCTCCCTCTCTGGATTTTTTTTCCTTCCCCCCCCCCCCCGCGCCATGTTTCATTGCTGCAAGGAGAGAAAATAAATAAATAATTTCTGAAAAGCCGGAACGGGAAGGAAGGGGGAATTCCAGGCCGGTCGTACCCTGGGGATGGGGATAGGGACAGGGTCCACCGCGGGGATCGGTTTTTTTTAGCGTTATCTACTAATACTTCGCAGCCGCTTGTTAACAGGGGCGAGAGTCAGGGAGAGTGGCAGCGGAGGGGGTGGCCGTGGCCCGGCTGGGAGTGAGGCAAGGGGCCCGAGGGTCTCCCCTAGAAGCCTCTCCGGCCCTTCCTGATGTGTCTCTGCCCTCCCGCTCCCCCCCCCCCCCGCCCGACTTTCCCTGCTCCTGGCACCTTCCCTCGCCGCTGCCCGGGAAAGACCTGGATTTCTCCCCGTATTTGCAGCAGATGGGCAGCAACCAGCCTCTTCAGGGCCCAGTCCAGCCTGCGTTCAACTTGAGAGCAAATGTCCCATCCAGGGCAGTGGTTCTGCATGACTTCGCAGCACAGCTTTTATCTCCGCTATATAAAACTGTCGCGATATTAGTGAAATCAAGATTTACCCTGGATTCAGGCTAGTATGGCTAAGATCTAAATCCCACCCTAATATCTCTGATGTCTTCTCTCATGTTTTGTCAGCTCCTGTGGTGATTCTTCCTCTTTTTCTCATTCCATTCACTTTAATATTATCATGAGTGATCTAATATCCTGTATTAATACTCTAATATTCTTTCTCTTTTCACTTGTTTCCTTGGTTTCTTTTTCCACTTGTTTTTGTTGACCTCCCTGACTCCACACATTGCATCTGCTTTCCAGTTGTCAGAATGTTTTTTCTCCAAGAGGCAGTTGGATAGTTAACGCAGCTGGATCCTCTCTAGAAACTGGGGTGTTTCACCTCTTCAGATGGTTTTGTGTTGGGTTTTGGTTTTTTTTTTTTGCTAAAAATAAAATGAGAAAAGGAACTAAGAATGAACAATGTTCCAAAATCAACAACTGTTCACATGACCCAGATGCATTTTACTGTTACCACTGTCTCAAGCAAAATGATGAAGACAAATTCTTTAAGGACAATGAAGTATGCAATTCAATATTCACTTCTTAGCACTATTTCTTTATGATCTCTATACAACTGTGCTTTCCACAGCATGATTATATATCTTTTCACATTTTTTCTCGCTCATGTCACTGGATAAAATTAGAACTCTATAGCACACAGAGTCTTAAGTTAAGAGATTCATAACGTAAACATGTCTGTAACAAATAATTCAAAAATTATTGGTTTTCTCTGCTTGGATTAATAACAAAACATTGGAATTTGTTCAAGATCCAAGGTTTTTCCATACTTGTGTTAAAGACTAGAGAAAAGCAGAAAGGAAATGTTACATTTTATTTTTAAATACAAATCAAAATCTGGATCTCGCATTATAAATCCTGATTTTTAACGGATCACTGGAAATTTTGCAGCAGCAATACAGAACAGTAGTAACATTCTTATATGAGCCACTGATTCTAAAAATAACATTAGAAATTAAAAATGCAGTTGCGGTATAAGCCAATGAACACAATATGCAAACAGCACAGATAAAGTATCAACACACATTTTGTATTGTGTCAAAGACTTCGGAGGAGCCTCTCGGCCGCACACTGATTTATAGAAGCTGAGAATCTGATGAAGGGGGCTTTAATTTTTTATGTTTCATGTTTTCCCAAAACTGGCAAAGATTTACCAGAACAGTAGTCTAGATGCAATTTTTTCTTAGACACCTGTATTAAAACTAAAGCATGCCCTTATGCCCATGAAGAGCTCAGTGAAACAGCGCGATACCATACTGACCCATCACTTGGCCCATGTCAATGTCTTGAAGTCCTGAAAGCTCAGTCTGCTAAGAACAGAAACAAATTATGGAAACATTGCAGACAAGCTTCTTGCCGGAGTGCGATCCCATCTCCCTGAAGTAACAAGACTGTGGGGTCCCTTCTGCCCTCACCCTCGTCTCAATCCAAGATGGCTGCATCCTCGTCTGTGGAGTCACAGTGCAATAAAGCAGCAAGTCAGGCTTGGGAAGCCAGTGAAACCCTGGCCCTAATGAAGTGAGTGCAAAAGTGCTGCTAACTTCAGCAAGGCTAGGATTTCACCCACTGGAGTGAAAGGCCTTTCCCTTGCTCAGAAATCCTGCTGCCACCAAGGCTGAGGCCAATCGGGGTCCTTGGTCTCCCCAAAGCACCATGCCATTATCACCGCATTAAGAACAAAAACTGACAGTGTCAATTACTTCTGGGAAAAGATAATAAGGGGTTTTTTAAAGCCTTAGAGCTGTTTCATCATAGCCCATTTTTAGATCCTGGTCTGAGGCGGGTTTGTTTATATTCTCTTTGCCCACTGAAGGCTGCCTTTTGGTAGAAAGTTGAGTTCCCTTGAAACTATCACGTTACGATTAGTATTCAGACATGTAAACCAAAAAATAAGTCTAAATGAAATCATATTTGAGAGACACTTGCAAGCTTTCTAAGAGAAGTTTAAATAATCAAATGATTTTGCAATCTATAGTCAGGCTGATCTTGTTTTACAGCTGCTCAACCTGAAAGCAGGTTTAAGCAAATTAGTGCTGGAAACAGAACAAAATATTATGATAGTACTGCAAACTCCTGCATCTACATTCTGACCAGCTACTATGGCCCCATGATTGGTGTTTATTATCACATTTGTCAGTGTTTCCATTATAAACACTCTAGTGTGGAGGGTTTATAACTCAGCTATAAAAATTCCCTCCAGGATGAAACTTGATAAGTGAAGTCTTAGTCCAACAACACTTTTTTTTTCTTTTACAAACTTTAAAATAAATTAGGTTTTGAAGTCATGGGGGTACTAAGCAAAAGTGATGGAAAAGAGTTTTTGATTTATTTTTGTTCTCCTTCAGATCAGTGGTGCTTCTCAAAGAGATTTTCTACGTAGCCCTTTTGGTCCTTCCAATGAACTTGAACCTTTTGGGTTATTTTTAATTAAAAATAGCTGAAATACTGAGGCTTAAAATGTGACTGCTGTGCATGCTGAGTCCCTGTTTCCATAAGAATTTGTTGTTTTCACTAGGCTTGAATACTACCAATCTGCAACAATGACAGCCAAGCTTTTCCTACTGCTTACACAACAGAACAGTTACAAGGACGGATAGGTATGCTGGTTATAGTCTTTTTTGTAGTACAGTAAAAATTGTTGTCTCTCCTAAAAAGTTGCTAAATATAATCAGTTCAGATTATTTACTCTTAAACTTTACTCCAAAAAGCATGCTTGTTTCAGGTGTTGAAATGAACATTCATCACAGCAGTATACCCAGAATAAAAGAATTGACGGAATAAAAATATTCAACTGCAATTGCCTTAAAAATTTAGCTTTTTAAGAATGCAGGTCAGATATTATTTTAAAATTTGCCTGTATTTCATCCAGATTTTACTTTTTCCCTTCTCTATCCTAGTTTCAGGGGTAACCTTTGGTCTGGTTGGCACTAAATTTTAAGCCCCTGAAATTTTTCGTAGCCACCACCCCGCTGATCACCAACCACAGTCCAGTTCAGTGGTCCTTACACACCTGAAATTCCTGTTCCTTCAAAGAAGTCAAAGTAAGGGCAGCAGTCCTGTAATCTTTACTTTTGTAATGTCAATTTTCGCATGAATACATACTTGTAAGGACTGTAAGGGATTCAAATTGTTGTGTGCTTTCTATTATCTTAGCGTGGCTTATACTGCTCTCAAAGGCTTCAGTGCCATAACTGTGACTCAGACCATCTCCTCCTACACTGAAGGATTTTGAACGGTTCCCACACAGAGTTATTGTAGTGCAGAAGGACAGGCTTCACTATTGTCACACGGAGCTTTATTTCAAACCAAAGTAATCAGGCACCCTGAGATGCTAGGCCTGTTTATGCTTTTGTCATACCTCTGCCATAATTTCAAAAAGAGAGATAAAGAGCCTGCTGTTGGTTTAACTGTCTCTCTTTAGCTCTGAAAGCTGAAGAAAGATAATAATTGTCCATGTAACTTCCAGTTCCATCTTGTCTTGCTCCAAGCCTTACAGAGGTTCAAGGGAAGGTAGTGTATTTTATGATTTTCTACACAGCAAAGAGGAAATCCGTGCATGGAGGGTCTTCACCGTAAATAAATGAACTGAGAAAAAGGAGAAGTTGTTAATTCAGGTGTCAATACTTCTTTTTTTTTCTAGCATTGTTTACTTACTATACAGTCTTTAACTTTGTTAATGAATTCTGACCTTTGAAACTTGCAGTTATCAGAGGAAAGAGTGGTGACTATAGCACAAAGGATACAGGAATAAATATACCACAGCAAATACCATCACTGCTTAAAGATTTCAGGTTCATGTGGGATAGATGATGTCTCTGATCTGGATAAAAGGTAGCTTAACAAAGACTTTCAAAACAAACAGTGATTTAGGATCATTCACTTTTTGTGTGGCCAAGATGAGTTATGATATAAAGATCCTGATTTTTTGCAGGTCACTGATGAAACAAAGGGCGTTAAAAAGTTGTAACCTGAAGCCATAGCCATTATTTTGGTCTTTGATGGTGAAATGAAGGTGTGCAGCTCCACTAGCCCTTCTCTCTTCAGCTGTGGGTAGAGATTACAGTGCACTTACTGCTCATATCCAGTATTGCTGGAAAACTATATTGCATTTTACAGTGCCCTGGGATTCCTACTCAAGCTCTTAGGTGCTTGGCAGGGCTGCTTCTCTGTGGAAATTTGGGTGAAAAGGAGGCACTGGGCCTTGCTCCCAGAGCCCTGCAGCGGGAAGGGGCCATGCTGTCTCCATAGGGTGTTTCTGGGTAAAATGCCAGTTGCAAAAAGCACCCACCCTAATAAATACAACGAGAGATTAGAAATATAAAGAAAAGTTTCAATACACAGACAGTGCACAGAAACTTTTGCAAGTATAAGGGAAGACCAAACAATGCCTTGACTTCCCGCTCTGACCCTAGAGCTGGTGGCTCTTTGAATTCGCCTTTTACCCCTCCACTGCTCTGCTCCTCTCTCTCCTGACGAACAGAGGGCCCTTGCAGTACAAAGAATGTCTCCTTTAAAGCACATTTGTTTGAAAAATGAACGCAAAACCCGGTAGAGCTAGATCCAGCCACAGCACATCAGATTTCATGTTGCAACAGTGTGCTACATTTTCAATTAAAGCTGGCGCCAGTGATCACATTCTGCCATTCAGTCCACTCTATGTGGTTGTATATTTTCTTAATGAGGATCTGAAATCAGCCCCCTTCACTTAACTGACAGTCTGCCAGAATTATGCCATCTTTCCAAATACAGAGATCATATGATCCATCTGTTGTCTGCAGCCATGCAGGGGAAACATTTTCCAAAGAGAAACGTGGGTTGGCCCCAAAAGTATGTAATTATCCAAATGCTGAAGTGTTTCAGATGTTTCAAGGTGCTCTTGGACCTGATCTTGGCCATCTAAGCACCTATGAAGTCTTTTAGAATAATGTACATAACTAAGCCATTGAGTTGGCAGGAAATTTTCGGAGTACAGGAATGATTTAAAAATTATTCTTAAATAACTTTGAGCTGAATCAGAGATTTAGGACTCAACAATATCATCTGGGACATTTGGGAGTGCTTACACTTTTAAGTAGTTCACATTTTTGTTGTTAATATTATCACATATAAAACAAAAAGTAAAAAGCTTTAAGTGAATATGCAGAAAGATGTTTTAATCTATTTTAATCATATTTTAATGATATGCCAGAACACTGCAGTAACTCTGCAGCATCTTTGACTCTCATAACTCTGCAAAATACCAGATGCAAGAGAAGTTGTAGGACGATGAATAATAGTCATGGGGGAAAAAAAAAAGAAAAAGAAAAAGAAAAAGAAAAAAGAAAAAAGAAAAAGATGATTGAGAGACTGTGAAATGAAGGGCTATCTCAGATCTTTCCCTGCCTTCCTTGAAGACGCGTGGAATTCATTTCATACTACATCTGAGCCAGTTTAAATTCTCTTTGCAGATATCTTGAATGTTGCCAAATATGATTAAACTTATAGTTTAGGTCCTCATCAGGTGCCACCTCCCTGACATACAGAACCCAAATTTTAATCATGAGCAAATGGAGCTTTCACCAAAGTACTGGTAACTGTGCTTGAACTACTAAACCAAGCCTTCGTAAGATGGAGTTTGAGTTCTATTGCTGAAAACACCTTTACCAGCCCCAAAGGTATTAAATTTGGAGACATGCACATGTCCATTATTTTATTCTGTCAACCATACGTGGGTTGACAACACCAGAAGTCAATTCTCACAGTTATATGTTCCACACATCCAGGAACTGAATGATTACCGTATCGCCTCTCAGATCACAACTGCCACACCTATAGACTGAACCACATTATACCGAGGAAGTTCTGTGATGTTAATAGCATGGGGTTTGCCCTTGGAGAGAAATGAGTTCTACCAAAGCTATGAAGAGAACATATGGTACTTGTCATATTTAAAATATACAAGCATATTTCCTAAAAAACCCAGAGATTTCTCATATTCTCTTTGAGAGCAGTAAAAGCACAGATCTTTAGTGTCCCATTCACCAAATCCTTTGAAGGATCCAATGCATAAGCCAAGTCTCTGACTGGAGAGGGTTTTGGACTATAAGGTCAGTGGTTTTTGCCTCCAAGCTGAAAAAACATAGTAGGTAGCTGAGAATGGCACAGAAAGTGAAAAGTTCTAATGACACCTCCTTCGACCCTGATTCTCCTCCCAAAACACAGTTCTTGTGAAGCTATGGCTTTACTTATTGGGAGGGTTTCTGAATCACTTCCATACCACAGAAACACTCAATATCACCCCGAAGATGCAGTGTGACCTCAGAGATGAAAAGAGAAGGCTTTATGCCCAAAGTCTTTTCTTTTGCTGAAAACATCCAATGACACATTTTCAAATGACAGGAAGTCTACATGGAGATTGGTAATGTTTGCCTTGCAGCAGCGTGGTGGAAACGCTGGCGACACCATGGAGGTCTCCTAGTCAGTGAAAATCTAGGGAAAACACGAGCTGCATTTGCTGTGGTGTCTTTCCACTCTATGTATTATGCTACTACTACCTGTATGGCACTGCTCTCCTGCATCTGAATTGCAAATGGGGTGATGTTGCCTGCATCATTTGTGGTGCCACAGCTGTTATTGGGGAGCTGCTAATCCATTCCCTTCAGTTTTGGTGCCCTTGAAGTAGCACCTATTCCAGTGTGTATTTCAGATACCATTTTCAAATGCTCTTGAGCAAAGTTTAACGGCAACTTTTTGTCATGTAATATTTTGCTAACCTCTATGACTTAAGGAGCAGTGGAAATCCTTTTTTTGCCTCAATGAACAGTTTGGGAGGGGTATGTGTGAAAAAATACAATGGCTCCCATAACCACAAGGAATGAAAAAGCATTTTGTGTCTCTTTATAGCAGTATAGCTTGCTTCTGATCTACACTAGGTTTGTGAGAATATGAAGGGCTGTTTCTTGTAGTGATAGCTGAATGACTGTTTCGTCTTTTTCCCTCCTCTCTATACGCCTTTCAGTTTGCCCCTTACCCTTGATGTGAACAATTATGAAGTACCTGCTATTATACATCTGATTTAGCATTAAGAACTTAATTTCCCAACTGTGCGTCTAATCTTTAAACATGGTTATTTTTCTTCTTTTTTGGATGAAATTTACTACCCACAGTGAATTCTGTGCGGAAATGGTAAGACTTAGACAGTTAACCTGCCAGCTACACTAACAAATCAGATAGTTTGACATCTAGACCAGACTATTAGTTCCTGCAATGAACTGACAACATGAAACCACAGATGGAAGGATTTGGTGTTGCAAAATTTTACCTGCCAAATTGGAGGCTACGTTGTCCTCTCAGAAGAGACAGCCCATTCTGGGATGCATCTTCGAGAAGGAGAATGTGGCAGCTGTTTCACTTTGTACAGCAACATGACACAGTGTTATAGGAAAGAAAATACAGAAAATTATCTTAGTTGATTGAAATTAAGCCAAATGACAGTGTGCCATACCACAGCCACTCAATTACATACATTGAACGTAGATAAAGTTGTAGTTACCCATAATGGCATCTGGCCAGAAAACAACATCATGAGTCTTTCCAAGACACTAAAGGATTTCCACTGACCAAAAGTTTAACATGTTGGCAGATAATAGCTGGGTTGAAGGCCATTTGGGGATAACCAAAATAGATCATAAATGTCACTATAGATAGCATATGGCTGTAAGCCATTGCAATATAATTGATCAAACTTCTATCTCTTTGAAAGGAATGACGACCATTTTACTGTCAAATAATCCCCATTCAGCAAAAATTCCTGCAGACATACGTCATTCAAATTACCCAAACCTCTGATACAATGACTACAAGGAAGCAGTGCAATAAACTCTGTGAGACTGTAGTTTGTTTTTATATTGCCTTCTTTTTTATTAAAAGGTATGCTCTTAAATACAATGTATTGTAGAGAAAAGGATTACCAACTGAAGGTGTAAACTTCACTGTTTTGTAATAAACCCTGCACATCCTCTGCCTTTAAATTAATTACAGCGTCTGCTGTCACCAAGAGCTGCATTAGCCCTTTTGCAAAGTGTGTAACAGCAAAAACAACATTAGATTAGACATTAGAAAATTTCATAAACTGCTTGAATATGAATTGAGACACAAACCTGAACATATTCTAGAGTCAGGAGAGTATTTTGGAATGAAGTCTCTGCTCTGACTTTGAAAATCTGAGCCGTATCTTACTGCTTAGGGTCCAGCCCATATACGTACCATTGAGCTCAAATCATCACTTACTAGGTCGACAACAACATTTCTACCATGCAGCAAAATATGGATGTTTTGAAGACTGAAAACAAATTACAATCTTCGTGCAAAGGATTATTTTTTAATCATGGAAAATTCCACAAATTCAGCTAAATATTAGGGAACAATGACTGACCCTTTACTCCAAAGGCAGCCTCTCTTAAATGTTTCTTTTTATTTAACAATACTCTCAGGCTGGACCTGTTTTCATTTTTATTTTATTTAAAGTTTAATTGACCCATTTTAGGGCTTGATCCAAAGCCCACTGAAACACTCCCCTTGACATCAAAGGATTTTGGACCAAGTCTTTAATGAATGCAAGCACAAATGTTCTAAAAGGAGAAACGAGTATTTCTCTGCTTCTGACATGAACTATTTTTAGTGCTGCAAGGTCAAATAGTAGATTTTGGCATGAGAATATGTTTGATATAGATACTTTTCAAGGCAGAAGCAGAAGCAGTATGGTGTTTCACAATACAGCATAGATAAAAATACAGATGCTTGTCTGGAGGTCAGAGTACATAGACACATAGATACATGCATACCTACAAGAACCTTGAATGTGTGTTAATTTACTTTAACATATTAATAAACTACTGCCTCTTCTAGAAAATTGCCTTTGGAGTTTGGTAACCAAGATTTGTGCTCTAGATCAGCTTCCTTGTGTGACCTATTATGTGACCTTTGGTCAGAAATTAAAACGAGGGTGTGAACGTATGGACAGATCAATCTCTAGTGAGCAAGGTGCCCTGACTAGTTATCATCCTGTATTCTAGAGGCAGGGAAATGAGATGGGGCTGTAAAATGCGGGGTAATGGTGTACAGTAGATCTTTAGGCATCATAGCTGATAGCCCATAGCACAAAATAATTATAACCTCCCCACTTAGAAAGAAATACGTAAACTTTGATTCCACTCTGACTGCCTTTTCTGAAAGGAAATACAGCCTGGCAGAGATGGAAATAAATCCCTGCTCCCTCAAAAGGTCTTCTAGCTCCAAGTAGGTGTCCTTAAAAGTAAGATAACTGTGGAAAGAATGAGACAGGTGTTCAT
Source organism: Gymnogyps californianus (assembly GCF_018139145.2). Classification (NCBI taxonomy): domain Eukaryota; kingdom Metazoa; phylum Chordata; class Aves; order Accipitriformes; family Cathartidae; genus Gymnogyps; species Gymnogyps californianus. The sequence continues at coordinate 134,008,978 of NC_059472.1, forward strand.
TTCTGTGAACCTTTCCTCTCCAGGCTCCCCTCTTCTGCATGGCTACAGTCAGCCCCTGTGTGGTCTCGGGGCAGGAGGAGGAGGAGGTGGATGGTTTCCAACTTGCAGACCTGGCATTCAATCAGGCTACCAATCAAAAAAACATTTCCATTTGCCTAGGAGAGCATATGTGTATGTTAGGACGACCTTCCAGGCCCTTTCCCTCACACCAGGCTTTGCTGCCTGCCTCAGAGGTAAAGGAGAGCCTATTACCCTGTCTAATGAACTCCTTCGGGGCTCTTGTGAGTCATAGTTGTTTCTTACATGACCCTTTTTTTCACCTTCATCTGTGAGATCCCAAGAACGACTGTAAGTCTAAAGGAGACCACACTGAGTAGGAAGCACAGGGGGTTCTTCCCCAGAGTGCAGACATGGCTAACAGGAGAAAAGCCCACTTCCATGCCGAAATTCTGGCTCTAGGACTCTGACTCCAATTGCATGAGCTGCAGGGAGAGTTTGAGTCCACCTCTAAGAAGAAGGCTTTGTGGAATGCTTTATCCATTATCTATGCCCGAGGTGTGCCCTCCCCCACCTTGGAAGAAAAAGCAGAATTTGTGGCTAAAAAGGCCTGAAGTTTTATGGAGTTTCCATGGGCCAAGTGTACTGAAAGATTGAATATATAGATTTGAGTAATGTGTGGGAGCAGGAAGAATACAAAAAAGATATATTTACATAGTTCAGGAAAGATGGAAGAGATGGAAAAGCAAAAAAAATTTAAAAAAATCAAAGGAGCTGAAACAGCAAATAAGCTCCATTATTAATATAAATAACTATTATCCCCTGGAGTGTAGATAAGCTTGTTTTACTAAGCAGTCTTTTCAGATTTAGACATGAAACCACATAAACAAGACCCAGAGCCATAATCAGGGGCAGAGCTCCACCACAGCATTAGATGTGTTGACCTCTTGCAATGGGAAGGACTGGTCTTCTCTGGGGTAGAGGAGAGGATACCACTCAGGCTTCCACCAAGGTACTCATGCTGTGCTTAAAAAGCCCCATCCACTGCCATGAATTATTTCTGGAGCTGCGTAAAACACATATAAATAAAAGATTTTATGTTAAAACACATGTTGCAAATCATTTCAGATCTTAATTTATTGGGACACCTGTCTTCTATGTGGGATCGCTAGTGTGATAATGGGACACAGGTATTTCTTGGCCTTGCACTGAGGCGAAAATTGGGAAGAAAGGACGGTGCAGAACAACCCAAAGCCCTGTGCGCAGGGCGGCGCAGCGCTCCCTGCCGCCGGCGCGGCCGGGAGGGCAGAGGCGGGGGAGCGCTGGGCCGCCGGGCTGGCCGCGCACCGGCGAGGCTGGGAGTACTGGGAGCAACGAGGCTTCCTTTCAGGGAAGTTGAAAAAAAAAGGCACTGTCACATCCTCCTGTGCCAGCAAGCCGTTAGGACTTTCAGACGAGCGACCGCGTCACAACGAGTTTAAAAAAATAAAATAAAAATCATTGTAGTCATTCTGACAATGAAACTGATTCCTTGAAGGATTCCCGTGTTATCCTTCTGTTTTCCAGAGCTTCCAAACGAACCGAGTGGCAAAGCGCCGTGGGCTAGGAGCGCACCAGTGAGAAGTGTCCGTGTGTCCGCGGAGGATCCGTGTGCCGGTTCTCCCCGCCCCCCAGCCCCGGCCCCGCTGCCCCGGCGCGAGAAAAAAAAAACACTCGGGGCTCGCTGAAACACGGCGGCTTTTGAAGGAATCCGTGAAAACAGACCCGGGAGCGGGCGGGCGGTATCTCCCGCCCGTGAAACTCGGGTGACCCAGCCTGAAGGGACTCGGGCTGCCGCAGGAGCCCGGCGGATGCCCGCCTTGCCCTGCCCGAGGGGGGAGCGACTCACCTGGGAGCCGTGCCCGCCGCCGCCGGCCAGAGCGGGGACCGGCGGGGAATCGTGCCCTCCGGTGGCCGCCGGCCGCACAGCCCGGCGGCCGCGCTCCCCCGCGGCGCGGCGCGGCCCCGACGGGCGGCCCCGGCAGCCCGAGCCCCACCGGCGGAGCCGAGCAGCACCGCGCCCACCCCCGCCGGGCCCAGGTAGGGAGGCTTCGTTAACCGAGGTGCTTGGCAGCTCTTCCGCGCCCTTGGTTGTACGAGCCGCCGCGGTGAACAGGAAGAAAGGAGGAGGAGAAAGAAGCCGAAAAATGGGTCCCGCTCTCAGAGCCCTTACACGTTCCTTCTGCCCGTTTGCTGTTGCTCTGCACAAGTTCGTGCCAGGGCACAGTGAGAGTTCTCAGCTGGTTTCCTGGTGTGCTTTGAATACGGAGCAAATCACAGCATAAATGTCAGTGAGGAAAGTTGCCGGGTGCTCTCTTGTCCCGTTTGAAGGGATTGGTTCTCGACTAGGCTTTCACCTAGCACCTGTAGGAATTAAAATACCTGGCCATGGAAATTAGTGGGGAAACTTCGATTGATTTCAGTGGCCTTTGAAACAGGTCTTAAAGGTGCAGCTTCTGAGGAAACACCGGACTGAAGGTTTCCACATTGAAAATACTCAGGCAGCCTGTCTCTAAGTGTGCATGTATGTAATAGTTACATTGCTGAATATCCCAAGAAATCCCCACGAGTGAGAGAGTTTGGTATTTTACCACAGTGAACAGCCTTTGAGGGCTAAATTACAATGTGTGTATGTGCATGCCGTATGGGGAATACTGAACAGCCTATTGCAACCCAGTTGTAATTTGTGTGTACGCACATAACACATTGTTGGGCAACGTTGTAGTTGTAACCACCAGATCTTGTGCACATTAGTTCTTAAACTTCTGCACTGATTTATAAACAGGCAGACAAAATGAGACCTTTCATTCTTTCTTAAACAAAAATCAAAGAAAAAATCAAACTGTCGGCCTACTCCCCTCAAAAGCTGTGATATTTCTGCCTGGCTAAGGCAGACCCCGCTTGTCCCAGCCTGAGAGTGTCTCAGCAGCTAATGGGTGCCTACACAAGGACCGCCATATAGTTGGGGGGATCCCTTCCAGCTGTTTCCCTGTGATCAGCCATGACCACAATGATCATCACAGCCCAACTTGTTCTGTCATTCTGCTAAGTTTGTTCCTCATTTCATTTTCCTAGGAGCTTGTCATTTATTTAGCTCCATGTTCACACCCACGTCTGTAATCTAGGTCGTTACTTTACCGGTGTTATATGTTACTACACAGATGAAAACATGCTTGAGTTCTCTATGACCTGACAGTGCCTCATGTCAGGGCTGGTCCCTCAGCACACATTTTCCTGAGCTGGGGCTCAGGAAAGCCTGCAGGAATGGACCTGGAAATATCCCTAGAAAGGCCCTGGAGCTGCTTGCAGCTTTGCTTGCCACCTCCAAAGAGCGAAGCAGGGTTGAGAGCCTGCCCAAGGAGCCAGGGGAATCCTCACCCAAGCCATGCCTATGCATAGCAGAGAACAGGACATGGCATCCTTCATCCCATGCTCCAGAGTGGTCTGCAGATCTACCTTAGTGGCTTTTGGAGGTTCAAAACACATGGTTTAACACTGTATAAACTACATGATGATTACTGTTTTAGTGTGGAATAAAAAGCCTCCACCTCCATCCCCACCAGAACTGCGTATTTCAAAATAAACCAGAGTTGAATTGATTTTCTTTAAACTCTGCACAGTCCCCACTCTCCTTCCCTCCCAACACACATAAGTATGCACACTGCAAAAGACCAACTGTACATGTGCACACACACACACAAAACACACCTCACATGTAAACACACCAGTATGTCTTTCTCTTTCACACAGACCCCCAGACATGTCTCTCTGACACATCCATGCTCCTCCAGGCACAGCTCCACACACCCCAGCACTAGGCAGGGTTGCTGTCCACCAGCAGGCCTGGGGGATCCAGACGGGCTCCCACAGCGGCAGGTCCCCTGGGCCAGACTGCTCCCACCAGAGCTCGCCTGGCCCCTGCACTCCTGTGGTGGGTCTTGGCAGTAACAGCATGGGCTTAGTTTCCTTTGCCCATGCGCACATGATTTGTGAGTCGAAGATAAAGCAAAAACCAACATGAAAACGATGGGGTTTTCTCTGTAGTCATGGGTCATACAGCAGCGTGCAGGTCCCAGGTAGCGCCACACATGTTCTGCTTACTATTGCTGGTTGCTTTTGCTGTAGTTTCTGTGAAGAGTAACTGACCCTAAATCCAACCATCTACTGTGGTCAACCCCTCTCCTCTCTCCTCAAGGTCACCCCCTCCCTACATTTCTCTGTGTTTTCTGGTTTTCCAAACCATGTAATATGCCCTGTCCACCTGTCCTTGGCTCTCCTGCACACCCTCCTCCGCACACCCTCCTCCCACCCCATGGCAAGCAGATGACATCCTGTGTCCCACTGAAAGTTCAGCTGACCCAGACAAGCTGTGCCTCCTGCCAAAGCACCTCAGGAGACGCTGCCTCTCCCTCCTTTCAGGCAGTGGATCACTTCCATTGATTTTGCTGATGTGGGGCTCCACCGTCCAGGCATGGCCGCAGCGTCCTGTTCCCAGCAAGGTAATGGGGTTTGTTTTTTCATTTTGATGTTTTTTTCCATAAGAAGAATGGGAGAGAGAAGAAAGAGGGGGAGAAGGACGGAGGGATGGAGGGATGGGAGGGAGGGAGGGAGGGAGGGAGGGAGGGAGGAAGGGAGGAAGGAAGGCAGGCAGGCAGGCAGGCAGGCAGGCAGGCAAGCCCCAGAGCTGCCTACAGATGCTCACCACCACTGTTTCCAACCTTTGCTCTGTAATTACACTACTCAACACCCCAGAGGAGCACCGAGGCTCTGGGCACAGCCAAAATTATTGGTGAGAGGGAGGTGGCAGGACACCCAGCTCTTCTTACCTTGGGGGCAGAATGCTGCCAACACAAGGGAACCCCTGAAGCTCCCCGGAGGAGCCGTGGTGTCAAGGTGAGTGGAGAGGCCTACAGGTCGCAGCACACACAGCAGGGACAAGCCGAAAGCTGGGGAAGCTGTGCTAGCTCCCTGTGGGTCTGTGTGCCGCCGTGCCTTCCCTCGCCTGGTAAGTCAGTCCCTTTCCTCCCCTGGTCCTGTTTCCGGCTGTTTCCCAAAAGAGGGGGTTTAGGGTAGACTGCTATTTGCTCGCTTCGCGGGATGGACGACCCAAGGAGGAAAGCTCACCCCGGGGAGCAGCGGAGGAGCGGCGGGGCAGCTCCGCCCGCGGCGGGTGCCCGACGGGCGCTGCGGCGGGGAGCGGGGCCACGGGCCGCGCCGGGACGGGCCCGCTGCCCCTCGGCGGCGGCTGCGCCGGGGTCCTGGCCCCTCGCAGCGCCCGGGATGGGAGGCCTCTGCCCGGAAGACAGACAGCCCCCAGGCAGAGGGGAGAGACGGCTCTTTTCCCCGGAGCAGATGACAGCGCTCTTCCAGACGCCTGGTCTTTTTCGTCCCTGGGTTTTACCGCTCCTCTGCTATTTCGTTCGCCCTCTCCGCCCTCCCACCTCAGACACAGCCGGGGAGCCGCGGCGCTGCCCCGGCGCTGCCCGCTCTGCCGCACGCCCGGAGGTGCCCCGTCTAAGCGGTCGCTGCCAGGCCGGCAGTGGAGGCGTGCGGTCCCCTCGCAGGGAGCAGCAAAAGTGCATCGCCCCATTTATTAATGGATGGCAATTTCTCGCTTTCCTTCCCAGGCGTTCCCCGTTTAAATCTGAGCTGTTGTTAAAAGACACACCACCTGCTCTGTGCTGCCAGCGAGCGGGGAAGGAGGCACAAAGGCGGGGGATGGGGAGAAATAGCTTTGGCTGCAAACATAAAAGAGAATTTAGAATAAATAAGCTCGGTTCCCAGGAAGTGCCGGACTCGGGCGCCTTCAGGGAGGGCAGGGAGGGCGAACTGAAGTGAGCGGTCAGCAGGCACAGAGCGTGGGCAGAGAGGGTCTGCACACCCTCCCGTCTCCCAGTATGCCAGGCTGGGGGCTGCAGGGGCGCGGATCCTCCCGGGCTTCTTCTCTTGAGACGAGCTCAAGGACTGGTGCGTATGTACAAAGCCAGTGCTTAGTTTCCCCTCTGCTTCCACCTCTGAAGATGGCTTTCTCCGAGCGCAGTCCTCCAGCCTGACAGGACAAGGCTGTGCCATCCCCCCGTCCCCAGCCCAGAAATGTGCGGCTCCCTCGGAAAGCCAGACCCCGGGGTCGCTCGGTGATGGGAGCGCAGTGCGTGTGAGAGTGGGACAGAATTAGGATGTGCCTGGATGCTTCCCCGCGGGTAATTTCCCCTCCCTCCCTTTCGCTGCAAGCCGTGCCCGCTGCGGCGGGGAAAGCCCCAGCGATGCGGGCTGCCCCCGGCTGCTCCGGGGCAGCCGCCCCCCAGCGCAGCCACTAAGCGGCCCGCTGTCCCCTCCGCAGCAGCGCAGGGGGTGCACGGGCACCCCCATAACCTCCCGCCCCGGCCCCCCAACGCCACCCCAAAGCCGAGTGCGAAGCGAAGGAGCCTGAGGGAGAAACCGCGGAGAGGGAAGCCGAGAAAGGGGTTGGGGTAAGGATGTATGTATGTGTAGGGGGGGGAGGCCAGATCACTTGTGAATGGCTTGAAAAAAATAATTGGGGGAGGGCGTGGAGGGGGGGAAGCGGAAACTTTCCTATAAAACTCAGCAAAAGTCCCTCCTCTCCACGTCAGGCCAATGACACTGCTGCCCCCAAACTTTCCGCCAGCAGGAGCTATAAGAACCTCCAAGTCTTCAACTTTCTCCCAATCCCAGACACCTCGAAGGGGCTCCAAGGAGGGATCGGGAGGGATTTTTTTTTGGTTGGCTTTTTTATTTTTTTTTTTTCCTCTTGGATCCTGATGCCATCCCCCCTCCCCCCAAAGTGAGGTCCTCCCTCCCTCCCTCCCTCCTCCTCCTCCTTCTCCTCGCAGGCCAGCGAAGCAGCCGATCAAGGGGGAGCTGGCGGGTTAGGTGCCCCCCTCTTCTCCCTGCCCTCCCCCCCCTCCCGGCCCGCTTCTCGCGTCTCCCCCCAGAGATGATGCAGCAGGACGAGTCAAACTCGCCAGTCTCCCCCGCCGACGACAGCTTGAGCAACAGCGAAGAGGAGCCGGACCGGCAGCAGCTGCCCAACAACAAGAGAGGGGGGCGCAAGCGGCGCTCCAGCCGCCGCAGCGCCGGCGGCGCCGTCGGGGCCGCGGACGAGCCCTGCAGCCCGGCCCAAGGCAAGCGGGGCAAGAAGTGCGGGGCGGGCGGGGGCGGCGGGGGCGGCGGCAGCAGCAGCGGCGGCGGCAGCCCCCAGTCCTACGAGGAGCTGCAGACCCAGCGGGTCATGGCCAACGTGCGGGAGCGGCAGCGCACGCAGTCGCTGAACGAAGCCTTCGCCGCCCTGCGGAAGATCATCCCCACGCTGCCCTCGGACAAGCTGAGCAAGATCCAGACCCTCAAGCTGGCGGCCAGGTACATCGACTTCCTCTACCAGGTCTTACAGAGCGACGAGCTGGACTCCAAGATGGCAAGCTGCAGCTATGTGGCCCACGAGCGGCTCAGCTACGCCTTCTCGGTGTGGAGAATGGAGGGCGCCTGGTCCATGTCCGCATCCCACTAGCAGGCGGCGTCCCCCACCCGCATCCCCCCGGCAGGAGCCCTAGGTAAGGCAGGGACCCCGAAACCGGCGGGAAGAAGGAGGGGGGAGGCGAGGGGCCGCCGGCTGCGCCGTGGGCCGGGCACGCGTGGCCGTGGGGCGAGAGGGGCCCTCCCCGTCCGGCGGGGCCTGGCTTCCCGGGCCGGCCGGAGAGCAGGGCGGCTGGAGGTGCCCCCCCCCCCCCCCGCCCCCGCTCCCCCCCCCCCTCCGCCACGGCGCGTCCCTCCCCCTGCGCGGCCCGAGGTGCGCCCCCGGCCCCGCGGGGCCCACGCGTGGCGGGGCGCTGCCGGCGGCCGGCGGGGGTGGGCTGCGGGCGGGGAGGCGGCGGCGGTGCGGGTGTGCCCCAGCCAGATGGGGCCGGCCTGAGATCACTTTTTCACCAAACGCTGCGGAGCCAGCGGGGCTGCTGGGATGGTTCCTCCTGCTGCTGCTGCTGCTGCTGCTGCTGCTAGTATTTTGAAGTGAATCCATGTCCGCCTGTGTGCTTCCCGATGAGCGTTTCCCACCGCCCCAGCAGCCCCCTTCCCTCGGCTCTGACACCCCTGGCTGCCGGGCCGGGGTGTCACACGGCCACCGCACCGCCTGCACGGCAGAGGCACGCGTTTCTCCCTCCTCTATTCATGCCCGATATGTGTATTTCCAGAGACAGAGAGGTGTAGGTAGATGTATGTGCATCTTTCATTTCAGTAACGAGTTTTCCGCCCTCTCTGGGTTTTTGCAGATGACATTGTTCCCACAGAAGGAGAAAATGGACAATCTAGAGACTCTGAAGTTGGATACGATTTTTTTGGTCTTGTCTAAAAAAAAAGTACCAAGGATTTCTTGGAAATTAGAAGAGCAATATCCAAATTCAAAGCAGGGCGTGGGGAGCACTTAAGGAAAGAGAAAGAGACAAGGGCTTTGGACAGTGACTACCCTTTGGGCGTCGGTACAATCCACACATCTCTGCATTCTGATAGAAGTCTGAATCGTTCCTTTTTTTTTTTTTAATTTTGACGAAGAATGTTGGAATTTAACTTTTTTTTTAATTTGCCTTTTTTTGCATGCATTCCCAAGAGGTCGTGCCTATGAGCCACTGATGAAAGGAAATACATTATTGTGGACTTTCTTCATTCTTGAATGAAACCAACCAACCAACCAAAAAATATCCCTGTAGAGATGAAAAACCTTTTTTTTTTATTTTTTTTTTTTTTAGGGGGGAATAAGCTGGGCTCAAGCTGTTATATACCCGGTTCCTAACTTTTTTATTATTATTATTTTTCCTCTGAGAAAAAAATAAACATTTTATTTATTTATTGATGACCCATGTTAAAATGCAAATAGATCCGGTGTCTAAATGCATTCCTATTTTTATGATTGTTTTGTAAATATCATTGTATATTATTTTTCTGCAATAAATAAATATGATTGAAATTTTAATAACCTTAAAGTTTGGTCTCTCTGAGAACTCAGGGTTGGAACTGGAGATAAATACCTGCTTGTTGAGCTGTAAAGACACCCAAGAGAGAGGGGGCACTAGTATAAACAAACCAGGCGAAAAACGCAAATAAACTAGCTACTGACAGACACAGGCACGTTATTTATTGAGACAGCTTTATTATTCTGCGCTGAAGCTCACTGCATTTGGGGGGGGAAGATATTCTCTCTTCTCTCTTTCTCTCCCTCTCCCCGTTTAATCTTCACGCCAAGCGCCACGGAGTTCTGTGGGGAGCGGAGTTTTCACCGCAGAGCTCCGGCGCTGCCGCTGTTCTTTGCCCCCCAAGTGTAAGGCAGGAGCAGGGCCCATTCCCCAGCCCCCGGCGCAGGTATTTTTGCTGATATTTCTGAGGAAGAGGCATCGGTTTTAAACAGGGATTCGTCCATCCACAGGCAAAGCGAGAGAAAGTGAGATTGAAATAGGGAAGTGTCTAGCGAGTGGGATTTTCCGGTGGAAGTGATGTTTGACTGGTCTGCTCTCTAGGGTTTTATATAATATATAGACTAGCGATCACATTTTCGTTGTACAAAGCACGGAGGGATACGCTAACCCGCCCTCTTCTCCTTTTCTACATGTAGGGCGCATGTTGCCTCTGTTTCTTCTCACCATACCCTCCGCGGGGTCCCAGTATGCGGCGAGACCCCAGTTGTAAGAGAGAGGAAACCTCCAGCTCTGAGGGCTCGGAAGGAAGGTGAAAAGGGAAGTTGTACAAACCAAAAAAAAAACCCAACCCAAAACAAACCCAAACCCCAACCCTTGTAACCGCACAGCTGATTCCGCCTCTGCTGTCACTTGCTCATCTCCCAGCGCTTCGCAGCCGGTCCATGCCCGGGGAGGGGCGCCTCCGGCCCCTCCGCGGCTGCGAAGGGTGCGCGGGTGCGCAGGGGCGTCCGGCGCGGAGCGCCCGCCCCGGCCCTGGGAGCCGAGCGGAGTCCCCCGCGGAGACAGGGACTCTGCCGCCGGGATTCAGCCAGTGTCTAGGGTAAATAGGATGGGGTGTTTTTTTCAAAACAGAGCCTGTTTGCATAGCCCAGGTTGAGTTGACTTTATTGCCTGAATGTTTTTGTTTCCGTATCCACATATTACCGTCTATTGCTGACATAACAGTGTTATGAATTTAATATCGTGCATATTTTAGGCCAGTGCGCAATGTTTAGAGCAGAGAGCCCGCAGCGCTTGTTTGCACTGCCGGATTAGCGAGGACTTGGAAATTGGATGGGGGCTCTGGTGGTCCCGGCCCTCCGTCGTGGAGAGGAGGGGGAGCCTCTGCGAGCTCCCGGGGGGCCGCTGCCTCCCCCCGGCGCCCCGGCACCCGCAGCTCCCCGCTCAGCGACTCGCATCTCTCGAAAAACCCCGCTCCGATGCGACCCGGCTGCCGAGGAGGAGGTAATGTCTGACCGCGTTTCTTCGGCTGCAGCGAAAGCGAGGGGCAGGGGGAGCCGACGCGGGGCTTTGGCCTTGGGGCTGGGGGGATTTGAGGGGTTGGGGGTGGTTTCGGTTGTTCCTTTTGGGGGAGAAACGACACCGGGGAAAGGGGGAAAAAGCCCCACGTTTAGGCAGAAAACAGGTTCGGAAAGAAAAGAGATGAGCTGCTCGGTGCTGAGGGGAAGGCGCGTTTCGTGGACGGGGATACGTGTGAAATATGAATGAGGAATCAAGTGCATTTTAAAAACCACGGGCGAAGCTGTGCTCGCCCTTAGAAATCCGGAGCAACTCCGCTTGATGGACTTAAACCTGATTGACTCCGTCGCAACCAGCGAGAGGCCTCTGGCCCAGCCTGTGCTAGCCCTTTCCAGCAAGCTGAAGCACCCGGGTGAGAAAAATCCCCAGTTCCTGTCCCTGGGGCTCATGCCACCGTCAGGTCTTCCCGTCTCACCCCTGGGTCCCTCCAGCCGGGTCCCTGCTGGCTCCGCAGCCCTCCCCGAGCATCCGGGTGCTCAGCCGGTGCGCTTTCCCAGCTGCGAACTGCCACCTTTGCTTCATTTAAAAAAAAAAAAAAAAATCATAGAGTGGAGATAATCCTGATTTAAAAATACAAACGTGCCCTTTCCTGGGTTGGAATTGGGGACTGCAGAGGCCTGGTGCTCCTAGGGCTAGAGTCAAAAGCGATTAAGTCGGAGTCGGGCCTACTGAAGAAAAAAAAAAAGAAGTATATTAATTTGTCTTTTGGGAATTTTAAACACTCTTGCAATCAGAAAATGAACTCCGCCTTTGGAAGTCCTGATTGATTTTGCTTCTTTCTCCGAGGCATCAGTGTGTCCCGTTTATTCGCAGACAAGCGAACCCGAGCGGAGAAGAGGTCCGGGTCCAAGCAGCTGCCCCGTCTCATCGCCACGGCCCCGGCCGCGCCGCCGGGCCCCGCGGAGCGCGGAGCTGGCGGAGCGCGGAGGCGGCGGGTGCCGGCGCTGCCCGCCCGCCCGCCCGCCCGCCGCGGGTGCTCGGCGCTGCGCCTCCTGCGGGGCGGCGGGCGGGGGGCGCCGGCCGCGGGCCCTCGCGCATTCCTGGGTTTGGCAGGGGCCGCCCCGCTGCTTTCTCCAGGCCGGTATCGGATTCCTCCCAGGCGTATGATTTCACTTGAAGTCCTGCCCAGGAGCCCTTCAAAGTGCGCGCTTGTCCCGCTCCCATGATGTCAGGCGGTTTTCCCTTCATCTGTAATTTTAAGCAAAACAAACAAACGCGCGGTGGGGGGGGGGGGGGGGGGACGGGGACGGGGAGGGGGGGGGACACGGCACAAAAGTCACGGAAAAGCGCAGGGGGAGAGGGACTCACCTGCGGCGCCGGCGGCGCGGGCACCTGCCGCCCGGGGCGAGCCACCGCGGGGCTCGGCGTCTCCGGGAGCGACTCCTGGGAAGGGCCTCAGCTCCCGGCACCGGTGCCCCCCCGGCCCGGCGCTGCTCCCAGCCGCCCGCGGTGGCTGCGCCCGTCCGGTTCACACGGCGCCCCCTTCACCTGCCCCGCTGCGGCAGGCAGCGGGCCCGCCGGGGAGAGCGGGAGCGCACCGCCATAAATTAGCATCTTTGGGAAGAGGGTGGTGGTGACGGAAAGTCCAGTCCACCCCGTAGAGGGATCCGGGAGGCTAAGGCGAAAAAAAGAGGCGCACACATCCACATCCCACCAGGACTTGTTTTATTTGCTGCACACATAACCTGCCCGCAGTAAACATGGCACAGGATGTATTTTACATTAACTTCTGCACCAGCTTCTTTCGACTTCAGTCCACTTAATGTTCCTGGCAAATCAAAGCACGTGTCCTTTGAAGAAGGTGTGTAATTGGAGTTTAAGGCATGTATGGAATTCCCAGATGTCTATAAAGTAAGAAGGAGCATTTGGCAGGTCACTTGAAGGTGGAGCAGGTTAAAATCACTTGTACAAAAGTCCCCCTTTTCTTTTTTTAAAAGCAAACAGCCGGCCATTTATAAGGACCAAGTGATCGAGATTGCGGGAGGCTTAGAGCGGTTTTACAGAGCAGAAACAATAAAGCTCCGGAAACATAATGATGATGATAACACCCGCCTAAAAATCCGAAATAAAACGCAAAACAAAACCAAATATTCAGATCGGGGGAAAAGCTGTCCATTCTCCCAGTAATTCCGCCCGCTCAGGAGCGCTTGCACCCCTCTGATTTAGGTAGTCTTCTTGTCTTGGGTAGCCGACACTTCCCTCATCTTTTCATAAAGAGGTGACATTAAATTTGCAGGAACTTTACGAAAATTCCCTTGTTCACTGCATGGACACGGGCAAAAGAGGACGCGTTTCACTCCAAAATAATCCCGATGAACCACATTGATATCAAGACGGCTACAATGATAATAGCAGCAATTAATAATAGCAGAAATAATAACGGAATCGGTTTGGGACAATTAAGTGCTCATCATTTGGCTTTGGGAGCTTTACCAGTGTTCGTGCAAAATATCAGCCCGAGCAGGACTGCGGGTTTGCTTGGGGGGTGCAGCAAATCGTGTTTGCTGCGATGCAGAAATCCCGCCGCGCAATATTGCGGCGGGACGGGGACTCGCTCTGCCCTCCTAATGTGGGGAAATCTGGAGATGGGAGGGGGCGGGGGGGGGGGAAGGATGCTCTTGGGAAGGGTCGGGGTCGCCCCCTCATGTTTGGGGTTGCTTTGTTCTGGTTGGGAAGAGGCAGAGTCATTAAACAAGCAGTCAAGAAAGCAGCAATACACACGGCTGCAGCCGTGGGGGAAAGGGGAGCTTCAGAGGGGAAGGGATTTTGACATGTGAAAAGTTAAGCAGGTACCTGAAGGAGGTTTATTTTGACCAGATGTTAGAGCTTTTATGAAAATGTCACGTGAAGCGAACAGATGTACAACTTGCAAATGGAGCCCCGCCTTGTAAATACTGGGAAGAGAAAGGCTCACAGAAAATCAAGCGTAAATCATTCCTGCCATTTTCTATATGTGTGTATTTGTACACAGATGTACAATATGTAGGTTCTATTTAATATCGCTTTTTATTTGTTTGTTTGTTTGCGAAAAAGAAAAGGCAGCTATTCGGGCCAAACTTGCTATCCTCTTCCAGTGTGCCGAGCCAAAGTAACTTTCTCCCTTCCTCCCTTTTCTTCCTTCCTTCCTTCTCTTTCTTCCTTCCTTCCTTTTTTCTTTCTTTTCTTTCTTACTTTCTTTTTACCTCTCTCTTTCTTTCTCCCTCTCTCCTCCCATTTCTTGCTCTTGGTCTCTTTCTTTTTCTTTATCTTTCTCTTTCTTTCTCGCTTCCTCTTGCTCTCTCTCTTCCACTCTGCCTCTCACTTTCTCTCACTTTCTCTCTCTCTCTTTTCTCTCTCTTTTGCTCTTTCGCTCTTTCTTTCTTTTCTTTCTTTCTTTCTTTCTTTCTTTCTTTCTTTTTCTTTCTTTCTTTCTTTCTTTCTTCTTTCTTCTCTCTTTCTCTCTTTCTCTCTTTCTTTCTCTTTCTTTCTTTCTTTCTTTCTTTCTCTCTTTCTTCTCTCTTTCTCTCTTTCTCTCTTTCTCTCTTTCTCTCTCTCTTTCTTTCTTTTTTTTCTTTCTTTTTCTTTCCTGTCCGTCGACCCCCTCCTTTAGTCTCGGGTCCGTTTGATCCCAAGGAAAGTATCGGATCTCTGCTGGGAGGAGAAACTGCGACTAATCAATTGCCTTCTGTTTGAAGGTGGGTAGGGACTGCTAAGAGGAGCAAAGCAGAGCCTGGGCTGGCAGCCCCGAGCCCTCCGGGCGCGGCGAAGGCGGGCGGCGCCGCCCGGCTCTGCCCGGCTCTGCCCGGCGCTCCCGGCCCCGCGCCCGCCGCCGGGGAGCGGGGGCCGCGGGCGGAGGGACCCCCTGCCCTGCCCTGCCCTGCCCTGCCCTGCCCCGGCGGCGGGGAGAGCGGCAGCGCCGCGGCTCTCCAGGAAATTAAAAGCTGTCCTCGGTTTGACGTTTTCAGAAAGGCGCAGTCAGTCCTTCGCTAGCTGCAAGCCCTGCGTTCTTTTTGTGCGATTACTGTGGGTGGGTTTTATTCTTTTCGTACCGTTATTGCTGTTTTCCAGACGGTCCTCTGTTATTTTAGTTTAAAAACGATGGCTCGTGTTACATCCACGATGCCAGTGGTTATCACTGTCGCGGCACGCTGGCAGGTAGGGGGGGGCGGAAGGTCGTCCCTCTGCAAGCCCACCAGCCCGGAGGCACAACGCGGGTCAGTGAGACGTAGCCATTGCCAAGGAAAAGACCCGAGCTGGAGCCGGGGGCAGGCTCGGGGGGCTCTCGGACTTCTGCAAACACCTGCCTATGTTCTGGACGTTTCATTCACAAACCATTTCGATGAGCTGTAAATATGCCTTGCTTATTTCTGCACGTCTGCTTTTGCGAGTGGGTTTGAGATATTAATTTTGAACTGTGGTGGAGGCTTTTGTAATAGGTACCTGTATTAAATAATAGAAGAGTTCTCACTGAACTTCACCAGACAGAAATGAATTCAGTCTTTATTTTTCTTTTTATGCAAATGTTTTCAAAGGTAAAAAGGCTGACATTAAACATAATTAGTTTGGGGAATGACAATGCAGGCGTATGTAATGCAGATAAATAGACTGAGGTGCTACCCATAATCTATAGCATCAGTCTAAAAATCCCTAGGGATTCTTAATCTAGATTTATTGCCTTTGAATCCCAATCACATGATCTTGTAAAAACGTTTAAAGTGAATGCAAATGGAAGTTTTTTAAAATAAAAGACTAACTGTGGAGTCCTTTTTTCCTTTCTTATCCATCGATGCTATAAATGACGGACTCGGGATATTCAGCTGATATCACAATCTTCAGCACAAGTCGATTGTCTTGCATTCTTTAATGCAATTTAGAAAACAACGGGAGAATGGTTTTTACATTTGTCTCAGAATTTCAAAAGAAGTAAGGCTTTTCGCGTGTGAAAGTGTACATGTTCCGGACACACAGGCACAAACACACACACACACACACACACTCGCTTCTGAACCCTGCAGCTATCAAACATGTTTAGTGACTGAGGGAGATGCTGTCTACGGAGGGGTTGTTGATGTAGGAGCCAAATTAGTGTTAATTTCAAACAGGCGGCTAATTTATCCACGGAACCTCAGCACTTTCAAAGTGCTTTGCTATGCTTCGTATTTAATTACTTGCAACAGAAAATATATCTATTTCCCACGTAGAAAGTTAGCTAATTAATTACGTCTTTCTTTCTTTCTTCCTGTAGTTCCTTTTCCTTCTTTCTTTCTTTCTCTTTTCTTTCTTTCTCTCTTTCTCTTTTCTCTCTTTCTCTCTTTCTTTCTCTCTTTCTCTCTTTCTCTCCTCCCTCCCTCCTTCCCTTTCTTTCTTTCTTTCTTTCTTTCTCTCTTTCTTTCTTTCTCTCTTTCTTTCTTTCTCTCTCCCTCTCCCTCTCTCTCTCTCTTTCTTTCTCTCTTTCTTTCTCTCCACTCACTTTCTCTCTTTCTCCCTCTCCAAACATTCTGGAACACCTTTCAACTTCAAGGTTTTTACACCAATATAAACCAGATCCAGAACAGACTCCCTTCCCCCTTCCCCTCCGTCCTCAGATCTGAACTTAAAACATATATCATAGATCAGTTTTCATCCAGCGAATTTAGGCATAGTCCTCGACCTGTATTTTCAAAGAGATTCTGGGCTGGAGTCTGCAATATTTAATCCAGTCAGCTATTAAATGTCCTACGGCTTGAATCAAGAATTTAAACAGGCATCTGTGCTGGGGATAATGACAGTTAAAGCAGTTTGGGGTGTAGTGTGTGTGGCAGAGAGGGGGGAAACGGACAGAAGGACAACGATTATGTCTTTGATTTGGAAAATTCCTGAGTTTTAGGAGTTCTGTCAGAGTGTTGGTGGGGGAGAACATGAAAGAAACCCCTTTGCTCAAAGGCATGGCTTTAATGGGAAGAAATAGTCCTATTAATACCTGACAATGCCTGACACTCGCCTTTCTTCTGCCTGCCCAGCAGTAACGTGATACCCGCTCCCCCCCGGTGATGGCCAGGCCCGGTGCGGGCCGCCCGCTCCCCGCGGGGGACCCGGCTCCGGCGGACGGGGCGCTCCGCCGGCGGGAGGGCTCCGCCGGGCGCCGTCGGGAGGGCTACCCCGGGGTCTGTCCCCGCCGGGAGGGCTCCCCCAGGCGCCCCACCAGGAGGATTCCCCCGCCCTTCCCCTTCCCGGGGCCTCTTCTTGAGACCTTGGAGTGGATGGACTGGGGAACCGATGGTGCTTCAGGCAGAGAAGTGTTTTGGATTTTTTTTCTTTCTTTTTTCCTTCATCTGTCAACTATTGAGCCGATGGCCAGTTATACTGAAAGATGGGGTTAGGGACTGGGTGGATTCCTAAAATCGTACAGGGCTTGAATCCAAGGAAGAGAAGAGAAGAGAAGAGCAGGGCGTGGGGAAGACGCTCAGCTTTGGACTTGATGAAGCACGTGTCAGATTCTGCAGTTCAGGCAATTAAAACTCGCTTCTGATCAAAGGGCTTCATAAATCACCAGGAGAAGTGAACTGGTCAGAGACAGCTGTCTGTGCGAGCAAGAGGGGGGAGAGCTGCCTATCCCCACCTTTCGGACACTGTCATCCACTCCCACTGCCTCCGAGGAGTCTCACTGGGAGTGGATTTTTCCTGCTGTTTTATGGAGGCTTGTTTTATTTATGGAGGCATTTCAGCAGGAAAAAAATATATGGAGGGAGTTCATGACCACTGGTGACTATCCCAAGGGCAGAGGTGCCACAGTATTTTCTTTTCTGATCAGAGAAAAAATGCTGGATGCTGAGGAAATAGTGACAAAAATATTTCCTTTATCCTTAAGAACGAAGCTTGAGATGTCTGATTCTCTGTGCTGGGCTCAGCTCCAGGACAGCCCTGAGCACAGAGTAGGGGACTCATGCCCAGGAGCTCCTGGCTCTGCCCGCAGCTGGCTCCACTGCTAGGACCTGGGCAGTAAAAGGGAGAGGTGGAGGGGAAAGGAGAGAAAGCAGAAGGGTTTTGCAGCTGAGTGAAGGCAAAGCCCCTTCATCCTTGGAGCAGGGCACCGGAGCCAGGGAGTTCGTGCAGCTATGTGTGTGCCAGCCCCTGTTTGTGAGTCCTGGGGTGTCAGAGACAGTCCTGCCATTCAACTCCCCACTAATGCATCTTCTCATGTCAGACTTGGTGTATTATAGGAGTTTACAGCTTGAGGGGCTGCTCTTTGATATTGGAATTTAGGGGTGAACCTATAAGTGGTCTCAAGGCGCTTGTCAAATTTGAGTGCTTTTTGGTGTGATTTATGGCAAAAGGCTCCTTTCTGACACCTCCAGATGCCAAACCTTTCACCTTGCAGAAAACGTGCTCGCAATAGCCAGGGTGAGTTTATGCCTGCTTTTTAAAACAGCTGCTCTGGGGTAATAAGATGGCATGCAAGCCCAGTGAGGAACCTTTTTATGAGATTTGCCAATTGTTCAAATGGTTTCTACAATGGTTGCTACCTCCTTCCAGCATCCAGGCTATTCACTGACACGCAACACTGAACCTGTCCTATCCATCTAGAGGAATGCAGGAACCCCTTTCTCCCTCCAAATCCTTCCTTCAGATTGACTTCTTAAGTTGCACTTCAGTCAGCTTGTCAACCTTTCTCTGCCCTGTTTGTCATTTGGCTGGCTGAGGAGTCTCTGGAGGAGTCTTTGGCCATCAGGAGTCTCTGGAGATCCTTTTAATACAAGGCTTTTCAGAGATTTCTCTGGACAGAGGGCAACTATTGAGTGAGAATTTGAGACAGGAAGACAGGGGGCATTCATCTTCAGAGGACATCAATCACCATGAACTCTCCCAGGCTACTCCAACAGGCTTGGGATTCCCTTGCTAGAGATGAGTCACAGATGAATTACCAATGGCCCACAGAGAACAAAAGGTTTGGCCAAAAACTGCAAGGGGATGGGTGTTCTCCAAGAAGTAACGGAAGCCTTGCTAACACATGCCTCTCGATGGACAGTGGAGCCTGATCTGCAATCCTGTTTCTCATGAACAGCAGGAAATAAAACCAAAAATAGATCAAAATTCACTATGTGGTGACTTCTTCCTTGCATTTCTTGGCAGGTGGACTCAGATGTTTGATCTCACTAGGAGACAGAGTTTTCTATCTGAAATTGAAATAGCCCCTCCTCCCAAATGGAATACATCAGCAAAAACAATTAACATGGAGCTTGGCTAGTACTAAGTGGGGAAAGGACTATCACCACGTTAGAACTAGCATTGCAACAGCAGCTAACTGTCATCTGATCACTTCCTCTATGGAATGTCAATATGATCCAGTAAGGCTGATTTTCTAAGATTCTTCATTGCTGTGATCAAATTATGCCATATGGAATAAAAACAACAAAAGAGGAAGAGAGAGAAAGAAGAATAAAGCCAGAAAGCCAGAGAAAGGAAGGAAGGAAGGAAGGAAGGAAGGAAGGAAGGAAGGAAGGAAGGAAGGAAGGAAGGAAAGCCCTTAAGAGATTTTCCTGAATACAGAATTAGCAATGTCTCGTGCATGGTTGTCAGCATTTATCTGAAAATTCCCAGATAATACTTGTTGCCTGTGTGTAAGGTTAATGGGAAGGGGAAAATAGACCCTTCTGCTTGCATCCACATTATTTCAATTTACAAGTGTATCTGCTTCCTGTTGATAATAAATGGGTCAAACCCATTTTCTATTGTTTTGCGCAGAAATGATCCTGTTGCTTTGAACCCTAATCAGAACCCCAACAGAAAAGTTAATATATGTAAGACTGGCAGTTTGACAATATGCTCTTTTAATGAAAGGCAACCTTGCTCCTCTCTCCTATCCTCTGTCGGCCAACCATGCCGAAAGACTTAAGATTGTGTTTGTGCTGCCGCATGCATATTTTCCACGGAATGAAAAAAAGCTTCCCCAAACTTCAAACCTATCAAATGTTTAGCATCTGAAGGATATTCATCTTTAGGAGCCAGGCCAAAAAGTCAATAAAAATTTAATTATTTCTGTAGCATATGGGAGCACTTACAAGACCAAAAATGTGATACTGTGTATTGATATCAGGAAGAAACTCAACAATACACTTTCATATTTGCTGGTCAAGACAGTGTCCCCACCAAAAGACAACATAAGCCCCTGAAACTGCAATTAATCCTGACAGAGTTTCTAAAACTAGCATATAACAGGTCAGTGATCAAGGAAGTGATTACCTGCACCCCACTTAATGATAGAGTGGTGCTGAATGTCTATATGCAGGGAAAAACATGTGTTTATCATTTCTTTGGTCAACAGGAAAGAGAATATTTGTATTGATAAGATTCTTGCTGTCTGAAATGAGTTATCTCCCCTCGTATACGTGGGTATGGGAAGAGAGTGAAAAAATCCCAAACATTTTCCTGAAGAAACAGAAGGGAAATCCCCAATTCTAAAGTTAAAAATAGCTTCAATATATCAATCATTAGCAATGTCAGGCAGAGGAATGCTTCTTGTAGGGCCTGATCTAACGGGATCAACTCTGTGGGAGTCCCTCAATTCATTTCTTGGGGCAATGGAGCAGGCTACTACTGAGTTATTTCAGCATATCCCAAACTAGGTGTTAGATAAAGGGAAATTCAATCTGACAAGGTAGTAGGGGACTGACGTGGAACAGCCTGAGAAGGCCTTTATGTTATTGTCATATGTGACTCCTTTAGCAAGACTTGCCGTCAATCCAGATCTAGGCAGTGACAATTTTAAACATGAGAACCACTGTTTCAGGTGATACATACCAGTATCTGCTGAAATAAAACCACACATCCATGCCATCACTGTCATTATTTTAATTAAGAATAACAACTATATAAGGTACCTATAACTCTATAAGGTACCTAAACCAATATACATTTAAATTACACCCTATTTGTCTATCTAACCCGAACATATTCATACATTCAAGCATTCAGCCTTTGTTCATTTCCTTTGTGGGTCTCACCAACTCTTTGGTCACCAATCTCTTTTCTCTAGGTTGACTTATTCCTGCCTTTATATGTGAAATAAATATCTTCTTCTGCCTTCCCTTTTTCTTCTATCTCGGTACAGAACAGCACATGAAGCAAAGTTCTAAAAAAAAAAGTTCTGGAGAAGAGCTAGATTTAGGTCAGATGACGGTAAAAAACAGTTTTCCATTTTTTGTCCAAATACACCACCTGCTTCTAGAACTGTCCATGGATACTTGTGCAGTTGGAGGAAGGGCAACTAGAACATTTTGGCTTTATAGGGGCTTTGTTAGTCTCTCAGGTTTAAAAAATAAACTCTTCTTTTTTCTTTTTTTTTTTTTATTTTCCCATGCACTGTTAATCCCTTCCTTTCCTCCATCCCGAATTTGCTTGGTGGCAAAATGTAGTTTAAAGGATTCATTGATACTAATTTTTTTACCTTTTACCTTATTCATACACAGCTTCACCATTGCTGAGTAATGCAGGCATCCCAGATGAATGCCAGTACCATCAATATACCATAAGGTTATGTACGTTTTATGCCCTATAATGGTAGAGAAAACAGTTAACATCAGCCAGGAAAATGAGGCAGTCCAAGCTTTTTCAAAGTTGTGTCCTACACTCCCTGCAGAACACAAGCAAATTCTTACAGATTAATAATACTTGCCCAAACGTTACAGGATTGTGGGGGGCTTACTTCATTGACCTCTAAATAATCTGAGTATATCAAATTGAAGATGCTACCTAAGTACAATGTATTTAATTCTTTATATCTATGTATAGCGTTATATATACCATATAGCTTAACTGCATATAATTACATCTCTATAGAATACTTATACACCTACACTACTGGCTATATTCCCACTGGTGTAATGTATGAAGATGATTTAAACCAAGCAGTCTTAATAGTTGTTCATAGCAGACCATGGAGAAGAGTGTGACTGCCATTCTGAATATTTGCTTTTAATTCAATTCTAATTTTAATTTAGAATTTGGGTAAACTAGATACCTTTATATTAATATTACATTAGCAATAGTAAACATGTTGCCCCCTTAAAATCTGCAATATTTAATTCTTTCTCTTCTCTCAAAACAAAATGAAAGCTCGTTCATTCTGAACAAGTAGACTCTGTTAAGGTTACCTTTATCTGTATTGCTTGTAAACTAAATATAACCTAATGCTCCCAAGAAAGTATGGACTATTATGCCTAGATTTTTTATGGGAACAGTCAAGCTGCATGCTACACTTACTGGGTCAAGCACTGACCCTTTTACTGACGTTGACTAGCATTTCACTCTATAAATAGTCCCACCAAAGCCAATGGAGGCATTAATGAAGTGAGGAGTTACTCACTGTGAGTTGGGATCCCAGAACTGCCCGTGGTAATTCTTGTTTTAAAAAAAGGTATTAATATCTGCAAGCAATGATAGGCTTTTGACAAGGAAGAATGGAATTCCAATGTCACTGAGGAAAAAGGATTCACAAAGTAGGATGTGATTCGTCGAGCGAATTTTGTGCCACATGCTGCCAGTAATAGTATGTCTTCCAGTCATAGCATGAAGTGAATAATTTTTGCAAACCGTAATGTAGCAAGGGAGACTGCAACCTTTTTAACTTCTTTCCACAAAAGAAGAATATGGCCAATCGGTTAGCAACATGGGAGCTAATTGTCCATGAAATGAATTTTAAATTAACTGTTAGTTTTTAATTAATTCAGTAATTTCTCTTTTGAAATCTTCAATAATTCAATGAAGCAACATTTATGTAACTTTCTAGACTTGACATTTTGCAGCCTCGTCAAATACATTGAGGTTGCCTTTTCCAGTGCAGACTATAGATCTCACAGCTGTATTAACAGAAGAACATCCCTCTCAAAAGCTGTAGCTGAGAGAGATGAGCTGGTGTTTATTTGAGACTCCACTCACTTTTTTTCTGTTTTAAACCTCTTCTTCCTGTCGCCACTGTTAGGGCCAAGAATAGCTGTATTGTGAAGAGAAGGATCACAATCTCAAGGCAATGTGCAGTTTTCTTAACTTCTTATACACAACACATCTTTATTTCATTCAGCTCCAACAGAATGCACGGGACAACAGTGCAAACAATCTCTTCCTCCGTTCTTACCTCTCCTTTAATTTATAGTAACATTTCTGGAGTGAGGAGCCTATGGAGTTGCTCCTGAAAATGTAATTGAATTAATAGCATTCTCTCCCGTACTATCCTAGGAGCTACCTTGAAAATGTTATGAGAAAACCAAGCAAATTAATTTTTCAGTCTTGCAGCTTAATGTTGGTGTATTTGGTCCCTCTGGGCATCAGACAAGGTAAATCATGCCAGCAGAAAGCCTCTCTTTCCCAAGCCAGAAGCAAACAATTGCTTCTGGAAATCTGCTCTGAGAGTGATGCAACCAGAGTTTTTAAATGGTGCTGAGAACAAAGCTGGTATGAACAATCCTCAATATATCTGACTGTCAGTACTGCCAAAAGATCTTGCCTCCTGAAAAAGGTCTTGTTTACTCAACACTTACTCTTTTTACCCAAATGTTCACAAGTAAGGAAACAGTGACTTTGTTATTCCCGGCAAGATAAGTTCTTCCCTGGGGCTATGATGAACCAATGATAGTTTCTTTTCATTGCACAAGCCTGGCTTAGAGACGTGGGCAGGAGGTTTCCCAAGGCAACCTGCCCCAAGTCAGCTAGCCAAGCCTTGGGGACCCGCAGGAACATGACCTGCTGGCTTTTTGCGGGGTGCAGAGTAGGCGTCAGTGGGCACACCACTGCTGTAGGAGGGACTCCACAGGTCCAGTAGTCCTAATGCCTGTGTGGTTTTCTGTCCTACAAGGGCTGTAACCAGTGCTTTCAAGCCTTGTAGTCAAAACAGTTACTGGAGGAGACTGGTCTGGGACAACGAAACTAGCTGTTGTCCAGCCACACAGATTGTGACTTCCTAAACTTTATCTGACAATATCAGTCAGCTCTTCACAACTTCTCTCCACTCAACTGTAGTAACAATCCTACTGCAATTTCAGGCATCAGCTCACCTCTCTTTCCCTTCCATGGGAATGTCTGAATAAGAATAATCATTCACTAGTGGAAACAAACCATTTTTTGATGCAGCATTTTCTTCATTGCTTGCCAGTTTGGGACCTCTCCTCATAAGTTGGGATACATTTATTACTCAGCAGTTCATTTTTACGGGATGTATATACGGGAGTGGGGGCATGGTCTCAAAGGTGTTTGCTCATACAGCAGACAAAAATCTTTTTGTACTGATATGCAGAGATGATGGACACAGGTTGTGTTTGTTTGCTACTATGCTTTATAAAGGTATTAATCATCAGCCTCGTACTGAACTTTCTTTTTCTGCATGTAACATCAAAAGGGAGGTTTAAAGCTCTATAACCTTTTCTCAAGAACCCTACTCCTGAGTATTTCTGTTTCTTGTTTTGCTTTGTGGTCACTAACCACAGGAGAAATTTGTCTTTTTTACATATGCTGGAAATAATTTACTGCCCTTAGAAATATTAAACCACAAGAAACCTCCTACATTAAAGTAACATTAAGGGTCTGCCTAAAACCCACAAAAAGCCAGGAAATTGAGAGTTAAAGCTGAAACTCTGATCTGATACTCCAGCCTTAATTTACCTCATAGGGTGTAGGTACAGCTGGTGTCTCCAGTGAGGGAGTGAATGTTGCTGGGCGGAGTACTAAGCATTTTCTGTAGCACCTAGATGCAACAGCCTAAGTGAAACAGGAATGTGCTAAGGGAGAATTTGCGAAGGGTGACCCCTTTTTATACTCAGGTTAATTTAGTAGGATGAATGGTCACATGGAGCCTCTCCACAGCCACTGCTAACTTTACCTCCATAGCTTGTTGGCTAAATTTTCTCCTTTAGCCTGCCCCAAACAGCTCTTGGTCAGGGCTTTCTCCTAACTTTAGGTATGTTCTGCTGGTCAAATGATGAGCTACTCCTAAGGTTTGCTTTGTTGCTTGCAAGAAGATCTCAGCAATCACTCGGTTGGGTTTGCTCTTACCCTTCTCTCCTATACTGGTTCCACTGTACTTTGTGTGCTCCACAAGCCTTTACCTGCCTGAGACACTGTTCCGTCAATAAATGCAACAGAATCTTCTGGATCCACCACAAAAGGTTGAAAGAAAAGGGTGTTGAAAACACCCAGAACACCTAGGCACACTGGTATATACAGAATAAATAGCAATAATCAAGCACAGAGATGTAAACTGTAAGATTAGGGTCTAGGGAACTGTTGGAGTGACACGTGATGAAACCATGGAAGTTAATGCAGGGCAGTGAGAGACACATCTTGGTTGCCCTTGTCTTTTCTCACCAGCTGAACAGTCAACAGGAGGTACCTGACCAGGTGGTACCTTTAGGCACAACCTTAACTTTCTAACAGGACAGATGATCATTGTTAAAAAGGAGGGAAAAAACTCCAGGTCACTTCTCACTTGAGAAATTTTCAGCTTCACAAAGGATTTTTTGTCACTACAGCCTAACTTGCCTTATGGAGTTTGCTGGCATAGGAG
The DNA here is from genome assembly GCF_018139145.2 of Gymnogyps californianus. NCBI lineage: Eukaryota > Metazoa > Chordata > Aves > Accipitriformes > Cathartidae > Gymnogyps > Gymnogyps californianus. The sequence continues at coordinate 134,034,022 of NC_059472.1, forward strand.
CCTGTGGAAGCAGACAGTATCAGTAGGTTCAAAAGGATTAGACAAATTCATGGGTAGTATGTCGGTAAACAGAAACCTAGTGAGTGGTGTAGCTCCAAGGTCTCTAATAACAGCTGTGGATGCTGAAGATGTACAAGGCATTCTTGTGCCAGACTCAGTTCTGTTGTCCCTGACATCAAAAGTGGGCTGGATGGACCACTGCTCTGACCCAACAGGGTTTTACTCATATTCTTATTATTTAACTGTCCAAAATGGTAACAAATGACAGTTTCATCCTTAACTCTTATTTATTCTTCTAATTTCCCTTGTGAAAGACTTTTTCTTTTTGATAGATCAAACCTCAGGCAAAACTGTTGAGTAAGAGCTGTCATAGCATTGCTCTGCCTCAGGAGCTGTGTCACAAGGAAAAGAGCAAATGCTTCTTATTATGCTTCTCTTATTCTGCTGAAGAAACACTACCTTGCTCAATCTACTTTGTATTTAGATCTAGGTACAGCACAGTCCTGTCCTGCTACATACACCAGCTTTTCTTCTCTATTCACAAGCAGGTAAGGAGAGGGGAGAGGCAGCGAGAAAGTGGAGTTTTGCTTCTTCTCTTTCTTTGCCAGTCAGCCAGAGGAAAACTGAACCAATTTGGGAACCACCATGGAGTACTTGAGACAGCTCTTTCAGAAAAACAGCTTGTCTGGACCTGATAATAAGATAGTGCAGCTCATATTCCTTTTTTCAAGATTAAAACCACCAGTTCACTGGATGGTTCAGATGAATTGGATAGGGTCATCTAAAGATGATGAGATGGTTTTGGGACTCTTGAACAGGTGCTGAACTGTATCCACCTTTCCTTTTCTGTGTTGCTAACTGAGAGTAAAGTCTCAACTAGACAGAAAGCTTCTCCTAAGAAATGCGGATATAGGAAAGGAAATGTCACTGTGAAACCAATTGAGACTCACTGACTTCTTTTTTAGTATCAACAAAAGCTGTTAAATGACATGTATCTATTTAGGCCCTTAATCAGTTAAGTCAGGGCAAAAGTTATGCTGTGAACACAGTCTAGACCAGTGGAATATTATAACTCTAATATTCTACCCATGGCCTAATTTGCAGTGAAGGATGATTTTATTAATGAAGTGAGAAGTGTGGGAGAATTAGTAGAGAGCTGACAATTACTGACCAAAATTCCAGTATTTTACAGCATTTATCTTCTATAGTGTGTTTGTCATTATGCTTCATCAGCTTATCTGTGACAATCAAGTTATATTAATCTTTTTCACCATAATAGTGTAAATTTGCCAGATGTTTGACAATAATTCCTAGGCTTGTGCCGGCAGACTGCAAGTCTTCAGGGAAGTCACCAGGGCTGAGAGGATTTAGTTGCTGAGATCAGACGAGATTGGTGCATGGAATGTAGCAATGCTGGAAGAATTTGTAATACCTTATGCTCTCAATGACATTACTTCTGTGCTCTCTCAGACTAGGAGGCTGCTCATTATTAGGGTAAAGATATTCACATTATTAATTTGAGGCTTACACATTTTGCCACACACTGATAATGGAGAGTATGGTCATACTAGTGCTTTAACTCTTCCTCTTGGCGTTATCTTCTGTTGGTTTTTTTTTAAGCCTTTCAAGAGGCAATAATCCTAAATACTGCGCATGGAAACGATAAACTGCTTGTTGTGACTTTACTTTGAACGAGTTCTCCTGCAGAGTATCATATTTAAGTAAATTGCCATCAAGTACAGTGAGCAACACAATCATTCACATTCAAACAGAGCCTTTTGATCATATTCTACAACGCAATCAAGAATCACATGAGAATTCAAGTATGCACCGACCTCATTCAATGCTAACTAGGTGAGAGAGAAAGGAGGATTAATTGTGGATGTGAACTAATTGGCTGATGCATTAGCATATAGAAACTTGCACTAGTTATCTGTAATAACTGTATATAATTGTAAAAAGCTCATGTTCACAGTGCTCTGCAAATGTATGGTTACTCACAGCTGAAAGATTATTAACATTGTTTCATGTGGGTACCCACCCCCCGCCCGTCTATTTTTCTCAGATCAGAAAAAGATTTGGAACCTTTTATCCACAAGGCACTTTAAGGTCATCAATTGGGAATTGCTAACTGATGGATTAATTGGGGAAACTTACAGACTCTGTTGAACCTCAGCCAATAATTTAGCAGATAGATTTAAGCAGAGCAACAGATGTGGAGGTGGAACCTCTGAAGGAATGTATGGCACTGGCAGACCAGTATCTCTGCCCCTATTTAAATTACAAGTGGAACAGCAATATGACAAGGAGGTGAGAATGGATGCTGTCTGAAAATATCCCTTGGTTGAAAAAAATGTACACATTGGAAAATAAATGTTTCTCAGAGTGAATATTCATCCTGAATTCACACAGACACAGAACAGCCTGCAGTTATAATCTTGACCACTGTTAGTGCCACTCATTCACAAATAGCTTTGTACACTCCTCCATGAAGTCCCTTCTTCAAGTACTTTCTCTGAACTCTCCTGGAAGGTAATTCTCTCCTTTCTTCCAAACTTAATCTCCCACTTGCCTTTTTCAAGTTTGGTTGCTGGAAATTAGCCACCTAATGCTGTTTTTGTTAAAGTGCATTTGGAAATAACAGTTGTGTCTAATGTTCAACGTAAATCCTTTGTGACTACATGGTTCTATTTTCCCTGCTTTTTACTTGACATCTCCAGTGGTGCAGGCTATGGATGAAATCCTGAACTAATGAGAATCACTAGTAGGACTCCCATCAACTCCCACAGCTGGTGGAGTTTGAACAGCATGAAGCATTGATGAATATTCTAGTGCAAGGAAATATTATTGCTGGGCTCTATTTTCCCATCTTTTCCTTACTCTTGGATATTGTTTGTGCCAGTTTGGGAACATGTGCTTTGAGCTCTATCCTTCAGGGGATAGGAAGGCAGCTTCTACCATTCTGAATCCTACCTGAAAATGGACAGAAATGAGGGATATCTTTCATAAATTACTCTTCCTTCTACTGGGCAGTGAAATAAAGTTTGTAAAGGAAACTGCCCATCTAAGAAGCCTGGGCTGAAGTGCATCATCCCCTGAAGTCTGCTGGAACAGCCAGCTGCTATGATTTAATGAGTTACCTGAAAGAGACACATATCCACCATTGCTCTCCTCACTAGTCCTTTGCTTGTTGGTGTACTTGTTCTGTTTAAAACTCCTTACAGTGGAATATGCCTAGAGGGACAAGTAATCATTGCCTGAAAACACCACAAACTTCATTTGCCACTTCCGCCTCTTGAAGAGAGAAGGAGAAATTGAGGTGGAGTGAACCTCCCCTGCTAGCCTGGCTCTTGTTTTCCATTCCCAAATGAGATTGGCCACACTGAGTCTGGGCATAAAGGGGACAACTTCTTAAAAGTGGTTCCAGGACTCCCTCCTAGCGATGCATAATTAGCTCTAGTTGTGGGGATAGCAATGGCTGTGCTTTTGCAGAACCTGTAAATGATAATTTTTTAGAATGACTATATATCCCTTTACCATTTAGGAATGAGAAGCATGGTGTGGAAAGATTTTCCAGTTTTCCAGTAGTTTAAATCTCTCGCTCCGCTTGGGGTTCTTCTTCCTTTACTTTATTATGTTTGATATGGGCATTTTGGGGCAGGCAGGGAATGAAGGAGACTGTATTCAGACTACAGTCGGATAGGTAGTTCTGGTTGCAGCTGAGCTCAGTCACAGACTTTCTGTTCATATTTGTCCACTTCCCTCAGTCCTTATGCTATTCTCCTTTGCTTTACTCTCTCACTGTGCTTGGACAAGACAAAAAATGACTGGAGTTAAAAAAATTAATGGATCAAAAGTATCCAAGTGAATCAATATTTTTTTTACACCTACATCAGAGAGACTATATACACAGTTGGGCAGGTAGATTTTAGGGAGAAATAACCTCTGGGGAAGGGGAGGAAGAGAATCTGGTCATAGGCTCAGGAACAGCTGTAGTAGCACACTTGACTACAGCTTCATTTTCAGCCTCTGGTTCAATGGGTTATAGAAGGCACATCACATCTACACACTGGCACTGGATATATTCCTGTTGACATCAGGGGGAGGAGGAGCTGATCTGTGAACGATGCTGACTTCATATTAAGCCCTGTTCTTGAAAGCTAGGGCAAATCAATTGTTTTCTTGGAAATAAATGCAAATGTGAATTTATCTGAGATTTCAAGACTGATCAGTGATGAGAACTTGTGAACCAAGAGAATGGCATGTTTCACATCAGAACTGAAGTGTATATCTCTGTGTGTGTGTATATATATATATATATATGACAGTTTAAGGAAAAGGGGACATAACTGTGCTTCCTATTGGGTGGTGCAGAAAAAGAAAAAGATCTTCATTGTTCTGCTATCTTATTTTTTGGCAATTTTAAATGTTTCCACCCCTGATGTGTGCTTGGCTCCCACCCTTCACACTTAAATTTCATTTTGAGATTGGATACATTTGAAATTTTATCCACCTTTCTTTGATTGCGCTTAGAAGTTTTTATCAATTTTTAGTTAAACATTTTGTTCCTTCTTTCCAAGAGCAACAGCATTTTTATTTTAACTGCTACTTAATTTTTTAAACTTGAACTCTATCCCTATCTTTCTGTTGTGATGAAAAAGTTTATTTGTTTCTTCTGAACTGAATGTCACCTAAAGCAGATCAGTTATGAATAGTCTATCTATCCTGCTCCTGTTATTGGTGAGTGTCCCAAATCCTTTATGGTTTTGCTGCCTGCTTTTCCTTATGAGGAAACTGAATCAGAAAAGCTATTAGGCATCAAAAGAGATACCTAGGAAGATCTATAAAACACATGAACTGAGTATATGTCTAGCACATTCAGAGTCTGTCATCTGCAGGTAAGAGCAGTGACCTGGCTTTAAAAATATTTAACCATAAGATACCTGTCTAAAGACTGTAGAAAATCTGTGGCAGAGAAAGAAGCCAAACACGTCTCAAAGCAGTGCTTGAGACACCCCCTATCTAGAGACAAGATGGTGCAACTTTGACCCCACTTTGCAAAAGGTGATTTGGATGCAACCTCTTTAGGTACACAACAGGTAGCCTTCGTATAGGTGGCCAATCTGTGACACCAGCATTGGCTTTTCACTGCCTATAGAAGGGCAAAATAATTTTGGGTATGCTAGGGCCAGGGCAGAGGACTGGGTGCATTTTAAAGTGGTAGAATGAGCTGCTGAAAATACTAGAAAGATCTGCTACCTCTCTTTTTCCAGCCTGCCTGGGAAAGGCTTCAACATCCCAGATGTCAAGTATTAGACTTCAGTCTTTCTTAGAACTTACTTTTTCAAGAATCCCAGGTTCAGTGGTGTTTCCCCAAAGGGTAGCACTAGCTAGGGTAAAGCCTTGGATTCACTGCAAAGCCAGAATTTAGTTGCCTGGATCTATATGAAACAAACTTCAAGAAATGAATGAGATTTCTGGACTTGCTTTGCTTTTGCTTGCTTTGGTTTCACTTGGTTTTGGGAATGTTTTCCTGAAGAGTAGTATTTGTATTACTGTGGCTTAAATGCTGCCACATTTTGATCATTAACTGTATTCTGAACCTCTGTAAGCATCCTGGATATCAAAGAAACCTGCCCAAATATACTTCATTTAGAACACATCATAGAAGAATCACCCTTTCAATGAAAAAGACAGCTTACACAGACATGAAAGCAACTATTCATCCTAGTGGGTGTTTGAATTACTTGGCACTAGCACCAATACCTTAGAGTGTCTACCATGCACTGAGGATGCTTCTCCTTAATTCCTTGCATAGAAGGAATATGTTATAACCTAGCTCTGGTGAGTGGTTAAGGACCATGAATACTTTCTCCCTGTAGTCCCTTCCTCTCTGCAGTCTGAGTCCTAGCTTCAGAGGTGGATGGAGGCATAGAAAGAATGACTAAACCCCTCTTCAGGTCTAAAAGACTATATGAGATGGCAGAAACAAACAGCATTTTGCTGAGCAGGGCCCCAGAACTCATATGAGATGGAGTACATAGAGCATCCTAAACAGCCACTGGAACAGAGGGCCTTCCCTTCCCTTCCCTTCCCTTCCCTTCCCTTCCCTTCCCTTCCCTTCCCTTCCCTTCCCTTCCCTTCCCTTCCCTTCCCTTCCCTTCCCTTCCCTTCCCTTCCCTTCCCTTCCCTTCCCTTCCCTTCCCTTCCCTTCCCTTCCCTTCCCTTCCCTTCCCTTCCCTTCCCTTCCCTTCCCTTATAAAGAGGAGAGGAATATGGATGTGTGCCTCAGTAAGAAGTGGAGCATGGACCTTTCACACTTCGCATAACCAGATGGAGCAGAGAGTGAAAGAGATTAAAACCTCCCCTGAGCAAGGCAGTGCCCTTAGGAAGGGAAGAATGTAGGGCTGACAGCCATTAGCCCTCATAAATCCCCTCTTCGTTAACTGTTGAACCCTGGCATCCTCCAAGTTTTCTCTCACACGCCCTTCAGCCTTAATCCTCCCTGCCGTGCCCTGGGTTGCCACAAGTCCTCTTCATGTCCTGTTTATCCTGCTCACTCTGTGCTGCAAGTCCTCCTCCTTTCAACTTTTAACTTGCTGAAGAGCAGTCACGTGCATCATTTATTTTCCTTTCATCCACTGAGTTTTTGCTGGGTTTAGATTATTTTACTATTGTAACTAATAGCTTCTTTTGTTCAGATTTCTCCCAATAGTCAAACATTCAAACAAACCTTGAATAGGCAGCAACTGTAAGCACTGTGTATTAACTATCCCTCTGAGATGCACAGGACCCATGGATGCAAACAGACAACAGCTTGCTGCCTACTCAGTTTATACAGGCACAAGGTAAGCCTCCCAACTCACTCCATAGCAAGACCCAGTTGTTCTGGAATACCATTTTCTGTTTCTTTCCCCAAGGAAGATGCAGGACCAAGGCACTAAATTACATAAGCAGTGGGTGACCTCAAATGTTTTCAGGATAGCCGGTGTGACTCTTTTCTCTCACTCACCTTAGCCTGAGAAGACATCGAGAGGTGATTTGGTGTAAGAGCTTCCTGTTACTAATTCCTTTCTTTAAATGTCTGCAGACCCCATCTCCCAACTCTTTGGGTTCACACCAGATTTCACAGTGATCAGAGATGGATGTTAAAACTCTAAGAGAAACAGAAATAATTTTCTAACTCTGGAGTACTGCTGTAATATCCCTAGTCAATGTTCTGCATTGTTTTCTTTGTGGTATGGAAAATTTCTTGGAGAGGAAAAAGCCGAGCATGCGCTGAAGAGTTCACTTGAAATATTTATCTTCCAAATCTAGGGTATCACTGGTGGTCAGCTGTGATATTATACATAAATCTACTGCAAATGAAACTGAGAAAAGCCTTTTCAATATTATTTTCAGCTAAAGTGGTGACAGAAAATATTATGAATGCAATAAACAGAAAGAGAGGGAAATGCAAGCTTATACAGCAAGGCAGATTTACATTTTCCCCAGCTCTTTGCCAGCTAACAAAAGCACATCTCTGACTCTGGGGTCCACTTTTATTGGAGGTTGCTGCAGCAACCTTGCTCGTGCATCTGGCTAAATTTGGAGGTTGCAATAACCTTCCTTTTCCCCTTGATATTAGAGATGCTAGAAACATTCTGGAGACTCACTTTAGGCAAAGGAATCCCTCAAATGAAACAGGTGTTGAAGATGAATCATTTTACTTGACAGCTTATATCCCTATAGCCCTGACTGGAAAAGCTGTATCCAACTGAAGAATAATAAAATTTTACATTCTCTTTATCATATTATTTTATTGATCACTGTCTTGTAGGATTATTAGTTAGTAAATCTTAATGTTTTCCTATCAAATGAGGATGGTGTGAGAAAACATTTTCTGTTTGTTTGTAGAGAGTGGAAACTGATTAAAACTCTGTTCCTGTCTTTAAAGTTCTCGTCTCTTCACTCCATCTCTGACCCTTCTCAAGTGCCCATCTCCTTGGTCTGCTCAGAGCTGCTGCCAATGCTTTGATCTCCTCTCACTACTGTAAATACATACCCAGAGTAGAAGGTTGCAATTTCCTTTGACTTTAAAGTCACACTCCAGCTATTTACCAAAAGCAGCTTAGTGGCTTTAAGGTAGACCAGCTAAGGAAAGATCATGGCCTCACCCTGTGAGGGTATCCAGTAGGGTGTCCAGTAATGAAGGACAAGTGTGCTTCTGAACAACTGAACATCTCTCATCCCAGTATGTGAGGAGTCCAGGCACTGAGCTGGGAATACAGGGAAAGCCAAGATGAGGCCTGACGGAGAAGTTGGATAGGAGCATCATTACTACTGCTGATCCCCCTCCATCTCTGCATCACGTAATTGATGTGAGGGAGTATAGCCTGAAGCACAAAAAGGTGGCACAAACAGACAAGCTGTGTTCAGTCATAGGGAACAGCATGATGAAGCAACCACCAGGATCTAAAGCCTAAATGTGAGCTGGGCATACATGTGTTTAAGAGGGTTGTGAACTTCTCACAGGATTTCTTTCCACAGTCCTGCTGAAGAAGCCAATGCTTTTCTAACTAGCCAGGGCTGTGACCTTCCATGAGATCCCACCCAAGACTGCTTTCATTTGGCCTGTGTCATGAGCCTGGTGACGCTGTGTTGTGCGGCAGAACGGCAAAGGCTTTGATCCACTGCTTGCATGGGAAAGAATTTGAATGCATTGAACTCTTTGTAAAAATGAAGTTTTCTTGGACCAGCCTGAAGGTTTGCTGGGCATAGCTCCTTCCCAGGGGGTTTTCTCTGATGTGAACCAGAACCATCCCAGCTCTAGCTCTAATAACCTAGTATATTTTAGTTCCTTCTGCACTTTGACGTTTAACACAATCACCTTTTTAGGTCCCAAAGCTGCAGTGGTAGCCCTGCTCGCTAACCCATGGAGCAGCTTCAATAGATGAGGTATCCTTGAGGAAGAGCAGATCATACTATTGCCCCCTGGGGTATTTCCAATCTGGAAAAACTTTAAATATCAGTTTTGAAGCTCTTCCGCTGGGTTGGCTTTGTAGGGTGCTGAGACCATCTCACGGATAGATACCTTAACTACTGCTACAAGTATTCATGCCAATTCTGACCCATTGTCAGCTACGGCGTCCTAGTAAAAAAAAGTACTTTTCATACGAGAAAACACAGAAGAAATACATAAAACAGATTTGTGTAAGTGGGATAGATATAGTATGGAAACTACAAACTTCATCAGCTATTCATTGCATTTCTAGGTTTCTTATATGACAAATATAACTCATGAAATGGACTCAAGACATTGTGGGTGACTTTGAAACTAATTGCTTTAATTTAATTTTAATATTTTTAAAGATTAAAGGCTACTTTCAGTTTGTTCTTTCTTTCTTTTGAAGGGATTGAGGGACCTCCAGGGATTCTTCTAAAAGTAGAGAGAGCATCAGAATGACTAAATTAAGGCAACTTCTGCTACAGTGAAGTGAAAGTATTAGGAGGAAAGATTGTTCCAGCTTCTGCAATAAGTAAGGATCTTTCTGTTGAGATATAGGGTATAGTTTCTCTAAAGCTCTTCAACTTGCATTTGGAACTAAACTTTGATTGGAGAAGAAAGCAAAGAATTAATCAACATTTTTTTCCTGTACCAAAGATAGTCCAGAAATTTGAGATGTCTGTGTCAATGTTTAACCTCACAATAACAATATTTTAGTATTTTCAAAGGGGCTGGGGGAGGCTGGAGGCAGATGGGGAAAGAAGTGATTTTGGCTCTTAGGTTTTCACGTGATTCAGATGAAAAAGAACCTGGACCATTTCTCTGTATAATGTAAAATCTATTTCTTCCTTTTACTGTGTGGCACACATCCCAAGCTGCTTAGAAGGTGTGTGAAGGGAGTACAGATAGTGAAAAGGGGTCAGGAAAGGCATCTAAAGGGATGGAAGCTGTCAAATGAACAAATTGCATGTATTTTCCTCTATGCAGTATGTGCATAGGCTAAGAAACCAAAAAAAAGAAAGAAAATCTTCCAGCATGCTTTGTTTCTCATATCTGGCTTCAAAGCCAGATTCAAATGTTAGCCAAAGAAAGTACATAAATTCTGGGGCCTGTTCAATGGGAGGTAGTGATCCTTTTCAAATTCATAACTTCATAACAGAAAACCATCACTCATGGAATGCACTCCATTTGGTGAAAAACATTCTTTCCAGCTCTATTGAAAAAAAGAAAACTCAAAGAGAGAGAGCTAAGCCACATTGTACTAACATATGTAGATGAAGCCATACCAGAAATGGAACTAACAGCAGCTTCATAGCTAAGGGGTAACATACTAACCAAGGTTATCTTGATTTGGGTTATTGCTTGGCTAGTGTGTCCTGATGGATTTGCATAAGTAAATTTAAAATATTGTGTTATATTTATTTTGGAAACCCATGTTGAAGAGAATTAATTTCTCTAAAAGGAGTGCATTTGGTGAACTATTGTTTTCATCAGATAAGGTTTTTCTTGGCTAAACCAATGTAACATAATAAGCATGGTCACAATGACTACCACTACCTAACCTGGTTAGCACCATTGCCTCTGAATTTATTTAATTATTATTGCTACTTTATGGACTTTTCATTAATGCTAGCAATGAGAAAAATCACCACCTTGTTGCCAGGGTCAACAGTCATTTATGAGAACTTGGTCAGCTTCTGTGAGTTAATGTTTGGCACACATTTAAGAGTGTTTTCCCTCTGTAGTTATCCTCATGTTTTGACTTCTCTATTGCAATTTTCTTCTAAAAACCCCCATTCTCATTCAGTATCACTTATATCAGAAAGTAGTCTGAAATTGAAAGTTTTAAAGAGGTGTGTGAAATGCAGGTTAGTCAACTGCTGTGAAGATGGACCAAAAGTTAGCTATAGGAAAAGGTATGAAGAATTCACAAGTCTTTCCAGCCAGCTCACACATGTTCAAGAAACATAAATCCCTTTGTAATTTTGGAATGGTTCACTTCATAGAATAAATGGATTACAGACTGGATTAAAAAATGAAATGCTGAAGTGTGAAGTCACAGCCTCTGTGCTGATGCATATTTGCTGAAAAGTCCATAGGGACCATAAGACTGCCATTCTTCACACCTGCCTACCTCTGAATGGCCTCAATGTACTTGGTGACATGCTAAACAGCCGGGAGCACTTGCGAAAAGAGATCTCTTCATGGTCTAGACACATCATGGTCACCCCTCAGCTGAAGCTTGCTGCATCTAGCTGCACACCCCAAGAGTGTGGCTGGACCCTCCTAGGGCTGGTGCATGCAATTACTGAAATCTAACTTCAGGGAGGCCAGGATTTTCCCTGGAGGAAAATCATCAACAGACTTTACATTCAGTGGAGCTAAAATACTATATACAGCTAAGAATCAGCTCCCCTATTGTTTCGATTCAATGATGGTACATATATTCATAGCTGTGGTATGTACAGAGCTAGAGATAGACATATATGGTGCATTATAGTACTCGATGCTCATATAATTTGGCTTTTAGATGGGTAGCTAACCTAAATACAGCCATGGTAGTTTGGCAGATATCCATCTAATCTAATTTATCTTAAAATACAATTCTACTTTTTAAAATGACTTCATTAAAGTATCATCTTCTGACTCAACAAGCTCATCTTCCGTGGGTACTTGGTGACTTAGCTGCTTACTTTAACAACTGAAGCTCATTTTTGTCAATCATACTTTTGACAGTCCTGCACTCTGAGGAAGAAATGGTTTTGTAGGAGTAGCATTCTGGGAAGATCTCTGCAACTCTGTAATTTCCAGGTTAATACACAAGTGATTGGAAACCCCTCCACACACCTCATTACCCCTGCAGGTTCAGCTTTTTTATGTGAAAACTAAAGCTGTTATTTCTTGCACGTGGATCATATGTAGGAGAAAAGCCAATTCAGAACAAAAAATGTTGTAATAAATTACTCACACAAGTAAATTACTCACACTCTTGCTCTCTTCAATGACATTTTTCATTTGAGAAACTACTCCCCAGCGGGAATGAAGTGATCACAATCTAGCCTTTGGCTAAAACACCTATAGGGCTGCATTCTGCTCTGCTCTGAGCACCATGAACAACATTTTAAACAATGCCTAAAGGAGTGGGGAATGCTGCTCTGTAACTCATAGGTGTGCTTGCCACAAGTGACAGTGGTAAATAACTTCTGAGTAAAACTGTGCTTCAAACCCGATGAGCAATCACCCCATCCCTGCAGAACAGTATAAATTGCTTCAATAATCAGAAAGGACAAAGACAATAATCTGTCTTCTTTTAAAGCACAGAACATTTTCCAGAACATCTCTGTGAGTTACCGTTCTATTATCCCTGAACTCTCCCCTGACCTCGCAGTATGCTTTGCATTCCTGTCTTTATTTTACATTTTCAAAACAATTTCAAAGCAATTTCAATTGAGAAATAACATTTGACCAAATGTAAAGTGGCTGAAGTCTGCTCTTCACATTTACTGCAATAAAACGCTGAAGCCATCCTAAATACATTTTGGGGCAAAATGATGCACAGAGATATAAACAAGCAAAAGTGCAAATCTAGCTTATATGGGAATATTTATCATGGAGGGTACACTCTAATTAGATCAGATGAAGAAAGCAGACAGAAAAGTGGGCCAATAATGATGCTAATAGTGCAACTGAATGTATAACCCAAGTGATAGCATGACAGAAATGGACCAAGAGACAGATACATATATAGAAATGCAAGCAGCTCTGTTGTTCAGCCAGGTTTGTTACATTCCCATGGAGACTCGTGTTTCACATGCTAAAAGCCACTACTCACTCCTCTCCTACACACATTAAAACCACTCACTTATTACAGACACACATACAAACAGCAAATCAAACACCTTTGGAAATAAGTCAAGCATATTAATATGTCAGTGATAGCTGTCTTCAGTAGTGCATTTTTGTTTCAGTAATAAATTCCTGTGGGAGAGAGAGGCATCCTCAGAGTTTGGACATTTAAAGTCTGAGTCCTCTGGAGGTCTTATTCACAGCTGACTGTAATAACTAGAGAATTACTTCTATTTCAGTCGGTTTTGGTCAGGCTTCTGACATACTGCATACATGAACAATAATTCTAACTGAAAGTCATGAACATTAATTCTAACTAAAACTTTGCTCCTTTAAAACCTATTTTCAGGCAAGCTACCCCATGGAATGTAATGGAGCTGTTTGGGTGGGAACCTCCCAAACCTCATACAAGAGCTAAGGGATTTCTGTTGATCATAGTAAAAGCACTCAAGAACTGTGTGTATCCAGAGAGGATGGGATGCTCTGCTCTACCAGTACTGCAGAAGGCAGCAGTTTGAGTAGGCTCCTTTTTGAGATGCTTTCATTCTGCTCTGCTTGATTGGCTTACCTTGTGTCCTGGTTTTGGCTGGGATAGGGTTAATTTTCTTCTTAGTAGCTGGTGCAGTGCTGTGTTTTGGATTTAGTGTGAGAATAATGTTGATAATACACTGATGTTTTAGTTGTTGCTAAGTAGCGCTTATCCTAAGTCAAGGATTTTTCAGTTTCCCATGCTCTGCCAGCAAGCAGGTGTGCAAGAAGCTGGGAGGGAGCATAGCCGGGGCAGCTGACCTGAACTAGCCAAAGGGGTATTCCATACCATGGAACATCATGCCCAGTATATAAACCCGGGGGAGTTGGCTGGGAGGGGTGGATCACTCCTGGGGCATTGGTCAGCAAGTGGTGAACAATTGCATTGTGCATCACTTGTCTTTTCGTGGGGTTTATTTCTCTCTCTTTTTTTTTTGTTATATTCCTTTTCATTACTATTATTATTATTTCATTATTACTATTATTGTTAGTATTATATTTTATTTTACTTTAGTCATTAAACTGTTCTTATCTCAACCCGTAAGTTTTACTTTTTTTTCCCCGATCCTCCTCCCCATCCCACTGGGAGGGGGGAGGAGTGAGTGGCTGTGTGGTGCTTAGTTGCTGGCTGGGGTTAAACCACAACACCTTGTCTGTGTATTGCCACACACCGTTTTGAAGATCAGTTTGCATAGTTGCTTTCTTCCTGTTCCCCATTATTGCTCACACTGTTTTTCACCAGCTTTGAGGCAACTCTCTTTCCTCCTTGGCATTAATTGAATAAACAGAGTTCTTTAAGGATCTATCTCTCTAGCCAAACTTGGAACAAACTATGAGTTGGGAGACAGAATAATTAGTACCTTCTGCAACTACAGAAATGATAGCAATGGACAAAGCTGCCCTGATTGATAGAAACAGAGATTTTGGACTCAGGTTCTTTTAACTGCTGTTTCACTGTCTAAGCAAATGTTTGGTTGTCTCTTGTTTTCTGGTGTATATCAAAACAGAATAAAAGTAAGAAAAAATAACTTCTGTTCCAGGACTGTTTAAGTTGACAGAAGATTTTTCTACAAGCAGGTTGTTTTTGTAGGTAAAATACGCACAGATGAGCTCTTCAACTTATATTCACAGGGTCTGCTTATTGCTTTAAGCCCCAGTTTGCATTAGCTATTATTGGTGCCAGGTGCCTAGAGAGAAAACGCAACTTTCCCCTCATGATTCTTATAGAGGCAGGATGACAGACTAGGAACAAACCACTCCACCTCTGTTCCCACAGAGGTTCTGGGGTTTTGGAGGAATAACTTTGGAGCAGCTAACAGTCATCCACAGTGGAAAAAGAAACATACTCATAAACCCAAAAAAACAGGGCAGCTCTCCTAGTCTCAACGGGTGGTAGCAGGAGGTGGCTCTAAAAGGAAGTCAAATGCTTTAGTTTATTGCAAGAAGTCCTTTTAACTTCACGCTAAACTGGGATGGAGACATATACCTAACTGAAGCTGCAGGGCTCTACATTTAGAACAATCTTTGATGAAAGGAAACCAAATCCCAAGCTCATTGAAGTCAATGGCAACATTCCCACTGACTTCAATGGGAACAGGAGGTAGCCCATGGTCATTACAGAATTGCTAAGAAGCTAAATTTATTTAAATCCAGATATGACAAACTTCTGTTTGTGATGGCTTCTCATAGAAGAGATTCCGGTAATAATAAGAGCTGACTTGGGTATTTCCATTCTAGCAAAAATATTAGACAACTAGTCTACTTAGCTCAAAATGTGCTTAAGTCATTAAAAAAACCAGGATACCATACCCAGTTTATAAAGCACAGATTCTTAATGAAGCCACTCTTGAAGGAACTTGGACTGATTTTCAGGGAGACTACTGGTTGCTAGAAAGCTCAGGCATGAATCTAGAGAGGTTTTTGTTGCAAAATTTATAATATTGTCCTGGTTTCAGCTAGGACAGAGTTAATTTTCTTCCTAGTAGCTGGTATAGTGCTGTGTTTAGGATTTAGTAAGAAAATAATGTTGATAACACACTGATGTTTTTAGTTGTTGCTAAGTAGTGTTTATACTAAGTCAAGGATTTTTCAGCTTCTCATGCCCAGCCAGCAAGAAGGCTGGAGGGGCACAAGAAGCTGGGAGGGGACACCGCCAGGACAGCTGACCCAAACTGGCCAAAGAGCTATTCCATACCATATGATATCATGCCCAGTATATCAACTGGGGGAGCTGGCTGGGAGGGGTGGATCGCTGCTCGGGAACTAACTGGGCATCGGTCAACGAGTGGTGAGCAATTGCATTGTGCACCACTTGCTTTGTATAGTTTAATTCTTTTAGTATTACTATTGTCATATTATTGTTATCATTATCATTGTTTTTCATTCCTTTCTGTCCTATTAAACTGTCTTTATCTCAACTCACAAGGGTTTTTTTCCTGATTCTCTCCCCCATCCCAGGGGTGGGGGGGCAGTGAGCGAGCGGCTGTGTGGTGCTTAGTTGCCAGCTGGGGTTAAACCACGACAAATATTTAAGAACCTGAACACAGTAGTTTGTTGTTGCTATTTGCACACAACTCTGTTGCTGCTTTGTTGTTGCTGCTGGCTTTGAAAGATGCATGTAAACAATGGGAAAAGATTCACAACTTCTAATTAAGAGACTCGTTAAGATTAAAAGCAGCAAAAGTTCACATTCAGTGTCCCTGAAAGGATGGACAGCCTAGTCCCTCTCTGTTTGCACAGGCTGTAGAAGGCACAGTGTGTGATGTAACTTGCCTAGAGCACCCATTTCTAGTTTGACACATAAGCAGCCTAGTGGCAAACCACCCTCAGTGATGACATGATAGAGTCCATAAAAAGTTCAATAGATAGTAAAGCTCTTGAAAAAGTGGGAATCCTTCCTGAAAAGATGTCATAAGGACTTCTATGCAATCCATAGAAACAGCTCCTTTCTGGGTTTCAGGGGGTTTTTTTGTGAGCTTTTAAATTTCTCATACATTTCCCCAGCCAAAGTATAGATTAAAGTAATTTCAGTACTGCAATTTGAGGGATGCCATAACATTAAATTACACCCACTTAAATAATTACATCTCTTTAGCTACAAATGATAAAATAAACGTATCATATTTAGTCTGTGTACTTTGCATGCAGTCATATAGCAGTTTACATGCAGAGCCTTTCCCAAAGTAGCAGAGGGAAAAAAGTCCTTCTGGAAATCTTTACCATTACACTAACATATTTGATTGTGGGAAACAATAATTCAAATGAGGCAAAGGTTATGGTAGAAAAATAAATTAAATCAAATGGGTATAAAAGCTATAGCTAGAAGGACAAGTTTCAATCAGTGTACTTTATTCTCATTCTTAACCTCAATTAATTGTTAAGAGCAACATGACTGTTAATTTATATCTTCTGTTGGCTTTATATCTTCTTTTTGCATACTTGCCCTCTCAGATCATATACAGCTAATGGAACTTTATTTTTAGTATCTTTATTTGAGTGGGCTATAACATACACAGAAAATATATGACATAAGGGGGAAGCAGAAGCTGTAGCAGGGGGTAAAAAAGAGAATAATTCTTCAGACAAAAAAACCCCAACTCTACAACAGGCAGTGAAGTCTTTTCCTCACATTTCATTATTTGGCCCAGGGAAAGGAAAGAATATCTTTAGTCTTTTAAGAGCTAACCAAAACACCATCAGGAATCCCACCTGTTGATATTTTAATCCACAGCACAGGATATATTTGTCCCTGGCCCTCCTGGATGTCCAGTTCATGGAAGATACCAGCTGTAGTTGCCTTTACCTCAGAAGCCAGGGCTCTTCTGTCCAGATTGCTGTTGCTCATGCTTTGTGAGTTGCAGCCCACCCTGAAGGTGGTTATGCATATCTTCACAAATAGCTCTCCTGCTCCTTTCTGGCTGCTCCACACCTGGCTGCGTTGTAAAATATATTTGAAGATATATTGGAAAAGAAAAGAAAGAGAACACGGGAATGGTGGTAGTCGTTTAGTCCTTGGGGGCAGTTCACTCCCCTTGCATACGGCGATGTTAGAGATATGTTACAGTCTAAATGCAGCTCTGAATTTGGATCTGAATTTCAATCAGGCCAAAATCCAGTTTACATAAATATTTGTGCTTGGCTCATTTTAGAGATAGACCTTGCTGCTGAAATTTAGGATGAAAATTTGAGTCCATTTCCTCAAAACTGCCTTTGGCTTTTGCCATTCCAGTCTGGGGCGACACCTGTTTTAGGACCCACAGCCCCAGGCAACTGACCCAAATCTGCACCATCCACAGGGTCGATTCTGCCAGATTTTCTCCAAGCACACCTCCAGGATTAGGCTATGCACAAAACCAGCTGGAGCGATGCGCTTCTGCCCTTTCTCCCACGTTTAGATCAGCAAAGCTTTGAGAAAGACACAGCTTTGTTCCTTGCCCAAAGGGGGATGGCAACTCAAAGCAGCCACAAAGGAACTGAAACAGGGGGCACTGAAGGCAGCTTCAACTTATGTGTTAGTTATATGCATGCTAGTTAAATATCCGTCGGGAGAGTGAGAAGGAGAGCAGGCATGACTGTAGCTCGGCAGTTAGACGCTGCCCCGGGAGGTTGGGGTGCAGTCCCACAGCAAGCAGGGCATGGCTGTTCACAGCAGCTATGAAGCTGACAGGACTATCGGATGCAATCAGCAGCTGACAGGGTACTGGGGAATATATTTCATCCTGGGAATAACCACATGGCCCTGTTTCCAAAGCCAAGTGAAAAAACAATAATAACAAAAAAAGGCTGAATATTTCCCTTTGTTCCCCTTCCCCAAGGTTTTAAACTCATGGGATTGAAAAAGAAAAGATAAACTGATTTGTTCTAAAGAAGAATGAAAGCAGCATTTGAAAAGCTGGCTTCTCCTGTCTCCTGAAGTCTGCCCAGCTCTGCTCAATGTCCCGGAAACTACGTCTCTCTGCAAGAATGGGAGTGACTGGGCAGGAGAAGAATAGACACATCTACCAAATCAGGCAGACTGGGGATGAATATGTCTAAAATTGCCAGCAGCATGTCTTCCCAGGAAAATGGTGGAATGCTCAAACCGTGGGTGCAGAGGGGAGGGAAGGTGCCTCATCACAAAAGCCCCCTTCGGTGGGGCACGAGCAAGGTGACATCCTCTGAAAATACCTACCCTGAGGATCTTAATGGAGCTCGGGCAGGAGAAGAGCCCAGGAGCTGGCAGCCAGCAGGGCTCAGGCAATGCTGATGCTCACAGCACTAGGAAGCAGCCCAGCAGCAGCTCTGGGAATGGCAGCAGACACTGCCCACTGGATTGAAGAAGCCAGGCTTTTGAAAGCCTAGCACTGATGTTTGGTGACCAACTAAAACATCATCTAAAAGTATGATCTTAAAGAAAAAGTTGTAAATGCCTATAGTATAGTCAATTTAGGATTTTAAAGAAGGCAGTGTTGTGGTTCTAAAAATCTATGTTTTTCAACAGAACTCAGTGTCTTTTGTCGGGTGTCCTCAGTGCACTTCACAGAGCCCTTCTCTGCTTCACAGCATATCTAGACACAGGGTAATTATTACTATATATTGTGACTGCTGCACTAAGAAGCAGAGAAACGTTCATCACAGAATTTATGCAGCTTAGCGCCAGGAACAGGACATACTGATCCCTTATTTTAACAATAGTCTCACTCTCTTTCTACAGGTAGCATTCCTCAATAATAATCTTTAGTTACATTTTTAGGATTGTGACTTCAGTCAGCCTAATGCCATTATATCTATTGTAAAAAAGTATCTTGGATTTGTGTGATTATATAGGCACACACCAGACCTCACACTGGTTTGTTCCTGCTATAGGCCAGGGATATAGATACTAGATACAGATACTATAGGCATGGACACAACTAAAAGCAGAAGCCTGAGGAAATACATCATAGCACCAGAAAACATACTGCATGTGTCTCAAATCTCGTCTTTCTTGGGCAGTCAGTCTAGTATCTCTCAAATACACATTAAATTTGGTCTAAAAGACTGCAAAGCAAAGAGATGTGCTGCTGCTAGCACTCCTGCCAGGGTCCCAGCCACGTCAGGATTGCTTGACTCCATGTACAATAACTCTCACAGGCTGCTGCCAGGAAGCTCGGCATTAACACACAGCTGTGGAGAATCTATATGGTTATTACTGTATGGAGAAGAAATGGGAGAGCCAATGTGATCAATGTGTCTGTTCCCCTCTGACATGTTTGTGTGACCTAGCACACCCCCATTCGCAAAGGTTGTGCCACTTGTGAATTCAATCATGGAATTACACAGCGTACAGTGTAGTCTCTCCCTGGAGTGTATTTTCCTTTCAATTTCTAGACATAGTTCACACTGTCCTTAAAATTCCTTTCATAAAGACATGTGCGTAACATGAGGAGGTGATAGATGTTACATATTGGGATAATTCCTCCTATATCATGCCTTGCTTCTTCATTCTTGTTGGACCAAAGATGGGTACATAATACTGGAGCTCAGCAGACACTTTTTGCTGTGATCTCATTTTAAACTTTCCTCTGAGCTGCTCAGATACCAGTTGGTGTCCATATCATTTTGGACACCTTTAACCATCACCAGTTAATCATTCATTTTCAGGTGCAACTGTGGAGTTTTCTCATCCTTTTCCACTCAACTCTAAGATTCACAGTGTGTGAGGCTGGGCTTAGACTTTCTGTGGGCTCTCACAGGGTTCTTTCCAGCAGCTTATTCTGATTCTGCAAGGGGATGAAGGACGGCCCAGACCTTTTGAATCATGTCCTAGTGCTCTACACTGTGAAGGTCCCATCACCATGGATCCTGTGGGTACGTGGTGCACAGTACCCACGCAGGTCTGTCGTGGTTTAAGCCCAGCTGGCAGCAAAGAACCACGCAGCAGCTCGCTCACTCCTCACCCCCGGTGGGATGGGGAGGAGAAAATACAGCAAAAAAAGCTCGTGGGTCGAGACAAGGACAGGGAGGGATCACTCACCACTTATGGTCACAGGCAAAACAGACTCGATTTTGGGGAAAAATAAACCAATTTAATTTGTTAACAACCAAATCAGAGTAGAAAGATAAGAAATAGAACCATACCATAAAAACACACCTTCCCCCCACCCCTCCTTTCCTCCCAGGCTCAGCTTTGCTCTCGATACCTCTACCTCCTCCCCCTCAGCGGCCCAGGGGGACGGGAATGGGGGTTGCGGTCCGTTTGTCCCACATTGTCTCTGCCGCTCCTTCCATGGGGGAGGACTCCTCACACTCTTCCCCGGCTCCAGCGTGGGGTCCTTCCCACGGGGGTCAGCCCTCCATGAGCTTCTCCAACTCAAGTCCTTTCCATGCACTGCAGTCCTCCACAAACTGCTCCAGCGTGGGCTTTACCACAGAGTCAGAGCCTTTTCTGGGCCCAGCTACTGGCTCCAGCATGGGGTCCTCCATGGGCTGCAGAGGAATCTCTGCTCCACCGTTAACCTCCATGGGCGGCAGCGGGACAGCCTGTCATCTCGCCATGGGTTGCAGGGGAATCTCTGCTTCAGCGCACCTCCTCCCTTGCCTTCTTCAATGACCTCGGTGCGTGCATGGCTGTTTCTCTCACATCCCACTGCTCTCCTCACTGTAGCTCCTCTTCTCCTTCTCCCATCTTCTTCCTCTCCTCCTTTTTTTTTTACTGTAGCTCTTCTTCTTCCTCTTTTTCTTCTTCCTCCTTCATCTTACCCTCTCCCCTCAGGAGTCTTTTTCCCCTTCTTAAATATGCTGTCATAGAAGTGCTACCACCATCGCTGATGGGCTTGGCCTTGGGCAGAGGCAGGTCTGAGTTGGAGTCAGGGAAGCTTCTAGTAGCTTCTCACAGGAGCCACCCCTGTAGCCCCTCCCTCGCTACACAAACCCAACACAAGGTCTTACTCATTATACTTGAAATATGCACATACTTGTCTCCAGCTTCTTGGTTGCCTATAGTTAAGAGCATGTATTTTGAGCATAACATCTCAGACTCAGACTGCCTAAGAGAGCCTTACAGGAAGATGCACTCCAAAGTTACAGCTTAACAAGGGTTATCCCATGACGTGTACCACCCTGCTTCCTTCATGCGTTCAAGAAGATGCTTAGACAACTGTACATAGGAGGATCAAACAAAATGTGTCTTGAAAAGTCATTAACACTGCTCAAAGGAAGTCTAAGTAGGCAGAAAATAGAAGCA
Organism: Gymnogyps californianus; assembly: GCF_018139145.2. Lineage (NCBI taxonomy): Eukaryota > Metazoa > Chordata > Aves > Accipitriformes > Cathartidae > Gymnogyps > Gymnogyps californianus. The sequence goes on from NC_059472.1 coordinate 134,055,585, forward strand.
GATTTGAGAAATCACCTGTTCAGCAAGAAGCAGTTTTTTCCAAAATTCCTGACTCAACTTGCCATGTGAGTTAGGGCTTTGCTTTACATTCATTTGTGAGGGCTTGGTGCATGCAGCCTATACCTGTTCTGGCCTGTCCCTTCATTGAACCCCTAAGGTTAATATGGGGCATAAGGACTGGGCTGATGTTTCTTTGCTTGGTAATAAGAACCATGACCTTATGCTTATAAGCAGTGAGAGTCTTGAGATAACTTCCTTCCAAATCCCCTGAAGCCTCATCTGAGACTGTTCAGTTGTTATCCCTTACACAAGTGCAGTATTTATTGATATTTTTGTGTTCTTTGCAATCTATATTCAAATCACAACAGCCAACACATCTACCAGGGTAAAGGAAAGGTCTCGTTCCTGTGCAAGGATTTTTACACAACTCAAACTGTTCTCTGTTTTGTGAAGGTCATTGAAAAACAGGGAGCGAGTAAGAAAAAAAAAACCACAAGGAAACTACAGGATATGATTCATAAAAATCCCACATCTCCTCTATATGCTCATACAGTCTTCTTTGAAAAAATAAATAAAAGTTTTTGTTCTTTAGCAATGTTCCAGTAAGTAATACACATGCCAGAGAACAAGCAAGCTCAAAACAATGAGCTAAAATTAGAAGAGGCAGATTCAGCATCTAAAGTCACAAATACACACACACTTACTTTATAGTGTGAAGGCATCTGGAAGAAATATAGTCACATGGATTGTCTGGGTGCTGGCACTAGAACTGTAGCTCAGGAGATTCGTCTGTCAGCTACAAGCTCTTTGTGGATCCTCAAACAACTCCTTTAATCCTATCTATCTGTGAAAAGAGGTAACAACTGGCCTGCTTTTGTGGCTGTTGTGAGGATGAAACCCTGGGTGTTTACAAGGATCTTGGATTTTCATGTTGAGTGCCACTGAAATAAAATTATTTCTTCAATCCACTCAGTTTTAAAAAGTGCTAAAAAAGTAACTTAGTTTGAGCCATTTTGCTATTCAGAGTAAGTCTACTTCCTACTAAAATGGAAGAGAAACAGAGACATAGTGTGCAGTAGTACTGACTGTTTGTCAGCACTTCAGTATTAATACCAATAAAATGTTTTCTGGCGTATTTTTCTCCTAACCTAAAAAAAAAAAAGTTCTGTGCAGCCAGATACTTGCTAGCCATGATCAATTCTCAGTAGACCTTATCAGCTCAATCAATAAACCACTTACATTTCCATGGGAGACATGTTCAGCAACAGCAAGAAACAGCAAGATATACGTAAAAGCCTGAGGAATCATGATTTGTGACCAGGACCACTCCTTCCATATTGTGCCATCAACCAGTAATCAAAGAAAGAGTTACTTACACCTGCAGAGTAGGAAAGGACAGCAATTATAAGTACATGCAAATTTTGACATGACAAAGAGGATTCAGGAGGAGCTATCTGATATCACTCTAGATTTACATCCCCAGTGCAGATACAGGCTCTAAAGGAGGCAACATGAGCTATTGTAGGTCAATAAAGATGGAGAGGTTTTTCAGCATCCAATATTCCTAAAAATTCTGAAGATTTCATTGCAAGGTAATACTACATTGTGATGATGCTTCTCATGAAATAATTTGCTAGACATTTTAAAGGATAACTGGAGTCCACATATTCATTTCTAAAGTTTTTCTGTTCTTTTTACTGTTTACAGATGTTGCAGCTGTTCTTAAACTACATACTCAATTTTCAGTATGAACCCAAAAGCCCACTGCAGGCGGTAGCTCAGAAGGAGCATGGACTGGTTCCTTCTGGCTAAGGTGGCAGAAACAGAACTGCTACACATCAGATCTAGTGACAGACAATACGCATTTGCATTTTGGCTAACATCATACATATTTATATAAGATGATTTTGAAGGGAGGAGGAGAGGTGGCTGAGAATGAGAGAAATCAATTGCAGAATCAGTTTTGCTTTAGTTTCCTAAGAATCAGTTATTATTTTTCCTGCCGCATTTGGTAGCTAGAACAAGGACTCATCTAATTTATCCCTGCTCATAGACCAAATTAATTACAACAAGACTAGATTAATTATAGACTCTACACTAGATTAACTATAGATGTTCCAATAAGATTCTCAAGACTAGATTATCTAAAATACTGAGAAAAATGTTAGACCTTTACTGGTTGTGTTGCCCGACATAGCCAAAGTTGGAGAGCAGAATTTAGACAATGAAAGGCAAGAGAAGTTGAGAAGAAGTTATTACAAATGACCCCAGTTATGTTCATACCCTTTGTTATTTTGTAGAGTCTGTGCATGTAGCTAGGCTGGGCCTCTCTCACAGTTAAGATCAGGTACTGTGAATATGGAAAGTGAACCTGTACTGATTTGAGGGAACATACATATTTGTAATGCATGCTTTTACCTTGATTGATTGATTGATTGATTGATGGATATTTTGTTTTGATAACACTTAATAACTTTAGCACAGAGTAATATTTAATTACGTTAGACAGTTAAAGAACAATGCATTCAAATGCTATAATGATCTGAATGATGTAAAATGATGTTGCTTGTACGTAAAATATACCACAAAAGAGGTAATCTGGGATCTTATCAGCAATACTCTATTTAGTTCTTAATAATCTATGAAGACATTAATGTGGCAGTCATAACAGGCTGGGTATTTTTCAGTGATATGTGGACAGAGAAGTTCAGCCTGAAGCAGCATACAAGCTAAGGGTAGTAAATAAGCTAAAGTTTGCACAAAATCCTGGACCCATGCCCTTACTCAGCTTCTAGTAAAGTACAGAACTTCATTTTGGGTTTTCACTGAACCTGCTCCCTTTTATAGGCAAGTGCAGAAAAGGATGTAACAAGAATCCTGAAACTCTATTTTCCCAGTCTCCAGGAGGCCTGTATGAATGAAGTATTGTACCCAGGCCACTGTGATAGCAAAGGGAAAAATAAAACCCTTCTCTGTTAAAAAAAAAGAAAAGAAGTATCTCAATAGCATGCTGAAACCATAATTTTAACATCATCTTCCCCTCATTTGGCAGGGAAAAGAGGCAGAAATAAGGAAGAAGAGCAATGGCTCAACACATACTCATTCAGTTTTTCTCTCACTATTTACCCTTTCTGACAAGGAGCCATCCAACTCTTGCTACTCCTTTCAAAGCTGCCAGTGGAAAGAAAGATTTTTCCTGGGGAGGAGGATCTCCAGGGGAAGCAGTGAAAAAGCATGAGAGAAGAAATCTGGAAGAATTCACTCCCACCCACCTACAGGAGATTCCTAGAAGCATTGTTAGCTCGAAGATTTCCAAAAACCCACTCCACTTCTCAAAGACAGGGTCATTTCTGTGGCAGGTTGATTTTAAAGCAGCAACGGTGTCTAGCTGGAACCTCTCACAAGGTTGGAATGTTAGAAGTAGTCCCAGGAGAGAGGGTTTAATGTACAAAATGCAGGTGAGGCAGCCAGAAAGACACGATGAATGCAATTTATCACAGAGCTCTGCAATTTATCACAATGGAATCACAGGAAACAAGCAAAGCAGAGAAGCAGATAGATAGACTGGATAGATTAAGCTCCTCTGGGCATGGAACTCCTTTGAAATATGCCAAGGAAATTACATGTTACATGTCCAAATTTTCAAACAATATTTTATTGATTGGAATGGAGCTATGGTTTTCTGGGGCTGGGGTCCTTTTCCCCAGAAAGGAAAAAGATGTGTTATTCTGAAGAATGAAATAAAGCTAAGATTATAGGATGCTGTTTTGCTTCATTTTGGTTTTAAACCACCTCTGGAGCAGCTCTGGATAGGTGCCAGGAGGTAGGGATTTGCATGTGGAAATCAAGTGCCTGTACTTCCCAGCTACCCTTCTGCCTGCTCAGCTTTCAAGTTTAGGTGCACGAAGCTCCACACACAGGAGCAATTTCAGAGGCCTAAATCTGTGAGCTGCTTTTGACGATGTGCAAGTGATCAAAGTGTGCTTGCAGCAAACACGCTCTTTCCTCACTCCACTGCTTTTGCACAGTGCCTTTCTCAAAACAGGTCTGTTGTATCAGCATAACAACTCCAAGTTTTACAGCAGCAGGGCTGGCGCAATACCATGGTCCAGAGTATTGCTGCAGCGTGCTGGATATTCCCCACCTCCCACAAAGTAGGGGCCTTACAGCTTTCAAAACAGCGCATGTACTATTTAAATTGTTTCACTGGGAGGAGAATTATGTGTTCTGCAATGCCTCAGGACAATGAGCCAAAGGAACTATAGAATATGAGCTTGGTGTTAAAGCTGGAGCTCTGCAATGCTCTGCTTTGTGTGCGTTTTAGCCTGCTATGTAACATTACTTTTACATTAACATTTGTGGTTCCTTTTTTATGCACTCCAGCTTCACCATGCTCTGCCCTTTATATTTTAACAGTCAGATTCCTATGATCCAACGAGGGTGGCATGTTCAAAGCGCCACTTCTTTTTAGTGCCGATTAAAAAAAAAAAAGGGCAAAAGAAAAGCTCAGAGAATCAAACAAGCTTACCTCAAATAGCTTTTATTAACACTAGGACAAGACTATAGCCAAAGAATTATACAAAACACAAAACAAAAGGGATTTTAACAACTCGGTTGAAGACTATTTCACGCCAATTCAATGCTCGTATATCTATAATCAACAAAGTTTTGGAGCACAATATTACTTAACATTACTCATTGGATACTTTCAGATACAAAAATGTATCAGGAATAACAACAATGGTTCCTTTTACTCTTATGGAAATATTACTATTGACCTTTAAAAATGTTGCCCTTTGGGTCGGTCCCACTGATGCTTTATCCCTTAGAATCTGATCTGCCTGGAAAGACAAATTACAGATAAACTTTTAGTGCTCTGAGCCAAAGGACTGTTTTTTATCATAGAAACAGATAGCAACATCAATTTCCCAAGAAAAAAATAGACATTTCAGCTGTGCATCCCTAGACCAAAAAGTCAGTGTTGTAAAAACCCACGGCAATAAGTTTGCTTTGAAAGCTTTAGTTATGACTTCACCAGGTATTGCTTTATGCTTTCCTACTGCATCCTAACTTGGAATATTAAGCCAATCAAGAAATTTAAAATAGCGGTAAACTAGGCAGCAAGAGACACGAGTATGAACCCGTTCCCATAACACATGACATATACACCCTCCTAAAGCCAATAGAATATATCCACTACTGTCAATGCTCTTTCAGACAGACTTTTCTAGAAGCAGAACTGGCACTTTGTATCAGAAACAGGGATATGTGGCCAAGTTCAGATCTGTATCTGCACTTTTTTTACGGTTTGTGTGTGGCTGAGTGCAAAGTTAAGGTTTCCTCTCTAGCTGCCTACCAGATCTTACCCGAAGCCTGTTAGAGAAGGGATTTCAGTGGTCTTTGAATCAGGGCATCCTATGGCTCTGCTATTGCAAATATGCCTCTGGCCATGCAGGAGTACCATCGGGAAGGGGATAATGTATGGAGATCTTAGCATAGAATCACTCTCACTGCACAGTACCAGTGCCACTGGTTTCATGCGTCACTTGCCTTTAGACCATCTACGCAGGAGCATGTCTTCCTTATAAATTACAGCCCAACTCACAGTGTGCTAATTAACATCTGAATAGTAGTATCTTTGATGGCGCAGAACAATTTATATTTTGCTATAAACTATTCTAATATGCTGAACCACAGAGCATGGCACTAGAGCAGGATGAAGGATTGTGTAGAAGAGAGATAATTAATCATTGCTGGAATGTCCTTTTTGGTCTTCGCTCTCTGTGGTGTGTTATTTGCTAGAGACTAAAACTGAGCTAGTAACAAGATGTCATGGGACAAAAACCTTTTGGATCAAGTGAAAATATTACATTGTTAAAATCAAAATGGGTCCCTTTTGAGGTTAGAGAGGAATGCGAGTTTCACAATTTCTTTTTTTAACAATCAGCAGACAGCCAGCTAAATCGTACTCATAAAATACCACTCCAGTTTGGATCTGTCACAAAAATGAAGCATTTAATTGCTGCTAGAAGTGACAAAGATAAGCTAGTCTCATTCCCACACCAAGGGCAGGGGCATCTGTCAGAAAAGACAGACTTTTTTTGGTGATTTTCTATGTGCTACAAAGGTGAATTCGATTATAGGTAAAAAAAGAAAGCAAGTGACACGACAAAGTAAAAGCTTAAATGATAATTAAGAACCCAAACTCCTCCAAATCCAGGATGAAAAGCAGGTAGCAGAAGCTTGATTTAAGAGAAATTCTTTCCCAGCAGGTTCCCCCCCACGTACATACTCTGTTTTACTTCCATATGGAGTCTGTAAAAAAAAAAAAAAAAAGTACAATGGTTCACAAAGCTCTATTGTGACCTTTTAAAATAAAAAAACTATGCACTGCTACACTTCTGGAAAGGCCACTATTGGGAAAAAAAAAAAAATTACAAAAATCTCCCGTATCAGTCATGTTATGAAGTGTCTGCTGGGGACTGATAGCTTCTCGGGCAAATGCACAGCATACACATCAGGGCAGCACACCTGGCTGCTGCTGCTTAGGACAAAAAAATTGTACAGCGAGGTTCATGTCTGCATGCGTGTGGGCATGCCTGTGGGACAGAGGGGGCGTTTGTCAAAGAATAAAAGCTCACTGAGCACCTCCTTGCCCCTGCGAGCTAAGAGAAGTTAGTTGCCTCACAGCCATCAGTGCCTTTGGAAAAGTTCCCTCTAATTCTTCGTCCCAGACACATTACCCCCAAAGTGTCCTGCTGTCTGTCTACACAAATTAGTCAGTCTCTACATTCTTGTTCTCTACAGGACCTCTGGTGTTGGCTGCAGCAAAACCTTTCTAATATTTCATCTCCGGTTATGACTCTCAGCTTTTTAGGGAGGCTGCACTTAGATAAGACACCAACTCAAATACCACATACTCTAGAGAGGGATTCATTTTGCCACTTTAATTCAGCTGGCAGCATGTTGTTGACTTTTTTTGCAAAGTAAAGAAATAGTCATCTTTGTTTGCATAACAGCTGTTTATATTTTCTTTTTCTTTTATGATGTTTATTTAAGATAGCTTAATGATTTTATTTCCCTCAGATTATCTTGCCTGGAATTAGTTACGTCATTTTCACTGAAAGTAAAATTAGGAAGATACATAATTAAAAAAGGGACTAATTCTGTCATCTTTACACTGGCAAAATTCCCATGAACTTTGATTACTCGCTGGGAATTTTTCCTGAAAAAGGATCATATAATCAAGCACTTCATTGCTGCAGATTATATTAAAGCCGAATGAGCACGTACAGAATTCCTGCACACAGAGTCCAAAAAATGAAGTGCAAGACACTCTTAGGTTTTAGCAGTTCTGAGAATTACTGTTCATCATTGTTCCCAGCCCAGGTAAAAGCATTAAGCTGGATAAAAATCATTATTTCTTGATATCCTGAGTCATATCTCTTGTTAGTTTTCAGTTTCTACTATGAATTTAAGGACCTAAGAATACAAGAAAAGTATTTTATGACCTAAGAATACAAGAAAAATACAAGAATACAAGAAAAGCCCCACTGAGCTTAATATTTAGTCCCTAACACCAGGGAAGAATATGAACTGGAGCAAGTATGTTAGTGGTACTTGCTGCTGAGGCATCCCTCGTTCTGGAGGTTGGTGGCTTAGGGACACCTTGATCCAGGGGCAGAGTGCAAATTCCTGCACGCTTCCCTTGCGAGGCAAGGATTTGCTGCTAACGGCAATGGCAGCCTGGGGTGGTGGTGCTGTGGGACGTCCTCCCGCCTGCCCGCAGCCCCCATGCCACCAGCACCAGGCAGAGGGTCACCCTGGCTCTGAGGGCTCTCTGCCACCTCCTCAGCTTCACCTTCTCTATGGAATCACACAGAGAAACCACTATTTCCCCCACCTCATTTATGCATTTCAGCTCATTTTTAGAAGTAATGTAAGCTCAGATGTAGATATTTTGGCAGCCAGCTTGAAATATCTGGGACTTAATTTTCAGAGGTGTCAATCTCCCTAGCCTAAGCTGAGGTCCATGGGAGACATGAGACTGTGATGTCTCTTCAAAAACAGCGCCTAAGCCTCTGAATTTGGACATTAGAAACAGAAACATGCAATTGGTGCATCTTTCTGAAATTCTTGGAATTTGTTGTTGAATCCAGCTAAAACTGGGCATTTTTAAGAGTGTCTATGTGAATATTTCCCTGGAAGTATGTCTAAAATTGCTGGGAGATATTTTAACTGTAATCCATGGGGAGCTATTGATGGTAATAAAAAATACTGTGAGAAGAAAACAGCAGCAAGTGAAACTGCCCTCTCAGAAAGCCCAGGTCTGCTTTGAAGGAAGTGTTGATATTCACCATAAGCCTCAATCATTTCCCAGAGGGCTGTACGGTGCCTTGTAATGACATAATCAAAAAGTAATGGTGTTCTGGACTTAAAGGAAAAAGAAAGCAGGGCCTGATCCGTCTCCCATTGAAATCAAAGAGGATTTTGCGATTGACTTCAGTGAGAACAGAGCTCTGGACACAATCTGTGTGCAGTTTATTTGCACATTTGCTTATCCAAATGCTCCTAACTTTAACCAATAGCGTGTCTAGATGTCTGTCTGGGAGTACGCCTGTACAAATGCATAAGTGTGAGTTTATAATGTGGTTTAATTCAAATTATTCTGGCATTTTAAAAGCATTTCCAGCTACAAAGGACAGCTTTAGCTGATTTCCACCCCAGAATATAGACTTTAATTGGTAAAGTTTGTAACTCACATTTCAGGCTGCAATTCATATTCAATTTCATGCAAGCTAAGGACATAAGCAGATTTTGTATTTGTGAGGTTAATTTTAAAATGATCTTACTATGCAGTCAATTAAAATGTTGCAGCCATTATTTCAAAATGTGAAAAGCTCTACAAATTACCCAACTCATCAGCTATGGTCTTTGGTTTCCTTGAAGGGAAATTTCTTTGATGACCACAAGAAAATTGCAGTAAATGGCAAGTAAGATTGCCATCACAAGTCTGCTGAAAATGCAGGATGAACTCCTGATTGCTTTATTCATGTGAACAACCCCTTCAGAACAGCCCAAAGTCAGGCAAGGTGGCTTACACCAGGAGTTAATTTAGCCTGCTGGGACTCTTTGCATTACTAAAATGAGCATGATTTTGGCTTGTAAATGGGGGGTAGAATTTTATTTCACTTTCTGACGGGCATACATCCATTTTAGAGTAAGCCTTTCAGAATAAAAGTTTACTTCACGTTATAGGAAATGACATTCCTTTTTTAGATTTCCCTTTTCAAAGCATGCCTCAGATTTCTAACTTGTAGCAGAGAGCTTTTGTATAAGTAATAAAAGTCTTTAAAATTAAAATGCTAATCGTAAACAAACCCAAATGCATGAAAGATATAGTCTGACTGCATAACAAAAGAGAATTATATAATTCTATTTGAGTGAAATCTTTCATCTTTGATTTACAGGTTTGAGTCTGCCTATAACTGAAACCATATTGTTCCATATCTTTCATATCATGGCCTTCCCCAAAATCTTGTTTTAATTAAGGTTCCTTTCAGATTTCAGAATAAAAAGCATGACAGTCTTCGCTTATGGCTTTAATATATCTTTTGAGTTTGGAGAATATATAAAAATGAACATCACTTGCTTTTAAAAGCTAAGCCAGCTATCAAATACTGCAAGTTGAATACTTCAAGGTATCTCCCAGGGTTCATTAGGTGAGAAAGTTGTAAACAAAATAAAAGTTGCTGTAGCAGAGTTTTGTTCATTTGAAGTAGTCTTACATACATGCCCTATCTCTTTCTCTGATGGTAAGGCAACACGTGTAACAGTTTAAGCGTTCATTATCAGCTAAAGGCACAACTCTATGTTACGTTCTCAAACATGGAATTAAACAGCTAAAGTCACACTGCAGGGAGATCTTGCTGCATTTTGGGGATCTAAAATAAAGCCTAAACCCTTTGAAGCTTCTTAAGCAACATCAGTTCTCTTGGTGCAGGACTACATAAAAGAATCAGTTCGTATTCACACGACGACCCGTAAAAAACACCCCCAACACAACCTCCACAGAAACACCTGAGCTTCAAATGAGTTGCACGCAGTTACTGAAGATCGCTGCTCTTAGTCAGGACGTAGAAACATTTCAGAACAAACTAAAAACACATTTGAAAAGCCATCCATTTTTCAGAGACTACTTGATCTCTGCTGCACATATGGTGAGAGCTACTGTCAACTACGGAGGGTACAGCACTTTTTTTTAAAGGCAGAAGATCGCTCGTTTCAGAGAATTGTGAATGTGTTTTTATGATAGAAAAGGTTACATGAAATGGAGAGGGATGGCTGGGAAAAGGGAAAAGAAAATAAAGTACCACCAAGCACCGTACTTTGGGGGATTTATAGTACAATAAGAAGTGCTTTCCCTTTAGCTAAAATCCCTCATCGTAATTTACGCACCTTTCACTTATTCAGCTAAGAACTCATTACAGGGGGTTAAAAAATGGCATGTAAAATAAAGGTGGGGTTTTTTTTCATTACACAGAGCAAAGAAAACAAACTCTATTAACAATTTAACACAGTATGAAAAAAATTACCCAGTAAAAAGTGTCAGAAAGTGATTCATGGAGTTTACCGAGTATTTTGCTGGCTGTTGCAATTCTTGTATCTATAATCTATCATGTAGAATTTTGTAATACTCTATTTCACAATTTATGTTGGTGAGTGTGTCAAACAGCATATAAAAAGCATGCTCTAGGCTCTTTCTCCCAAGCCCATTTTACTGTAACTCTAGAATTGTAGCGGTTACATTTAAGGAATCTTTAGGGCCCTTTCAAGTCCATCCAAAGAACAAGTGAAGCTGCTATTCAGAGTTTTGTGCCCAGTGTTTATGTTCCATCTGATCTGTGCCACCCAAGCAGCAGACAAGACATGTCTGAGGGTGTTTTGGGGGGATACACAATGATGTCACCCACAGGAAATATCAGGGAGGACTTGGCACTTCACAAGGCTGGCTCTTCTTCCATGGGCTCGCCAGCAGCTCTGTAAAAATAAACACGCAATCAGAATACGGCACAAGAGTACACAATGACATTGTAGATTTTCATGCATAATCAAAGCTGATTTTTCAGCTCTCTCTGATGTTTATTTGTGTTATTCAGCTATCCATAAATAGAGTTTCTTTCCTAGGAAGTATAAACAAATGTCAAGTGGAAAAACATTTTAGATCCAAGCAATCACTGAAAATGTTCCTGTTTATATTAAAATATGTCAGAATATTTTATAACTTTTTGTCCAGAAATGTACATGCTTTGTGTCAACAGAGTCAAATAATTTCATGAAAAAAATAGCTGTGATACTTTTATTTTACAAGCTTTTGCAACTAAAAATACATGCATTTATTTTTTCAAGTGGGCCGATACCATTAAAGCAGAATAGTTCACTAGTAGCCAAGTAGTCAGCGGTGTTTCTTCTGGGGTTCTTCTTCAGTCCTCTGATTTTTGATTCTGTGCTTTCACAAATGCATTGCCTGCCTGCCTGCAACTTCTGAGACCAAATTCTGAACTCGATCAGCAGATCACTGTCATAGAGAAGGTATCTATTAATAATATCAAATCAGATTATATGTATATCTTTTATTTGAAAGCCTCTGGGAAATATTTAGCTTAGCCAAGATGAGCTCTTTAAAACATCCAGTAAAAAAACAGTGGGGAGATATGCTGAGCTCACGTAACGTGTCGTAATTCCTTGATTCTGACAAGCTACTGCACCTGAGAATTATACTTGCAATTATAAAATGGGAAGCTTCTGAGATCACGGTGAGACCTCACTATTGAAGGGCATAAGAATTTGGACATAAACTATTTTTCACCTCAGTCTGGCAGAATACCATATGACAAATGAGCTTAAGACTTCCTTAAAAATAGTCACTTCAAGCAATTTTGAAATGAGGCGAGAGCAAAAAGTAAATGCAAATTAATAAATGAGATGTTTACCAGTCAAATCTTGTAAGCCAGTCTAATAACTGGCTTCAGTAAAACATCCCTCAGAAAGTACAAACTCATGAGATCCCATGGAAAAAGAAAGTAATTAATGGGGGCTTGCATGGGCTTTGGTAGTTTATTCAGAAAGGAAGCCAGAGAATTTTAAATGAGTCTGGAGTTTATTAAAGTCTTTCCCAATGAAAAATTCAGCAGTGTGTCTTTAAATGATTTTATATAGGTTATTCCTTTATGATTTGGAATGATCACAGCTCGTGTGTTGAAAAACACGTCAGATGAGTGATATATGAAAAAGAAGATATTTTTCAGACTAATCACTTTCCAAAGGGTTATTGACCCTAAAAGATTATTAATCTATAAATCTCAAATCTTTTGTTCCTCACCACACTGTGGAGAATATTTCCTATGTGCAGTAACCACTGCAGCTCCCTCATTCCTGAGAGGTGAGGTGAAGCCCTCTTGCATTCCCTCTTTTTCCCCTCTTGAATTGTTCTGGCTTGCAGGAGAGACGGCACAGTGGCAGCCGGGGTGGGATGGAGCCCAGCCTGCTGCTCAGGCCCTCAGGTGCGATAAAGGATCATGCACAATGTAGGGAATTCATATTGATAGTGTATGTTGCTGTTGTGCTGACCACATGCTTCCACTTTCTCCAGCCACTTTTGGAAGACCTACATGTCCTCTGGCATAATGCAAAACTGCAACAAGCCCTTGTTAAACATCCAAGACCTTATGGGGTTGTCTGGAAGGAGGATAATTTGGAAGCTGGTAACAGTTCAGTTTTTAGGTTCTGCTGTGAGTAAGCAAATGAGAAGAAACAGTTGTCAATAGATTTCAACTGGAGAAAGCAGGAGCAGGAAGGAGTGGAGCTCTGGAAAACCTCTGGAAGTGAAGGTGGGGGGTTGGGTTATTTATAAGGATTTAGGGAAGCAGTACATGCAACAGTCTGTATTTGGCTTCTGGGACTGACATTCTCATGACCATAGTACAATTGAGAGATGATCTTATTCAGGGTTTTAGTCCTGGACAATTTTTCACTGATGAGGGTGCTTCTGAGTGCCAGGACTGACCCTGAGTGCTATATTCTAATATATTCCAATACCTTCCAACAACATGCCAATGTTCTGCATCAGTCAGAGCCTAGGCACCAATAGAAATTTTTATATGCAAGTGCCAGATGCAAGGTCCTTTTTGGAAAAAGAGAGGAGGTTAGGGTGCCCTCGCGAATCCAGCTCTTGTCTCTCACTGGGTACTCTCACAGCCTTCTCAGGTCTTCTTTTGGAAACTTATGTGTATGCTTTAACTTCATTTTATTGGTGTCAGAGAAGTCGCTGTATCTATCCAATGGCTTATCATTAAAAACATACATTTTTATGGGATAACAGCTTAGGCCAGGGTTTTGTGTGAGAGCCAGTAAATTTTTAGGGCCCTTAGTACAGAGAGAAAAACACTGCAGTCCCATAACACTGAGCGGTGAATCAATATATACCCGTTCTGCCGACATCAGAAGTTCTCAAAAAAAGAATCGAGGGGGCAGAGTCTGACAGGCCAAATTTATGTTACTTCAGTTATGTCACTGTTAGTTACATCAGTTCAGTCAGTCTTCCTGTAGCTGACAAGAAGTTGGCATACCAACATAAAACAGGCAAAAAACTCCACGTATTGTATGCTCTGACTGGCTCCTCAGAGATGCAGCTGTGAGCTCGGGTCTGATCCAGGCTGATTCCATGTGGTCAGCAGATTCAGAAAGACACCGATTGGGACTGTAATGATTGTAGAACCACAACTGTGATTTTTCAATAAGGCTTCACTGTGGCTCATTTAAACGGCAGGTTCCTAGGAGCAGAGCCCTCTTGCATTCGCTCTGTTTATTTTGGTGTGCTGGAAAGAGTGCTCACCTATAGTTCTCTATATGTGCAATTCACAGTATGGCAGAATGAAGTAGTCTCTTTGCAGTTAATGCTAAACAAAATGATTCCATTTCAACCTTAAAACAAAAGAAATAGATGAGGCAAAAATCCTACCATATAGATAAAATCTGGCAAAACGTGTGACATCTTAAGTATTGTTCTGTGGCAGTTGAGAATAAATGGCAACCATATTATTTATGAGAATATTATTTAAAATAGATCATATCTACACTTTAAAAAAAAGTTAATATTTAAGAATATAGATAAACCCTGTACATAATCCAAAAAAGTATATGTTTCTCTTACCTTATTTTTTAAATTAGAATTACAGAGATTCCTCATAGCTACATCATCACACACAGAAAAATAAAAATTCAAGGTATGTTTCCAAGTCACAGAAACTACTGAACAAAAGATAGATTTTCTGGCGTGCTATGGCTGTTTTATGCCGTAATCTGTTCCTAATTTAACTCAGCTGTCTCAGGGAAGATCATTGTAATTGAAAAGTGATCCTCTGGTAGCAGAGAGCTGGGGAAAAAGAGGTACATTTCTATACCAAGGAGATGATTCGGAGAGTGTCTAAAGACATCATATAAGAGATCCTGAGTAAGTGTATATCCTAGTAAAAATGGACTTTGCATGGATCAAAGAAAAAGAAACTAAAAGTAAAAACCATCATAGTTTAAGAGCAGAATAAGGTAACTACACGTATACTCTCAAAAGAGGAAGTAAAGTCCAAATAAGGCAAATTAAATAAAATATAAACTCTGGCAAGTTAAATGCAAACCTTCAATGAGGCAGGCCAAACAGAGTCTGAACAGCAACATGTTAAAGGCATACAAAACTAATAATAAAAAGATCTTTCAAAATACATCAGAAGAAATGATCAAAGCATAAAAGGAGCATCAGGGAAGGTAGACCGCAAAAGCAAAATGAACTATTTATATCTGTGTTCACTAGAGAAGTGTCAGGGAGATTTTATTATTTGCAGATGAACTATCTTAAACTGAATCAGCACTAGAACAAAATGATATATTAAACATTGCCAAATTGCTAAGAGCAGATGATATTTGTCCACTGAGTTCTAGGGGAATGCAATTATGATGTTGCTACCGAAATAATTATTGAGCATATTCTACTGCTTAACTCAGCATCCACACAAGAGGCAGAGAAGGTAAGAAATGCAATTCCCCTTTTGGAAACTACCAGAGATACAGTAAGCCTGTATGGGGAAATTGAAAGCAGCTATAATCAGTGACAGAATTAGCAGGCATTTAGGTAATAGTAATTTGGGTAAGAGTTATGTTTTAACACTTACAGAGAAAGCAAGCATTACAAATTTATTAGACGTTTCTGAAGAAAATGAAGGAAGAGAGATCAAGTGATATCCCTGTGCAAAGAAAGTCTTCCAACAATTTTATCCAAATGCTTTGAGGAACCTAGGTTATGAGAGAAGGCCCTCTCATAGATTAACAATCCATCAAAAGTAGGAAACGGATAATAATATTCGTGAATTTTCACCATGGAGGGATTCTCCAGAGCATCTCAAAAAGACTTGGCAGACTACAAGTAGATAGACGTAGGTGATAATGTTTGTTGGTGATACCAAATTACCTATACTAGTCAGTTCTAAAGCCCATAACAGCATTTCTGAGTGGAAAAGAAGGTAAACAAACTAACACACAATACACAAAATAGCAGGGAGGACAGCTTTAATTGTTTACAAATAGTGATGGCTACGACTGAGAGCCTGGAGTTAATGGTAGAAGAGCAGAGAGCAACAGAAACAAGAAAAAATCCCCAACATTAAGCTACTGTGTAAATCCACAGTGTGCCCAACATGTGGAGTCCTGCATACAGTTCTTACTCCATGTCAAAGAAAACTAGAAAAGGCACAGAGCAGGGCAAGAATCATCCGAGGTAAGAAATTATTTTCATACCAGGAGGAATATAGAGTCTTGAGACAGCTGAAGCCTTTAAAACCAGAAATGGGGCAGAGACTATGAGTAAGAAAAGAGCTGCTTTTATTTCTCACGATGCAAGAACTATGTGTTCCCCAGTGAATTTATCAGTTAATAAAATTAGAGCAAAGAAAAAGTGCAATGTCTGATGAGGCTGTGGGATTCACTACCTGATTGCCAAAGGTGTAAGCTGGTTCAAAAAAAGCTTTGAGAATTTTATGCCTGGGTAGGTATCCTGGAGGCTTCTACATCAGATGGGTCAGATACAACTGTTGAGATCTACTGACTCACCAGGGCAAGGCTGGCTCTCAGACTCCTCTGCTCCTGATTCTCTTCCTTATGCACCCACCACCAGGGCCTGAGAGGAAGGTGGGCCAGATAAGGCTGCAGCCTGACCTGGGGAAGCTGTTCTTCAGCTCCTGAGCCTGGCTGTGATTGCAGATCCTGTGGGGTACGTCCAGGTAGGTGCAGGTTACTCAGCACAGCTGAGGTGGATACCCAAATAATGAAATGCTGAGTGAAGCTTTATGAGTTGATACACAAACACAGCAAGCGACCCTAGGTGGTGGCTAGCTATACCCCATGATCCAATCAGTTGCTCTAGTATGTAATAGAATGTATGTAATATAATGCAATGTGACTGAAACTGCTACTGGTAGCTCTGTAACACTAAGAGTAATACCTAAAAATTACACCTTGTTTCCATTTCCATTTGAGTAAAATCTATGCTCAGCTGAATGAGGGCTGTAAAGTCAAATTCGGATAAATGTCATTCTCAAGATTTACTGTTTGCTGTAAAAACAGTAAGTGCAAGAGATTTCCCTCCACACCCTTTTATTTTTCCATTTTAAAAGGAAACATACAGAAGCTCCAATGTATCAGGGACAGCACTGTACTAAATATTTTCATAGCACAATTTCTGAAATGGATGTCTGGCCAAAGCAAAATTCTAATCAGCTAAATCTGTACCTCACATAGGGAATAAGCAGTTATCAACACACAAAAGTTATGGTAGTTAGAAATATTTTATAGGGCATGCCTGTTCCTTTAATTGCATCTGTATTTAAATCTGTGTTAGCATCATTCATGTTTTCTTTCCTATCCACAAACTCTTTTTTCTATATCTGTTCTCTTCTAAAGTCTATAATCAAGTTTCAATTGGACCTTAAAATGCAGAGTTGTGCTTTGGTAAAATAAAACACTAGAAGCATAGCAGCTTTTCACGGTTTTCTTCATTTAGCCTGCCAGAGAAAATCAAATAAAAAAATAATCGGCACTGTCACTTGAAGAAAAGAAAGAAAGAGAGAAGAAAGAAAGAGAAATACTTAAGATGGGCCATAGCCAGGAGCATTTTATCCTGTATTCATCAGTGGTAAATGAGTCAGATATGAGTTGGCCAGGAAAAGAGCTGCTTTACCCAAAATCTGAGTTTAAAGTGAGTCATCTCACTCCAAACACCAATATATCCTCCAACATAACTGGCAAGAGTTTCCCGCAAAGAGACTCTTGCTGCCGCTCTCTTCATCTGGAGGCCTGACCATCCAAAGCTGAAGTCAACAGGATCTCTACCATCAATTCAGTGAAACAGGGTTAGAGGTGCAGGCCAGAATTATCAGCCTGGCTGACCATGGTGGGAACTAAAAGAAAGTAAATCGGCTCTTGGCACAATGAAGGAACCCTTCAGGCTGCCCTCTCAGCCACGGCACTTTCTGCTCTGATCCCGCCCTACCTGTCACAACCAACTTTCCCCAAAAAACACTCAATGCAAAGGCTTGCAACAGGTCTTCAGGAGGTGGCCCCCATCTACAATGGGGGGAGGAGGGGCACATCTACAGTGGCCTCATCAAGAGGGCTTGAGAGCCCAGACAACTCCTCACGTCTCTGCAACCCTGTCGTTCAGCCGTAGAAAGGGGCTGGAGAAGGAGCATTGCATACTTGGTCCTTAATTACAACAAACATAACAAATGTGAAAAAGCAAATTGGACTCATCACTCCATTACTGCAGTTTGTGTCGGTATGTGCCTATGAAATGCACGGTTTGTTTTCGTGAAATGAATGAGATTGTACTGGCATGAAACCAGAGTGTGCAATGTTGAATCAGTCCCTGGATGTATGAACCTGCGCTGGACGTTTATTCGTGCTCAAAGTGCAGGCAGGTCCTCTCAGGTCTCCCCGCAGCTCAGAGGACTCCCGAAATCAGACCTTCAGGGTGACCATTTTTGATTCCATATTCCTCCTTACATTCAGCAGGAAGAAAACAAAGAGAATGATGTCCCGAAGCCTCAGAAAACCTAACTATCAATTTTGGCCCAGTGGGACAGCACTTATATTGTCCTGTCACTCTCTGATGGCAATCTGGCTTCGGGTGACTTCTTTGTGGGTTACGAATGTGGACACAGACTTAGGAACGCATGGGTGCATAGGTTTTTTTTGTGCTGCTGAAAAATCTCTGCAGCACCACAGAAGAAATTTCAAACGAAGCCATTTTTCCACAGAACAATTCATCACAACGGATTCATCCCTATAAGAGTCCAGAACTGATGAAGTGTAATGAATCTGGCAGCCACATGAATTCCACTTGTGTACATTTCAGCACATCCGTTTTTTTCCATTTCTCTCAGCTCCGCCCTGAAATTCTGTTTTCAGAATGGGTGGAAACTGTCACAGGTTATCAGTAGGTAGGTAATAAATACAATAATTAAGTGCAGCGTTAGTCAAAGGGTTATTTTGTTCAAATCATGTAGGATCAGCAGTTGCTCTCAATGGCTGTAGTTTTAAGTGAGTGGAGGCGCAGAACAAATACAATTCTTGTTATTCTGAGCAATGTAAAAATACACAAAATTATCCACACCCTTTTTCAGACAATTTAAAGCTTTGCTTTGTTTGACTGCATTAGTTCCAACACTTTAACTAAAATTCTTTATATTTCAGAGCTATGCACACACGAGCAGGCACCTTTATGTCCCTGGCTAGCAGAAGTGTCTCGTAACTGTCACAAATTTATACGACAAACCTTACACTATTCCTTAGATGAGCACTGATTAACACTCTCACAAATCTAAAATATGTCTGCCGTTCATCATGGATTCTTCCCTAAGCTTTTATGGGTTTGTTTGCAGTAACACTAGCACAACAATAGCCATAGCATATTAAAATATAATTACAATCAGAAAGGTAATTATGTAAATACTGTGAACTTTACTAGCTAGCTCTGCTAGTGTGTCCCTTTGAGCCATGTCTGTTAACTCATTGACAGATGAGCGCTCTCACTGTTGTGGGAGATGTTCACTCCCAAACGCATCCATAGCTTTTAGCACTGCACTATTTCCCCGGATGCCTATCAGTTCAGTTCCGATTAAGAGCCAACGCAGGAGGCAAGAACCGAATCAAACAAGTAGCTGTCAGGACGTAGGAGCCATGGATCCTGCTGGCTCCACTCCCACCACCGCTCTGCCTACCCACAGCTCCCTCCTTTCTCTCCTGTTGTTACACAGCTCTGCTCCACAGGCTGCAGGGAGCTGATGAGTCTCCTTATAAGGGTTTTTTCTCCTTTCCTTCACCCTCCCCTGTTTTCTCTGTGTGATGGAAACCGAATGGTGCCACTGCATTTTGGGTCTTCTTCTACCGGTGAAGGCCAGGAAAGTTTGTCCTTAAAACAAGTAAACAGGGAACTCCAGGAACCTCTGCAGCGGCTTTTCTGATTCCTAACAACTCTTTGAAGAAATACTGTTTTGTAGATGACACAGTATTCAGTAGCTATCAGTCTTTTTCATCTCTAATTGGCAAAAAACCACAACAGCAGTTACTGTATCATTTTCTCAATTTGTGAAACTGAAAGCAATCTTCATTAACATAAAAAGCAGCTGACAAGCTGGAAAAAACAGCATTCTCATTCTTTGCTGGTGTACCTTCACCTTGGTAGACAGAAAATGTTGGCCCTAATCCTGGTCAGGATTGATTTAAGTTTTATACTGGCACCGTTCCATTGCTTCCAGGGAAGTAATTTTTAATGCTTGTCTAATATAATTTAATAATGATTTAAGTCCATCCTTATTAAATTTACCTGACCGTGTGTTAAATACCTTCCTAGAAAATTAAAACTAAACCAGCTTTGAATAGCTTCCAATGAGAAGAATATGGTTGATGACACTTGATCATGTCTATTTTCCTCACAAGGATATTGCACTTTTTATGTAGTGGACAGCATTAGACATGAGGAGAAAACAAGGTTCTTGTACTAATTATGAACCTTAGTAAAGAATTACACATGCCAAAAAAATACCTGCTAGCATAGAATACCTCTGCTTTCAGTGGCCCAGTGAGAGAATTCAAATCCAGGGATGAAAAATTCCGGGTACCTCAATTAGCAGATAATTTTGAAACAACCCTTAGTCTCACTGTCTTCATCTCACTTGACTGGAGCAAAAGCCTTGTTCCCTACAATAATTGCATACGCTTACCTGCTGCCTTCCTGAGGGATACACTGCTCAACATCCACTGAAAGAGAGGCCATAGCAGATACCGTTTCTGTCTCCTCCCTCTCTTGTTTCTGAGACTCAGCCAGAGCACAATCCACTGGCACAGAGTATGGCTCCACTGACTTCCAGTACTTGCCTAAGGAAAACACACATAATAATTTATGGGAATTTTAGCTAGCATGGTGGTACAAGCATAATAATCACTTAGTTCAACACTGAGTGATTATAATTTAAAATCACTGCGGTGTAAGCAGTACAGTTGAAATTTCAGACTGCAGTGAAGAGGTATATTTCTGAACCTAAGAATGCCAAGTTGGAAAGTGCTTTCATTCCAAGGGCTGTGTCACGCCCTTCCCCAGAAGGTAATAAACTGGAGGAGTAACACACAGACTAATGAACGCATACTGTCAGACAGGTTATTGGCTTTATCTACGCAAGGTGAAGGGAGTTCAGGGCAGGGTTAATACCTAGAAGCTCTGATATGGCAGACAGTTGATGCATATACAGCAAATAGGACTAGAAAAATGAACATTGTTGTACAAAGTGCTCACACAGCACTGTCTTGAAAAGGAAAAAAGTCAGAAATGCCAGCTCGGACTGAAGTGATGTTGCCAGAACAATCAGGTTTGTTAGTCCTGGATGTTCTTTCTCCTTCAACCTCAGGGCGTATACTAGAACAATAATTTATTTAAAACTTTCATATATGAACTGGCCGTTGCTGGAAAGCTGCCAGATATCGTAAGGAACAGAGCTTTCTGGTTTGCTGTGTAAAAACACAGCAGTGGATTAAAAGCATGAGTGTTCTCAGCTTTCTGCCTGCAACAGAAGAGACAGTAAGAAGCTTCTCAAGCAACGCAAACAATAATGGCAGGTGACTCTTCGTCAACATATAAAATGGTCTGCTGCTGCAGTGTTACTAAGAAACAGAGGTTGATTAGTGGTAACCAGGTGAACAAGTAAGAATTTACATATGTATTTCTTACGGTCCAGTAATTCACCGAGCAGTCACTAATTGCCAGGTGGATGACACCTGGAAATTAGGAGCTTTGGGAAGGCTGGGAGCTCTGGACCAGAGCTTGTTCAGTGTTTAGCAAGAAGCTTCCAGCAGCTGCTGCAGAGGTTGGATCAGGGTACTTATCTGGGAATTAGATGGAGGGTTTCAACAGCTGTGAAAGAGAGGGGATCAAGTAGGGGACTTTTCCGAAGGCTAAAAGGAGGATTTTGGCAGCTGGGCAGCGGGCTGAGTTGAGGTGCTTATCCAGAGGGTAGCTGGAGGCTTTGACAGCTGGGAGGCCAGGCCAGCGGTGGTGCTGCCTGTGCTGCACAAAGGCTGCTGAAAACTCCCTCTTTGGTAACACAGCCCTCAACAGAGTTTCAGGCTTTTCGAAAGATGAACTTTTCCCTCTAGTGAGAAAGCAGCTGTCAATAAAGCCTGAAAACGTCTTTATTCAGAAACATCATTGCAAGATGAAAGCCCAAGTCAATCTGCAAGAACAACCAGTGAGCATGGCCAGCGTGTTTCTTTGAACTCTAATAGTGTGCACGTTTGAGTAGTTAACAGAATCTTTAAATAACAGGGACCTTCTGGGGATAAAATGTAAAGTGTATTAAGTATCCTACAAAGTTGAGATTAAGTGTTAGGAGGTTGGCTTTACTCCAAAAGCATGAAAGACACAGCTAAAAAGTTATGTACATAACAGTAGGCTCTATGATTGGAGCCTGGCAAATTTTATACAAACAAGACAAAAATATTCTCTATTATTACTGTGCTCAGAGACCATATTCTCTATTCATTAAAAAATACACTAAAAACAAACAAAAAAGTTATATGAGCATTCCACAATGTTCTCACAGATCATATGTGCAAAAGTCAGTCTTTGCAATATACACCCAATTCAAACCCTATAATTTATGAGCTAAATGTTCGCAGAGTGGGTGGGGTTTTTGTTGCAGAAACAGATGTGCAAGAAAATCAAATCTGTTGGCATGGGAATAATACCCCCTCTTGCCTATAAAAGAAATGAACCCATGTTCACTGCTGGAGTTTTCAAGGGCTCTTATTCATAAAATAAAATATTAGTACCCAGCTACCACTGTGTTGCTCTCCTGCAGCAACAATAAAACAGCATCAGTGAGGATTGCTACATCGCATTCGTTCATTCACACACAGGCTCACACACCAGCTGCCCCTTGAATCCTGACTTTCTTATAACACTAAAACTCAGGGCCAATTCAAGCATATTAGTGGGCTCTCTGTGCCCATTTAACTGCCCTTCACTCCCAAGCGATCGGTGATTTTCCTTGTTTCCCTGCATTGAGAACTGTATTATGAGAGGGGCTTCAGCGATAAAGAGGGAGAGCAGAGTCAGGCCAGGAAGCAGGTGGCAGCACCTATGCTGCAGTGGAGGGTCTTGGAGAAGGGGAGTACATGGCAGGGTGTTCGTGGTTTGTGGGAGCAAATTTTAAAGCAGTCCCAATTAGGAATAGCATCCAGGTAGCAGTGGGTACTTCATGCAAAGAGGGTTTTCTGACGCTTGTGAAAAAGCAATGGTAGCTTTTTCTTTAAAATCAGAAAGCTGTACCTTACAAACACCTGTGGTAAGCAGAACAGCTTTGCAAGCTTCTTTTTATAAAGAACAACATTTATATGTTGTGCACAAAACATACAGGGCTTGCATGTGTGCTCAACCAAAAGATTTGTAGGCAAAGTCTTGTGGAACGGAGAGGCAATCACAGCATGCAGCTGCAAAGGAGCTTTGTTAGAAACCCTAGGTATGCTGTGGATTGACAATTAAATGAGCTCGAAAAGCATCTGCCTCAAACTGCTCACATCTCTGAAAATGCCATTTCTACTGTGCTATACTGGAATGTGAAATTCTACCGGTCCTGTTACATTCATTGAGAAGAACTTGGTGGAGCTCAGGGGAAAGAATGAAGCATACTGCTGGTTTCATTCATACAAAACTTGACGAGCAATCACGGCTTGCAAGAATAAACAATGAAACCAAATCAGTCTTCTAGGTATGCTTTGGCTTTCAGCATGAAAATGTGCTTAAGTCTCCCTCAAAGATTTGTGGGAGCACTGATTATTACCAGGAAATAATAAAAGTGAATATTTCTGTCACTGTTACAGGCATTTGTAATTGCCTTTCACAGATTTGGACATGCCGTACCATGGCTTGCTTGAAAAAAACAGTTTGGGGGTGGTATTCAAGCTAGTGAACAGGATTGTTTAGAAATACCATATTACATGGGTGTGGGAACTACTACTTCCAAATGCATTACATTTCCAAAGGAGCTTTGGAAATGTCCTTCACTGTCACAAACAAAACATTTATACAAATTCCATTCTAGTTAGAAAAAAGCTGTTTCCTCTAATTGTCTAACTAAGAACTGTATCTTCAATTTTTTGCAGCAAACACAGAAGAGGTTTGTTTGTCTAAAATACTGCTAATATTCATTATCAAAGTTGGATCACAGAAATGCAGACTCAATATACATGCAATCATCCAAACAAATCAGGCTTTCTCAGTATCTCTCGAGGTGCTACCCCACAGCCTAATGCTTTTCAGCCTGTATAACTCCCTATAATATTCAACATGTACTTGCTTCTCTTAATTCTGTCTAAATATGCATCCTCCATAAAGCTGCACTAAACTTCCTCAATGCTCCTTTCCGTCATCCAAGCATATTCCTCTCTAATACTTGGTCTCTCTCCAGACAAAATGATGTATGCATAACCTTTCAGGTAATAGCTGCAGGAAAAGACAGAATATTGTGTATAAACAACTCCAAACCCTGAGCAGCCCCAACTTAGGTTTCAGAAGCACAGCCCACTGGACTGCCGTGACTGTACCAGCTCAGCTCAACCTAAGCTTGTTCTGAACAAGCAAAGTTAAGCCACTCTGCAGAGCTCTGAACAATGTTTTTAGACACACACTATATATTTGTTCCTAAATCCCTTCCTACTTTCTGAACTGCCATCGTTTGTGTGTATTTCTAGTAAGACACTATGCTTTCCTGGAGCCAGTATTTATTTTTTTTCTCAATTCACCCTTTTTTTGTTTCAGATCCGCTTTCATTTAGTACGTGTCTGATTTAAAACAGAATTGCATGTTCTTTCTTCATGTCTGTGGCCTGTGTGCAGATTTCTGTCCTTATCATTTGTAAATCTGCTCTATCTTGCACAGTACCTGAATTTCCTTAACTTGCTGATTCCTTCCAGATCATTAACAGGGAATTTTAAGGAAGATACTAACTCATGAGCTACCCTAGGACATACCACCCAGCAAAAACAACTTACTGGAATTTATCATATACAGCTGATTTACTTAGAGCGTTTGCATATCTGGGTGACTATTGGATATGAAGGATGAATTATATATCTACAATGAATTTTAATTATTACTTTACAACTAAAATCAGGTTGATAATTACTGCATGATCAATGGATAATGCATGGTGTCCCTTTTAAAAACTGCATTTATTTTATACAGATGAATCCCAATTATTTGTGATTCATCTAACATGAAGGAAAACATTTGTTATCCATTTGTTATTGTTAAGGAGCCAGCAAACAGTAGAAGTCAGGAAGCTCCCACTGCTTTCGTAAAATGGCAGAGAGCAGAAGATCAGAGAATTTAAGGGAATTCTGCTCAGTTGGATTAAGGCAACTGGTGGCAAAGAGAAAATTTTTCAGTGAGACCAGAGCAAATGTCTTAAAGCATCTGGGTAGTAAAGGGCTGGGGTCAGGGCACACAAGTGAAGCAATCAAGTACCCTCTGCACCAGAAACAGAATAAAATAATGTATTTGTTAGCATTGTTCCATGGATCAGTGCCCGTTTTGAGCTTTTCAACTTTATCTCAAGCTCCTATACATCTCAAAGCGGGTAACTTGTAAAGGGCTGCGCAAACAGAATCTGAAGAAACAATTTGTTAGAGCTCTAATTTACCTGTCTGTTCCTGTCCCTCACTGACAAACATCTATTTCATCCAAGCTGCTCTGGAATGGAAAGATTTGGGAATATTCAGGAATCAGAAAGCTCTAAATAATTTCAATGGGTTCGTTTTTCAGGGCTAAATATGTAGCAGAAACAAAGGGCTGTCAAAGCAACAAAAATAAAAGCATATATGTATACACACACTAGACACAGCATGTTGGTTTATACATAAAACATTTGCCCACTCTTTTCTCTGAAACAATAGTTTAATGTCTATGACATTAATTAATGATAAAAAATACCCCAAACCCACCAACCCACCAACCCAAACTGAGAAACATACTTTGAATTTCAGTGGTCTTTTTTAAAGAAGCTATTGCATTCATATTGGGGATTTGGTGCACAATATCTTCCGGGAGAGGCTCCAGCTGCAAGAATAGAACAGAATAATATAAATTTTCAATAAGCCACAGGGAAGTAAAACAAACTGAAACAATCTAATCCTCAGGAAAAGCTCAGCCCAAGAACTGGTTAACATTTTGCTGGTATCAGTTCTAAAAGTATAGCCATGATTTTGTTTTCTGTTTTCCAGCCATGTAATTGAATTCCAAGGGGCTTTTCTATTGGCTGCAAGACTAATCTATGGAGTCTCTGAAGCAGGTGCATGTCTGTGTATTATTCATTAAAAAAATGCTAGTTATTTGTGTAATTTTTGTAGGTTCCTCACAAACCAAATTCCACTGTGTCTGTATACGCAGCTGGGCACTCCAAATAAAACCTTGCTGAAGCCACACTGGAACCGAAGTGTGCACTCTATTATCTTTATTTTTCTGGTGTTATTACATCTAACCATCTTACACATTTTAAGATTTAGAGGGGAAAACTGTAAAACACAGCTGCTTTTACTAGCTTTGCATTAATTTCGAATAAAGTAGTAGATAAAAAATGGTTACGCAGATCAGCAGTAAGAGTTCTCTAAGTCAGTTTTTTATAGTCAGCTGCATTTTAATTGTATATGCTTTGAGTAGGGGTGCATCATAGTAAATTAGCAGAAGGAAGTGTTCAGTTACTGCACAGTTATTTTTGCCCTGCAATGGATAGATATATCAAGCAAACTACATTTTGAAATTCATCCACATGTGGTTTTTTGTCCACCTTCCATACATTTTCTCCTAGAAAAAGGGTAAAAGATTGTTTGGGCTAAATGCCTCTTCTTGTACTGTAGTAACTGTATTCTCCTTGAACTATGCTTAGAGTCCAGCCAGTTTTTCCGCTCTCCGGCATAGACTGCTAGGGCTGGGCATGGAGGCATGCTTCCTGTGGAGCCAGGAGTAGCAACTGTGTCAAGGTGGACAAGGAAGAGCAATATCAATACCGATTTCTCCTCTTAAAGCTAAGGAAGTTTGACCACCGTTGACAGGAGACATCTGTACTGCAGACAAAACTCCTTTCTTAAGCATGCCTGGGTCTACTTTAAACTAGGACAAGTGAAGCCCACCCAAGGAGCTTCCTCTGTGAAGTTAATAGTTCAGTAGCCATCATATATTGTCCTCCAGGTTGCTACTGCTGCATTGCTACCCACCAACTAGATAAAATCAGCTTTGATCCAAGTACACAAAGTGGGAAGTAACTGCAATGTAGATACTCCCTTAGTGGTGCTATTTTAAGCAAGCTCAGCTACAAATCCCAGAACTTCTGGAATCCTACCATTATGATCAGCAGTGAATGCCTGTTGGTGATAAAGACATTACAAATATCACCAGTCTTTTGGAGTCTTGGTGACTAAAATGAATAGGGCTGTTCATGTCTTTATTTCCTTAGAATCCCATATGGGATTGCAGCTGAAAGATTTCCTTGTGGCTAGAAACAATAGCACTATGTTTTGTTTTGAAATAGCATAAATCACTCCATTCTGCGCAGTGAGCAAGTGTGCAGAGAAGTGCTGGTAGGACCTGACTGGGTCCCAACTCGGTTACCGAGGTGGCCAAACCGCAAAGGAAGATTGTTGCTATCTAATATGTATAATGGATTAGAACAAAGAGAGCAATTACAATAAAAATAATATTTACAGATACATTTGCAATTCTTAAACCACATTTACTTCATGATCTTCATAGGTTACTCTATTTGGTAACTCTTGCAGGTACCTGGGGGAAAACTGCGTATTTACAAAAATGCCCACCAACAGATCAAGCTTCACAGATTTTAGAACAATAATCCATATAATAATCTTAATAATCCATACCTTGGGTTATGTAGATAAATAGTGCTTGCTTTTATCACTTGTTATTTTCTGTTTAAAGTAATCTATCATTTGGCCAGGAAGAGAACAAAATCCTGAAGTTCTATTTCATCGTACTGGGTGCAGGAACACAGAAGGGGAAGCAAACAGTAGCTTAACATTCTGTTTTGGCAATTTCCTAATTCCTAAGGCTTTGATGACCAATTCACTCCCCTGAAGTAGGACAAAATAGCTCCAGGCTCTAACAGTAGGAATAATAGTACAAGGTATGGAATTGCCATACTGCAAGATGTGAGAGCTGTGTCTTGCTTTGCCCTTTGAGTACCTTGAGATTCTTTCTGCAGACCTCTTGTACTAATTATTAAGCTGGGATCAACTGATGTAGATATAGCTAGAGGAGATTTCCTATTAAAAGGTGAATATTTAGTTGCCTTCTTGAGAGCTGGATTTTTGCAGGAGCCAAAAATACTCTTGATTTTTCCTAATATATCAATGACACCTCTTTATTTATCTGTACAGAAATAAATTTTTTAACAAGTAGGTTGCATTTGAATATCTAGACATATCAGATGAATATTTAGAAATGGCAGATGTGCTTTTAGAAATCAGGATAAGCTGATGAATCATTAAAGAAAAGATGAATTATCCCAATCATTACTCTATCTGTTGGCTCTACTATCAGATCTGTAGGTGATGTGAGTATAATAGTCATGTTTGATCATTTCCTTAACTCTTTTTGCCACAAAACTTTCATTTCGTATCCCAAGCTTGGCTTTTGCTCCAGAGCTGTTCTGCCTCCTCATCCTTAGGGATAGCCAGACAGACTTTGGATCCTCTTCCATATCAGGGAAACCTTATCAGGCTCCACAAGTAAGTTCATTACATCATATGCCCTGCTCAGCCCAAAATGCAGTACCATCACAAAAACACTGTAGAAATAAAGCCAGTGGGTTATGGCAGCTATTTCTATAAACTTTGAAATGAGACTGTCTGCATTTGACAGAATGATTTCTGTTGGCAGCTATCCACTGGTTGGATACAACTGTATAGACATAGAGGTGTCCCTGGAAAATATCAGCCGTTAGACCCAACAGTGAACAAAAGAAATTACTCTACACCTGGCATGTATGGCACCATCACCTTCCCTCCTACACTTACTGGCATTCAGATCATGAAGTCTATTAAATCTGGAGGCTAACAGAAAGGAAGCTGAAAAGACCACTGGAAATACACTGTCAGGAAAGAAATCTTTCAGAGAAGAACTCAAGTCTGCAGAAATAACCAAACCACTGGAGAGACAGTTTGGAGCAGACACAAAGGGCCACATTTTCAAAGCTTTTACATGACTGAATTGGGCTTTTGTCCCCAAAGTAGCAGATGAAAGTAGAAACTGTGTCCACTAATCATTTTCAAAATAGGAAAAACAATGTAAATGGGCAAAAATCACTTGGGCTGCCAAAGTCTGCCAGAGGCATATCAACAAATGTTTGAACAAGGAATTAACGATGGAAATTTCATGTGCCCAGAAAATGATCTGAATTGATCCTTGGGAACGTGGAGACAATCTGAAACTACAGCAGTCTGTACTGAGCTGGAAATTCTAGCAATATCTGCTTTGTCCTTAGCACTGTCATGTTTTAAAGCACCAAGATTATCTTCAGTGAAAATCGTTGTGGAGTGCAGTTAGAGATATCTGACAAGCGAGACAATTGCAAGCATAAGGTAAGTAGCATGGAGAGTCCTGACAGAAGCAGAGGAAGGGGAGAAGGCAGGCAGGCTCCTCAGGGATGCCGAGGCTGCAGGGGGAAGCACTACAACCTCTCTTTCTCGGATACACTGTGCAAGAAACATATTTGCTCTTAGGGTTGCCCATAATTACAGAGGACTAAGTTCAAAGATCTTACAGGTCCTCTGTGTTCTTATATTAGCAATCTTGTCAAAGTTTCTGCACTTTCTGTTTCTATATAAGAACTTTAGGCAGGTATTTTTGTGATCCACTGTTACAATGTGCTACATAAACAAGTCAGTTTTCGGTAGGGAATAGGTTCAAAGGCACAAAGGGTCATTAGCACCTACCAGCCCCCAAAAACCAAGGGATGCCTTGGAATTATGTAACTTTGGAATCAGCATATTCTCTGTTTCCTTGGCCAAACCACTTCCTGACTAGCACTGCCGACCTTGGGGACTTTGATGTCACCATGCTGACCTCTGGCACATACATTGCTGCAGTTTCCTACCCCATCTAATTCTCTATTTCTGGGCCAATTTCTAGACTCTGGGTTTATGCAAGCAGCAATTGACAGGTGGCTTAGACTCAGTGTTAATTATTTTCTAGTATTAGACTCAGATTAACAATGAGGATGTGAGATTGTGACCAAGTTTACCATGCAATTTAAAATTGATCTCAGGCCATATTCACTTCCATGAATATTTCCATTTTGGAGAGAGAAATGCTTACCTGTTCTGGTAAATAACCCCTTTTAATGCAGTCCAGGCCCTCTTGGCAGAGTTCACTGCCTAGCTGGCAAGCAGCCCCAGATTCACACTGAATTCCACACAGGAGAAAATGCCAACTTTTCATCATCAGCAGGAAAGCTGCAGAGTATGAGCTTTCCACTTAAATTACCATCCTCTCCTAAATGCCATCTCAACAGATTGCAAGAAAGAAGCACATACTTCACACTCTGCAAGAAAATTGTCCAGTATAAGTTTTCAAGCATGCTTGGGAGCCAACCAATCACAATGTTTTGTCAAATTCTGCTTCAGACTGAAATTCAAGCCAGAAGAATATTTACTAGAAGATGTTAAATTTAGTCACTTAAAAATGTTTTTGCACTTAGGGCCAAATTCAGCCTTGGCCGCCACAGTCAATGAGAGCAGACATGCATCCTCTCTGTGCCTTTGTTGCAGGGTCCCGCTGGGCAGAGCACACTGTGGATTGCACTTCTCTGTTTCCTCTATGCAAAGAAGAGCATGACCCCATCTGCAACTAATTATCACTTGTTATAGACCACGGCAAACTGCTGTACCACGTAGAGCTAAGAGACACTGCCCAAACCTATAGAAAGATCAGAGGGACCATGATGTTAGACTGACTTCTATGCCCCATGGAAATATCCCACCTGGCTGCTTGAAAAGGGATGGGATGAAGGAAGAACTAAATCCTCAGTTTTTGACTCAAAGAGTTTTGTGCTTGAAGGAATCCTTCCTTACTCTCTCTGGCTGCAGAAGAACTCCCAACTGAGAGCAGTTATGTTGGAAATCATCTGCAGGATTTAGGATACTGAACTCAAGAAAAGCTTATCCCTGAGGGCTCTTTAAATCCAAGTAGTGCCTCTTCAAAAGTAATGTGGAGGAAAGAAACTAGAACATATCCTTGCATGTGTAGAGCAGTCTTACTCACCACCACCTAGCACTGAAAGGCATAACAGAGGTCTTTATAGCACCGAAGCTAGGATGGACAAAATAGTGTGGAATTTCCGTTCTCCATGACAAAGATTTTGGGGAAAAATCTCAATATTCAACCCAATTTTCACACACTTCTTGGAATAACATACCAATCTTAACATTTAATGGTTTTCTTAATTGAAGTAATATGTATATCTACATATGCTTTACAAATAAGTATTTGAAACTATACGACCAATCTGTGAAAAATTGTAGAATCATTTAAAGAGTATCACAATAAATGAAAGAATTGAATTTTAAGCACAAGAGTATATCATCATCTCAGAAATGCTTAGGTTTAAAAGCAATGTCTCTTTTCTAATTAACTGAATCCATCATTTCCTTTGTTTTGACAGATGCTCTTTTAATGGACAAGTTCTCAAATCATGTTCAGAAAATTCAGGGATATTTTAAAGCAACTGATGCTCATCCTGCCTTTTTATCTTCCAGAAGGATTTCCATGTTTTCATTTTGGATTTCAAGGGAATCCAGCTGCTTAATCTCTTCTCACCTCTTAGGAAGATTTCCTTCCAAGGAGATAACCTACAGTACTCCTAATTAGCTCTGCAAATGGTCAAATGGATTTTTCTCAAAGTGACATGGAAATTTTCTGCTTGTACATAAAAACATGGATAAGAAAACCTAAGATCGTGAAATCTGTTCTTTTTAAGTAGTTTTATATGTAAAATTTCTAATTAATAATTTTATCTCTATAAAATTTATCCTTACCTTTACTTCTGTAATTTCCTTTTTAGTTTTTTCATCATTTAAGGAGGGATTCACACAAACAAACCAAATAGAGCCTTTTCAGATACTATAGGGTGTCTTGCCTGATTTCCACTTGCCACTCAGAAAGGGTGTGGATCTCCTCTAAGTTCTGTGTTAGATCTACCAGTCCTGTGCTGATGTCCTGGATACCCTAAGGTATCTAAAAAGGCACTAGGCACCTCTGTTTAGGGAACTGGGTCTTAGAAAGAAATAATTCACAATATAAGTACTTCCAATCAGAGAAAACCAACAATTATAATCCCATTTGTGTTTCTGTCAAAATTTGAAATTACTGTGCAAAAGTACTTCTGCAGAGAAGTTCAGAAGTATTGACCACACATAGATGGGGCTGATAGCTCATTTAAATTCTGATCTCTTCCAAGAAAAAGAGACCTTTTTAAATAGTTTTTTTGGTCAACCTTCAAAATCAACAACTGTATGCAGGAATTTCCTGTGCCATGCTTAAATTATTTAAAGAAGATTAACTTGATAGTGTATTCTGTTCCTAGTGGCTCCACTTGCATTTTTTAAGAGAAGAGTAAGTAGTTATCTTGCTAAACAGATGACTGTGCTACAGGCCATGTATAAGTAAGAGCAAAATATATCTATTTTGGATGTCAACTTCTTTTTCTTCTTGGTGTTCAGAGACAAATTAAGAAAAGAAAGCATTTTGCACTTGTAAGTTTGATTTTACCTCTACATATCAGACCAGCTTTCCATGAAAATTGGAAGTTGTGGCTAGTTTTACAATTACTCTTTTTTAAAAATGTTATTCTGCTGGTAATAGAACATATGAAGCAGTGAATTTCTGTATTGACAAGTCCTGGCCAAAAACAACAAAAGAAAAGAAAAAGTTTTCAAAAAACCCTGTAAAATGTTTATGAATTCTAATCCTCAGCACATGAATAAATACATCTGACAAACTGCAGAGTACCTTACAAAGGCCTTTCCCAACCTTTCTAATTTGAGTTCAATTACATGTGTAGTGTTTAGAAACTGAAGTTCATCTTGCCAATGTTTTTAAACTAGGGTTGCACTATATACCATTATTTGTAAAAGTGAAGGGCAGATAATAAGTTATAATTATCCTATTAATCACCTGTAAAGAATTGCATTCAAGGAAGAATGCATCCTCAAATTACAATAATTGGTTGTTTGAAGAAAAACATTTTTTTCTGTCCTTGGCAAGAACATGCTTGGAGTTTGCTGTGCAAGTTCATGAATATTATGCTGAAATCAAGCAATGTATATGCTATGGGCCATGTGGTGTAGATTGCCATAAATCTATAGATGTCAACAGATGTGCTGATTTCTAACTGCTAACTAGGTATCAGACTTCCTCATTAGTGTCTGCTCCTCGGCAACACCTTTACTTATTCTTTTAAGAAAACATCAGTTTCTTCTGGTAGTGTTGGTAACAACATCCTCTCTGGAGTATTTTTTTCTTCTTAGCAGCCACAGCATATTTTCCCTTTGAAATTCTGCTGCACCAGACCATTTAATGCATGTCCCTGAAGACAATGCTGTGAGTAAGAGCACATGAGAATAATGCTTATTGCATGAGTTGTTTCAAGTTATTAATGATCATGTTCTTTTACAAGTGAATTAAAAATGGCTGCATGCTTATGTTTGTCT
Source organism: Gymnogyps californianus (assembly GCF_018139145.2). Taxonomy (NCBI): domain Eukaryota; kingdom Metazoa; phylum Chordata; class Aves; order Accipitriformes; family Cathartidae; genus Gymnogyps; species Gymnogyps californianus. Next base: position 134,088,963 of record NC_059472.1, read on the forward strand.
TCATTCTCAGTTATTGAATTTTTGTCTCTCCTGAAATTTGCTTTGCTATATTTTGCAAACAGGTAGACTCACAATTTATCTAATTTCCTGGTCTCTGACTACTCTAAAATAAAACGGAAGAAAGTCTCTGTTCGAGTACACTTATCCCGTTCCTTTTTCTCACAATCAGTATTTTTTCTCAGATAATGTCTAGTCAGTGACAGCAGAAATAGTAGTCGAGAGTGATACAGTGTTAAAACAAAACAAGGCAGTTTTCATAAATGGGTAGTACCACCAAATGGTCATAGCTGGATAGAGGGACCCAGGCACCTACACAGAGGAAGACACATCACACCATCAGTGTTGTGCCATTTGCAGTAGTCCCACAAGGGTGCAAATTTCAGAGAATGGGTTTAGAAGGGCTATGAAAAGCCATTGATGCCATAAGATACTACCACAGGGAAGATGATGGCAGAGAATATCAATGAGAGTGCCCTGGAATGGCAGCTGATCAGGACGGCAACACTGCGCTCACTAAGATTGTCAAATGCCTCAAGCTAGATCTTGTAATCCATATTTCAGCACCTAAATATAAGGACCAACATTGAGCTGAGCACTTTTTCCAATAGTGCGTGTTACCACACTGGAAAACTCTCCTTATGGGACTTGTCAAAGGTGATAGTAGATAAAACCCAATATTCTCCATTTCTGAGAATATTTTTGAAAAAGCTATCACTTTATTCATTGCATGTATAATGTAAAAAATAATAAGCATAAAAATATTTTTCTCGATGGGTCATAAAGATGAAAAGCAAAGGTTTAAAAGAACATTTAGAAAATCCTTCTATCCAATATCCATCAGAAGACACATTACTTCACATTGTTCATATAGGTATGAAGTCTTGAAGTGGAAGGGAACTGGCAGACTAGCTTGCAATTTGGCACTAATACATTTGGTTGGAGAAATTATATAGCTATTACCACTTCCCCTGGGGAAAAAAAAGTAACATACTGCACTTTATAACAAGATCTTGCAAAGTTCACAATTTATGGTGAAGGCTTTTGTTCTTTCTTAAATCATTTTGGCCGCACCTTCAGCAAGCTTATTTTCCTTCTCACCATATTTAAAGGAGAAAAGATATTTTCTAGTGGAAAACAGAACAATTTTCACTAATATGAATGCCTATCTTGTGTTTATGTACATAAATAGCACGTACTCATATTCACTTAGTCTGATAGTCCACTCTCGAAAGTTTTTAAATAATATATACAGTGTTTGATAAATCTTGGACACTCCATTTAAATTACATACAGATCAACCTGAATCTTCATTTATAACTTAAAAAAAATTTTTTTCTGAAGTCTTGAACACATTTTTATTAATGTTGTTCAATTTCAAAAAACTCTGAAATATGTTCTTTCACATGCCATTTGAAATGTCAAAATACTGCAGAAAGCGTGCCTTTGCAATATCCAGTTCCTAAGATTACCAGATACCTTGCAAAAGCCATTTTTTTTCCATGATAGTTGGCTAGAAGGTCTGATCCTGATAGATGATACGCACACCAATGACTACCAATGATGTCAAGTCTGGTATTCAGCACATCACCAAAAGCAATTTTGAGGTATTAAATCTTACTCAGAACTGGGAATAATTTAGGTGAACACTAAAGGATTTATATAATCATCTAATTCAGAGCTATTTATCCAAACCAGCTCATCTGAGGTCTGCTCATTTCTAAGACATGTTCAAATAGCATGGGTTTTATAACAAATGAAAAAAGGACTGATGCCATTGTTACTAAAAGAAAATCAAAGATAGGGGTTTCAGCAAGCTTGGATCATTCTCTCCACCTACTATGATTTATGTTTTACCTCATTTCCTAAAAGGGCGTTTATACAGGCTTCAGATGCATCACAGATGGCAGTAAGGTCATGTCCTCCCTCCAGTGCCAGCACAACACGGCCATCCGCTAGCTTCAGCAATTGCTTGGTTAGGTGACCAAAACCTAGTATTCAAATACAGTAGTGCAAATAATTAAAGCAGAACAGATATTACTGGCATATTTCACATCTGCTGCATGAGAATGTAGAAAGCTCACGGATATTGCACAGGGAGCATGGGATATATTTAGTCCAGTATCCTGTTTCTGACTATGGCCCACACCAGATGCTTTGGAGTTAGGTATATGGAATTTTGTACGAGGCAGATGTGAGATAATGTCCCTCATGCTGATCCCTAATAGCTGGAGATCAGTTGAAACATGAGGTTGTCTCTCTCCTTACCGTCGTTAACCATCATCACCCTGGATTCTCTTCTTATTTGCACATCAGTGTAACATATATCCATGTTATTTAGAGAGATCTGACATAACCCTGGTCACTTATGGCATCGATATGACAAATAATATTGGTAGTTAAATTATAATACTATAATTAAAAATAATTGTATTTTTCAAATGAGATGATGAAATTTTTATTTACAAATTGCTTCTTCCTTTGTATTTGGGGTTTGAGTATAATATACAACCATGGACTGAAAAATAGTGGAAATATATGTTACCTCTTGGCTCCATTTTGAAGTGTTTTTGGAAGCAGCACTAACAACTAGATCACTTATTTTGATTCAAGGTTTTGGTATAAGTTGAAACTGTCCAGAACTTCGTAGATATCTCTACCAGTATCGCTCACTCCTGACAAACAATGTTCTAAGCAACTCTGCACCACAGCCAAAAATTGTGGTACTTCATTTTATGTGGTGATCTATAACTACATAAACACTACCACAAAGTTTTCATCTGTGATTCAAGTAAAACTAATTTATTTCATTTTTAACGACAAGAAAAATTGCATGAAAAAATGTTAATTTGGAGAAAAGGTTTTGGAGAGAAGTTTTGTGGTAGTTTCTTAGGACAGCTATTGTTTTTGATTAATCTCCTTTAAGTGAGTAATGATAAGTAAAGCTTTGAAACTATTGAAGTTAAATACCCATGACATCTTGTTCTTAACTTTTCCACTTGGTCTGTTCTAGTTGCTCTACTGGTGGTCATCACTACTCATTCCAGTGCATTTCATAGCCTTAAATAAAGCATTTAGAAGGTACCTGCTAAAGCCTGGGGCTCTTTAAAGACAGGAAAATCAACATCTTTTTATTATGGTCCAGTGAAGAAGGTCATCAAAAATTAATAACTACAAAAATTACAGGCATATTTTCTAGAGAAATTTTCCAAGACACAGACTTAAAGCTTGATCTGGCAAACAAGCAATCTCACAATTAGTTCAGTTTACCTCTTAGGACTTTGTTAAGCACATGCCCAACGGTTTTTAGAATAGCGACTTTAATGATACCGGATATGGTTTAGCTGTGCAGACAAAAAAACCCAAATAAACAAAAAACCTGCTACTTGCCACTTAATCTATAGATGATCACAGACCACTTGACTTGAAATATTGTTTCCTTAAGCCATTCCACAATCTTCTGCACCCTCTAAGAACTGCAGTTTTGATTCTAGCAAAGTAACTACACTGTGGTTCAAATTACATACAGGGCTGAAAAACAAATAAAACTTAAACTCTCATTTAAGCTCAGCCTTTCCTCATGAAAAAAAACACCCACCCAATCCTCTCTACAAAAGACCAAATTTAGACAGGATAATAAAAGTGAAGGAAGGAGTGGAATGAGGATAACCTTTGATCTTTAGCCAATTTCTACTTTCTTTTACCTACAGGATTTATTTCTGTCTGCATGTTACACATGCGATCTTTGGATTCATAAGAAGAGACTGCCAACAGTGTAAAGTGAGTCGTACATACAGCATTTAAAGGAAATGAAGAAGAATGAAGAGGCACAGACTCCCCACATCTACAACTCACCCTTTGGGTCTGTGAGAAATCCAACAGCACTTTTAAGACAACATTATCCTTCATGTTATACAGCTTCTGTGAAGAAGGGAAAGCTCTACCATGTTTCCCCTGCACATTTTGAAAATTTTGTATGACCGCAAATATTGCTACTGCCACATCGTAATTTTCTGAGGTATGTGTGGCAATAAATGTAAAGACTCTCGCAATGCCTTTTTCTTCTTTTAGGTAACCATACATAACATAACTCGTAGACATTGTTACAATGTTAGTTTGTCTGCTTGGTTTCCTAATGATTGTCCTAGTATCAATGTTATAATAATCATCCCTGGCTGAGTCAGGATGCAATGAGCCATACAGAAAGCATCTTTCCCAACAGAGATCACGGTAACAAGATAAAGTGTTGCCAAACCAAATCAACATGATGGGGGCTGTTCTTCAGTGTAATTACTCCAAGAAAGTAAAGGTGACTTGCGAGAAAGGGAGGAAATAACTTTAGCCAACAGTACCAAAATTGCCAGTGACCGAATGAGTTATGGAAATTCTTAACAAAGAAACTTGGATCCTGTGTCACTGCAGCAACCTAGGAAAGATATTAGCTTCCTCAAGGAAATCCCCTGGAGTGCAGAAGTAACAAAATGGAAAGAAAGGAATCCCAGTCAAGTAATGGTTTTAAGATGGGCTGTAGTTCATGCCAAATAATTAAGAAAAACAAGAAGAAAATAGTAACAAGCACCATGAAAAGAATCAGTCATCTCCCCTGATATAAGGAGATCAAGCACATATTCAACGCCCCACTGACCAACTCTAAGGTGAGAAAGGAGTCAGACAAGCATTTTGAATCCTGGATCTTCCAACTCACATGAATTTCTAGAAATCAGCAGCAGTTCTTGGCCCTTCTACTGTGCCTGCTGAAAAAGATGCCAGCTGTGATGCTGGCTTTAAAAAATGTTTTCAGTTTGGATTTGCCATATTCTAAAATTGTATGCTTTCGCAGTGGTGCATAAGAGTTATAGATTAGTGGCATTTTATAGAAACAGAAAAAGTTCAGTTACAAAATGGAAAGTCATGTTAAAACATCAGTGCTTGATTTTCAGTCCAGCCTTAAATGGGCATTGCTTCTTTGAGGCTGCAGGTGCCTTCAGACCATTTAAAGTCTGAGTGCCTGACTCCGTGACAGGCATCTATTAATCAGGGCTTGAAATGGCCCTGGCAGTATCCACAATTATTTGTGTCCATAAACATGAGTAAAAATGTCACATATTAATAATAATAAAAAAGAAATAAAATTTAAAAATCCAAGCATTTCAGTCAATAAGTGAGAAAAGTTTATACATACAGGGGTATTTCTCAAATCTTCTTGTAAATGTGCTCAGTGAATTTGTACTTCAGAGAAGCAGCAGCATTTTTTAAAACTAGGCTCATGCCGTGTGCCAGGAAATTGTGAGCATGGTTTTGTGCCAACTATTATTTTCATAATTTCTGCAATTTAAATGTTAAAAGTACCTGTTTCCTTCACAGATCCAATATTTAGACATCCAGGGTAGAATTTGCAAAAGCACTTAATATTCTTTTGCTATGATCCTATTAAAGACAATGATAAACCTTCAATCTACACAAGAAACAACATTAAAACACTACTAAGTAGTTCTGAAAATCCTACTCACTAACTGGTTTATATTTTCCTGACAAAAAACCTGTGGGTACACAATTGTACATCTAAGCAAAAAAGACTAGATTAAAACTGAAACCATTATGAACCATGTTATATATTGGAGAAATATGCAGCATATGAGCTGTTATTTGCTGACCTTTGAAGTAAAAATATAAACTTTTAAAACAAAAATATAACATGTACTTTTTAATTATACTCTTTCCCCTCCGCCAGTGCTATTAGTGGAGGAGATACAATATTCAGCCTTACGTAAGAAAATATTCTGTTGTGGGAAGGCAGAAAGAGAGAAGATTAATACTGTATTATACTAACGAGCAAGCTGCCAGGCTGTTATTGAAGGACACAGTGTGCTGATCACTTGAATTACCATCTAAGCAAGTAATTCAGCTTTTAGTGGACTGATGTCCCAGTAAGGGCCCTGGTTTTTTTTCTTTTGTAACAGACAAGCTCCCCATGTACTCCTTCCAGTTCTGTCAAACAGCAATGAATGACATAGGTGAGGCTTCTGCCTCATTTGACCAAAGTCGCTGGAGCAACTATACTCTACCTGGACTTACTGAAAACCAAGAAAAAATGTTAAACCCTATAAAAAGAGAATCCAGAGTCATTTCAGTTTTCTATTTTTGTTTTTGAGGTATCCTTGCTCTGACAACCTAAAATAGAAAGTGGCAAACAGAGAGCAGGTAAAACACCTCTTAACCAGGCCAGTTCCCCTTCAATGGGCTCATCACACAACTGTGTATTACGGCTAGACAAAGTAAAACTAACAAGTCAGAGTTTGTATGTACAGCCTCCCATTTTGAGAAAGAAACGTTTGAGAATGAAGACAACTTGTGAATGTTATTCTTTTCACATCCTTTCCTCAGCAGACAGGGAAAGGAACCATATGGACAGGGTACACTCCCAGCCAGCACCGCAGCACTCCTTGTTTGCATAAACAGCCATATATGCAACTCAATTTGCTTGCCAGCAAATGTGCAAACACCCAGTTAGTGGGAACTAAACCTGCCTTAGCAGAAGACAGACTCCCTCCCTCTCCCCCACTGTGCATGAGGAGAGCAGATGTCTCCTGCACAGTCATTTTTTGGGTGACAGCAGGCTGAGCAGAGCTGTGGTGCTGGCCATTGCTCAGGGGAGGTGGCTGGTGGAGGAACAAGGACATATCAACAACTGAAAGGCTGGCGAAGCTTTGGAGTTACGGAGAAAGCCTCAGCTTTCTCAGCCTCAGCAGCAGGGCCCCAACAGCTCTTTCAGCTTCAGCATCTTAAAAGCTACAATCCAACCCTAAATTACAGGCAGAGTTCTGGTGAGCTCCTCTGGCTACTCGGAGCAGCCTGGAGAGGAATACATGCAAAACACAAAAACTCCACAGTCTCTGTCCTGGACCTCCAAGCATGTATTTAACTATTATTTACCATTTAATCATGTCATTACTCTCTAATTTACTTGAGAATGTGTTTTCCTCTCATTAAAACTGTTGCGATGATCACTGCCAAAAGTCTACCCACCAGTGTTCTGCACTCCTTCCCTGTGGTTCCTTCGTGACTATTTGATTAATTTTCATTGATATTCTTCCAACAATAGCATCTAAAATTAACTGGGTCAGTTTTTACATAACTTCCTGAGTCACCGGCTACGTGTCCTAAATAAATATGTCCATACAGGAGTCAAATGATAATTTACCCTTCCAGCACTGGCAGGAGCTAGAACATTTTGCAAAGCTTGTGTTCTATGATAAGAGAACACATTTTCTTCTCAGGTCTTAATTCAGGACCTTTTATTCAATCAAAACTTCATTTGGATTAAGTCAGAGGTTTGACTCAGTTGGCAGGATGTGGCCCTGAGTGAGGGGGAAATGGAGATTTTAATGCCAAATACATTCTTATGAAAAACATTTTCCAAATGGCTGAAATTACGAATGTTAGTGTTGAGGTACCTGAATTTAAATGGTAGAGGTCTGGCCTCCAGGCATTAGCTGCTGATTTCTTGCTTTTAATACTGGAGAAGGAAGCTCAGTAACACTTCAAATTACATTTCTCAAGCAGGCATTTAATTTAGATTAAATTAGACAGTAATTGTACGTTAAATAAATACCAATGGTCACAAGAACACATTTTTTATGGATTAACAGTTTATGTAATAGATGTTTTTATTGCATGCCTGTTAGTTCTACAGTAATATGTTTTTCATAATTAGCTGGTCTTTAGCTGCTACACTGAACATAACTTATTAAATCTCTATTAAGTACATATTCAAGGATGCATAGGATACCTCTTCGAAAGCCAAATAATGCAAACCTATCTCACTACAGGAAAAGGCCACCTTGACAATGCTCAGTAGGATGGTCTGGGCATCTTCAACTCTCTTGAGATACGTATGTATCCAAGCGGGTCATATAGTCCATTGCATTTGCTCTAGTCCTCCAGGAAGGAGGAACTTGTACACCTCTGCCACGCAATGGCAGCACTGACTGCCTGACAAAATGTTCCACCTCAGAGAAAACACATGGAGGAAGAGAACTTCCCCAACCTCTTCTCCAAACTAATTCATACTGAAAAAAAAAGGAAGAGATTTCTTTTTTACCCTGTATTATCAAGCAGTAGGCATTCTGCATCCTCCAGGAAAGGTCATAGCGATGTACAAAATAATGATGATGGTTTTAGAGCTGTAATAGTGCTGTCATGAGGATTCAGAGGGAAAATATTCAACCACAGATTTCAGCTGCCAGAGTCAAAGCAGGAACCTTTGGATATTCCCAAAACTGGCTGGATTTTTTAGCCCTGTCCTTACTAAGTATGTGCTCCATGCCTTCCTTTCTTCTTGGTTTCCTCACATTCTCTTCATCTCTTCCCGATCTCACACCTGGCCCAAGTAATAATTTCTCCACTGTCCTGCCATCCTCCCCCTCTTTTTTATTTTGCTTCCTATTTAGTGAATCTTCTACTAAGTAAAGCTGGTCAGGAAGCAAGATTATCCATCCCACAGAGTTCTTAAATGTTTTTTTTTCAAGAACATGTAGCTGTTCTGCATCAGAAAGCAGAAGCCAAGAGAGGAAATGTAGAACTGCAAACAACAAGGTGGCATTTCAGAATCTCAGATTCAGGTCCCTCTGAAAAAGGCTGTTGCTTCATCTGGGTGGGGAGGGGATTCTCCATGGGGTTTGGGAGGGCTTTCTTTTTTTTTCTTTTTCTTTCTTTCTTCCCCTCCCCCCCGCCCCGGAGATTAAAAATCCCTCTAAAGAGATTCTACGGGGATAGTCTAATCAAACTGATAATTATCTACCAAAACCCTGTCCCTCATATTGTGAAATCTGCCAAGTGGTAGTACTGTTATCATGCTAACTTCTTCCAAACCTGATCAAGTTGCCTGATTTAAACTGATATACAATAGATGCATCTGATGTTACAAATTACAGATGATTATATCTCCAAATCTCAGTAAGGGGTTGGCTAGAAAACAAGACATCTGAAAAAAAAATAATTCAAAGTATGAGGAATTTGTTTCTAATCCACGCTGGAATGAAAATCAGATACTACTATTGACTATCCAAATAAATCAGTAAGCTTGATTAAGTTTGGAGAAATTTATTATAATGCTACTGCCTATAAAATGAACTTGACACATTTTTTAAATATGTGGGGCAAAGTTTCTGCTGTTATAAATGAGTATAACTGCAATGTGGGCACTGAGTTATGACTGAAAACAATCTGATGGGAAGATCTAGCCTTATTTCTTTTTTTAACTGATGAAAAGCCAAGTCAGTTAATTTTGAATTGACCCAAGAGACTAACACAAAGGATCTGATTTAAAGCCCATCACTCAGAAGCTGAGAACTGACTGCCATTTTCTGAAGATGGTCTACAAAATTCTGCCAAGAAAAGCAGCATGGACTAAACGATCTTTCCAACATACACAGTTTCTCAGAGTCTACAAATTAAGGCTCTCACTTTATTTGCAGTCATTTATTGACCCTGCCACATCAACATATCGCATTAAATTAAGGGCTAGTTCCTTAGCCAGTGTTAATCAGCATATGCCATTATCTAAAGACCTGGCCTCCAGATGTGGATCATTCGTCATTCCAAGACTAGGGACATAGCTACAATAAGCATATCAGGGATGGGTTCTTGTAGGTGGATAGACTTGAGGTAAATACTCTATTTCCTGACCAATTTGGCATCAAGTCTCCTGGTGAACTCAGTATTAGTATCAGAGGTCTAGTGCCCCTCAGGATTTGGATCACATTGTTTAATAAACATCACTTTATGATATCAGGAGGGAATAAGGCAGTGCATTTCTAAGGGATTACTGTACATCTCAAGTAGTTACTCACTTTCCCTCTGGCCTTGTGCCCGTTAACCCCACCTGCCATATGCTATAATCACGCAGAAATGCACTGCCTGTCACCACTTATTGAAAAGGTAATGTGTAAAACTCACTAAAGGAAATGGTATTGAAACTAGGTTTGGGGTCTGACTCCTTACAGTCTTCTGATTAATTGCAATTTCCAAGTAAAATACATTGAGCAACTTTCTATTATGCTGTTCTATTACAAAAACGTGTAAGAATTAAGGATGTGATTTCAACCCATACAACAGCCCCTTTGTCCCTTTTGGTACTATTAAAAGGACACACAGATGCCTTGAAATGGCAGGTAAAACCCCACAGAGTAAAAGAAACTGTAGCTACCATTTGAATGACATAGGTGGCTCTATCCAGCCTTCTTCCCAAATAGAGAAGTCATGTCAGAACCTTGTCACTCCTGTTGTTACACAGCAGAGTTTGCAAGAGCCTTAACCTGCTGGGAGCACAAGAAAAAGTGGTGGGGAATTGTATGGGCCTCAGGTGAAGGCAGGACTGATGCCACTTTGTTCTGATGCACAGGAGGTGGAAATATGTAGAAGATATTTTTATTTGCTCTTCCCCAGAATGAAATATGTGACTCATCCTCATCACAGATACGTAAAATTTTTAAAGAATGAGAGTAAAGATGTTCCTTTTTTTTTCATTTTGTAGACATTAAGGCCAGGTTTGGCTGCTGGGTGAATGAGAGGGCTTCATGTAAAATACTATCTGTGATCTGGAACAAGATAATTGGAATAGGAGTGGCCTCTTTGTTTCCCCGGAAATTCTTCTGCCCGGAAACATATGAGAATAAAATCTTTTCTTAGAATATCAAATACCTCATCCCTGTCTTTCCAGTCTTCTGACACACAGTTCTCAGAAAGAGCCTTTCTGTGAGCTTCTGCGGGCAAGTGGTGACCCACTAATTACTTCTTGAGAACTAGTGCTCCAGAAACCCTCATGCACTTCTTCACCCAGTGGTTTTCTACCTTTTCTTAGAGAAACTTAAAACAATTACCATAACAAGGCCTGTGTGAAAAATGCCTTCAGGTGGCTGAGTAGTCATGGAGTACTACTTTCTGGATTTTCTCAGAGTAAGGAGCAGAGTCACTCAGGAATGACCTGATTCTGCAGGATCGTTAAGTAAGCAAATTACCACTATCTCTGCTGTTACCATAGCATGACAGCAATATTCAGGGAAGCTGGCAGACCTAAAATAATTGGTAATATTCATCAAACAATAGAAACATCAAGACAAACAATGACATTTCTGTGCTACACTCAGACCTAAATCCAGCTAACTAGTGTCAAGGTAATTTGAGGACTCCAGATGTTGTTGCAGCTGCATTACCAGTCATCTTAGTCATTCTTCTTAAAAGTGGAAAGTTCATAACAGGGCAAAAATCATTCATTCAGTGTTAAGATACTGTTTCTTGAGCAACATTAGTAATTTCTTCTTCAAGCGAAAACAGTACATTGGCTTTTCTAAATGGAGACACTGAAAATCTACTACCAGAAGAGCTACTGTTTCTCCCTCCAGTGTTTTAACAGCTAGAAGTAAAACGACCTGCTGCCAGAGCTCAAAGCTCCCTAGAGGCCCCAGAAACTTAGCAAACAACATATACCAAACTGCAACATCAGGACTGCATTTATTCTTCCTTCTGACAAAGCTGAAGAGCCACAGCAGCTGAAAGCTTGGGCAAAAATTATCCAAAATTCATAACAAAGCCACTTAGAAACCCTTGACAACAAAGATGTTTGACTGTCTCACTACAGATAAACAGAGAAGATCAACAAGGAAAAATATCAAATTCAGAACAGCTCCACTTATCAGAGCGTGCAGTGGTCACTCCAGCAGAGAAGGATGCACTTTTTAGTCATTCTCAGTTTTGGCCGAAGTGCTGATTTCATTTCACAAAATAAATGGTCATGGACCAAAATTCTAGCATCTTCCCACTGTTTTTACCTAAATTTTACAGCTGGACACTATGTTAGAGGGAATTAATTAATTAATATTAATTACACATGAGAGAAAGATGAAAGAAAAAAAATGAGATATGAGAGAATTGAGAAAAGGAGAAAAGTGTATATTGGGGTAATAAAAGAAACTGTTATTAAATAAGATGACAAATAAATACATTTGTGACTAAAAGACAATAAAGGCATGTGAGCAAAATTACTGGATGACTGAGTGGATGAGCAAGAACAAAAATGAGCGTGAATATGAAACTAAACATCGTCAAGGAATTAGATTTTCTTATAACCATCAGGAATGGTCAGAAAGTAAAGAGAGCAGAGAAGGCTTATGATTTCATTTCTGCAAAGGGCTGCAGAGCATTTCTGAAATCTTCACCAGCGATATACTTTTGTATCCTTTATATACAGAGAAAGGTGAGGTAGTCCCACAGCTGTATTGACATGAAAATGATTCAGATTTTGTCTGCAGTGAACGTTGGATTCCTCAGTGACCAGTTACTAACTCAAACAAGGTCTAAACTCAGGCAGCTGGCACTGAATTGAAAATACAGTGTGCTTCAGGTGACAGGTTTGTATGTGCAGGCAAAAATGTTAGTGATAACACTCAAAGCAAATAAGGTATTTAAACAAGCAGGTACTTGACAATGAGTTGGTCTCCCTGGGAGCAATCACATCACTTGCCATTTATTCAGACATACTACCATACTGTCACAGAGACAAAATCTGAAGTAATCCCACAGCTGCAACAGATTTATACCTCTGGAACTGTGAGCAAAATTTGGCCAAGTGCGTGCAAACATTTCTCTTCATTTAACCGTAGTGAAATAAGTTTAGAAATTGTGAATGAAATCCACATGAAAGTTCAAACTCGTATTCGGAGATCCACATTTTATCAACCAGAACAGAGATTTTACAGTGAATGCACAACAGCTTCCTGAACTCATCTGGACTCAAGGAGCCAACAGCAGTTGCTCCTTCTAACCTTTTAGCTACTTATATATCTTACCAGACCATGCCTTATTCTAATGGGTCATCACAAATAAACTCAAACTGCCTTTCCATATATACGAATCCTTAGTGGCAGTGGAAAAGGCAGCTTCTCTCTCTCTCCCAGGTGATGTGTGACTCCATCTCAAGCCGATGAACCCTGGCATACACCTAGCCCAACCTGGAACAGCTCAAAGATGGCCTGGAAGTCTTTTTAACAAAGATCACAAACAGAAAGCTTTCATTTTCTTTTCCTCATACCCATTGTGAACACAAACAGTAAATCTATGTATTTATTATAACACTTGCAAGGACTGAGTGCTCAGATCTGAGTAGAAAACATGTGTGAGGACAAGTGCTTGCAGGTAGGTAAAGAAAAAAGTCATTTCCAAACTGAAGGTGATTTTTGGTGGCGGTAGCTACTAATAAAACACATTTCTTTAGTGCTAAAATCTATACAAATCAGAGTAAGATCTGGATGTTGCCTATTCAAGAGGTGTGAAATTCAACATGCGCAGCTGGCAGGGCTGGCACAGGTGTGAGGGAGCAGGTGTGTGGCTGCAGGCAGAGGGGGTAGTAAAAAAAAAAGGGTTTTTTTTCATCCTATCCTGTTTCAGCTGCCCAAGAAACAGGCAGGAATAGTCCTTGTGACCCCTTCAGACTAGGATGTTCTGACTTCTTGTACATCTTGCATCCTCATTGTGTCTGAAAGTGCTCAAGAGAAATTTGTTTCAACATGACTATTATCTGTTCTATGGGACTACTATATAGTGCATGCAATTTAATATTTGGATCTGAGCTCTGTCTGAATTTCTGGCTGTGGCTTTTCATGGCCAGTTGCAATGCATAAGTGACCTGCTAGCTGCTGTTACAAATTGGACGATTAGAAAAATAGTAACATTTTTATTTAATCTGAAATTAAGATTCAAGAATCGAGAAATCTAGGGCTCCACAGTGCCATTTTTGTATCAACCACTTTTAACAACAGAGCTCGTGGTGTTTAAGCTTGCTTTTCATTATAGAAAAGAGGATAACAGAAAAAACTGATATACAGAAGAAAGGTAGAGGAATATTTATTTCCTCCATTTTTTAGATTTAGGCAGAAACGTTGAAGTTAGCATTTATTGCTGGTTTATAGTTACGGTCTGAACCTGGCCCTCTCTATACTGAGAACAGCAAAGGTCCAGAATAGTAGATGTTCATTTAATTAACGACTCTATCTTAAAACATATGCAAAAGGGGTCCATTGTGCAAGCAATCATAAATTTCACTTGGCCTAACTTCAGAGCAATTGACCTTACAACCCAAATAATGTTCCTTTGTGCACAGTTTTTATATGCAATTTCTAGATTTACTGTTTCAAAGAAAGAGTGTGTAAACAATTTCAGCTGAGCCTAAAGTGAGCAACTCATTCATCCTACAGCTGGATGAAAGTTTGCGCCAAACTGGAAAACTTGTTCTGGAAGGAGTCTCTATTGATGCTACTTTCAGTGGATCCAGATTCAAATTTTTCATTTATTTATTTTCACATGCTGCTGATATCTTAATTAGGAATGAAATGAGGAGAAGAGAAATGACAAGTTTTAGCAGTTCATTGGACAGCAGAGAATATAATAGGAAAAGGTAATGACACTTTGCCAGCCTGAGAGCATTCCCTCGTCAGTTATCAAAGGACTGCTACAAATAAAAAATTCTGAGGACTTCTCCAAGAAAAAGGCAGAAGAGAAAACATAGGCAACATAAATGTAGCTTCTACTTGCTCCTACTCTAACTATCCAGCATCTTAAAGTCTTCATAGTTCTTTTTTCTATAAAAAAATTTCAGGCCACATTTTAAAAAGTTCAATATGCAAAGCACACATATCACTTCCATACACGTGTTCTAAGTGACATCTATATGGAAACAGTGACAAACCCTTTCCTTGATTAAACATTGTAAAGCCTTTATTAGAAAATTTACCAAAAATGAAAATGTGTTAACTGTATCAGTAGCGTGCATCAAAAATCTCAAAGTAACTGGCTCCAAGATGAATCTTGGCAAATTCTGAAGTCCATATGCGGGAGAGGCAACTTCAGCGCTTAGTAAATATCCAAAAATCTGCAATTAACCCCGAGAGATTCTTCAAATCTCTCTTAGGCTGGCAGGCTTTTTTGGTTAGCCACTTCTGGAGAGCTCTGGTACTCTTGAGTCTGCCTCTGGAGGCTCCACTGGCCATCTAAGGGATCTGGGCTTTCAATTCAGACACCAAGGTTGGGTGGTTAAAGTTGGGGCCGCACAGAATATCTCAAGCTCACTAGGAGGTTATCCCTGTCCCTATATTATATTTAAGTATGGCCAATCTTTTATACATTATTAGAAATGATTGAAGTATTAATTACAAATAAATAATTCAGTCTTGCTTCATGTTCATAATACTGTTCGTAAACATGTTAGTATTTGCCAAATGTTATGTTCAGCTTAGAGGCTCCCCGCACACTGCTTGCTTTGACTTCCTAACCTTAATTATCCATTTCTTATTAGTGCTTATAAAATGACATCCTATAGTATCTGCTCTCTTAATGTGTAATTGAAATTTATATACAACAGAATAGGGATTTATTAAGATAAAGTGATAACTAGCAAATAACCAGTTCTCTCGATCACACAAATATCCAGGAATCTTTGCAAAGAAATTCCACTCCTCAGACTTAAACGAGAACATAAATTAGAGCCTGTGACTATTTCTTAATAGGAAATGAAAAAGGAACACGAGCAGGGATGGGATGAATGAGTTTTAAAAGTCAAATAAATGTTTACTAAAAAGAACAGCATTTGCATTCCTATTTGCCTGGGCCACTTGCCCCTTTTGCAACCTGATAAAACAAATGAGTCAAGACAAATCAAGACAATTTAGTAGAAGAACAGCAAATGGCCATTGTAAAAGTAAAGGCTAGAGGAAAAGGGACACCACAAAGGCCCCAGTCGCGCAATTTTTTTTGCAAGCAGATTTAACTGGTGTACTGTGGCCAGACACCTTTAGAGTCACTTAAGGAAAAACAGCAAGATCATGTCCAAAGACAGTAAGTAAAATGGAATAATAACCTGTTACAAAGTTCATATTTTGAAAAGAAAAGAGTAGAAAATTGCACAAACAATTTTTTCATGAGAATCTATCCATTCTTCAACCATTTTTATGTGATAAACCAGGAATGTTATTCTTTCCTTCAGAGACATACTGCCTTGTTTTCATCGATTTACCCTGACTGTCAAGGAGCCTTCCAGAAAACAGTGGATAAGCTGAGAATTTATGCAGTCCATATCCACTATCAGACAAATCACTGCAAAGTTTCATTTTCTTCCTTGCCTGTCTGACAAAACTGCAAGACAGCCAAATACAGGTGTTCAGATATATTCAGACAACACTCTTTTTTCTTTCCCTCTTTTTAATATAATATTTTGTCATTTACTCTGGTGAAAACATTATGGTTGGTAAAGCAAGATCAAGCAATAATTCTAATTTTTTAAAGCCTTTAAAGCAATTTTTTGAGAAATATGGGAGTTTAGACAGCACATTTATTTAGTTTTAATTTTTCTGCTGTCATGCATCAGCACTGAAGTCCTGATTTAGAACACATGCAGCTTGCCTTTGAAGTTTTGGCTTTTTTTTAACAATGGCAAAAAAAGATATAAAGAAATTAAACAGCACCAAAAAAATCATAAAACAGGGCTTTTGTGCTCTTGATTTATATATTGTTTTTTATGTTTGATAAAAAAAAGCTTTATTCTCAATAATCTTTCATGGGAAGCTTTGCTCTGACATACCTTTATTCATCTAAGCCTTTTCTTCTGCGTTGACCTTTCTTTTCTCCTTCCTATCCCCCCAAGTCTCTGAACAGTGCTTTCTAATATCGTTCCCATTCAGTAGCAAATGAGTTCATTGAAATTCTTCTGAAAATTGAAAGAGTAGAAAATGTGCAGTGATATTTTTGGATGAAAACAATAAATATTCCAAGTAAACAGGACCTCCACATGAAACGGCTTTTTTCTGCCAGTGCTTGCTGGACTCCCCTTCTGGGTTGCGCATGTGCAGTGGTGTACGTGGTCCTTTCGGTCAAGTTACACAACACTGGCATTTTCCAAGGAAGCACATGAAAGCTGATAGTTGCCGTTGTTCATTTTTGTCCAATGTGTTGTAGTGAATACAAGCCAATGCCATATTTATTTGTTCTGTGGCCGGCTTCTTCCTGTTATTCTCTCTCCCTTTCAGCTCAAGGACTAAATTGTTGAAACAACAACAAAAACACCACAACTGGCTTTATAGCTTTTCTCCTCCTTAGGGTCTTCCATCCCTTGGAAAATTTTAGTGCGTACTAGTGTCGTCTAAAGGTACCAATGCCATGTGCTACTAAGACCGGTTTTAATTGCAGACTACCTTCAAAACATATCAAAAGTAATTTCTAGACAGACCAAGTCCTGAAAGTGTCCAGATGTTTGAAGCAGAACATTAAAAAACCCCATAATTCTTAATTGTCAGCCCAAATATATATGTGTACAGTACCAGTGTGTATGTGTAGAAGGATACGTGCAGGGCATTTATGATAGCTGAGGGAGTCAGAGAAGCAGGGGCTGACAAGGGAGCTGGACTTTGTCTGAGGCGTTGCAGAAAGGTTAACAGCTGCGTATCGGGAGTTTACTGGGGACCTCCTCACTCACTGTATCTTCCCTTACCTTCACCATCTCATATCCATATGCTTCATCTCTGCACCCCTTTTAAAACACTGCTTACTCTTCACAGTGAAATAATGACAGCTGCATCTGAGGAGAAAGTTCTTTTTGTATTCCAGCTCATTCATGGGTTAGTGCAAAATAACAGAACCAATAGAATCTCCTATCACCAACATTGACACCTGGATTTATGTTAAAATAGTTTTTCCCAGCAAAGTGTAGTGGTAAGCTTATTGCAAAGACACCTCTGAGTTCCACAATACCTCTCTTAAAATCCATATGAAGAACTTGTGTAAAATTTTGACTGAGCATAGAAGGTTCTGCAGTTTATTTTATTTTTATGGAATTTAGCTATCAATTTTAGCAACTTGGTCTGTGTTAACAGAAAACTTGCTTATGATTTCATTTAATTTCATATTTAATCCATGACCTCTCTACATCTTGAAGCAAATACTGCTGGATGGGAAAAAAACCTTTGATTTTAACATTCGTCAGGATTCTTCTCCCCTACCTTTAATCAAGGAAAAGTTAGCTGTCTTGCCTCTGCTACTCCTCCAGGCTATTTACTGCTCAGTGGGGAGAGAGGAATCTCCCCAGGAAGATCAATTGCATCAGTTTTCAGAAAGGATGAAGGTCACTTTGGAATTAAACACCTCTCTATATTGACTGTCATGGACAAATCTGGACTTATTAAGATGTATAATGTTCAGAAAGCCAAACTTAGAGAGGGGAAGCTCATCTATGGCTCTGAAAGACTATTTACATCAAGGCAGGTAAAACTTGCTTTCATCTACCAAGGTCATGCTTTGGCATTGTGAACACAGTATGCTCAGTGAGAAGCTTCTCAGGTAAATATGAAATTAGAGATGAATGCATTTAGATTAAGTAGACTATGCCTCTGTTAATACCTCAATAAAAATTACTCCAGCTAGAGATTTTGTAGGTTAGAGTCCTGATTTCAAGTTCTTTTTTTTATTTAAGCAAGTTACAATATGCCCTATAATGCTAATATAATCATACAATATTAGTTCATTAACTATATGATTACTAGGAAATTATTTATAAAAATATTTTCTATATAATAAAACTATCTAATATATTTACAATAATCATTCAAATCTCAAGCTAGCAGGGGTATTTTTATACAGAAATCATGGAAATGATGTAGAAATTGTGGTTGTTCTACTTGTAACATGGAAGAAGTCATATTAGCTTGTCGTAATAATAATCTTTTTAGCTTTAAAGCTTATTCATCTATTAATATCTTGCAGAATATTTCCAGATTCATAAACTTGGAAAATAATTATATGCAGAGGATTTCTATGCCAAATTTTTTTATTACTCCCAGTAATAATTCCTCAGACTACACTTCTTCTGACTCAAAATATATGTTATCCTATCAACCCTCTTTGTGCCTTGCTTTCTTTGGCTAAGACATACATCATCAGCTCTTTTAAGCTTGGCTCAGTACTTAGGTCTGTCTCCCCTAATGCATTTTTATTCCACTGTTCTTCTCCTTTGAATATACTGGCACTTCTCTGCTAATAACAGGACAAAAACTTGGTAAGTGGTATGTGTTTACCAGGGTGGCTTTTAGATATCCCAGAAAAAAAGGGAATTTGGCCATTTGTCCTGGTGTTTTAGATGTTAAGCCACCCGGTCAAAAGAACGGCTCCAGCTTGGATGTCTGACGTCCAGCCTCGCCATCCTCACACCTAGGATTTCCCAGGCTGAAACACAGGAAAATGTTCTCCTCCATCATGAATTAATTTGCTGCTCTCAAGCCCTTTCTTTCAGATTAGCAGTTGATATATCTCTAAACAGTGCCACCATAAATATCTATATTGCTTCAAAAAGGAGACATTTAAAAGAGGGGAATGATTGCTTACTTCAGAGAGATAAATTGAAGCAAATGAAAATCGAATCTCTAGGGACATGCTCCAAGAGTGAAATCTGCACAGATCAGTCTCCCAAAGGTAGTAAGTGGTACAAGTCATTGATCTGAAACTAACACAGAAGGTACAGTTCAGTAACATAGTGATATAATTATAATAAAATAGACTAGGGAATATTCCGGTAGTAGTGAGAGGCCTTTTCTCTGAACTTTTTTGATTGTATGCTTATTTTTGATGCTTTTCTGAAGCAGAGTCTACTAATTGAGCATCAGTTTTCTTAAAAGTTAAGGAAACATTCAGAGCAAACCAATATATTTCCCAGATGCACTGTCTCTCACTAGAGTGTTAATAAAACAAAAAATAAAAACAGGTACCGAGCAAGGACAGTATTATCCAATGGACTAAATTAGGTAGTTGAGTCACAATGTCAAGAAGGATGGGCAGATTTTGAAGAAAAAAGTAGGTTACTCAAGACATAATGTTTGACATCTGGTTTATGATACTCTAATTGTCAGTAGTCAGCCAAGCCATAAGACTGCTATTGTCTTTCAGATGAAATATATCTAGAACAGTGCTGACTACTCAATTAAGTATATTTTACAACAGTTTCTGCTTGAAGTATATGTCCTACCTTGGAATAGAAGATATTTTCCACTTTGTCTCTTAAAAATACTGGGTTTAGGTGTGCCAAGTTCTGATGGTCAGTGTACACTGTGCTAGAGGTGGCTATATGAGTAAAGTGGTTATGCTATAGATACCCTTGTTATGTTATAAGATGGCCAGTTACATTAAAATCAATTACAAAATATTATTTTAATGTAATGAAACATAATAAAAAATCAGACTAATCATCTATAAGTCTTTTTGAAAATTTTATGCAAAAAATGAAAATTAGCAGTATCTTTCTTCCTTTTCCTTTCTTTTTTAACCATGAAATGCAGATTGCAATAAGGAAACTCTTATTTGGTCTGAATGGAAGATACTTTTCTTATTTTATGTTCTAAAATTTCTCTTCTTTTCTTTTCTTTCTTTTCTTTCTTTTCTTGTCGTCTTCATTTCTCCTTTCCTTTCCTTTCCTTTCCTTTCCTTTCCTTTCCTTTCCTTTCCTTTCCTTTCCTTTCCTTTCCTTTCCTTTCCTTTCCTTTCCTTTCCTTTCCTTTCCTTTCCTTTCCTTTCCTTTCCTTTCCTTTCCTTCCTTTCCTTTCCTTTCCTTTCCTTTCCTTTCCTTTCTTTCCTCTCCTCTCCTCTCCTCTCCTCTCCTCTCCTCTCCTCTCCTCTCCTCTCCTCTCCTCTCCTCTCCCTCTCCCTCTCCCTCTCCCTCTCCCTCTCCCTCTCCCTCTCCCTCTCCCTCTCCCTCTCCTCTCCCTCTCCTCTCCCTTTCTTTTCTTTCCCTTTCTTTTCCTTTCTTTTCCTTTGTCTCCATTTCCCAACTTTCTTATGTCTGTGATAAAGTACTAAACTTGATCAGGCAGATTCAACTTCCCATACTTTTTTGAAAGTACTACGTAAAAACTTATCTTCATAAAGTGCCACTGGGAGTCCAGCACCACATAACTAATCAGAGAATTCAGTAGCTTCATGTCCATGTGATGCCTCAAGTTCAAAGGGGACAAAGACATCCTGTTTGGTGTTTTGTTTCACTCAAGCTATTAAAACTGCACAGACTCCCTTAAGAGTTTTTTAAAGTAATCTTCTTTATTCCCTATCAGTAACCTAAACCATCATAAAAACCAGTGCCGGTTTAGATAATTTTCAAATTTGTAACGTGACTTGGAAAAAACCCCTGGTGATTCTCAATGAAGTGGAAGGGCTGAAAATCCTGGTGGACGCAAACATTTCAGATCTACTATTTTTTTCCATGTTCCTTAAAGATCTTGGCTTAGTAATTCTGTTCAACTTTTGTGACCTCAATGTTTTTCCTCAAAAGGCATGCTGGGAAATTCCCAGAGGTGTGCACTGTGTGTGGGAATGTATACACCCAAAAAGGGTCAAAAGAAAAAAATTACATGGCTCAGAACATATGCACTGTCTTCATGTATACTCTACAAAACTACAGTTGATGCAGTTGACACCACTAGCAAAATAAAGTTTTGTTCACAAGGTCATATAAACATCACAATTTTTTGGATAACTCCTTTGATGTAGCATATTTGTTAATTAAATTACAAGTTTTGAAATAACATCTTATCACTTGATCAATAGACTTTCCTTACTGTTTTTCCCAGGGCTTGATGAAGGTTTAAGAAGGTTGCTTATTCAAATGTTTGGGTGAACGAAAAATTACTTTTAACCTGTTTATGCTGGCTTCTGAAGTTTCGACAACACTAGGTTCCACTTTACCTTGTGTGCTAAGATGCTTTGAAACATTGGACATAAATATGCAACTATTTTAAAGCTGATTACACAAAATTTCTTGAAACTCCTGGTAAATTTGTTAGGACACAGAGCAGTCATATTCAAACATGATTTTACTGCAAAGCTGTTCCTCCAATGTAGGACCCATAAAGGATGCTTCCTGTACTTGGAAGGAACTATAACTTTCAGCTGAAAATAAAGGAATTCTTTGCAATAGTCATATCTGAGACTACAGATACTGGCTTTTTTAATAGAAATAAAATAGATACAAATAATAACAAATGGATTTGATTTCTTACTAGTCAATACCTTTTTTCTACAAAAAATATATGCTTGTTCTTTTTTTCCATAGTTTTTCTAGAAATTACACATTTTTACCAGAAAGAAATAATAATTCCTTTTGTCTTTAATTTAAAAAAGAAAGAAATTAATATGAAAATTTTCAAAAGAAAACATTTGTGAAAATATATCAATTTTTAAATTGACATATATATATATATCTCAATTTTTAAACTGATCATTACTTTCGGCAGCATAAAAATACTACGCAAAAAAATTGTAAGTTATTCTTTGCAAACCTTAAACATTTCTTAGTAATAAGAAAAAGATGCAGAAAAACATACACAATATGCCTAAACTGCAATCATAAATGAGAACATAAGTTATGTGGCAATACGTGTGAGTAATCATCTTTCCATACAACACAATCACTGAATTCATATCCGACGTTAAGTAATCACATTAGGAAAATAATTTTGAAGCTAGCACATTTAAAACCCAGACATTTTATTGAAGGATATATTCCACTATTAAATGGAACAGCTTTGTTTTATTTTGCTTTTAGAGATTGCTAATCCATTTTAAGTAAAAAACAGATTTAGAAACCAGCCCTCACAACCAAACTGCACCTAAATGGATGCAATGCCAGACACCAAAAAGTTTTTGGTTGCCATATAGCTAAAGGACCAGTCTTTTTTACACAGAGGAATCTAAGGAAAAGGGATAAGACTATGGATCAAAGGAAAGAAATACTTAATTCATGCTAACATTTACTGTCATACACAGAAACCAGGAAGTAACTGAATTTTGATTAATTAGCAATATTTTGTTGTTCTATATACATACTTATTTTTAGTTTCTTCTTCCAAAGAAGATCTTCCAAGATCTGTCTTTTGGTCCATTTTAGTGTATATGAATCATAATCAATGATGGGGAGAAAAGAAGGAATCTGAAGTAAATAAATTACTACTAAACGCATTTCAAATTGATTTATTTTACAGCAGAACTACTCCTTTTTCTTTCCAAGTTAATTCTATAAAACTTCAGGAAGTATTTAAATAACAGCTTTCTCATGTGAATATGCTTTTGAAGAATTTTTAGCATGTGTTTTTGTACTATATTAATACTTACAATGCAAGGTCTGTCCCTGTAAACATTACTTATTTTAGTAAATCTTAATCAGGTTGGTGGAGTGGTCTCAATCACCAGGACTGCTCAAAGTGAGTAAAAGCTTGTGGGATTAGGACCTACATTCTTGCATTTCCAGTAATTTTATGGCAATTAGTTGGTATAAGCAAGAACAATTTCCTTAAAAAAACCCCCCACCCCCACCCCCAAAACAACAAACCAAGGTAATTAAAATGCTGAAAAAAAAGTGGGGATTTTTTTTTTTTTTTAAATGTGCCAGTGTTGGCAACTTGCACCATTTTATTGCAGATTTCATGGTATTAAGTGTTTGCATTAAAGCTGTTATAATCAGGAGATTGCAATGCAATCTCACTGTTCATTTGATAAAGACATGGCTGCAGGCAAAAGCTTAAAATATGAAGGAATTTTGTCCTGGGAGCTCCACAACAAAAAGAAATCTGGGTAGTATTTTAATAACTCTTACAATATTTTTGAGGTCTGAAGCAGTGGTTTTTAACTTCTAGAATTGGTAGTACTGATGTTCTCTTTGAACAATTAATTAAGGTGCAAGCATCCTGTGTGGTGCTGCATAATATGTGACTTTTTGAAACTACTGCCATGAATTGATGTTTTGAGTTTAATCACATGGGTAAGCATTCATTTCCCTTTACCCACAAATAATTAACATACCTGTTATAAGTCCTATTTTAATAATTTCTTTTCTTTGAGCCATTAGTACCTTGAACTTAATTTTTTAAATTTTATTTTATATGTTTGCTTGAGTAAAAAAACCAACACAACAGCAACTAAGACAATTGCCTGAGATCAAAGCTAAAACGACCAAGAAAATCTCTTCAGATCAGTGAAGAATTGCTGGTGCTGATACCAGTCAGACCTAAAGTGTACTTGATACTGGGACAGTGTGAAAAAGATGAGTTTGCAGACCAAAAAAACAGATGGCCCCTTATCACCCCATGGGGCTAAACACACAAGAGCAAACTTCAGAGACGCCTTACCTTTACCTTGTCTGTCCCTATCAGGAGAGACTGTTATATTAAGGGTTATTGCCTCTCTAGCCCTCCCTGTGATCAGCTTTTGAAGTCCATGGCCAAGAGGCCAGTGTGAGAATATCACCCCAGATAAGAGGTGTTTGCTCTGTGAAATATTCAGGACAGGAATCCGTGGACCCCGTGATCGTTCAGCAGGGAACCACAAACTCCAGCTAATATCTTCTAATCCCCTGTTGGTTTGAGAACTACCCACCATAAAAAGCATAACTGGCTGTTTATTTGCGCACGCAAGAGATAACATCTTAAAGTTACAGTCTGCCTTAAGTAGTAGGGATGTGAAGCCCAAAGAAATGAACCATCCAAGCTCATAATCAAAATTGTGTGCGCTCCCTTCTTCTCTGCCTAATGAGATGTAAACATTTTGGCTTGTGCCTCTTTTGAAAGATATTAATCAAATATATTGGTTAGAAATCACAAAGCATAGTCCGGTCTGCAAATTACATGTCTTCTTTTATAGCATTCTGAAGCTGTGAACAATATGTTAAAAATTTTCCCATGGCGCAACCAAGTAAATACTTGTGGCACATTTCTATTTATTACAGAGAATAGTTAAATTCTAAGACATAAATCATGCGCTTCTACTAAAGGCTTTACAAATTCCCAAAGACAAGCCTAATTCCCAATGCAACGATGCTATAAAAGATCAGACACTTTGTTATGGAGAAATCCACATTTGGAGATGTCTTTCAACAATTTTCTCTCAGGACCCAATCCTGTGAAAGGCACATGCAAGTTGCTGAACACTGTGTCAAGCTCCATTAGTTTCAAAATGGCCCTAAAAACTTACATTTAATTTGCTGTATTTCAATTGTAATCTGACAAGTTTAATACTGCCTAAGCAAAAAAATTCTTTTTCCTTTGCTTTCTTCTACTAAATGACAGTCTTTTGGTTTCAATAAGGAAAAAGATTTCATAAGTTTAAATTTCAAAACTGAGAGAAGATTCGACAAATTTTACCTTTTTTGCACCCCTCACATCAGTTATTGTCATTAGCCAATGTCACTACTGTAGCATGAAAGGAAAAATAACAAGAGGTAGGTGAAGAGATAAGGGAAGATGACTGAAAAGGGAAAATAATTCTTAATGGTTCTGTAGATCCTCTTTTTTTTCCATTGTAATCTATCCTCTGCCCTGTCCCCAGCAACTGCCCTAAATCAAGGAACTGGCACCTGATGCATTCTGCAGATGGATCAGCACTGTATATCTGGAACATAGTATACAGGTGGTTTTTCACTTGTACGAGTTAGTTAACTAGCCAGCAGATAGATCTTCTGTTTGTGGGGCAGGAGTGGGAGTGGAAAATGGTAATCTCTCCTGGCTGATTTACAGAAAGAAAGGCTAAGTGAAAGAGCAGGTCAAATCAGCACTTATTTATTAATATTTCTAATTGCTCTCACTTCCTGCTTTGGTAGGCCCTTACTGGAAGGCACACCAGTTAACCAGACAGTCATTGAAAACACTGGGCAATAATAAAATCAGTGCTAAGATTTCTGAATCCTTCAGATGCATTTTAAATACGTATTCAGCTAGACACGAGTGCCCCAAAGTCTGAAGACGAGGATTTCCCTGCCCTCATTAAATGAGGTGAATTGTTCACTGATCTGTTTCTCTTGGTCCAAATCCACAGTCTAAACCATTGACACATGCTTACTTGACAGCATGTGAAGGCAGATTCCTCAACCCAACATTAGAATTGTCTATTCATATTTTTTTCTGTATTTCTCTAAGCATTAACCCCTTCTCTAAATGGAAATCTAAAAAAAAAAAAGGGGGGGGACTTATCCTCTTATATCTTCATCTTTGCCTTTTGCTATGTTATGTCCTAGGAACGATGCTAATTTTATACAGTGAATTCCAATCTCTGCTCAATTTTCGCAGGAGCCAATGGACTACACTTCCTCACAGAACAGGATTTCTGGAATTTTCTACATCTCATATTCATAAATGTAAATGTAGTGTGAATGTCAATAATGTATTGGATCCTGAAGTCACTGGCAAATAATTCACTGATATTTGCAGTGCAAGAGCAAATTTAAAGAGTACAAATGCAGGAGTAAATGCAGCATAATCTGACTTGAGAGGCTGGGTAATCCAATGGCCATGCCCAAGCCATAGGAGATGCTACAGCAACCACTACTGTGGGCTAGGGGGAAAAAGAAATCAAAATGCTTTCCTTCTCCCAATAAATCCTATGAAAATACTCATGTCTGAGTATCTAAGGGTAGGTCACCAATGAACTTGTCATCTATTTTGATGTCTTTTGTATTGTACCAAGCAACCATTCAATTAGTATTTAAGAAATCACCCTAGAGAAAACCCAAACTTTGCTTGCCAAAGTGAACGACTGGAAGCAAAGTCTTCATGCTATGTTTTCTTGCTGCCAGTCACCGGGTACCCTATAGTTTCCAAGAGACAAAAGGAACAAAAGGAAAATTTCTGATATGAATCAAGAGACTGCCCCGTGAAATACTATACGCATGATCATTGCTCCACCCCACCTCCAACGCTTTTAGCTCTGAGTCAAAAGCTCAAGTTCTATCCTGCTGGATAACCATCTTATCACCTCCAGTACCACAAAGATAGCCAAATTATGTTAACTGAAATCAAATCTCTGAACTCAGAAGAATTCAGACAAGAAGGCAGCTGTGGCAACTGAGTTAATTTAACAGCTTTCTGCTACCAAAAGGTATCCTAGTCCATGTCTCCCTTTCTCTACTGCCCCTGCCCTCCTTCAACTAGCTGTGGCACACATTGGTCCCTCCATAATCTGATTCAGCTTCATAGCCCAACAGAAATCTCTCCACTTTTTTGGTTGATTAAGTTTTCTGATGGGTTGATGGATTAATGCTGCATGTGTTTACAGAGAGATCTGACAAGAACCAGAGCCAGTGCAAGGTAAGTAATGGACAATTCAGAAGGGGAAGGGGCATACAACCACTCTTTTCTACGGCAATGAGCTGTTGGAGCAGCTTACACTGTTTACTGGAACTGCACTCTGAAGCAGTTAGTGACAGACTTTCCAAGATCATAGCTTCTTGTGCTGATAGTTGAGTCAAAAAGACGTTCTTGCTTGTGAAGAGAAGAAATTAGACATGGCATCATAAAAGCCTGCAATGCTATTTTTAGAGGCTTGAATTATGTTTAGACAGGTACCAAGTCAAAACTACTATTCTGTTTAGTCAGCTGTCAATTTGCATGGACTCTTTTTGCCTGCCTTACTTTAACATTTACCTGTTACGTTAGCCCCAGTAGTCCCAGTCAGGACTCTTTTTTGGAGTCAAGTGTCAGGGAAGCCTTTCAGACAATCACAAGAAAGTGTAGTCCCTCCCCAAAGATGTTACAATCACTCTACCCTAAACTACTCACAGGCAGTGCAAGGTACCATCCAGTAGATAGTTACAGTATTATTTGGGGACTCCTTTAAAAATTAAGTGCTTCCAGGAAAAAAACCAAGAAACATATGTATCATTTGCAGTACTTGAAATACTCAGAATAGTAACACAGAACATTTTAGAAATAGTGAGGCTGGCACATAGGAAACCTTTTCTCTGAAACGTATCTGACCAGTCTTAGACCCAGATCAGTTCTACGGTTGAATTCAGTCATATGCAGTTCTAGCATTTTCCTTTGGTCTGTTTCGAACACATATACTGTACATGACATACAGTGGGAAACTGAAAAGAATTCCAAGACACAGTAGGACAATTGTGAAGACTCAAGAAAACAGTGGTCATTGAAGAGAAATTTCATTAAGTGATTTTTGCATGAAGCCTCTAATGTCTGAGTGTGCTATGACACACCTATTTGTAAGGATGTTGTAAGCCATCTATTTATAAGTCTCATTTAAGGCCTTCCAGTGATGGCAAATACACCATGCTAGATCATTTGTTTCAGTTATCAGTCATGTCATTATTAAAACTGTGCACATTACTGCTGAATTTGCTTGTCCCCAGATGCTAGGTATTTTACATTTTTATAGCATTGTACGCTACATTCAGAGACCTTGTTATCAAAAATCATTACTCCCTGTGGGAAGTTGGAACTGAAATGTGAAGGGCAAAGCAGAAACCAACAGGACAGGCACCCAAGTTCAACCTGGTTGCTCTTACTTGTATTCTGAGAAGTACCAGTTCCAGCCATGAGAAGAGATTCCTCGACGGAAGACCTGTAGGCGACATGTAAGTCAGCAGCCCTTTTTACACATTAATTTCTACCACTTAGGCTGACATAACCTTTGGAAATAAACTGTTTAGAGCATTAATTGTTTCCTCTGCTGTGATTAATCAGACAGATTGTACACTGTTACAGTGAAGTCCTCTAAGCCCTACCTGCCAAGGGCTCGTGAGGAGGGAAACTGTTCATAGCTTTAGCACTTTTTTCATTGGTCCCACTTGAATGGAGTGTATCACAGCATAATGCAGCTTTTGATAAGTTAAGGGATTTATTGCAGTTTTCTCAAATAAAAACATTAAAAGTTGCAAATCAGCTGTTAGAGTCAGTTATATTCTAGACACTGGATCAACCTTGCATCACAAATTTGGCATAACAGTAGACAGGTATCCAAACTGACAAAATATAATTTACTCTTTAAATGCCTGCAGTGGTATCTTTTCCTACCGCTAATTGCTGATCTTATTTTGGACTCTGGTGTCAAATAGCATCTTTGGAATAAGAGAGTAAAACAACAGGAAAACTCCAGTAAATCATCATAGCCCTTAACAAACGCAGTGCTTCAGGAAGATAAGTACCCTGAAAAAAGATCTTTGTTCTTGCTTGACACTTCTCTATTTACTTCATTCTTTTTATGGAGTCGTCACCTTTTAATGAGCAATTATGTACAGTATTTACTTGAACAGTAAAGTGATCTCAGTGACTTTAATGCAAGCATTATTCTAAGGTCTGCTCTATAAAACAAAGAGAAAGTACTTCACCTCAGGATAATGTTACAGGGAGAACTTGTGTCAGCAGAGCTAAATTTAAAAACAGTGCTCTTACAAGATGTAACAATGTGCAAATTTATGATCTGATCTTGCAGCTCTTTTTCAGACCTGTTCATTGTACAGAATTCAAATGGTGTGATAACACAATACATTTTAGCAGAGGTTGTAAAAATTAACTATGAAATGAAGCACAGAATATATCAGCTCTGTCTTCAGTAGTTCCACCTAAACGTCATCAGGATAAGACGGAAGAGTAGATTCATACTCTTTAGGCACTTAGAGTGCCTTACTCTTCTAAATTTAGAGTCTCTTTACTATTCTAAATATAAAACTCCTTTATCCCCTTTATTTCTTCCCCCATTATTTTTCTTATACTTTATTGTCAATACAATTTTTATTACTCCAGTACAAAAAGTGGATTTGATACAACTATGTTTTTGTAATATGTAATATAATGTGCTGATATTTTATCTGTTATTTTATTGAAAAAATAATGCATTTCCAGTAATAAAAAGGAAATATTAGGCTAGTCAGGAACTGAGGCATGCTTTCGTCTTATCTGATTACAGTTTACAGTAAAATTAAAGCATCTTTATAGTCCCTGATCTAAACAAAGGGATCACAATGACATCAATAGTTACTCTATATGAGAGACTTGTGCAAGGGAGAGCTTCCGCTGCTGCATCCACCTTCACCACACAGCTTGGGGAACCAGTTTAACCAAGCAACATGGACAGAGCTACGCCAATACTAAAGATGGACTTTGCAATACAAAAGATATTCTGCTATATTTCGGCTAATTAAGTTAAGCTTGAGTCATAAGAGAGGGGCCGTAGAAAGTAAAATCTGGGATAAGTTGCTTGAATATCCCTGACAATCTGAGCCAGACCCTACCTGAACTTAGAGAAGCTCCTGAGCAGGAGTTGGCACCTATAACTGATGCAAGACCTTGGGCCAAGAGGACTACCAGAAAGGTGTAACGTGCCATGTGCCTCGCTTTCTTTTCTTTGCTTTTTGATATTAAACTTGGTGCAGTTATCATAGCATAAGGACACAGGCAAGGCAGAGTTTGTGAGTGGAGATAATA
Source organism: Gymnogyps californianus (assembly GCF_018139145.2). Classification (NCBI taxonomy): domain Eukaryota; kingdom Metazoa; phylum Chordata; class Aves; order Accipitriformes; family Cathartidae; genus Gymnogyps; species Gymnogyps californianus. Next base: position 134,119,244 of record NC_059472.1, read on the forward strand.
TCTTTATCAGAACAAAAAGGTATATTTGGAAAAAGAAACTCCTTTTCAGACACAACCCCTTTTTTTGCGAAGACCTTCTTCAGGACAAAGTGGTTGTGCATTCGAAAGTATACCTGTTGTTTCTAATTATGCTAGGTAGTCTTGTAAATCGTGTTGTCGATAAAGCTTGCCTTTTCTTACAAGGATATTAGGAATATAGCTGGCACCAAAGGCCTGAGAGCTTCCCGGCAGCAGAAAGTTCTGCCATATGCCACCAGTCATCTCAAGTCTTTGAAGTCCATTTTTTTTTCTTAACAGAATATAAAATCCATCACAAAGTTTATGCACACGGGTTGAGTATATGTTTCAAGATATGTATGCGTACCTAGGTATATACAAGCACCTTTTGAAATGGTTGCACTTCATTGAGAGAGAGGATTGGAACAAAGGATAGAAAGAGCCAACACAAAATAAAATGTGTCTGTGAAATCCTCAAAGTTGGGGTTGAAAAACATGTTTTAGTTAATGCTCATTCTCAATTTTACATTGCACCAAAAAAAATCTGTTTTGCGGCCAAGTAAAAGTTAGTTAAATATTCATTAGTTTAGTAAAAATTTTTCTCCTCAAAAAATCAACAGACAAGGACAAATTGCAAAGGCAGTTGGAGAAAAAGATTTACTGAGGGAAAGTGATTTGAAAGGTGCAATAAGAAAGGCAAGATTCAAACTTCCCTTCCAACCCTTTTTAAACACTATCTCTTTTTTTCAATGGAAAAAGACAGTTAGTGATTTCGTTACTTAATCAGACTGGAGATAAATTAGGCAAGTGATATATCTCCTAGCTCTGCTGTCATCACTGATCTCGGTTGGCCTTCTTCCATCCTACACCCTTCTAGAGGAGCTGAGGGTCACCTCACTGTGAGAAATCTTGACATGCACTTGAGACCCATGCACTTAAAATCAGCTGCAAAAATATATACAACTATTTTGTTGCTGATGTGTTTGTTTACTAGTCAGAACTAGCAACTCCTCAGTAAATCAGATTGTATGTCGATATAGCAAAAAATTAAAAAGTTGGGTTAAAGCAGGTTATAATTTACACCTCTCAAACTGTGTAGATTTAGTAGACCAATTTTTTCTGTTTGTAATTGCCTGCTATATGGTTACTCCAGGGCTGTAATTAGTCCAATCTGTTATCTTCATCCTATGGTTTTTACTTTATGACTTGAGAATGCTGGTTGGCTAATACATTTTAATTCTTTCTCTTTGACTGTACTTTGAAAGAAAGACATAAATAATTCCTTATCAAGTATCTAGTGGCTCCCTAACTCTCTTTAATAGCAAGGTTAGTAACTAAGGACCCATCTTCTCTCCTTTGATGTCAATCTCTTCCTAATTTATATGTGTAAAGTTTGTATTGGGTCACAGAAATCAGAAAATTCAATGTATTAAGTGTACACAAAGTGCTGAAGATTTCTAAAGAAAGAATATTTACAGGTTAAACTTCACTTTGCGTTTACTTGTTTTGGGCACAATTTCTAATTATTATAAACCAATTATATTCAAATTTTGCATGAATTTCTATTTTTAGTCTTTAATATGACTTCTCTTTGGACTTTATTTTTTTTTAACAGACTGTTCATTTTTCTACATACCACATATAGCATGCTATGTTCTAAAATGGTATGGTGGAATGTGGAGAATTTTGTTTTGGGGAAATAATAAATTCCTTTGGCTCTGTACAAAAGGCTTTATTCATCCCTCAGGTACATGATCATTATCTGGGTCTATCTTGGCTTTTCTCTTAATTTAAACAAGAGCCACCTACTGTAAATCACCTTTTTTTTGCTTACAGACACATATGCAACTTGTAGATGTGCAGCCTTTAATAATAAAAAACATACTAAGATTTCAGTTTCTAAAAAAATGTTATGAAGAGTTAATTAATTAATTAATTAATTAACATTAACACTGATTCCAATATCAAACAGTTTTTCTTTGCTGTCAGGGTGAAATTCAGTCTAACCTGAGAGGAAAATATGAATCTTATTGCAATTTCTAGTTAAGTAGTTGAAGCTGCTATGCCAGAGCATCATGTATGCCAAAGCATCTTATTGGAGCATCATGCATGCTTAAGGGACATGTAGCATGCATTCTCAGCTGCTAAATACAGACAATTATACAATGCTTCTCAACAAAATATATATTTTGCACCAGTTGGAAGCTCATCTCCCTACCACATAGGCTCATGGAACGGCGCCTCTGACCAGGAACCATACTTATGGAAAAAAATAGTCAATAAACCTCTTATAAAGGGCTTTTTCATGCACAATGTTTTACTAAAAATCATAATACACAGGTAAGTGGTACTCAAACATGCATACAGGCTGCTATGTTTCTTTCCTCTCTAGTACAACCACTGCATTAACTTGAAAAGCTGTGCTAAAACTCAATATGCCTTACTTGCAGCCACAGGGATGTTCCATTTCCAATCCACTTGTGCATTAGCACCTGTGTGAGTGTCTCTGGGTAGGCCCTTGCACTGCTCTCTGCATTCTTGCTTTCCACAGCACGCTGCTATAGACAGTCACTCTAGCTCTCCATCTATCCTTTCGTCCTTGGTATTCAGGGGAGCCTGTGCAGCATGCAGTTAAAATGAAAATAAAAGGTATGTGCCTCTTCCCTGCTCCTCCTGAGGTAAACACCAACTTCGTTCTACTGACCTGTAACAAAAGGCAGAGGTCACAAGGACAAAATCCTCTGAGCTGGAGTCCATTTGTGCAGCGTGTTAAATGCCATTAGGTCTCATTGACTTCTCCAGACTTTTCGCAAGGCATTTGTCATTAGCAGCAGGGATCCATATTTAATAACTATTTAAGTGTTATTACGGTATTTCTTGAGATATACTGAAGAAAAGTATATATACTGAAGAAAATTATTCACAGCATTGCATTAGGAAACCATTTTGTGTTGTCTCATGGAAAGCAATTTATATATAGTGATGTTATAGTGCACATTACTGTACAGGGTGCTACTACATTACCCAGCTTGCTTAACATCCCAGGCTCAGAATGAGTTTGGCCACACTATCCTGTAAGAGCTAGTGACTTTGGAGTGCTATATATGAGACACCTCAGACAGACCTGTCTTTCAGAAAGTATTAAATCTCTGCCATGAACACACATTTTGGAGAACTGAAATGGACATCCAAACATTGAGACCCAACAGAGTAGTCTTTTAGAAAACTTTGGCCTCCATGAACACTGATGTAATTCAGGATTAATGCCATCAAACTGAAAAGATTACAATAACAAAAGAGCAATATGAGATCGGACTTAGGCCTCCAAAGTCTAAAATCTCCAATATATATTTAAAGAGAAATAACTTACTCCAGTATTTGGAAAATGGGGCCTATTGAAAAGCATGAAACCTCTAAAATGCTATTTGAATGCCAGAAAAGTAATACTTTAAAAAGCCAAGACAAAAATGCCAAGAGGAACAGAAAGGAGTGAGCCAGAAACACTAACATGTTCATTTCCACCCTGTCCGTAAGCTGGGCGAGACCCGCAGCTCCATGGGCATCTCTGGGTATTAACTGACAGACAGTCCCTGCCCTCAGTGACACGGGTGTCATCTCACAAAATAGAAATATGGATGTAAGCTGGACTTAAAATGAGGTTCCTAACTAGAAAAAATACCATCTCAGAAACATATGCCTTATGATGATACCTACATTTAGCCGTAACTTTGTACCCGCCCAGCGGAGGGTCGTGGCCTTCCACGGCATCGAATCCCGCTGACACCAGGACAATCTCTGGATCAAACTCATTGGCAGCTGGCATAATCACAGTCCTGTAGAGTGAAAAAACCCAACCTGTTAAAAATTAAAAGAACTTCTATCTTCATGATATAAATTGCCACAATCTCAAAAATCCACAACACAAGATATTTTCTTTTAATTAAACCAGTCTTCATGGTAGCTGTCCAAAACCAAACAAAGTCCAAGGCTTCAATTAATTTCTGTCTATAGTCACTCTTTTTTCTTTTCTCCGATTGAGGAAAAAAAAAAAAGCAGGTACTTGTGAGAGCCTCTAATATTACACACACATCTGTGCCTGTTTTATCCTGCTGCCTATAAAAAGCTGCCTCTTCCAGGGAAGTGACTAATGGTTTATAGAGAGCACTCAAAGCCCGAGTGGAAACCCGGACTGCTCCAGTTAGTGCGAACTTGGTGTAAATTTGAACTATAAATTTCTTTTGGGAAAATGTTTGCTTTCCAAACTTTTTTTTTTTCTTCTTAACATTTTTAAATGTTTGTCGAGGTGGGGGGTGACTCTAGCAAAGGAAAAACATGAAATTCCCTTAATCAAATCCAGACTATGTTGTCAAGCCTTTCCAAGGTCAAGCATAACAGGAATGTGACAACCACAAACTAGTGACAGCAACCCCTGCTGGTGTCAGGAAGATAATTCAGCCCTTCACAGTCACAAAGATTCCACTTTTTTAACCCCTTCCTTGACAAACTTCCATGGGGATATTTTGTCGCTTTGTTTTCACTCTTCTCCAAACTCAAAGCCTTAAAGGTGTGTTGAAGGAGAAGATAAAACCCTGCATTCTGCACTCGCAGATGCCTTCTTTCAGGCTGATTTTCTGAAGGGAAGGCATCAGGATGGCTTTTACACTAGTGCAACAAACGCCGAGTCTGTAATGACTGCGCTGATTCAGGGGCACATCACTAACATTAAAAGGCAAATACACAAGTGAATGTTCTATTCCAAATATATTAACTCAAGGAAATCCCAATTGGTCTACATGGGTCAAAATCTGAAGATCAATTTTGCACATGTGTAATACTATTTGTCTTAGTTCAATATTTATTTATTTATTATTTAATCAACCTTGGCCAGAGAAATCATGTTTTTGTTGAAAGATTAAGATTTTCTGGGGGAAAAAAGCGTATTAATAATATTTTAACAACTCTATAGGTTTTTCTTTAGTTTAGTTTTTGATCTGTGTTTTATAAACTTTATTTTGTTCTGATTTCCTCAAAGGTAATTTTAATCTTAGGAAAGTGTTCCTTTTACTTGTTAGTCAGAGTAAAGGACAATTCAGACTAAATAAAAAGGCTTTGTCAGAGCATACAGCATTTCAATGCATATTGTTTTACGTTAGAAAAAAAAGATAGCGGCAACTTAATTTTTCTGGTGATTTCACTGAAATTGCACCATGAATGTCTGCAGGCAAAGTGATATAATTTATGAAATATTCATTTTTTTACATGTCATTAGTAGGCCTCTGCTGAAGTATGGATTCCAGTATTAAGCATTGCATTTCAAGAAGGACCTAGACCAACTTGAGAGAACAAAAGGAAAGAAAAAAATTCTAAAAAATGTGACCTAAGTAGATAAAATGATAGAATTATAATTATTTGATTCACATAACATGAGAGTAAACATGATGAAAGTCCACGAACATGTAAGTGGTTGTTGCAAGAGGAAAGAAATAACCTGTTCTGCATTTCCACGTGGATAGGACATGAAGTAGTTGCAGCAGGAAAGCTGTAGTTCAGACACTGGAAAAAGCTTTTTAATAGTAAGGATAGATAATCATTTAAATAAAATGTTTAAGAAAATTGAAGAGTCTCCATCCCTTTGAGTTTTTTATAATAGGTAAAACAAATATCCATCAAGCTTGCTACAGGTTCAAGCTGACATGGCCTTGAGGCAGGAGGTCAGATTACTTCTCTTCTAGTTCTTTTTCCTATAGTTCCATGATGTATAACTATATAACACACAAAGTACACATATGAATAATTACATTAGACACTACAGTGACTGAACATTTTTGCAGGCTAATCTCCACAAAGTTAGGGAACAATATCAGGAGTAAAGATCTCCTATGCAACCACATCTTATCTTTCTTATGTACATACCTTCCGATACTCTAATTATATGTTCATTGTCTGAAGCAACACATACTTCCCAAACTTCCCCACATCTGCAACACATGTGGCACGGATGGATCCTGATTAGTGATGAGGACTGTGGCTGATATGCAATCTTGATCTGTCCCCATAGCACCATATATCTTATACACTGAAAGAAGGAGGGATCCTATGGAGAACCCTCCCTATCTGCAGCCACTTGAGTTTTGCCCTCCTCCTCTCCATTCACATTTCCTCATATTCAAGCCAGGCTCTTTTTTTTATTTCTTCATGTCAAATGAAGTGGCAGCACCACAGAGTACGGCACAGACAATGCTCAGGAGTCAGAGGATGGAGTGTGTTCAGTGCAGACAGAAGCTCTGGAAACTCAAGTTGCTGAGCACTAACAAACCTAACCAGGCTAACACAGGACGAGATTTTTGAGAGTGTTATAATTTGGAACATTGGGAAAATCTACCACACTTCTACCACATTTCAAGACCTTGCTCAAAAGCATAAAGATGTCAGCACATTTTTTTATAACTTGAGCAAAACAATGCATTTGACCCTTAATCTCATTCTTAGAAGCAGCAAAAATTTTTTAGCCACAGTTTCTTCAAAATTTTTGTCAAATAAATATGTCTGACATGAAAACTGCCAGCCACACTGGGTAACATTAGTAAAATTATTAAATACTGAAAGCAAGGTCTTTCAACACAAAGCACCAGGAATAGCTATTAACACCATCTTTAATAGTACTGAACAGGAAATAGTAGCATGTTCATAAATCTCTACAGAAATGATATATAGGAATCTCAGCTAAAGGAAGGAGAAGGCTATAAGGATAATAACCAGAGGTGGCATTTAGAATTCACTGTTCTGTTACTGCTTTCGGTATTACCTGAATTCACATGACTAAAATGAGACCTAAGAGGGTTTTTCTGAAAGAAAGATTTTTTTCTTTTAAAAATGTACACAGTGTCTGTTAAATTTCACCAGAAGAATAGCACCCTACTTTTGTTATAATACTGTCTCACAAATTATGACAGAACTTTGTTGCTGCATACTACATGTATACTCTGCATACTACGTACCAGAAGAGCTAACCTATGTGCCCACAAGGCCTGTGTCATTGTTCATTTCTCTTTCATCCTCCATAATATTGAGGGACTTGGAATGTCAGAGCTCATCCATCTTACACTGTTCTTGATTTAACACTGAACAGAAACTCTAAGGACTTTTCTTTAAAAAAGACATTATGGAAAATGTAATCTGTTTACTAAGATAGCAAGCTTGACTCTTCTCTAAAACATCTCAGGGTGTCCGTGGTCCTTGTTACAGCAGCCAAGACTACTATTTGGTCTTTCAAAAAGCTGACAGATGCAAGTCTCTCAATTGCAGAGAGGACCATATAGATATCTAGTTCCTAAATCTCTAATCAAGTCTTCCTCTACGTTAACCAACATGCATTTAAGGTTGCTCCTCTTTTGAATAACTACTATGAGATCTTTGCCAAAGAAGAGCAGCTTAATGTCTGGAAAACATGACAGCATTTTGTTTTGGATTTTGTGTAGGTAGGACCTCTCTAACCTTTGTCTTGCTTTGGCAGGAGCTCCTTTGTGGCACAAAAAACACGTGGAAATTCCTTTACAAAAGCGACAGATACTTTCCTATCTTACGAAGTGCTATAAGGAATCATATACATACATTTTTAAATATGGACTAAATTTCACCAGGACATAAATAAAACCTTTTGACATTTGCCACCTCTGAGGCTTCAGCACCTTCACTATCCCTGAATAACTGTCTTTAGAAAAATGTTTTGAGGTTGGCAGCTGTAAAGAAAGCCTACACAAAGTACTAGATTCCATCCTTTTTTTTTACCCCAAAGCAACATGAAGCTCACTTCTCCCTCATAAACAGGCTTCTCCTACCTCAGGAGACTGAGGATGGTTGGACAGGCAGGAACAGCTCCTGACCCTTCACTGTCTCTTGGGAGTAGAGAATCATCAGACCCTGTATCTTGCTGCTTTCCCATCTCATCTATACTCTGGAGGGCATAGCAAGGTGTAAGAAAGAGAAATCATCCATCGACTGCCTCCTCAGGAGCTCCATAACCATAGCACTTCCCTTCTCAATTGCCTAAGAACAGAATTCTCTGAATCAGATCATAACAGAAAATATGCTTTTTTTTTAAAGCATACAACTAGCATTGGTCATACACTAACAGATATTCATGTTAACCTTCTCAAATTCCTCAGACCAACCCTATGCTCAGAAGTCAGGCTGCAGCTGGCAGGATTTGTTATGGTGTGAAGGGTCAAAACTCTGCTCATCAGAAATCCTTTGCAAGGGTGCATAGGCAGCCTGCACTCAGACCTAGGTAGGAACAGTTATTATCTTACCCGCAGCAGGAGTAAGAAATGTGATTTAGCTTCTGGTCATAGGTCACCAGACAGGTACGGACTGGGGACTGGCAGGCCATCAGCTTCCTGCTTGAAGCCAGTTGGGCTGCAGGCGTTATCAGCAAACAGAAGTTAATGCTAGGATCCTTCTCCGATGAAATGAGTGGTTTTTGTCAGAAGAGAAGTGAATTTTATTCTTCCACTATGACTCACACTCTCCTCTACTCCCTTCTCCAAAGAAAACAAAACACATAAAAGAGATATTTATTTTCTGTGATCCTGAATCATATAGAAGCATAAATATTTGGTATACCGTATTCACCTAACGATGACAGCAGAGTTACAGGGGCATCTTGCCTGGCTGACTGTTTCTTTCTTTTTTCTCACATTTTCATTAATAAACATGTCAAAACCTGAAAGCTTGAGCAGCTGTATCACAAGAGTTATTTATCCATGCTAAACCTTGCAGTTACAATGAAACTGTGTCCTCCAGCCCAAGGTAGTGCAGATCCTCCTTTAAGTCTGATGGTACTGGGAACAGAGCATGTGTCTGGGAAGCTGAAAAGATTCCATTTTGTCCTACTAAGGAGATTTCCCCAAAGAATTAATATGTTCCATTTGGGTATGCTGCTGTCTGCAGAGAAGCCAAGGGATGGCTTCCAGTTGGGTGTAGTCCTAGAGAAAACATCAGGCATGTGATCCTCCCCTCCCCACCAATCTGAACATCAGATGCAAGACATTAAAGAGATTCTACCAAGGGACTCTGTTCCTTTTATTCTTCCATTCTATTTTTGTACATAAAGCACATGGTTAGGATGCTCCCAAACATTTGTTCTCCCAGAAGAGATTGCAGAGAAGTACCCAACCCAGAAATGACTCTGCAAGTACCATCACAAAGAGCTGGAAATCTCCAAAGAAAGTTAAGCTGATGCAAATAGCTACAATTCTTTTGCTGTGTTGGTAATTTAAAAAGGAAACGAGCAGGAATACCAGCCCAGGACAGTAATTTATGTAACCAAGAAAAAAAATCCACACTGTTCTAAAACTGCAGATTGGAATGGCTTAGTAACATAAATTCTTTGCTCTTTCCCTAAAATCCTCCAGTGTTTTCATCCAATGATCTCAAAGTACTTTCAGAACATTAATAAATGGAAAGGCTCATATCTTCAGCTGGTATAAATCAGTATAGCTGTTTCTGATTGCATAGTCCTCTAAAGCAAGCATTTCTTGTACCCACTTCACAGATGAATCAGCTAAAACTAAAAGCTGGTAAAAGACTTGAATAAATTACTTTTAGTTGTCTCTGGAAAAACCTCGAAAGAAAATGCAGAAGACTCTAATTCCACTACTTCAACTAGTAAAAAAACCTATAAAAGCACTGTTATTTATTCAGTTATACCAGACCTGTATTTGGCAAGAAGTATATATACAATGCATTAGTGCTATTAGAGTGTGGGCTTCTCCGCCACCAAATGGAGACCCAGTCTGTTGTTTGAAAGAATGTAGGTCTGCCTACAGTTTCTCAGTTTCACATCCTGCAAATAAAATATTGTTCCAAACAATCACTATGTTGTCCTACCTTAAAATTACACAAGTTTAAGTACGTTGTTGAATGCACCCTGATATGAATGGATCAGAAAGTATTTAAAAGATTGCCCTGATAGGTATGTGGAACTTATGGTATCTATTATTTTTATGTGTTGTTTGCACATATGTTTTAATGTAACACAATATCAAGTAATGTCTATCCTCACAGAAAGCTACATAGCATTTCTGTACAACTATTGGATAAATTTTTTTCTCTGTATTAATTGAGTTTATACTATTGTCTCTCACTAAAATTTTGGTTTACCTTCATGACATTTCTTTATGCCAGTTCTACTATCAACCCAAGTTCACCAAGGCCAAACCTGAGAACTTTCCCCCAAAACTCCTTGCTGACTGTCATCTGACCATCAGCTTTGTCCTGGACTTATCCTCCAAGGTATGCCTAAATTCTGCAGATTTTATCTGTATTAGTTTCTAAGTTATATCTTTTATATAAGTTTTATCTTTATAGCCTTTATTTTTATATCTTTTCTTTTACCCTTTTAGGTTTTCTTTTTATATCTTTTTAATAATTTTATTTCTCCTCTATTTTTTATAAGCACAGTCAATATTCTTGTCCTTACTTTTGTTTTATAGTTACCTTATTTGCTTTCTGGAGATACAAAATACATTTTTCTTTTATTCTTCAAGGGGTAAAAGGTACCACATCAATACAAAATCCTCACTACTGTAAATCATGGTCATTTCACTGGGATTTACACATGGTATTAAATTTAAACACATGCCAAAGTGTTTAAAGGGTCAAGGTCTTCCATGGATGCACCCAAGTTAGTAATTTCAAACATTATAATTGTAGGAGTATCTAAGTGCCACTGAATGAAAAGTTTTAGAAGCACGATCAGCTTTGCTCTTTTTTTTTTTTTTTTTTGGCTTTTGAAGACATTTTCAGAGCCTAAGGCTATTATTTGTGGGTTCCTTTTTAAACGAATAATTATTTTGGCATCCTGCGTGCAAGTTTTCTGAATTCTATTACAGCTGGAATTGCAACATCTCAAGCACTCAAAAAGCATACGAAATATTGACTACAATATCTGCTGATCCTTCCATTTTTATTATTATTTAGAAAGGTGGTTTCAATGTAATTATAAGGACTCTTCTACATTTGATCTACAGTATGCCTCAGTCAGAGTCTCTGAACTAGTACAAAAAGAACCAAAATAAGAAAAAGTTAACAAACAGAAGTATGACAAATATATTACTTTGTGGTTTTCAGAAGTCACTTAAAAATTAATAGTATAGTCAAATAAAATTATCCAACTTCTAGAAATATGGGCAAATGCACATACACATGTACCATGCACTTTCACATCCATATTCAGAACGGAGTAAAATTCAAAGTTCAGTGGTATTAGGTAAACGGTTTGGCTAAAAATTGTGGTAAGTAAGCTTGCTCAAAGGCTATAGGTCTAAGTATCTCTCAAGTGATTATACGTTGAAAGAAGAGGTTACTTTGGAAAGATCAAAGACTTCCAGCTGTCCAGTATGCAAATATAAAGCCTTCTATGGAAATATAGGCCAAGATAGCACATGCAATAGCAGGATATCTCCTTACAGAACACTTTTACCCTGAAAAGTAACGGAGTAAAAAAATCTGCTTTTTCTATTAAATGTTCCTCTGTCTTTTTAGAGTCTTATTTGTGGAAGCACTGGTATGGTGAAAGAAAAATTTACTGTCTTTTTACCTTTTATGTATTTCTTAGATCTCAAATAAAGCTGGTTGGTACCGTGCCATCTTGTGCAACATAAATAAAACTTATTTACTAAGTTCCAGCTGGTAGCTAAAGGACTGATGTGGCTTCCAAGAGCTATACAACTGAAGATGATATATGAGAAGGAGGAAACAGAGGTTTAATTTGCAAAGATGGGGCTTAAAATAAAACACAGCATGACTTAAAATAATATCACCAACACTGAGAAAGTAAAATGCAATAAATATGGAATCTTATCATTTTAAGTCAATTATTTTTCTATCAAAGCCATTCTAACATGTATGGGAAATGGTACTGACACATGCATATACACTGCCAAATTTTACCCTCAAGTATTATTTAAGATAGCATTTAGCTTTTATGGTGTAACATGTTCCTATCAGAAAAATCATTTCAGTGCCCATTTCTTGTTGCTACTTTATTTTATGGGAAAAAAAAAAAAAAAAAGTAAATCTTTAGAAGCTTTTCTGCCATAAATATAATAATCACATTTGGGAGTATTTTAAGTTTTCTGTTTTAAAATCTGCATGGCTGCTTAGAATACGTATTACATTTCTATCAAGCCTGAGTACGCTACAGTATTTTCTATAACAAAATAACTATCAGTTTTGCCTTTCTACTAAGTGATTTCTTCCAATAGTATTTTATCATAAAAGTCAGTGGACTTGGCCTAAAATGTTAACATAATAAACTAATAATACTATTAAAACAGTTCACTGCTCCCAGTAAATCTTATTACTCAGTAATAAGATTGCTCTTAAGAAGACAAAAGTAAGTGTTATAATATGAGAAATAGTTAAATACAGAGGTAAAAACTTGCCACTGTGTTGCATTTATAGAGTTCACAAAATGAATGATAGCATGGTATCCTCTCTGAGGAATTTTGTATGTCTATGAAAGAGCACATTATTTTGAGCATATTCTACCTTTTAGTGTATTTTTAGAGTACTTGACACTTTTAAAATTACTTAGTAATCTAAGAACAGTGTAAAAGAAAGGAGACCGTACTTACTTACACTCCACAGGAATGGTGGAATTGGGGAAAAGAAGGAAATGGTGGTGTTCTGAATAAATTAAAAAGAGAAGAGGGCTCTGGAGTATGAAGTTTGTCTCTAGGTCCAAAATATACCCTCTGCCTTTACAAAAAAACTTCAGAAAAGCTTTCCAGTTTGGGCATATAGCATACAGTTTGACAAACAGCACGAATGAGGAAAACACGCCACCTAAAATTTACTGGTATTGATTATACAACAGTTCACTTTGCAATGTTAACAATCTGCTTATGTCACCACTGAAGTGATTACTAGAGAAGTTTAAAGTAGTTTTCAATTCTTGCAGAAGTGAGATGTGGGGAAGAAGGGAGGGTAAATCTTATTTAAAAACACCTGGGGAGATGAATTGGAGGGGTTGCATTTTTTATGGGAGCAATAGGTTGAGTGGATAAAAGATACAGAAATCCCTTGGAAAAAATACTTTTACCACAAAATTTGCTAAATTTTTGAAAAGTGCGTTTTGCCCAGAAGGGGATTTTTTTTTCTTTCATTTTAAATGAAAAGAAAACAAACCTTTTCTAGAAATCAAATTATTCATCAAGGTCACGGCCATTTGCAAAAGCATGATTTTTCACATGCTGTGTTCATCAACATGGTTGTGAATACAAAGTACATGAAGTTGTCTTAATTTTTTTCTCAGAGGTCTCTACATATTCTCTCTTGCAAATGCTTTCTTGCTTTGTCTTGTATTTCCTTCCATATACTCATAACTACTTTTAAAGGTATTTTCTGTGTGTGTGGTTTTCTGGCTTATCATTAAACAGAAATTTCACAAGTTTCTGGATAGCCACTATTATTTTATTATATATTATGTTGTCACTATTCCTTTGAAGTAGCGCTATTCAGAAAATTGCTCATATGGCTAATCTTATTTTTCAGCTCTTACGAGGTATTCTTTCAGAGGGAAGATACAGGCATATGTCACTTCCTCTTGTTTTTTTGCTGAGGAACAACATACACTGGTAGAAAAGGAACATGTGGACATTTTCTTACACCCAAACCAAATTAACCAACAGGAAGTGTCTCTGATCTCAAGCACAAAGATACTGATTCTACAGGCAGCAACGGTACCCAACACTTCTGTATCAGTAAATACAGGCCTACTTGTTTGTCTCAGGCTTGGCAGAACTTTGTCATTGGAATAAGGGCCACTTTAGACCGTCCCATTGCTCTAGCGTGTATTTAAACAGACCAGCTGGGCTTCATTCTGATAGCCAAAAATACAGCACCCCTCATATGAGAAGGTTTTATACAGTACAGAAACATCAAGTCTTCTCACTTTACCTAAATTGAATGCCACTTAATGGAACCCATACTGATATAATTTTAGTGGGGGTCTAGAGGAAATATTTACAGATAATGTAAGTTAACCCAGAAAAGCACTTTTCAATCCCTCCCCTCCCCTCCCCCCCCCCCCCCCCCCCCGCAAAATTTTCAGAGAGAAAGAGAGGAGATATTTCTGGGAGCAGAGGGAATGCTCACACTAAAGCACTAATCCCTAGGTACCACATAGCGTTAGAAACTACAACTTTTTCTGTTGCAGTTTCAGCTACTGTTTGGTTAGAAATGTGATCTGGTGTTGGCTCTGGGTAGTTTGGAGGAATCTTGTCTCTTTTATATTATCCTATCCCCTCTCTTCCCTTACACTCATTTTGCTCAACAAAGTAGAAGAAATATGATAGACTCCAAAGACAGAGAAAATTGGATGTCAGTGCTTAACTGAATTGAATGTGACTAGAAGAGCTCAACTCACAAAGAAAAGTACCAGACTTGCTCAGGGAGTAACATCAGGTAGACTAATGTTTTAAAATATGAAACACTCCTGCAAGAAAGTTACACCTATAACTTAAAGAGTGAAGTCAAGGAAAGGACTGGAGGGAACTAAGGCTTAGGGAAATACGAAGCCAAATATGACTTGTTGAGGACAATAGGAATTTTGGTTTTGACTTCAGTAGCATGAAAAAATAGGGTTTTATACCTGAAATTCAAAGGGAAGCATTTTCATATAGGAAAGAACTTTAAATATTAAGGAATCAATGTCACAAATAGGAAGTTTAATAAAATACGAAAGTAGCAAAGGAATCTGTATTAACACAGTATCTGAAACAAAACCCAAGATGGTCAGGAGATACTGTGTCAGTTTCAGAGAAACTTAAATAATAATAAAAAAAAAAGGATATATATTCCCATTCACAGACACAATGAGGGAAACAAAAAAGTTTTTCTTAAGCACATCTGGAAGGAGAAGAAAAAAGGAAAAATAAAGAGCTCTGAAAAATAAGGATTGAAGACAACACCACAGAATTCAGGAATAACATGACTCCTGCATAAATGCTTCACAGCTTGTTTTTTTAACAGGGAAGGAATAGTGAACAGCAAAGCACTTGAAATCTCAGCCTGAGAAACGAAACATGAAAATGTAGATACACTGCGATGTGATTTAATATCTTACTTAAGCTTCCATTGACTTCATGGAGCCAACATTTCTCCTAATAGATTTTATTTGACGTCTGCAAAAGAAATGTATAAAGTCTTGTGGTCCTAGATCAATCATAACTCTTTCAGTGGTGCACATGGAAGAAGCCTTTTATTTGTGCCAGGCATTTTACAGCAGAAAGGCAATTCCACTCACCCCAAGAGAGTCATACTGATACAATGCTAATCCATTTGCCAATACAATCACTTGCACCAACTCTTCATGTTGCCAGGACCCCTGAAGAAGGTCAGAGGAAAAATCAAGGTGAAGTTTGGGATTTAGCTGAAGAACATCTAAAAATTACATTTCGATGTTTTTGAATTTGTCTTTCCCTCATGAACTTATGTCTCTGCACTTCTGTTACAAAACTGAACTGCTCACACCTCTTTTAATCATTTTTGGATCCTATTCGGAGTGATAAATTGGATAGTCTCCACAACAGCATGAAACAAAAAAGACTTTTTCTACCATATGTTACAGTAATAAAAGAGAAAGCTGTTTCCCATTATTGGCTGGTCCATCCTCATGTAGTCAGTTGCCTTGGAAACTGAGATTGATTATAATTTTAAGAAAATGTAAGAATGAACTGAATCACATAGTTCCTTTTTCAACGTCTGTCTCAATTTACAATGTTGAAACTAGCAACAAAAACATCCCTAAGCATGATTTCCACTTCTAGCTTTATTTTTGTTGCACTTATCTCGCAGAGTGACAGTCAAAATAATATAATAACTTAGATTGGATACATCAGTAAAATAATTGTGAAGTTTCAGAAAACATTGTAATAAATGTAAGTCAAATGTACATTCAAATTGACTTCATTAAAAAAAAACAAAACCAGTTGTTCTTTCAGATTTGATATCTGGATGATACAATACCTAGGTATCATGTAATTCAAATTCTTCACTCTGTCCAAAAACTTGAACTTTTGCTGAAGCCAAAATATATTTGATAAAACATTCATTTTCCAAGTATTTCACAGACCGCTTCAGGAGTTCATAATCATTTCTCTCCTAAGGATTTGACTTTAATCAGCTTTAGTGTGCTTACTGCAGATAAGTTACCATTTATTTATGAAATCCTTTTTTCATTTTAAATTCCTTATTTAAAATTGCCAACAGAGCTTGTAAACTGTGCAAAGGACTAGTTCAAAAGCAGCACTTTTCGTGCTGCTATCTTTGGATTACCAACAGTCCCAAAAACTCTGCAAAGATCTTTTTGCTGTGAGTTCTTCAATTCCAGTTGCCAACCTATATTTAAAAACAAGGAATTTTACACCAGCTGAGAAATTTGGCACACTCTTCCAACATAAAATTGCCAAACCTGTCATAGGGAGTTGTGCAATTACAGTGAATAGGAGGAAGTTTTTATCATTGCTAATACATGGGAGGTGATCCAATAGATTTTTAAGTTGTGGTCCCTTCAAGAAAGGTTAGAGGACTCTTGGCACCTAAGCAAAAAGAATTTGTCAGCCCTTCAGTATGAACAGCTAAGGAAAAAATTACTTATTAAAATCTGTAATCTTTGTATTGTTTTTCTGTAAGATAGTTCAGTCTTTGGAAGAAAATACAGAATCCTAAGTTAGTATAATGTTAAGGATAACTACAGAAGGCCTGTATATATAATCATCTAAGTTGATTTTGATTTTGCAGTCCTAATTTCAACACTTTCTGACTTTTGTGAATTCATAACATTAATCAAATAATATCTAAAATTTGATTTCTTTCTTCTCACTTATTGGGCAATTCATGTCTTTTTCTTTTTTTATCCAGCTGTGCACACTTGACAGACATTGCTAATCAAGTAGTTTGCAACGAATTTTCTTATCTAGTGCCAAATAAATTATTTGTATTTTTTATATTATTTACCTGGTATAGCTTTAAAAAGACATTGCAGTAGCACAAATATAATTTTAAATTTCATGTCATAGCCTTTAAATAGTTAACAAATTCTTTATTTTATTTTATTTTCTACCTTGAATTCTAGTAAAAATATGAGCTTTTAATTCTAAATCTTGAAATTTAATTCCAATCTCAAACAGCAATTTGTGCCCTGACACTGGGAATCCTGGCTACCTGTCAGTCCAAGTGGAAACCCACAGTCAGGAAGGAAACAGTTATCTTTGAAGAGACTTGACTGTGGAATGAGAACTGGTAAAGTCTTGCTTGCTATGACACAAAGCAAGCCAGCTTTCCCACCACCTCATTGCACTGCTTTCTTCACCAAAAAAGCAATGATAGAGATGAGGAGTATCAAAGAGCAAAGAGTACTTAAAAATAAGCTGATCCTGCCAAGGCTGATATTTTCATCTTCCCTCTGGCTCTACTCCATTCTCTTTAAATTCCATTGAATCACCAAAGGAGAACTCTGGCCTGATCATGGAAAAAAAAGTAAAAAAAAATAAAATCAGTGACTAAACCAACAACTGAGAAATACTCTAGCTTGTAATCTAAGAAGAACTACTTTTAGCAGGATTGCTAAGTATTGGTGAATACAGCTCAAGAATGGCTTAAAGAAGCTGCTGCAGTTCTAGAATACTAAGTATTTCTATAATTCTTGCAGATACCATACAGATAAAAAGCATTTAAAATTGAAAAAGGCATATGTTGTTTCAACAGCTACAGGGTACACATGTGTCTTCCAATTTGGCTCTATTTCTAATTACAAGTGAAGCCAAATCCTGATACACAGTTCCTTCAGACTTGTGCTCTCTTTAACAGTTCCTACATTCTCCTTCCATAAGTTAAAAAATTCAATTAGAATATTTTTAATTCACTAACCCATATAAATGTAAATAATGATTTATTATCAAGAGAATGAAGATTATTATTAGACCAGGCTAATGTGAGAAAAAATGGTGTTCTAGGATGCATGTAAAAAACCATGAGTTTTGTTTATCTATTTATCCATGCATTCAGTTCAGGCTTTGTACAGCTTTAAAAGGAAGTATATATTAGCAAAGAATAGACCTCAAGGGGTTTGAAGTTTGGTTCATATAAACATGTAAATGTTTTGATGTTTATTTCAATCTTATCTATGCAAGGTCACCAATACTATCAGAATATCCTGTTATAGAATCTCTGTTTCTAATTCCAGGATGAAAAGATTCACAAAGTTTTGCCTTAACCTTTTAAAAATCCTGTTAAAGATCTGTTTTATTCTGAAGTTGGACTGAGGCTATAAGTTTCTTTTTTTTATTTTATCCAGACTAGTTCCACCATGTCTTGTGTAAATCATTATAGTCTTGTCTCTCTCACTTCATTGGCTTTTTGGCTTCCATCTGTTTTCTCTCATCTTTTCCTCTACTCTGTCTCATCTACATTCTCTTTCTACTCTGTTTTCTCTCATCTGCTTGCTCGTTACTATTAATCCAGCCCTCTGTTTTCCCCTTTACTTCCCAATTATCTCACAGAGGTGGAGAATGCATGAGACCTGAGAGCTCCGTTCTGAGAGATGTTGACCACTTTAACTTCTTTTTTTGACCTGCAAACTTTAATTTCTTTTTTTTATTTATTTTTTAAGGCAGTCCTGGACATCTTCACTGACCTAAGCATGTTACTTTTCTGAATGTTGTCTAAGGTACATTGCGTTCTTATTCCTGGAAGCATTAATTTCTACAGGACCCATTTGTACTTTTCATAGAAAAGTGTAACTCCCTAGTGTCCTACCTGCACACAGATTAACACAATACCATGGTATGTACTTTACTAAACTCTGAAGGGAAACTGTAAATATTTTATTGTTGCATGTTATTGTATCTGTTGAAGAACATTCAGGAATGTGTTCATTTTAATGTTAATACAATTAATTTAATAATGATGCTGTGATACAAGCAAAAATTTGAGTATCTCAAATTTAAAAAAAAAATATATACAAACATGCATTTAAAACCTTTTAGGATCAGGACCCAAATACATACATTATTCTATCACTGAAAATGGCTTAACATGGCAGGCTTAATGTTCTACAGCTACCGTCGCGACACCATGGGTGTCACAACTCCCTGATCTAAAGCTGTAATCTAGCCATTGATGATTAGGTGTAATCATTAATCCTTAAATTGAATTCAGTCAAAAACTTCCAGCTTGAAACTCTTTCTTTTTCTTTCTTAATAAAGAACAACTCTTCACAACTGTTCAAAACTGTACAGTAAAGTATTGACCTTCCAGAAGTGTGCATATGGTCTCACTCCTTGGGCCTTCACTAGTTTCTCATGTTTGTGCACTTTACCTTGTGATCTCTCCAGTGCAGTCCCCTGTGACAGAAGTCCAGAGATGCAATGCCAAAGGGACTTAGACAAGGTCATCACCTCAGCATCAGGTCCATCATTTAAAGGGTGCATTGGTGCATAATTCACAGAATTACCTACAGATTTCTATGTCTCAGGCTTGGGAACACTGGCTGGACACTTAACTGAACTACCAGCTTCAATGAAGTCCAGCTGTGCTATGTGTCTCTTTTCCCTGGGACAGCTCCCATTTACAGTAAAAGGCACCTGCTCCAAGTAAACGTCCCTGAAGTAGGAAAGCCCTATTTATCTTCTGAGACTTACCACCTCTGCCCTTGTGCCAGCAGAGATCTGTATCGGTCAAAGCTTTCATTCCTCAAACTCTGCCCTTCTCCTCATGCTGTCCAAGGGAATATTTTCAAGCACTGGAGGAACAAATAGTAATGTTCTTGCTCTTCCCAGTGTCAGTGGAGGAGGAAAATCACTACAAATTAGTGCCCTGCTGTGGAGGAAACTTCTGGAAACTCCAGAGACTTCTACAACTTTCCGGAGGTTACAAATGAGGTTTAGAGAGGTAGCTTGTATGTTGCCTTAATTACAGAGTCCCTATCTCTTTTCTATGATTGTGAAAACTATGAAAGATTTGAAACAGACTGGAGAAAGGATCTCTGTTGACAGCACTGTTCTCCACTGAATGGCAAAAAGACAAGTGACAGAAGAAGTTGGCTGATTTGGATTTTATCAGATAAAAGTAGCAGTGTTATTCCATGTCTTTCCACACTCGTGACGTATCGTACTCTTTTTTAAAGACTACAAAAATTTTTAAAGCTGAGGTGCTGATGTGGAGTCACCCTACTGTCAGAGTAAGGGTTGCTACTGAAAGAGGTAACCAGTCCTTCATGCTTTCAGAGAGGCTCTGTTCTGAAAGTTGGCATCTGTGCCACAGCCAAAGCAGTATTTATCTTTCAATAAAATGCTGGAGTCATGAACCTGAGTGATTTGGAGCTGCTCTATTTAGAAGCAGATATTCAAGACAGCATTTTTGGCAGGCAGCCACTGGAGTGTACTGTATTACAGAATAAATCACACTGAAAAGATGCTCCCTGTCAAGTTGGAGATACTTTTAGAAAAGATCAATTACAGAAACCATCACATTTATGTGACTATTTCTACCTTTGTTAGTGACACAAGCTTATTTCATACACACTCTAAGATCCCAGATGAGTTCCCCTAAGACTTCACACAGATCACAATACCACAGGCTCTTAAATCTAGTGGAGAGGTCTCATTTTTTATAGTACAATGAAGTACAATGAAGGCATGATCTTCCTCTGACAGGTCTGAAATGATCTCCGTCTCAGCTCCTTAGGGAGTGTGTTGAAATTTCGCCATTTAAAAGATCTCTAGCCAATGTTTCAACTGCTCTGAACTCTCATAAATATTATCAGCTCTAAATTTCTGGAAAGGGTCACTGTTGAGAGGTAGTCCCTTCAGGAGTATACAGTACAACCTGACTAAAGTACACTCTCATCCCAGGTTATTGTTCTCATGTATTTTGGTCTAAGTGCAGCCAACAATATTGGCTACGGAAGGTGCAGTACAAGGATATAACAAAAAGTGTACAACCGAAGTGGCAAACCTCCCACTTACTTCATCAATAAACTGAAGTGGATACCCTGCCTAGGGATACGACTACAATGCACGCTGCAGCAAGATGCAAAGATGTGTAGATTTAAAATGAGTCAGCATGGATACTGAAAAACTTTTGCCAGAGGGACTTGGTTTTGTACAGGGTATTTCATATTGCTAAGAAAAGGTAATTTATCTCAGCACAGTATATTAGCTCCTTTAAAGCTTCTTCCAGCCTGAAAGATTAGTTTGGAGACAGATATAAACTACTTACAGTGTGTGTGTTTACATGTTGACAGTGTGCAGTAAAGAAAAAATCAGTTAACATGGGTGGTTCATTAGAATTCTTCAGACATTTCATAGGTAGCTTAAAGCTGGATTGAACACGTCTACACTTTCTTTGCAGGTACAGAAGTATAGGCATATTCTGAGACACTGGCTTAGAACAATATCCCTAACCATATATGGATGAAATCATGGTTAACTGAATTTTCCCAGAAGTATGTAAATAACGATTACCTAGAATAGAGATGAATTTAACCAGGAATGGCATCCAAATCCAGATGCAGACACCTGACCGTATACTGTAGGAGTCTATATGTGAGCTGAGGGTCTAAACTCTCATTATATTTCATGGAGACAGAGGATTCAGTTCAGTTACCTATGTGAAGATACCCAGTGGCTTTTGGGATGCAGGGGGACCCATCCTGGCCATCTGCTGACTCTCCAAAAGGGCACAGTCTCCCAGAGATCCTGTGCTATAGCTGTCAGCCACAGCAGTAAACCTCAGCTCCTCCCGTGCATCTCATGTGGCACTAGACTTGTATGTTTTTGAGAACTGAATCAAGGTCCTAGTCGGTACAGGCAGTGAAGTCTAGAAAGTTATTCAAACAACCAATATATATCCCTGCTTAAGGGTGAGTCACACAGCTCTCTCGATTTGGCTGACTCTATCACCCAGAGCTCCACAATGGGAAAGTAGACACCTTGCTCACATGCAGATGCCTACACTGCAGGAACGTGTCTGGATTTCTGAATTTGACCCTGAATTTGTCTCTGTCTATATGCTAGTTTTTAACCATAACCTAGAGCAAAATAAGAAGCCAAAAATCACAACTTCTTCAATATTATTGAGTCAATCAAGCTAAAAGCTCCAGCAGAGAAACCCTTCTAGGAAGCCTTCCATTAATGTTATTCTCCATCCAGTCTTAAGGTACTGAGGCAGAGAAGGTCTCCTGGGTAGAGAGCACAGGAACTCAAGCTTCTTTTTCCAAATATAAAGTCATCTCTCTTCATGTTCAAAGCAGAAAGGACATAAGGAAGTGAATCACATCTATATAATCAAATTTTTCAACTAAGATGTGAAAACATATGGCTGCTTTCCACATTTCCTTCAGGGTACTAATACAAATGGTTTCTACACAGCAGGCTGAACTTTCTGTTCCCTCTCAACAGCTTGTAGATTGCTCCTTTTTCAGTGCAAAAATTGTAGTCTGATCTGGGCAGCTAATACTGTTATAATAACTTATAACAATAATTATCTAGATTTTACTAAGAATAATAGCATTCATAAGCAGCATGGGCAATACAGGACTTAGCACTTTGTTAATTCCACAATCCTTACACAACCTAATATGCCACAAATACTATGGAATTTCAGTTACACAATAGCTTCCATTAAATTAAAAATTACTTGTTTTTTAACTTAAAATATGTGAATTATTAGTCCATTTTTTAAGACATCTAAGACAGGATTGACTGCAAATTCAAACTAATGTTTCATGTTACTATTAGAATAGAATTTCACTTCTGGTAAAAATGTTTTAAGCACAATAATAAATAGAATGCAATGGGAAGTCTTTTAAATTTTAAAGAAATGTTGAATTTGTGTGTATTTTCCTGTGTTTTATTACAGCACTATCAATCACTTTAGTTATTTTGGAATACTGTACATATGAATTAAATTAAGGAAACAGAGCTATTAGGAGAAAATATGCAACTAAAAGCACTCCCTGTTTTTTCTTAATCCTAAATTTGACCTTGTTAACAAGCAGGTGCAAGACTTCACACTACAACCAAGAACAATAAAGAAGCATGCTGTCCTCATTTTTCCTCTAATTGTTCTTTTCTCCAAATCGTATTAGTACCCATTTGTTTTATGTGATATTCACCATTATTCCCTTTTATTCTTTTCAAGTTTATTGTAGTCATGGAAATAAGAGTACAATCCTTTGATCTCCCACATCACACAAAAGTAATCTATGAGAATATAGCATATGCCATGATATGAGGAATGTATCCCAGTTGAATTCCTCAGTCAAAAGAAATACGTACCTATGGCATCCTCTGTGAAAGTTCTCTGCAGTGAATTATTCCCACTGTTGTTACTGAGTACAGGAATGAAAAGTCACAGTCAAAAAGCCACATGTATATACCTTAGGTAGGTAATGTCCTTATAAACTCTTTCTCTATTCTTTACCAGGGTAAAAGATGCCTGAAAGCAATCTATAATTATATAAACAGGTAAAGTATCCAGCATCCAATTAAATGTTCTTTATGGCATTTATCTTCCAGTTACTCTCTTGTTATCAAAGAGTGTAAAAAACCATGTAATGAACAACAGAATGCAGTGCTGCCAAAACATATGTCGTGGTTGTTGCATCTAAAAGTGACTTACTGAACCCAAGTGGTTCAATTTACCTCTTCTTTACACATTCTAAAATGATACAAAGGAATAATAATGAGAAGCAGAATCAAAATCTACCTTCAAATTTTAATAGGGGAGCAGATGGATTTTCTACCTGAAAATTTTAAGAGGAAAGCAGACAGATACATAGAAAGATGACATCGAATGGTCATTTTTTTAGATCTGTCATTTTAAAGACGCAGGAGTTTCACGGAATTAGTGAAAGTAATGAAGACCAACATTTATTCTTGGCTCAGCCAGTGATTTGCTGTGTGGTCTCTATAGTGTTTTGAAAATACACAACACAACACCATTACATCAGATAATGGCTACTTTATGAATATTTTTGTTAGACTTCCTTTTATTAAATTGCAAATTTACAAGCAATTGTAAGTAAGGTGGAAATTATGAAACTGTGTAGCCCTCAGCTCCCCACATAAAAAAAGACCCTTTTTAGTAATAAGCATTGTACTACCTTAAAAACATTGTTGGAAACCTTGGAAAGAAGTGGTTTAAGCATCCAGGGAATTTTTTCCTGCAATAAAATGCTTCCTCAGTCACTATCCCCTGCTTGACTTACACCACCCACCTAAGCTTAACTTTATAAAGTTTGTAGACAGATGTGCAAAGGTCAAATTAAATCACCAGTAGATTTTATAATCCTGTTCCTTCTGTTGAAGAGATCATTAGGCGTATGCGCAAGGTATGAATTAAATCACTAATACATTATATAATCTCACTTCTCCTAGTCAATAAATCTTTTCCAATATACTATAATATTATTATATCATCATATATGCTCCTCTAAATCACATTAGCCTTTACAAAATGTGAATGTAGATGAAAGTACAGTCAGACAAGGATTATGATTTACATTAATAGCCCAAACTACCTCTTAGGAAGCACGGTATCAAAAAGGAAGTTTGTGTCTTATCATTTAGTCATAAAAACCAAAAGCAAACAAAATCTTCTGTTTAATAAAGAGCAGAACATCTGCCCATCTGGAAATATTGCTTATAGGAACTCTCACACTCTCACGCTATGACACCTACACCTCTATTTTCTCACAAAACAAACTTTTGTATTAGAAGGGAAATTATTGTTTTCTGATAATTTTAATGAATCATGGTGATTTCAAAAGATATTTTCTCAGCTCAGAGGGAGATTCATTAGTGCTAATAAAATATGCATCAAGATATAACCAGCTCCCTGTGATGCTGGCTATGAGTTTAACAGGTTAAAATTTCACAAAATGTTGATAAAAACATGAAAACCTGCTGCTTCTCTTTAAAGTATATAACCAGTTTGCCATTCTACTAACATAAAACATGTTAAAATGACAAGCCATATGAAAGGGAAGAAAAACAAGAAGCCTTCAGGCTTCTTAAATAGGAGTCCTTTGTGTTAAAAAATCTTCGGCTGTACATACATAAAATTTGCATTATAGCAAATATATTATTTATAAAATAACATAAGGTGGAACTATCTCGAATTACAGAAGCCTTCTTTGTGAAACAGTGTTGCCTTAAGGAAAGGGCTGAATACTCTGCAGAATGTATCTTTGTGACATTTCTAATTTTTATGAAGGAATCCAAGACATTTTCAAGCTTTTAAGAAAAACAGAAATATTAGCTTCATGAAAAAAAAAGCACAAAGGAAATAAAAAACAAAATAAAATGCTCACAGAGTAGGCAGCAACAGAACTGATTTTTCAGTCCTTTCTAGTTTGGCTCCTGAGATCATGGCAAAAACGTTTGTGTATCTTGATCTGTACTTCACAGTTTTGGTCCCACTAGAAAGTAATATTCATCAATATTTCTTTTATTATGTGCTAGTGTTGGTAATATGGGATCTGGCCCAAATCGGCCAATATTATACACTTTCATTAGTCTCGGGAGGCCCAATCCTGCAAACATAAATGCACATGTGTAACTTTACTCAGGGTAGTAGCCTGATTGACTTAATAATGAGTTAACATGTAAATATATTCAGCCACACGTGTAAGCATTTGCAGGATCTGTCCCAGGTTTCCCAACAGCAGTCTTCCCAGGGACCTCAGTGGCCCCAGACACTGGATCCTGAAGCCTGAGAGACGTCTCTCCTGCTATAGAGTGTCTAGATCTGAAAACACATTCTTGCACACAAGTTCAGCTTCTTTTTTTTCCAGCAGCACCACCAGCTGGAGCAGCTAAAGAGATTAGGACCAAACTCTGAAAGTAATTATCCTGAAGAGAATAACTCACAACTAACATTGCTAGAATACCTCAATTGTTGCTTGCCCTTACAGTATTTCACAGGAGCCTTTCTGTTTTTGGAGAGCACATTACAAGTTACCCTCAAGATATCAGGCTGGCTGTAAGGAGTCAGTTCTGTAGGGTGTCAGATCTGCAAACACACCATAGGGGTTTCCTCACTTATTCCCACTTCAAAGAAGCATTAAGAACAATTTCTCTTTATTACAGATTTTAACTAGATTTCTTTCCCCTGTGATGATTAATTAGGCGTTTGTTACAATTTGCTTTCTTTCCACCTCTAAGAATAAATGTCCCCTTCTGCTAATCAGACATAAACAAAATGTTTTGAAAAGTAATCACTTGCTAAAAAAAAAAATGGAAATTGGGCTTCTGTGTTGTGAGGAATGTACACACATAGCACAGTGAAATTTAACACGGGTAAATGATCTGACTACCTCAAAGTGAAGTTTTTGCCTTCCTACAGTGGCCTTTCACCCTGCCCTTTCCTCCAATCTGAGGAGAGCTGATGTTGATGGAACATATAATGGCTCCTTTCCTGTGTAGTAAAGTCAGCAATAAAGCTCAGTAATTAAGGTGACCGGGGAGGCCCAGCCCAGCAGGCTAGTGGTGTGGCGAACACTTTCAGAACTTCAAACAATATCAAAGTCACTGAAAAACGGGCCTAGTTCAGGACTGGTTTGAATTAAGCCTCACTTCCACACGCACTTTTCAAATCCAAGCTCAAACAAGAAAGCCAAGGCCTTCTGGATTTCATTAGAGCCAATTATCTTATCTGTTTCATCTCAGGCCTGACCCTAAGGCTGGCAAACAGCTATTCAGTGCGTTTGTGTGGTTGTTTGAGAAAGCCTCCAGCCAGCCAATGGCCTGAGGAACTGCTAATTAAAACACAGTTGCCCCCTGCCTCTAGTGATTAAATATTTTCAAGCTTTTGTAAATAATTTTTCCATTCTTTGCCCCAAGCCTCAGAGGTCCAATACATGCAGTAATTTATTTAGTTTGTCAAAGAATACTGCTGGAAATAAAACTATAATAGAAACTTAGGAAACTCTTATATCTTGCTTAACTTCTGCAAGTGACATTCTACAAGCTTGCAAAACATGTATACAGTTTCTCATGTAATTAAGCCTTAATAACCTCATTGTGTTTGAAGTGATACAGTGTATAACAGGCCCTACATTTTGTTGATAATCATCATGTTTCCTCAGATGTCAACAAGATACGTATGCTCATGGGCTTAATGAGATCATAGACACTGTGGAAGTGATACTAAGCGATATCTGTGCTCCCGAGATGGATGGACAGAGCGTGGATCACACTTCCAAAGCCTGTTTGGGTAAGGACTGAGTCCTATCAGTAGCATACTTATGTCTCAGTTGACAAAGAACAGTTCCAGAATACAGGTCAGTGTCACCATGTCCCAAATAAATTCTGGTCATTAAAATTTGCATAAAAGACAAAGAACTCCATGTCTTTCATCTGGGCTAGAGGATTAAATCCCTCCATCTCCCTCTTTCAAGCCCTGGGAAGACAACCCCTTTTGCATCAGATCAGAGGACTTCATTCTAGCCTGGTTCTAGCCTTGGTCCCAGCCAGTGCACCAGCTCGTGTGACCCCATGTCCCACATGCAGCCACTGTCTACCAGTACTGGGGGTGTGTACCTCTCATGCAATGTGATAGGGAGAGGAACAACTTATGTCTCCCAAATTAACCTTTTAACTCCTTACATCTTACTATTATCCTTAATAATAACAAACAAATTTATATTAGTACAATGCATTGGAGGTACTGTCATGAATCAAAACCCCACTGCATAAGACACTGCAAAGAAGGAATAAAAAGATGGCTTCCATCTATATACTCTATGGGGACTTGGGGAACTACAGGCAGAAGCTGTACAAGCTAGAAAATTAGAAGCAATCTTAGCAGTATAGGAATTTAACTACTGTCCAGTTTTGTGGGAGGCAATATAGTAAAATAGAAATGTAACAAAAGATTTCAAGGAGGCTAATGAAGTAGTTCCGTAACTGTTTATGAGAATACTCTACAAGTATGAACATTATGACCAGAAAAAGCAGAAAACCTGTACCTGGTATCATGATCTGGAAAATGAAATTCATAGGAGCATTCTGAGAATGACATTGCAATAACAAACAAAATGGCAGAAGCTTAGAAATCACTTTAGCTGGTTGGAATGGTAGTATATTCTGTATTTCACAGACACGCTACAGAAAGAATTTGCAAAATTTAGACATTGCTGCATTGTGACTTCCAACAGAGAAGGTCAAAGGTAACACAAGACCTTGTCTGACTGACAGACAGAAAGATGCCTATAGAAAGTGGCAGTAGGAATGCCTTGGGGGTAAAAGTTTGGTAAGGTTGAGCTTGAACTAAAGGCAGATTTCCTCAATTAGTATATCAAAAAGCTACTATAAATTTTCATGATGCACAGAGGAGACACACCTAGAACAGAGAAGTAATTGGCTCACAAACAATAATTGGATTTGCAGTGTGGACGAACTGTCCTCTAGACAGACACAAAGAAGTAGGGGAAGGGACCAAGACTAAAAGCAGAATGCCATGGAATCACCGAAGAAAGCTCAAGGAGGAGAATGTTGATTCTTCCAAAAGACAAGTTAAAGGATCTACTTGAAATGTTGGGCGGAGGCCAGGGACTACCAAGCATGGAAACCAGGGAAGGATGAATTTTCAAGACAAAGATCATCAGAGTCAATAAAAGTGGATGACACACAGGCTAAGGAAAATGAGGGTGAAATATAGACTCTGAGCTTTGGGCTAGGAGGGGTTTGTGCTAAGAATGGTTTCAGAGGAAAGGAAGGCTGAGATGCTGTTTTGGAGAAGGTCTAGAACTGAACCAGAGGACAGACAGCAATCTGTACACTCAATGGTCTTGGGGATAGAGAGGGAGAAAGGAGAGAGGATGATAGAGAGTGAGCTTAACAGCACTTTTTCTTTTCAATGAAACATGATTGCATCACAAGGGACAAGAGCCTCTTGTGAGGGGAATGAGAGGTTAAATAGATGAATAAGGGAAGGGAAAACTTGTGTCCCAGGTAGATCAGAAGATGAAAAAGAATGAGGCCCTGATGCCAAGCAAAGGAGTTTGAGAAGAAGAACAGATGAGGAGCAACTTTGTGATCAGAGGCATAGGACAGAGCTGTGGGAGGAAAAGGGGAGTTAGGGCTGCCGTGAAGAATTTGGTGAGTTCAAATTATGACTCCAAGAGAGAAATGTGAAAGGAAAAGGGCGGGGGGAGTGTTTTCAGTATTGGAAAAGTATTTCTAGTATTTGGTACTATTGGAAAAGTATTTCCAATACTTTGAAGTTCTTAAATTTGCTTTGCAAGACCACAAAAGACAACATAAAAATTTCTGGGTTTCTTCAGTGATTTTTTACATAGGGGCCAATGACTGAACTTGACACAGAGCAAGTCAAAATTAACTCAAGAATGCTCATCCACTGCATGTTTTCACTTTCTTCTTCTTAGCAGTGGCCCATCTGATGGTACAGAGTGAGAAAAAAATCACTGCCTTCTTGATCAGTTGGAAATCACAGGGTCTTCAAGCTGTTACAAACTCTGCATTTCTTTTGCTGACTTTACTTGCAGCTTCCAACATGAATTATATTAAAAACAATGGGCAACCTTTTGAAATACTTTTTCTTTGTAGAACAAAATGAGGTAAATGAGCAGATAATAAATTGTCATTTTCAGATCCAAGGGGAATCAGTTTCCATAGAGAGTTCATCACATAGGCAGTGAAGCAGATATTAATAAAGCATGAGGAGTGAAAAGTCCCTGTGACACAGGAATTGAAGCACTTGCAGAGGTTTAACAACAATACTTTCTTAATCTGTAAACATCTTGATTGGAGAGGTAGGAGGGTTGGATTGGATAGGGAGGTAATTAGCCCACACTCTCCCATCAGCCTAATAATGCAGGATTAGAACTGTAACATTTGTCAAGAAAGTACTCTTTTACTAAAACATAATCTTTTTGTAGATGTACATCACTGCTATTTTTCAGAGGGGGACTTCTTTTAAGAGTGAGGGGAAAAAAACCTTTCCAAATAGTCTGACAGCAAAGACATTAACTTCAGATGTGATAAGGTCAGGTTCAAGTCCATGATTTGTAAGAATGGGGGACAAGAAATTGTTTTCAATCATTCAGGGATGGGATTTTTCGCTTAAGGTTTTTTTGCTTCCTAGAGTGATGTCCTCACCATGAGGCT
Source organism: Gymnogyps californianus (assembly GCF_018139145.2). Lineage (NCBI taxonomy): Eukaryota > Metazoa > Chordata > Aves > Accipitriformes > Cathartidae > Gymnogyps > Gymnogyps californianus. The sequence goes on from NC_059472.1 coordinate 134,149,441, forward strand.
AGAGATGAACATTGTCACGAAAGGGTTTGAAACACACACTTAGTTGTTTTCTTGGAAACTTTCAAATAGTTTTGGTTTTGTTCCAGTGTAGAAGAAAATCACATGTCAAAACCACGGACAGTTGCTACTTACTGGAACTGCTGTCTTTAGTCATCTCTACTTAGTAATGCATACCCTGCACAGGAGGGAGAAAGCAGCGGAGACCAGTCAATTTACTGACAGGGAGAAAAGAACCAAATAAGCTGCATCTTCCCTTCAGCCCTTCACCTTATATCATCTGATATGCATGTACTCTCCTATGCATGACATAGGAGAAAGGCATCCCAGACATAGCTATTTTCAACCTGGTTTATACTGTGCTGTAATTTGTTTGGTTTCATTTTTCATGAATTTTTTATAAATTAATAGTTTTGGTAACTTTATTTTAATGTCTGATATAAATATGACTAGAATGCTTGTGGTAGATAAACATATGAATCTGCTAATGAAATACTTCAAAAGCTTATTTTATTTCAAGGTGTAACAACTCATGAAAGTGCTTGTATATAATCTTAAACATTTGATTGCTTAATTAGGTTAAATGTAGTCACAGTATCTAAGATAAGATCCTGCCACATTTACTTGGTGAAGAGCCTCTGCTTTCACAAACTCTTTTAACAGTAACTTTTGTAAGAAGCTACTATTTCGTATAAGTAACAACACTATATCTTAGCCATGAATTATGCTGGTGTGCAAAACTGAGACCTGCATTAGCTAATGACACAAATGATCGGTTGACTTCTAAATCCTGACCCTAGTATATGTGATCACAAGACAAAGACTCCACTTTGCATGAAAAAATATACAAATATGCCAAACATGGTAGGTCACTCTACGACTGAGCATTTTTCTTATACTGCCTGTAAGAAACAATTAATGTCCAGGAGTTTGAAGTCTGATGGATTCCCTTACACCGGGTAACAACTTATTCTTCAAGAAGCTGCATTGATATAATGGGATTACTGGTGGCCCAAGCAGTACTGCTAATACCACATAATCATGAGTCATAGACCTCCCTGAACTTTTTCATTAGATATCTATTTTTGAGACTTCTATGTTTTCATAGTTTCAAACATCTCTCCACAAGACTAAAAGCTGACTTTAAAAAGTAATAAAATACTTAGAGTTGGGGCTCCAACAGTATCCAGTAACAAGAAACCTTGTAAGATCTTGCAGCACTGAGTACAGTGCTATTCAGCATAATTCAGGATTTCAAAATCTGACTCTTGCCAGATTTTTCTGTTTTTCTTCAGAATTACTGGAGCTTTATTCACTAGAATATATTTTCTATGAAAAATGCTTATTCCTTTCATTCAATTACTTTATGGGCAAAGTGTAGCAAGGTACACAAAATCATTAGGATTAAAAAGTATCTCCAAGGAGTTATTGGTGCAAAAGTATGAGAACACCTATAAGCACAGGCATGCCCTGGAGGTACCCACACAAACTTGCACTGAGACACAGGTGCGTGAGCAAACACAGAACCTCACAATACTTCTTTGCAATCCTGCTTATGTTTGAAAGGAGCAAAATAAAAAATAAAACATTTCTTTTTCTTCTTTAAGTATTAAAAGAAGAATAGTGGAGGTCTCATTAGCTAAGCTGGCTAAAGAAAGCATGAATAAGAACTGTGTAGCTGAAAGGCCTCTGTTTCTGCTGTTCTTGAAACAACACTTCTGTCTGATTCTGGATAATGGGCTTTTAATAAAAATATCCACCAAAGGAAAACAATTAAACAATACATAAAGCACCAGGGTGCAATCTAGTGGTTCTGTTACAGTCTGGAGCTGTTCCAGCAGAGAACATGTGGATATTTTTTACAGGCTACAGTGTAGTTCTCAAAAGTTATTATAAAGCAACAAAATTTAAATTGGGGCTGGACATCTATACAATCACTCAGTGTTGTTGTAGGACTTTTAATTCAGACCTGAAATTTATCTCCATCTAAATGCCGCAGATATTTTGACTTTTAGGATAAAAATATCTTCTGTACTCTTGCTGCTGTTTAATTTCTTCCAGGATGTTTCTGGTGATATTTCTCACCTTTCCATCAAAGTATTTGACAATATGGCAATTCTTTATCCATACACCTCTATTCTTTCATCTTTCTGGCTTGACAAAAATTGGAAAACAGTTATATTGGAAAAGAGCTCAGGTACTTTTCAGTACTTTGAAACTACAGACCATGTATGGCTTGGGGTTTTAATCAAATAGTTTTTAACCTGAACCACATAAACCTGACACATGCCATATTTTATTATCCTTTCTCCTCCACCCCCTACTCTGCCATGTCAATAAAAGAAACTGTGCATCTGTAGAAAAGTAAGCCGACACTAATTAATTTCCATAATGAAAGGTTTCATTTCTGTAGTTCCAGTGAATGAAAGGAGCATCGTATACAGTTTTAAAAATCCTGGTACAGTAAAAGCAAAAATTTAGGGTAGTTTGGTGAGAAGAAGTTAGATTTTCCAAATAAAAATAAACAAGTAGGAAGAACAAGAGGTCGCAGGTTATAAACAGTGTTGCCAGTTTTAGTTTTATGGTGAACTTTGAAGTATAACAAAATGTTGAAAAGCCGTTTATACCAGTGTTTCAAATGCTTTTAACTCTGCTTCTCCATTTCCTAAGGACTCTGTCTCTATCCCCACGACACTAATCATCTGAATGCTCAGAACATTTGTCAAGAAACAAGAAAAAAGCATGAAAATTTACCATTATTACAAAACCTCCCCCACCACACTCAAAAAAAATTCAAAAGCCACAAGTCCTCTGGACTACTGAATATTTACATATGAAATTTATACTCTAAGCAGATTTAAAAAATATTATTACAAGCAAACTTCTACCTTCTTCAAACTTCTTCAAAAGGAACTGCTTAAGTAATCTTTTTATAGCTGTTTGGTGTACCTTTCTTTGAATTCTCCTAAGACATTTTCTACGGCAGAAGGGAAAAGAAAGACATCTCTGGTTGAAATGCTCATCTTTTAAAGACACTTGGAAGAAGTGGACAAGATCAGAAATGAAGAACTGATTGAAACCATAACTTATGACTCTGCAGAATGCTGTGAGTGACTGAAAGCAAACTATATACATCCATGCAGAAACCATTGTATAGATTTCCTAGAGCTTCCATGACTGTGTTCTGTTCAGTTATATTTTTCTTCATAAAAGCAGTACTATGCCTATGACAATGCAGAAGGATTGCAGATAATTAGCACTCTCAATAATCTCCATCCACGTTTGGGTAAATCATTATCTGCCTGTCATACATATGACTCAGAGATTCTGCCTTCCTCTTTACGCAGTGAAATGCTAAACACATTGCTGCCAGCAAATAGACAAGAGAGATAACAATAGCTGGGATAATCTTTAGCAGTTATTGTAAAGCAAAATATTGAGAAATAAATAAATTATTTCTGCTAGTAAAGATAAACATGGCATTTTGCTAGTCTGAGGCTATTGCCAATGGAGTTCACTGATAACACAACAGATTAAGGTTCTGAAGAAGTTAGTTCTGTCCAATTCTAGTTCTTTTATTGACTCATGAGGCTGATCAGCTAACTTGGCTTTTTTATTTCCTCTCCCACACTTTTGTCTTTTTATCTCTTCAGATTTGAATCAGAAACTGAGTCTTACCACATTTTTTAGACCCAGTCTAACATAATATAGCCTCAACAGCAGCTTCTGGACATTACAGCCATAAAAAATAATAGCATTAAGTTATGGGTATTTAGAACTATTGTTTAAAAGAACTTTTTTCTCAAAAGCTATTCTTGGTGGAATTCATTAAACATTATCACAATATACCGTTGTTCTATGACTCACTGTAAATAGTTAGGCACAGCTAGGAAAAATGTTGATATTTGTCTCCTACATTCTTTTGCTATGTTTATCAGAAACCAAGGTTTCTACTCATTCAGAGACTTATACAATATTGCAGAACAGTGATGTCAATGAAAGCCATAATAATATTCAAAATAATATAAATCGATGGTTCGCCCTCATGTGGTGTATTTAGCTCATTTCTAGAAAATAGCCGAGCTTCAGAGATGAGCAATTAAAATGGTTTGGCAACTGGATACATTTCTAAATAAAGAAAGATTGAAAAGATCAGAAATATTTTATTTTGAGAGAAGAAAAATAGGAAAGGACACGACACAGATAATGCAAATGTATTTAAAATAATAAATATGGATAGGCAAGAATGTGCATTTCATCTACACATGTAGTACATGAACAAATGGATGTTTAACGCAAGTGGAAGACTAGTGATTTGAGCTAAAACAAAGAATTCTTGTTTTTCAGACACACACTTACTTAAGAGCATGAAACTCAATACCAACAGGATACACAAAACTTATTAAAGTTGTTATCTCCAGTTCCTTAGTGAACAAAAAGTTATAAAAGTAAAATTTACAGGAAAATTAAATATATATAAATATATACTATCTACGTATACTTATATGAAAAAGCATAGGAGAACATAGCAATATTTTCTCTGAGTGTTCTTTTTAGGGTTTATGTATGAAATCGCAACTTAAAAAGTCAAAAAAATTCATAGTCAGTACATATGCTGAAACAGAGTTAACAAGGAGAATATATTTGAAAAACAATAAAAATACATTTACAAAGTTTTTCATTTGAAATGTCAAAATTAAATGTCATCAGATCAGGAAATACAAAAATACGACAAAAAAAAAAGGTTGGTATACATCAATGCAACCTCTCAAATAACCTTAACTATGCCCTGTAAGGCCACAAGACTACAATGAATATTTCTTAATATTTTTTATCAGAGATTAGAATACAAAGAGTTTTAAACATATTTATTTGCTCTCAAAACAAGCACTGAGAAGTGTAAGACAGAATGAAGATTTTCTGCACACCTTCATTTTCTTTCATTTTTACACTTTAACATACTTGAAACATTTGGTTTCAAGTATGATTTTAATTTTGAATTCCCTTTGTTTAAAATGATTATTTTGGGGTAATTATGAATTTTGTGCTGTATTTTAAGTTAAATCTTGGATATAGTTCATCCTTAACTCTGTCTTAATGTCACCTATGTCTTTTGAATTTGCTCACGTTCTTAAATTAAAATCATACATGTGACTGCTAAAAATTGAACTCAAAGATAATATTATCATGAGCTATTTCTAATCATTCCAAGAAACACACACACACACACACACACACACACACACACACACGTTTCATTTTATGTAAGCTTTTATGGCCAGGTTCATTGATATGCTGTGGCTGTTTTATGCTACTCTGGAGTAGAGCAAAGCATCCAGAGCATACTGGCTGGTTAAGCTAAATTTACAGCTCCTTTGTTGAATAAAAGCAGTGCAAAGCGGTTGGAAGGCACACCCCAGTTTCCTTCTGTCTCTTGCTTCTCCCTCACTCTTCTGAACACTTTCCGTTGCCTCTTGCATCTTCTATATTCTGCTCTACGGAAACACATCTCTCCTGTCCTCTGTAAACTCCAAGTACATACATATACACATTTGCATGTACAACACAGACCTGAGCCTCTGTCTGCTGCCTCCTTTACTGAGCACATCTGGTATAATGTGGAGCTTATGAAAATAATTATTTGAACATTAGTAGTTGACCATTGCTCTTATTTTTTCTATAACTGTTGGCAGAAGAGAGTGGATTACATCCTCATAAACTCAAATGTAGAATCATCCTCTTAGAAAATAGCCACCATCTTCTATTGCTTTCAAAGAGATTAAAGCAAATTTAATCTGAATAGGTGGAAGTAAATGATGAAACAAAACTCTCTAGAGGGAAAGATACATCAGGCCTTGAAACTAATGGAAAAGAGCTGTGCTTTTTTGTTATCATAGGGGAAAAGAAGAGATGCCTGCCCATTAGAAAAAGGACATTATTTCAAGGATTTTTGTAGCTAGACCAGTTGTTTAACTATGGTAAACATCAAACTAAACTTTTCTGGCAAAATTAAAAGCTATAGTGGTTTGATTACTGCACTTCTTTTCCATTCCACAGAAACTTCTCTCTCCTACATTTTCTACTACCTCCTTGTAGTTAAGATGAGCAAACATATTTTCTTAGTAGAAATGGGAAAGAAATGGAAAGGAAAACATATTCTTTTATACATGAAAGAGCAGTCTTCATCTTCAAACTGGCTACAGCCATTTAAATTTGATTTTGCACTAGAAAGAGTTAGTTTAAAAATAAAATACATGTAGCACTGAAATCAAAATGGCAGACACAAACCAGCACCATAATTATGCTTGTTTCCTACTCGAGTCCCACTGGAGCCACTCACTTAGCATGCCTTTGAAGTAATTAACTCATCTTCAAATTTTCTGCATTTTTACACATGAAAATTTCTTTTTTCTGAAGAAATAGAAATATTTTCTTGGACAGTTTGGAGGAAGAGTGAGATGGAATCTCATTCAGTCCCAACAAGATTTACTTAAAATAGATTTATCTAATGATTTATGCAATGGAAAATAACTAATATTCAGCTACTTGCATGTATATATATGTGTGTATGTAAATGCTTATACTGTTCTACAAATAGATTCTGGCCTAAAAACAATATACCTGATATTAAATACATCATCATACATAATACTTGATTATGGGCAAAACTCTAGAGGCAGAAAAAAAGCCTTAGTCTCTGTTTCTGTGGACATTATCATTCAGAAGGATCTCTGCTGTGAAATTTGACAGTCAATCAAGCAGTAACGAGCTACCTAGTGTCATGGCTGCTGACACTTCAAATATGTGCTTGGTGCAATTCTAGGAAGAAACTAGGGCTCTGCTGGTGAGAAAGTGAAGGTTATGTGTACCCCCTAGGGAGCTTTAGATGATTTTAATGCAAATTTCTCAGTTCCTAAGAACTCAAAGGATTAGGCTCTCGAGGCAGCCAGAAAGCAGGAAGCCTCGGCTTCTCTCCAAACAGGCTCCACCTGTGTGCAAACTTATTCACACTTTGGTTATTTTGGAGAGGACCTTCACCAACACCATCTCCTGCCTTTGCTAGGGGTTGAATACTGCATAACCTCTCTGTCTACTGGGGAGTGAGTATGAAGAGAAAATCTCTCCATTTTGTCCCTTACTTTTCTCTTAAAATTGAGGATGTCCAACATTTTCCCCACCCCTTAATTAGGATCTTCTCTGTAACTCAGTCTCTAAAATCAATTTATTTGAAAAAAAATTAAGCCCATTTTCCTATCTACAAAACTCATTGTTTATTTTCTTAAAAACTGACCTTTTGCAGGTCAACACTCCAGAACAACAGCTGACTTGCTGGGATTTTTAGCAACTCTATTGATTTTCTCCAAGACTGTACCTTCCTTTCTATCTATGGCTAAAGGACTGAACTGTGGATCTCTCTTTCCTGACTACTGTCTGACAATTCTGTCCTGGTCAAACTAAGAACGCAGGCTACATCATCTATGACATTTTGGATAATAGCAGGGATACATTCTGGTCCACAGATTAAGTATGTCTTTACCAGGAGTTGTAAATTTACCTGCCATTCAGACCAGATCCATAGAAAATAGCTACCTGGTCTATCCTACGTAATTTACAGATTTTTTTATTCACTCTTCAAAGTTCCATGCTGTTTGCTTCATTGATCCCACTTAAAACTGTCATACCAGTCATACCAGATCCATATCAATACGCCCTACAGAGGGCACAAAGACTGTGCCCAGGCAAAAAGGGGCTTAGGGTGTAGCGAAACATTTCCTGTCGTTCCTACTCTTTTGGGAGAAAAGAAAAACAGCAGTATCTATTGTAATCAGTCAACAGCATTGTATTTCTTAAAAAAAAAAAAGCAATAACCTATTTAACACAATGTATAACCTTTACATTAATTACAACATTAATCGCAAGGTTAAACGGATGCATTTAAAATAGCAGCATTAAATTTTGCACCATTAGCAATTTTTTTAAGGGAGATCCCAAACTTTACTTTGAATTTATCTGCATTAAAAAAAATACATAATTATTTAGTGGTGTGTCTGCAAATGATTAGTCAGTGTGTAGCAGCTTACATGAATTTTATTTTCTTGAAGAGTGCTGCTTTGCTTAGGCACAGAGATTCCTGTGCCTAACTCCCTCTAACTCTGAAGCAGAGTAATAGGTACAGCAGCAATATTAGCTGCTCCAAACTATTTGCTAGTGTGCCTTAAACTAGAACTGCAAAGTACATATTTGAAAAGGTATCATTAAACCCAGGTATTTGTTGTCAGGATAGCAGGGGTACCAATTACGGTTGCAATCTCAGTTATGTCAGTCTTCTGTTCAATAAGCTGGGACCACCATTCTCTGCAGCATTATATGGCCACATTACCTATATCATTATTGGGACAGGTTGGATCCAAACCAAGAATTTAGGGGTGATCATACCAGATATATTAATATCAGACACTAATACCAGTGATTTGAACCATCCAGTCCCCTAACTTCCGTAAAATCTTATCAAAGAATAAGACAGATCTTGGAAAGAGCTTGAGGCAATACTGAGGTGTAGAAAATTTGGAGCCTGCCACTGACTATTTGTTTAGACTCTTTTTAAATACAAGCAAATGTTGTAAATAAAATTAAAACCTTTTTCACAGTAACAGCGTGGTATTGTGAATATGTAAGGCTATTTCTGTGTCTAGGGCTTAGACTTTGAATTCAGGTGTGTTGTTTCTCAGCTCCTCTGCATATTATTTCATGGACTGCATGAGAGTACTTCAGGAAAAAAAAAACAAAAATGAGTTTTATACTTTTTGTGATGTATTTTCAATAGAATACAGTCAAAAGCTATATAAGGTAAATGCACTACTTCAAACTAAAAGTGTTGAAAGTGATTGGAGATACATGTTAGTTGTCTCATTGCCTTTCTTGCATATCAGTTTCCACTAAATGAAACCTCTTTTCAAACACGTAGCATCTGCCCAGTCTTGAGAGGTGAGTGCCCACTAAACCCTTCCACTGGACTGCTTTACAATGAAAGGAAATGGTGCATGTAAGACAGGACTACTGAAAGTCTAAAGGAGTGTGTTTTAAACTGGTTTTATTTCCTCTGGTCCCATGAAAATAAGACTAAAGATTATGACGCATCATCTATGAAAGAATAAAATTTCATTTAGAATGAGCTATTGAAAGCAAAGAGAAATATAGCATGCAATATTTCCTATCATTCTCACTGAGACATTTCACAATTATTTACTTTTAAGTAAATAACACTTTACTGAAATTCATAGAAAAAGCCAGTTGGTCAAATCTGTGTGCATCATGATGAGACTTTTAAGTGAATGAGGAACGCTGGATTCGGACTGTACTTCATATTGCTTTCTATCTGCTCTACTTGTATGTAACTGCAATCAACGTGAACGTGAACAGTATTTTTCTTCTGCCTGGTATAAATGCTTGCATTCAAATTTTGTAGGTAGAGAAGTGAGCAAGCTCAAAGTAATTTTACTGGCATGATATAATAATGATAAAATGAGTGACCAGTTAAATCATTAGACTTTTTTTGTTGTTGTTGATTCTGAGGGGATGATCACAACAATTAAATTATCCTTTTTGATTATTTACTAAGCTTTTGTATACTGGGACACCAGGATTAAGTTAGTTTCACCATGGGTCATCCTCCTGTCCTTCAAGATTACGTTAGCTCTTATTCACGTGCTTATGTTTTACAACCAGTTTTCATAACTTTAAAAGAAAAAGGTACCAACCTGAATGCTGTGAGATACTCAACATCGCCCATAGGAGGATCCAAGCCACCTGTCCAAGCAATATTTATGTTATACCCTTCACCAGGGCCACTTCCAACCTGAAAAATAGGAATAAAATGCCAAAAGGAGTGAAGAGGAGGAAAAGAGAGAGGGAGAGGGGAAAAAAAAAGAAAAAATTCTCAAGTGTGCTTTAGAAACAAACATCAAACAACATGTCAGATCAGCCCAGCCTTGTTTGACAAGGACTGCTCTGGGTTATGCACTTGTTCTCCACTGGTCCCCTGCTCCCAGTGGACAATTTGGTAATCTGGTGTAATTTAAAGAACCAGAGAAGGACAAGAAAATTAGGGGTAATCATGCAACGCAATTACCTGAAAGATACAAATAAAAATGGGGCTCTAAAGAAATAAACCTAACCTCATTTGGGGCTCCACTGCCGGGGAAGAAGTTGCCTTCATCATAGCGATGGAGGGAAACATACAGGATGCTGGGGTCAGCATAAAAAGCCTGCTGTGTACCGTTGCCATGGTGAACATCCTAAAGGAGAAAGAAAACAGATGACAAATGTAATAATGTCCAACTCAGTGTAGAGAGCTCAGTTCTGCTTTCTTTTACCCCCCCCGCTTTCTGTTTCTCTCCCTCTCCCTTGCCCTCCTTTTGTCTTTGCCTTTCCCCCTCCCTTCACCACCCCATACTTCCTGAACTTTCAGGCAAATTACTCTTTAATGCACTCATTTTTTAAACTGGCTTCTAAAAATCAGGAAACCATAGCGAGCGTGCCCTGGAGACTCCAGATGAGCAGTCATTGAGAAATCCCAGTCCTTTTGTACAATTAGATATTTATACACCGGCTCTTTGTACTCCTTGCCTCAGTGATGGAATCTAGCATCCTGTTTTATGGAGGAATTTTATGACTTATTAACTGCCAACAGTTCATAACCCCTCAGGCTTAATTAACTAGCCTCATTGGCCTCTGAAGAAAGACTAATGTTTAAACTACAAACTAGTATTTTGCAGAAGGATCTATGGTTTACAGAGCTTTTTCACAATTCTTGACAGAACACTAAACATAAGTGTATTCATTGATTTGCCAAGTTCCACTATTGAGGTCAAAGGCTCTGCGACCAGCTGAGTAAATTGGCTTTCTTGAAACATTCAGTTCAGTTAGCAGTCCCTCAGCAGTTAGATCCACATCAAAAGAGATGCCAGATGCGGAAAGGACTTCATACTTCATTTTTGCAAAATCATGACGGCAACAGTTGAAGACATAGGAATATGATCTCATTAGCTATTAAATCATCTGGCAGATAGGATGGTGCTTTCCACAATCAAGGAGTAACCTTGGCCAGTCTCCATATTTCAAACATTATATAACGCCAGTGAAAAGAAATTCTGTCACTAAATAAAATACTGAAAAAGAAATGCTGACAGTGTATCTATCTAACAAAGGCTGATGATGTGGACTTTTCCTCTTTTTTAGTTTTGTTTTCATAGTTCTACTATTGTACTACGTGGTTAGACACACAAGAAATTTTACAAGTGAAAATGGAAAATCCACTTGCCTTTCAGTAAAAGAAAACTGAGTCTTTTTTGTAAGTTTCTCCACTGGCATTTGTAAGAAGCTGAAGAATTATAGGTATTATTGATTCTCCTTCTTTAATCCATCCCTTTGAAATTTGATTTAAAGAGAGAATTCAGAAGGAGGACAGACAAAGTACTCTGAATGGCAACACTATCACCCAGACTGTATTTATTTTACAAATGCTATGAGGTCTGAACCAAATCTAGTATCAAAGAAACAATGGTCACATTTTCCTCAGGATGCCTAGACTCCAGGAAGGTTCAAGTTAGGTGTACGTTGCCAATGGCACAGCAAGCACTGCCCATTGCTTGCACTCTTTGCCAGCTGATGTAGCCCATGACTTTCACCCACTTTGTTCAGGACTCTCTACATTGATTGAGTCTTACTTGTACTGCATTGTACTTGACTTGGACCTCCTCTGGGACCTCTGTGGGGTAATATTATAATGGTTACTTTTCTTTTCTCAGTTGAAAGTACTTGAAACAACATGAGGATGAAGTTACAGCCCAACTGTGACTTAATGCCAAGGTTAAATGTAACACATGTTGGAGGTGCAAGGGAGCACGCACTGGTGTGAGGGTGTTGGAGATTTGAAGGCAGCCAGCATAGTGTCAGAGGGCTCTGACTGGCAAATGAAGCAAAATCTGGCATGCAGACTAACCCCAGAATCCCTTTCAGTCTTCAACTGAGACAGAATTAATTGGTTTACTCCAAAACAGACCCAGATCATGCTAACGTACATACATGTATGGATGATCTTGGAACAAGGATTGCAACAGCAACCTGAGAAGCTATATGTGGGTCATATAGATAGATCTGCAGAGGCTATGACTAAAAACATAATACGACTTCATTTTGTGATTTTAATTAGTCTTTCTTTTCCATGCATATTTGGGGCTTTAGATATATTCTTGATGTAACAGTTTTCAAATGAGAAGAAAAAATATTAAGTGGGCATAGAGCTCTTTTTTTTTTTTTATTATTCAAATCTCAAAACTAGCTTTCTTGTCTAAACTTTAATTCCGCCACGGGTTACTCTATTTTGAAGAGCAGTAACTTCTCTGGTTAGACAAAGGAATGTGTTGTTTAAGACTGCGGATGTTACCATGTGGGAAATGTGTTCATATTCTGCCCTTGGTAGATCAAATGTATTCAGGCAAAAATGGAGATTTATTCAAATGATGGAACGAGGAAGGAAAAGCTGACAAAGAGGTCTTTTATTTTTGTGTAGAAATAAATGAAGGAAAGATTAAAAATTAAAAAGTTAAGAATTTATATATGAACACATGTAGCAGCTATGAAGACTACACTTAATTTGTAACTAGAGTACAGTTTAATGTGTGGGATTGAATATTACTTTTTAATATTTACATTGTAGTAACATGTATAGCTGCCAACCTGCATGGGGTCCTGCTGTGTTAGTCACTATCAAAATACAGTCTTAAAGGTTAATTTCAAGTCTAACATCTGTAATTCCATTCTTTCCTTCAGATGCCCAAAACTCTCTGTTGGTGGTCATAAAGACATCACTATTAACTTGTTCATTGTTTCAGTTTGGATTGTGATTTGTCCATAGTTTGCATACATAAGAAATTTTCCGTATGAATTTTTGCACATCATTGCACTGACCATGGAGTAGACTAGGGACTGGACTGCAGCTGCTCCAGGAATGAAGTAATCTGTGTCAGCCATATATTTCTCCCTTTTCACCAGCTGAGTTACTCTGGCCAATGGGATAGAGTCAGAGAGAGGCTGAGCATTCCCTATCTACTTTCCTGGGTAAGGACAGGCAGCTTCACAGGTAATCATTTGCACAGGTAATGATTTACACATTTAGCCTTGCCTTGAAAAATTGAAGCGGAATTCCTAAGTGCTTATTGGCTAAGTAGGTCAAATGGAAGTGATTTCTTTTCCCGACAAGGCGAATGTAACACTTACAGTCAAAAAGACTTCAAAACATTCACAAAATGCAAACTTTGAATAGGCTTTTCTTATTAAAAAAAAAGAATAAACAGAGAGATCACTTTTGGCCAGCATTTACAGCAGTAAAATTTGATGAACTGTAAGATTCAAGCCAGCAAACAGATACAACATACAGTGGAAGTGAATTTTTCAAAAATACTGGTTTCTTGCAGTTTATAATTATGTTTCTAAGTGATAGTAGAACACTCTGAGAAATATTTGAAAAACATTCTAAGAATATTTAACCTACTCATATACTTATTCTACCACTCATTTTTCACTTGCCATTCCTTCTCCCACACTCCCCCTTTCTCTGCTTCTCTTCAACAGCCAGTACGCATGTTTAACTGAACAAAAGTGCTAGATGGTAAGGCCATGACTTCACAATAAGATTTAATTATGAGTGCAGATATGAACAAGATTTAGACTATTAAGCCCTGCACTTCAAAAACCCTTTAACATATTTTGTCTTTAAATCTTTTATCACCTGCAAAAATTAATTAAGTGCAGATGTAACAGGTTAGGTTTTGATGCCAGGGTTCATTTCCTGTCTATGCTTTGTCAGACACCCTATTACACCTCCTCATGAACTGTAGGAAAACAAAAATGGTGCTCATAAATCAGCATTCAACTTTCCTTGGGCTGTGCATTGGCCTGATCCTTTAAGTGCAAGGCAGAGCTCCAATTCATTATTCATGAAAATAATATAGACAACATGCCAAATGTCATCTGCATTTAAATAATCCATTTGTTAAACATATTAAGTATTGTGTAAGAATGCCTTCTATTAAAATACAAGACTAATCCAATGAAGTGGATTTTTAATCACGTAGCTTTCCTTCAGGGAACCATCAAAAGCTGGCATACATGACTTGAAAACTTCTTAGAGGGAATGACCTGTTGATTTGTTTAATAATATCGAAGTTACACAAGAAGTCAAATCATTGCTAGCTGGGGGAAGTGGCCAATTTGGTTACCAAAGCAACAACATTCTTTAAAGCACATCTGACTATTTAAAGTTTGTATTCTGTAGGGAAAAGTAAACTTGGGTTCTGTAGGGTTATTTTAACGGTGGAAGTATCAATTCATTTAAGGACCATAAAAGTTGCCCTGATCTGTGCCTTCTTCTCATTAAATTGCAGTTAACACCATTAAAGTGAAACATAGATGTTTATGGCTTCAGTACTGCCATCCTGGCTTTAATGAGTTCCCAAAATCAGAGGAAATGCACACCTTTATTACATGTAGGTATTAAAAGCAGGAAAGTCTGACATATAAATACAAATTCATTATCTTTTATCTAGATGCACTGAAAGTACAATGCTTGCCAAGAATACATACCAGATCTACAATCAATATCTTGCCTATATTTAGCTTGTCTCTCAAGTATTTGGCAGTAATTGCAACCGAATTAAAAAAGCAGAACCCCCTGTGGAATAGAGAAGAACAGAAATAAGAAAGCAAATCAGTCAGGAAAACAGCTATAAATAATGTTCAGAGCATTTTTAAAAATGCTATATGATCTCTGAGGCCATAAATCTGCTTCTGGGAGTACCTAGAAACCCTTTTCAGTCATCTGCTAACAATTACAGTTCTTCAGAGACATGCACAACACAGGTGATTGCCAGTAACCTTAGTGCTCCAAGATGGGCAATATTCCCTGGTACTTACATGGCTGTTGATTCTTCAGCATGATGGCCTGGGGGCCTTACAACAGCAAAGCCATTCTGTAAGAACAAGATAGGTTTTCAATTATCAGCTTAAAAAAATACTTGACTCAGTGCAAAACAGAGCAGCAGGCAGACTGGATTGAAATCTATTAGCGGCTCTTGAGCACTTTTTCTGTCCAATCACCCTTTCATAGTACTGCCAGAAATAATATATTTGAGAACAGTGGTATATAAACTTATATAAATACACACATGCACATACATACATACACACACCACATGATCTAAAGCAGAGGAAAAAGGCAGGATGAGAAAGCTGTTGTTATCAATTCTGCTGTCTAGAATTCACATTTAAAAGGAAGCAGAGACCACTGATCCATTCTTGATCTAAGTTCATGTAATCTTACATTGCTCCAGCTTGAGATGCTTCAAAATAAAAGTAGCTTGAGGTGTATATTTTACATGATTAGTCAATGTTGACCCTGCCTTCTGTATGGACTAAATGATAAATTCAGACACACACACACACATGTAATTCCTAACAGTAGAAAAAGGACGACAATGAACGTCCCATATTTCTGCAAACCATAAATTAAACTTGGGAACCTGCCACACTCGCAAGTTTAACAGATTCCCTAAAGTAAATTTCTAACACACTTTCTGGAATTGTATATAGATGTCATAAAGTACAGCACTAGGATCAGTGATGATCAAGGAATTTTTTGCCTCTAGAGTCACTGAAGATAAAAGAAAAATGGAATTTCCCTCCTTCCAGTGTGGGTAAGGTAAAGGGAAAACGTAGAAGTACTGGCAAGGTAGCTCTGTTCAGAAAGTCGGATTATGTATTCAAGAAAGAGTGTCCCATAAGGGTGTGTATCATATCAAATTTCTGTTACAACAGTCAGACTCAGGAGTAACACCATTACTTCATCAAATTTACTCTTTATTTCAACTACTCAAGACAGCTAGTCTCTTCTATTCAGCTATATATTTGACATCAAATTAATGACAATTAACACATACATAAAAATAAGAAATTATAATCTGTGCATGAGTATATCAGCCAAACTTGTATTTTCAAGCAGCCTCATACAAATACCATGTGTATATGTATGGCTGCAAGACCAACCAAGCATTGTATTTTCAGAGAGGAGGGGACAGGAAGAAAAAGGATGGAATATTTCTATATTTTAATAATCAGTATTAAAGTAGTCCAGTTTGGTATACTTAAGATAGTTAAATGTCAATGTTTCAGCCTTTACTCATCTGAAACAAACATGATAATCACTAAACTTTCACTCACACAGGTGTAAATAAGGAGGAACAACATGGCAGTTAATAGAGTTACATTGGTGCCTGTGAAATCTGTTTATTTACGATCCTATGAATATCTATTTGTGTGTACCTGTGCAATTGTCTACCTATGTTGTTTCACTGGCATTAATTTATAAACAAGTACTACCAGACTATCTCATATAATTTGCTAATAAATGTAATCCAAGCAGCGAGCTGCAAAGTTTTGTGGAGCGTGGCCAAAGTTCTATCAGACTACAGCAAACTTAAACTATAATGCAAATGGAGTACATCTGTAAGAGTGGTTCTTCTGGCCACCATTTAAAGAATCTGGGGGATTTGACATCATGCCTTATTTTGCATTAAATGTCCACATTTAAAAAAAAAACAACAACAAACAAACAAAAAGCCAAAAGACAGAACCAATATATACGTTCACATTTAGGCAGGCATTCCTGGAAGTGGAATATAAATTGCCTAGATCAAACACACCATCAAAAAAAAAGGCTTTATGGACTGCACTAATCTTCAGAACCAAACCAGCTTTACAGTCTTAGCTAAAATCCTATTCCTTATCCTTCTGAGGGTTTTTTAACATTTCCTGTTCACACAAAATATGACTTAGAGAAGAATTCTGTGAAGAATTCTTTTGTAGCATTTATGAAAAAACAAAGTATGTGTATGCTGAGGAATGTACAGATAATGAAGTGAAAAAAGACTCAGAGAAAAGGGTATTACTAGAGAGAGAGCATCATGCTACCTGTATTTTGTTCTCTCGATATTTCTAAGAATTTGGAAAAAGTCCGTGCAAGTCTTACAGCTGCCCCTGCTCAGCTCATAGCTCATTATCATCTAACTTTATCAGCATTCCCAAAAGATCAAATATAATTAAGATGATTATCTCTGGAAGGATTTCATGGGGCAATATACAGACAGAAAAAATCAACACTGCTGGTTTTGACAACATGACAATTACAGTATAGGCTTCTCTTTTCTGTTCCTTTACTTTGACAAGACTGTTTGGAAGCCCTGTTTTGTTATAGCTAGCTAGTTTCTGCTATCAGAGCTTAAGTTAACTACTACAGCTCTCCATGAGCATGCAGGACATTCACATCTGTGTTGTGACCATTTTTTATGTGTTTTTACATTACAAGAAGTTCAGTGTTCACATGGAAATTTTCTTTTCTTAAAATACAGTGCATATGTTATACTGATAATAAAGCATGTAACATAATCAAATTTTACCAAACACTGAAAACTAGTTACCATACAGTATTAACAGCAACTTTTTTGCAATTGATAAAACACTTCATTTCTCCTACTTTCAAATTTTGTATGAACACAGTGTACATTAGCACAACGGAACATGAATTCATTTATTTAGGCAATATTTAAATACCAGACAGTGAGCTCAGAACAGTAGACAGAAGGGCAAAAATCTGCTTTAAAGATAGAAAGACTAACACAGAGCAATATGTTGAAAATGAAGCCAACACACATAAATTCAAAGCATTTTTGTACAGAGCCTTATTTATACTAGGATACAGACACCTTTATATGTAGACAGAACATTAAACTGACTGACAGACATGAACATTAGAAAAAGGATTCATGTCTGTGCTATTATATGATCACCTTTAGTTAAATTTAAGCGTAAAGAGTAAAGCCTGAATAGAGATATTCTAAAATCTGTGCATATTTGAACAACAAACAAGAGAAGTCTGCCCAAACTCAGTTTACAAAGAAGATCCATTGCAGATAGACCCACTTAGTTGGATCTTTAATGAAAACTAAGAAAAAATGTTAGTCTTTTTCCACAGTAAGCTAAGTATTCTCTTCTTTCATGACTCTAAAAAGGTAGTTGGATGCTTGATTTCCAAAGAACAGAGGTGTACATCTTACAGTGACCTTCTTGTCTTTGGTGGTACAGTTGATTCCTTTCTGTAGTGTGCTGGGTTAGAGCACTGGGCTACATCATGCTTGGACATCTACTATGCCTCTCCCCGAACCTTTCCAAGACAAGCACTCAAGACAATACCATAACATGGGTGGTTACTCCAGGGCCTGGGACTTACCATCTACAGCAGAGTTCCACTGGTGTTTCTATTCTACAAGGAGGTAAAACTAGATGTAGGCAATTTTTCCCTATGTGGTAACTGTGCCAAGGTGTGAATCATTCTTCCCTTCGCTTGACAGTGAGGAGCTTGCTCTGCCTAGATTCCAAGTGGACCAAAAGCGACCCAGCCAGTCTGGCACTCCAGGTATGCTGAGAAGCCTGGCTGAGAAGCAGTGCATACTAGCTTCAGTCTGGTACTACTCTAGTAAAATCATCTGGCTTTTTGTTGACTCCAAGAAAAGCTAGTGCCATGCAAGAAATAGCAATGAACCCCAGCAGGCACTCCATGAGCACTTATTGAAGCGGTAGAAGACTCAGGTTCAACACCTTCTTGAACACGGGATGACTTTGTAAATATTGTTCCCATACTTGTTTGTGTATTTAAGTTATGTGTTCAGTAAAGCAGATATGAGACACATCTTTTCAGTCTAAGTGAGTTTTCTAACAATAGGTCTAGAGTCATGCTCTTCCTCAGCTCTTATTCAGACTTATGAATCTTTAATTTTTTCCTGCAGAGTAGCAGTCCTTCAATAGAGGACAAAACACCACCAATGAATCTCAAATTTAAGATAAGACAGTTTTGTATGAAGTTTAAAAATTGATTCCTTCCAGCTGAAAAGATAAGAAATTGAAGCTCTTCTTGTATTTTAAGCTGAGAACCCCTGTATGAAAGAGCAATGCCATCTATCCCAACTATTCAAGAGGCAATGGGCACAAACTGAAACAGTGGAGGCTCCATCTGAACATATGAAAATGCTCTCTGAATGTGAGGGTGACCGAGCAATAGAACAGGTTGTGGAGTCTCCATCCCTGGAGATATACAAAAACCATCTGGACATAGTCCTGGGCAACTAGTTCTAGGTCACCCTGCTTGAGCAGGGGGGGTGGACCCGATGACCTTCTGAGGTCACTTCCAACCTCAACTGTTCTGTGATTCTATGATTCTATTCAGAAGTCAATAATCTTTGAAAAAAGGCTTTCAGGCAAATGGGTGTAATCCCTAACGATGAGCAAATTTCTCAGCAGAACCTTGTCCTGTGCACTAGCTAATTGTACACATTGTTGACAGCTTTCTCAGGAACCTCCGTGTATTTCATGTGGAGACCAGGTACCTAACTCACGGTCTGGATTCCACACTTGAAGCTCAACATCCTCCTAAAGTCAGGTGGTAAAGTTTCTATTTTCTATATGTCTAAATCCCTTAACCTATCTAGCCTTTAGCTCTTACAGTTAGCAGTGCTTGAACATGGCATTCTTGGATATTCACTTGTTTTTAATGGAAAGGTTTTATTTTTGCTTCAATGTGCACAGGCTTCAGAATGAGAAGTAAATCACTGAAGCTAATATTTCATTTCTTTGTAGAAACTTCTTTAGTTATTATACAGAAATGTATCCATTCCTTCTGTCACAATTGATATTCCTTATGTTTTATATATATACAACTTTATATCCTCATAAAGTTATATAAAAACCGATTTCTTTAAATTTAAAAGATGCTCCTTACAGTGTATCTGACAGGGCGTAACCCCTGAAGTGGCCTTAGTGCCATCTTTAACCCTGCTAGCTCTGGCTTAGTTAACTCCTATAATAGCAAACATCAGGGCTGCCTTAAGGCTCAGTTGCCTACAACAATCCTCTTGCAACTGGTACCCTGAAGAAGATAACCATATTCTTACCAGTGTCACTTATGCTGTAACACGATCCCAAGCTATGCCATCCAGCAGGGAGGGTAAGCATAAGAGTGAGTGGTGTAAGGCTGAGGCAATCCTCAGGTGCCTGCTTAGGACAATTTTACAAGCTATTCATACTGCCAGAGCAGGAGCCAGTATCTGGCCCTGGGGGTCTACGAATGCAGTGAACAAGAACCCATGATTTAACAGAGCAGTATTAGCAGCACATAGATTTGCCAAGAACACAGTAATGGACGTAAGGGAATGCCATTTTGTCTTGCAGAGGAGGCTAGTAGAGGCCAAGAACACAGAAATGGACATGAAACATTTAACTCTGTGATGGAAACAAAGAGTTCCCTGTCTGCTTTCCTGAAGGTCTAAGAGGATAGCACCAGAAAATACACGTGAAAAGTTGGAGCTTGTAGGCTAACTTACATACAACCATGATGGCCTGTTTAGCCGCAACTAGTGTTAACTATATTGGGAAAGGAAGCAGACAAAGAGTTTTAAGAACAGAATGGTCATGGAGATAAGCTATGTACCACACATATAATTAAAGTTGTACTACTATATGAAGTAATAACAGTCATTCAGCTATAAATATAACCATAATTGCTGGGATAAAGTATCTAAGAGAGGGTTCCATATGAAATTTGTAATTTTGTAACTTTGTAAAAGCAAAGAATACAAACTACTATCTAAAAGACTTCATTGGTAACCTTGATTGATGGCTTTTATCAATCATATCTTTAACACTAATAAAATAAGCATTCATGTGTTACTGTTTCTTACACACTACGCGTTGTTAAACCTGGGCGTGGAAAAAAAATGCCTCTTTTTTGGCTGCCACACATTGCTCAGAAATTTTTTTAAGGCAGAGGGAGAATGTTATAGGGCAGAGGGTGAGACAGGGAGGTAGAAACAAGGGTAGGGCAGAGCCTGCAGGAAGTGTACTGCCCAGGAGGCACCTGAGCACAGCGCACTTCCCACGAAAGGAGATTTTTGTAGGCAACCAGAGGAGCTGTGTCGGGTTTTGTGTTGTTCAGGCAGGCATGGAAATTTGCTGGCCTGAAGCTTTACTGGAGGGAGGACGCTGTGGGACTAGGGAGACATTTGTTTTCAGCTCTTTTTGTTTATTATGTCTTTCGAAAGATACTTCATTTTAGTTTTTCTTCTAAGAAAACATAGCAGTAGAGCTGTGAAAGACGGCTGAGTGATTTTTATACAGAATACTTTTAAGACTAGAAAACTAAGAGCCTGGGGGGGAGGGTATTGATTACGCTAATTCTGCTTTTTCACTAATTAGTACAATTTACTGTATGATGATTCCTCCACAGCCCTGTGTGACAAAGGCCTGAGAACAGTAATAACCAAGCTCATTTATAATGAGACTTTCAAGTTCAATTTAAGTTATCCACGGATTATACAAAGACACCAGAGTAGAAATGACCAAACACAGGAGGCTTATTTTGGTATTGATTCAACCTGACATATCAGAAAGAACCATCCCAGGAACGTATCAGATTCTGGTTCAGAGGAAACTTGTTTCAATTGCTTTCATTCTGTTAAATGACCCCTAACTACCAACAGGGCAACTTTACACGTGTGTGTGTGCACACACGTACATATGATAAGGCAGAGAAAGGGCTTGTGCTTCACTCGATTCAGCTGAAATGGATGCTCAAGACAGTCTCAGACCACACTTTTAACTTATGTGCCTTTTTTCTTGAGTGTTCTTTTGCAAAATTGCTTCTTAATTCATGCAAACTTTTTTAAAAATAGGCAATAACCATACAAATCCTACCAGCTCTTGATATTTTATTGTGTAGGTCTCTTCTGTTTCAAATTTGTCAAATTAAAAATATATGGTGCTTATGTGTTTCTATCACAGAAAAGAGTGCTGCGATCACCAACGTTGACATATTTAAAGGATATGCAAAGTAAACTAGACAGTAATCCTTATTATGGGTACTGTACTTAAAATAATTAATTCCAGCTTACAATGGTACTGAATAGGGTCATCTGAGGCTGAAGAAAACCATTTCAGAAATGTTCCTTTGGATTTTCAGTAGTTCCATGGTCTGCTCTGGCACTGAGTTGCCCATGATGATGGAAAGTCATCTCCCATTGCAAAAAGATGTTCTTATTAGGTATACTCTTTTTAAATTATACTTTTCACTGGTATATTTTTTTTTTCCTGCCAGTCAATTGTAAGATATTAAGGGACAGCCAGAGAAATGTACAATTTGTTATCAGAAAAGAAGTTAAGACACATTTAATGTTCACAAAACAGCACACAATAAAACAACCATTACAAGAACAGATAATATTTTGAAGGACGTTACTCAACAAAGTATAATTATTGCAAAATTATCATACTAACATAATCAACTATCTGAATTCCAACTTCTTAAAAGTAATATTAATCATTTAGTAAACATCTAATATATGGCAACAAAAAAGGTGGCAGCATCAGCATGAATAATTTGGTTAACAAGTTGGAAATATCAACAACCTAAACTCTTTCAGAAAAAACAATAATTTGGCAAGCTAAGTTCTAAAGGTGAGATTCTCTGCAAGCTCTAAGAGTTACAAATGAAATCTGAAACTCAAGAGAGACCACAGATGCAGAAAACCTCCTGATTTTCCTCTGAGACTCGTCTAATGTGGGGTTTGGACAACTTCTGTACTCGTCCATTTCAGCAGCAGGAGGGAAGCGCCTGCTGCGCAGGATAGACGAGTGCAGGCAAGGGGAGAGTCTCTTTGTGCCTAGCTGCCTGTGAGTGGAGTAGCATGCTGGCAGGGAGGGGAGGTGAACTGAGCTGAGCATCAGAGTCGATGGAAGGGAAGCAGCCGGGCCGGGCTGGGAAATAAGTGGGAAGTTAGGGCAGGACAGCACCTCCCAGTGCCACGAAGCCATTAGACCACACGCTCCTGAAATCTGCCTTGTTATTGCAGAGCAGTGACTGGGACACTATGAGTGTGCCTTTTGCAACATACTTCTAGCACATCTCTGTTTTCCTGTGGCAATGGAATAGAGGAAGGAGAACCTTAGGGGACACTTCTAGGAAAGAAATGCTCTCTCTGCAGATGCAGATCTTTTAGAGCCCTCTTTCTGAAGGTGCAGTCATTATGTAGAGGCTAGAGACAATGATTTCCAAGTTCATGAGCTATACTGCATGCAAAAAATCTTATGCAGGGCACTACCTGTATTTCTTCCCCAAGCCCCACGGAATATATCATAAAACTTCTCTTATCTGTTAAAATTATTTATTGGATATAGCTAATGACTGCAGTGGAATTATATTCACCCAGTACCACATACTCCACTCTTCTAAGGATCTGTGTCAGCCAGCAGATTATTAAAAGCCATCTACATAAATCTGTTAGGGAAATGAGAAAGGAGCAAAGGCAGATACTGAAAAACAACTAGACACGAGAGCTGTGGCACCAATTCCATACAACATAAATACCTTATTGTACATCAGCAGGTTTCCTAAATTACAAAAAGCTCAAAAAAGAGTGACCTTCATGCAATATTTAGGCTCATCTCCTATTGTACTATTGCCAAAATGACATTCATCATACATGTAAATAAATTCATGAAAAAAGGAAAAGCATAGCATTCAACTCAGTATAACATCACATTTATCATACTATATATTTCAGTGGTGTCATTTTTTATTCCCTATTAAACATTATCTCAAAAGTGTATCATCAAATGGATCTCAATGAGTGCTCATTATTTTATTAAATAAACCCCCAAATCCTTAATTTTGATTGTCTGATATAATCAAATAAAAACCATCCAGATTAAGACTCCCCAGAGAAGGGACAATTTGTCCTGATTTAAAAAAAAACACCACCACAGTAATTTACTATTATGGCAGCAGCAGAATTTCAGTAAACCCTATTGTTTTACATCCTTAGCATTGTCATATTGATGCTTTCCCCATTAGTCAAGGAGATCAAAGAAATCTGATGTCTCACAAGGGGTTTGAACTACAGTGAAGAGAACTCTTAACTCCTGGTCAGTTTTTGAACACTGTCCAAATCAGATGAACAAAATGTTGCTGTTCTCAGACGAGACCTGTGTGAAATGGGACTGATAGTCTCAGGAAATTTAGAATAAACTAAAGAACCTTTTGCCTTGCGTATGAGTTTGACTCATGCCCAGCTCTGTAGTGAATCTCTCAATTGTTATGCAGACTTGCATAATTTATTTTGTAGTCTCAACCCTTTTCTTAGCAGCACATACCTATTACTTACCTTAGCAGTTCCAACCTATTACTATCACTCTATGCAATAGCAAGCAATATCAGTAAAGACCATGGAATAAGCATAGAAATTGAAATGTCCTGTCCTTCCTGAAATGGACTTTAAATGTCAGATGCCAGTCAATACAGGGCAGTTTATGTTTGTTAGTTTCTACACTCTAGCTAGGCAGTGAAGACATTTATCTTCAGTATTGTAAATCATTTGGTTTTTAAATTAATTGAATACATGTCCATAAAATAAACTATTATATTTATTTTAATTTTAGGAAAACCATGTTAGCCTTTTTTAAGACATATGTACTGATTCATCAAGCTGTAACAAATATTTGTGCTGCTCATACCCAACTACACCGACAAATTTGATAATTCTCGTGTCAGAAAAACACTTGTTAAATGAATGACTTCAGTCTCTCATTCCTGAGGCTTCTTGTCTCAGACTTTGTCTATGCTAGATAGTTTTACTCTGAGGTTATCCTAATGTCGCCATGGCTGTTTCAGAAAAAGGCATCTGTGATTCTCCACTGCAGTGGGTAGATAATCCATTGCCTCCTCTGCTGCAACCTGGAGCACTGCCCTGTGGGAAGTCCTTGCTGTGTATTATAAGTCTGCCACTGTGAACTTCAGGACATGCAGCTCTTCTCAGAGAACTGTGGGATTTCAGAACAAATCAGTATGTCCTGTCTCATAATTTACTTTTTTTTCTTAAGACGACACCAAACTGACAGTGCACCATCTGATAGCAATCCATGGTGGTAAACTTCCAGGGAAAAACTGAAGCATGTTTCTCTACTGCTCTCATCTTGCTGTTTACATGTTGCAGAGCTGTTATAGGTTACATACAATTCTTGAAAGGCGCTTTTTTGTCTTCCAAAGATTCTGAAGCTGTGGCAGATCATTCCAGGTTCTCATCAGAGCTTAATCCTCCCACTCAGTGCTCACAGTACAGGCCCCAAATGGTTGCTTCACATGCATATTTGCTCAATGAATGCACATGGAAATGGTCAGCTTCACTTACTTCCCCTCAGATCTTCACAAGTACACTACAGAATTGGCATTTTCCCTGTACTAGAAACATGTGATCGATGCAACACATATGTTTCTAGAGGAAAAATGGTAGCAAGATGGAAAAACAACATGTAAAGTCATAAAGGCAGATTGGAACATACAGATCTGTGGAGCTAAAATCTTACAGCTACCTACAATCTCATCCTGAACACCATGTAGAAAACCCCAGAACACACTGCAAAAATCCCCTAATGTCGTTTACCATATGAGGGTATTGGGAGCAACTTGCCAGCAAAACTCAGGTTTGTATGGATGCAGTGACAAAGCAAATATAGGAGGACTCTGCCAAAATAGCTAATGACAGGATCGGTGCACTTCCGGAACTTCTGCTAGCATGCTTTTCTTATGTCAGTCAGGCCTTAATAACCTTTCCATAACCTTAAATTATAAATACCACATGCAGATTGTTAGTTCATACAGTTGGCATGGTGGCATGTAAGTCATTGGGCTTCATGCTGGAAGTATAGGAGCAGGTTAGATAAACACCTATCAGGAACGGCATAAGTATTCCCAATTCTCTTTCACAGCAAATCCTTTCCATTCCTATTTTCATGATGATTTGGTATAAACCAACTACTTGGCACGTCTATTGAACAATTACTTTTCCTATGTCTCAACTGCAGGTTGCATGAGACTGCTTCAATTCTCTGCACTGTAGACAAAGATTTTATTTAGGATCAACAATAATTTTACAGTAAACTTCAAACTAGTACTAAACTTAAAATATTTGTTTACAGACTGTTGCAACACCAGTAGCAACCAAGGTCTCACAGTGTCTGATGTTTGATTCTTTTCAGCTGTCCATCACACACACACAAACAACCAAAGGCGTTCACACTGTGGAAAGACACCACAAATGTACAGAGGTAAGCGGTAAAGATTCTGCAGTGGACCCTGCTTGCGTCAACTGCACACAGGACATATCTCATTATTCTTATCAAAACTTTCTTTTATATTGCCTTCGAGACTAAGATATGTCCTACAGTCACCAAAGGTAAAAACTAACTAAAAAATCCTTCTTCACTTTCATTAATCCTGTTGGGTGGGAATAATGCAAAAAGTGAGTGGTGTATTGAATCCTACTGTGCCCAAAAAGCTTAATGGTGATGAAGTACCCATCAGAAAGGATGCACAACAGGATCCCATATGATGCGCCCTGTCCTTGATTTGAGATTTCAAAATCTGTGCATTTTGTGTAGTACCTGGCTAATGATTTCGGTGTCTGAATATGAAAGTTTAGTAATGGCATTCGATTGGGTCAGAGTTATAGTATGATTCACTGAGCATGCTGTCATTCGTGTACCTATATATTCTATATCTATGTATATATACACATAAACATATGCACCCCTCCCCAAATATGTAGCTAATGTATTTTGACTGAAATAAGACAGATATACAGGAATAAAATTCTCAAGTTCAAATAAAATTTGGAATTTTAAAAATCGTCATACAATGCTAATTCTAAAATATTTATTTCTATCTTGATTTTGGAAATAGGACCGAATCCATTAGTATTTGGACTGGAAAGTGAATAAACAGTTTCATTAAGGAGACATGTTAGCTCCAACAATGTTTATTGGGGCAAGCCTGCACTCTGGCTGCATATGGTGTACCTTTAAATAGGGCTGTTAAAATACCAAATAAAATGTCAAAGTCTGTCAGGTCTGGAGCTTTTATAAATTGTTTAGACTGGGGATAATTTGGGTTTTGTACATCATGCCTTGCAAATCGCACAGCACAGAGATAGGAAAGGCAGGGGGCCAGGGACAAGAACGCGGGGCAGTCAGCCTGGTGGAAAGGCACCTCCTGGGTCATCGCTCTCCTCACCAGCCGCCTCCCTCTTCCCCCTCGCCTGCACGTCCACTGTTTGCCTCCCCTCTCTCTGGGTGGTATCCTGAGGTTACGCACGTGACTAAACAACCATATTAAAAAAAAAAAAAATTAAAAAATTCACTTCAAAAGGCAGTGCCACAGCCACTCGCCAGAGATGTGCACGCTATGAGTAACTTCACCTCGGGCTGTAGCAACCCTGCGCTGTAAGTACCCACCACTGCTTCAGCATATCGACGGCAAGACCGCCCCCGGTGAGGCCTGGAAGAGCCGTCTGGGCTGCCACACCTTCATGGCCGTCCTCCCAGCCCTCCTCCCGACACCCTCCCCGGAGCAGAGCCGTTGAACAACGCCTCCCTTCAGCCCCCCCCCTCCACCGCCCCGGCTCTCCCACCCACGGCGCGGCCCGGACCTCACCTTCAGCTCCCGGGAGGCCACGCGGGCCGCCAGCTCGATGACACAGCCCACCGCCATGCGTGCCGCCCCGGCCGAGTGCAGCTCGTTCCAAACGGTGTCACTGTCCACCTGAGCAAACAGCCAGCCCCGGGAGGAAGGCAGGGGAGAGAGGGAGAGGGAGAGGGAGAGGGAGAGCATGAGAGAAAACAAACCCGTGAGGGAGGGCTGGCAGCGTGACAGCCCGTGTACAATAACATCAGTCTTCCGTCCTGGCCAGCTGAAAGGCCTTCTGGACATGGCTTTGCTTATGCTTTTTCTCTGCACGGGCTTCTCCAATGGAAACACATTCCTGTCATGCCTCGCTGCCATTCCCTGTTTAGATTTCTCATTACAAACAGTGTTACATCGGCCGGGCCGGGCCTGCTCGCCAGCCGCCAGCCGCCGTGCGCCAGGTCCTCACGCTAGCGGGGGGACGGGGACCTGCCAGCGCTGGGACAAAGCGTCCGTCGGGGACAGCCACCGCTGGCTCCAGCAGCCAAAACTCACCAGTGGCTGAGGTCATTGCCCCTTTTTTTAAAAAAAGAAGAGCAGTAAGCACTCGTCTTTCCTACCCAGGCAGGAGTCGTCTTTAAGTGACCGAAATCAGAACGATTAATTGTTTGGATTCATTTCAGTAGTCACTATTGCCACAGACAGAAAATAAAATTAAATAAAATAAAGTGTGACCTTTGCTGTATCTCCAGTTTTGACAAACTAATAACTTTTGGCTGAAAGGCTTTAGGTCCCACTTTGTGACAGATGAATGTCGTTGTTTAAAGCAGAGAAAATGATCTTTTGCGCCTTCTAAATGAGCAAGTGTGACACATAAAACATTACATGAATATTGTATAAAATAGAAGGACACAATATTATAAAGATAAAATATTATAAAGGAAATATAAAGATGGCTAAGCAGCACTGCTTTACAGCTTCAACTGATATGCTAAGATTTTACTATTTTTAGTAACTATTTATTTGCAGAAACATACCAAAAAATATAGGTGAAATGTTGTATATCCCTTTTATGATATTATGCCAAGCAGACATGATGGTGTGAAATAGTCTGAAAAAGTCATCCAAAGAGACAGCCAGACTTCCTCGATGCTCCATGGGAAGTGCATTTAATTGTATCATACCGTACAAATTTATCATGAAAAGAAAAACATTTAGGGATAGACAAAATACTGTGGCAGATGCTATTTGGATAACTTCCAAGCACACTGAGACATGTTTTCAGTTTGAACCAGAAGCTTCTGTTCCTAATTTCTTCTACACAAAAAAAAAAAAAAAAAGGAAAGAAAAAAAGAAAGAGAGAAAGAAAGAAATCAAGTAATTGAAAATGGATGCAACTGCTACTCGACTCTGGAGGTTCTGAGGAATTTCTCTGATTAGTCATTTGAAACAGAAAGAAGCTTGATCTTCTCTACACCTGTCAAATGTCTTCGTCATTACTGTTACAATAATATTATATTTCAAGCTACTAAAGTGATCTTATTTTTCAGTATACTGGACCTGAGTTTTCTATCGTTTCGGTCAGTTTTGTGTGCATGCAGCAGAACTAATGAAAATAGTTCGTATTCACAGTAGACCTAAATAAGAAGACTGGATTTTGCTTGCAAAGTTTAGAATAACAGTAATAACAGCACACTGTTTTCATCTGAGAAACTCAAAATGTTGTGCAAACACAATTAAGCATCATCAGCTTGATACGGGATGATTTATTATATTTGTTTTGCAGATTGGTAGCTTGAGATTAAAAGAAATTGGTAGCTTGAGATTAAAAGAAATTAAGTAGCTTTCCCAAAGACACACAAAAATCTATAGGTAACTAAGAAAATTACAACAAGAAATAAGAAAGCAACCAAATAGTAAAAAAAATAATGACATATTTAACATTAGGCAGACCTTCAGGTTGTCTCTCTGTTGCTTTAAAGCAACTGTGAATCAATTTTCATTTTTAAAACAAATAAGGAGATAAATAAGTAGAGGTCATCGGTTAAATCAATTTAATCAAACCATAATAAAGTCTGAAAAATACTGTGCAGTACTTTAATTAAAGAAGTATCAGCAAGAGGGCTGGGAGGGAGTACTTTCTTAGCATTTTTATGGCTAGCAAATTAAGGTAAACATGAAGGAGTGGCTGATGAAAATGATTCAATGGCAGCTGCTCGGTACACCAGGGCACGAGCAGGAGCCTGCATCCTCAAAGGGACTATGATTCATTTCCAGGAAGGCCGATTAAGTTAAAATTGTAACCACAGCTTGGGAGTACCCACCCTTCAAGACAGTTGTCTGCTCTGACACATGAGACGGCAGTCTCTCTGACCGCCGAATGCTGAGTATTGGCCAGGATACAGCATTTATCATTTTCTGCTTTCAACTGAGTGTGAGGAGACTGAACTGGGACAATAAGACCAAATATCTTCCACTGAAAAATTTCCCTCAGACCACTTGAATGACTGCTACCTAATTTTACCTGGACTGGAAGTAAAAATGGGCAATCAGGAAGCAAAACAGCGTTTCCTGAGGAATTTTCAAAAATGACCACCTAAATGTACACAGGAAATTCAGCATATTTTAGCTGATCTCTTGGGCATGGTACATGTAATAAATGATAAACTTTCAAAGTCAGGGGTAGCCAACTGAAGCTGCACACCTTAGTGCACAGTTATTATAATACAAGAAAACTACCATAAACATATGAATAACTACCCTGAAAAGGCACAGTATTACAAACTTAGATGTCAAATTCTATTTCATATTCATGCAAAATTAAGAGTGAATTTCTGAGGAACATCTCATGAAGAACAACCTAGAAAAACTTTCATCACACAGCCAATTCTTTAGCTGTAATGACTGGAAAATGCCATCTCACTCCATTTTATATCTCTATTAGTTCTATGTATTGCTTTAAATGTTTCAGATGTTTAAACAGAGATTTTCTTTTAGCGTTATGCAATGTTTACTTTGTAAATTGCTGTTGAAATACAGTGATATAAATGGCAAACCCATTAAAATTACAGCTACTAGCTGGCCCAGTTGTCAAGCTGCGTATGAAATGCAGCTATGTAAAATCGTACTAGATATGCTTTTCTTTATTCCTGTGAGATGAAAAGGTTGGATTTTATACAAGTAAAGGGAATAGGATTAGACACTGTGGTTTCTGGTTCTAGTTCATGTATATATCACATATATCTGACAGTCTATCTAGATGCTGAGTATGCATGAATTTGTGACAAATCTGATGCTTTCTGAATCACAGACTATGAAAAAGTCAGATGGAATTTTATAAGAGGTTGTTTTTGTTCTGCAAGTGCTCTGGAGCAGCTGAAGAATTCAGTAAAAACCCTGTCTTGATTCAGAATTTTTTCAGAAAGTGTTAAACAAAATTTACAGAAAATACAGCATTTGTAGCTTGATTCTAACACAGAATCTTAGCCCTTTTCTTTCTGCTTAGTTTTATATATTATCTTCATTTAAAAAAATTGTCAGGGTACGAAAATGTTCTGAATGTCTAACCAAATGAAAAAGAACCTTTTTTTAAAGCATCAAAATGTCAGTGTAAAACTATGAGCATACTACACATTTCGTTATCAAAAATCCTATCACTGCTGCAGCTCTTCAAAGAAGGATTGTGCATGATAGCGCCAAGAGCCAGAAAACACAAGCCCTATCTGAACGCTGACTTTCTAACACACATATGGATTTACTTCACTCCGAGTTTCCTGAATGAGCACTGTAGGTTGTAGGCTTTTTCAAGCACATCTAGTATAGCTCAATCATTGGCATGTGTAGCAAAGCTAATACTCTGTAAAGCTACAGATGATAGAAATTAAGCTACCTGTCCCTGAAGTGGATGTGGAGGCATTAAAGAGGAAGGGAATGACTTAAGTGAAAAGAAATGTAGGTAACTTTTCCTGACTGAACACAACTAATGTTTCAAGCCCTGTGTGCAGAAATTCCCTGCTTTGCACTACAAAAAGAACTTGATACGAATGCTTCCTGCGACAAATATCTATGTGATAACTTGACTTTCACAATGAAGACTTTAAGCGTACTGAAAACAAGCTAAGAAACAAGAAGCCTAAGAAATGTTTCAGCAGATAGAAAGCGTGTACTCTAACCCCTCATGGCTGGAATATTTCATATTAAGGAAGACTGACTATAAAGTTTGAAAGTTACCAACTCCTTATGCCGTGCTCAGGTTGTGGCACTTGTATGTGAAGGTGGAGAGGAAGGATACGGAAATACATCTGAGAGAGATATTGTTTACTTAAAGGCCTTTCTGAAATCACCGCAGTTGCTGAAACTGGAAATGTTACTTATCCTGCTATTTACATTTATCTGGA
This sequence comes from Gymnogyps californianus, assembly GCF_018139145.2. NCBI lineage: Eukaryota > Metazoa > Chordata > Aves > Accipitriformes > Cathartidae > Gymnogyps > Gymnogyps californianus. The sequence goes on from NC_059472.1 coordinate 134,181,448, forward strand.
ACCTACTTCAGAGAGGCAAAAAAGTAGCATGAATAATAATTCTGAAGTATTTTTGAAAGATATTTATAACTGACTTTTGTTTTACCTTATAACTGACTTTTGTTTTACCTGTCCCTTCCCCTGCTAGAGAACCTCTTCACTCCTCATCCTCTGTTTCAGTCCTCCTTCCTCCAGAAACCTCCTGGGATCTGCCTAATGGTCACTGGATCACAGTTCTGCTGACCAGAGATGCTGCTCACAGTCTGACACACCCTTCCATTTTTCTCACCCTGCATGGTATATTCATCTGTGTGAGTTATTTCTCTTTCTTAAATAATTATTGTAAACTCTGAAGTTGCCTTAAATACACATCCACTGATAACTATATGGCAATATAAAAGAGAGCCCAAGCTACTGCTTTGGGGTGGATTCTGACAAAGCATCCTAGAGCTTGCCCCCTCTCTCTTTCTCTCTCTCTCTCACGCACACACATACACACAATTTGTGATTTAACATAAACCCAGCTTCTGCAGTGGAATTCTGATTTCACTCCTAAAAGGAGCTAAAAATATACTGAATCGCTCATCCTGCTCTGGATTCTCTGCACAACTGTTGCCATCATAAAAATCAAAAACAGTCCTCCTAGAGTTACCACATGTCCCTACCAGAGATACTCATTCTCTGAGAATAGTTTAAAAATGCAATCTGTCATCTACCTGTTCATGGAAATTTTGACCTGTGATGATCCTTTGATAGCCGTGATTGTATTCTATGTGTCCAATATCCTGCACAACAAGCTAAAAAGTTGCAGTTCTTTACAGTAGTTTAAAAGGATTCTTTGCCCTTTCTTTAAAGAGCAGAGATTGGGCTCAGCTGTTCTTAAATGGAAGGTAATCCAGTATGCATTTCAGATGGATACATTTCAACACAAATCTGGAAAAACTACTACATTAAAAAAAATGCTGTCCTTTGATATAACTGGTTATAAAACTGATAAGTAAATAAAATCTAGTCAGCTAACAACAGTGTAGCTATATGCAGTAAACAAACTGATTAAGAAATCTGTGAGAAATAATATAGGCGAGTACAGACCTCCTCAGTGATACTGCAATTTAATAAAACTTGTGTATTGCAGAATGAATTCCTGTGCTTTAGCTTTAAAAGTGTTCAGTCTCACACTCTTCCACTTATGCCAGAGCAAACATGTTTTCACCACTGGGTTTTTTTAGTTCCCTGGCATGAAAATAGAAATTAAATATTTTCCTGAAGTGTTGCAACCTCTAAAAATTGTGTGTGGCATTTTGCTATCACTTCCAGCAAGGAGTCTGTCATTCTTGGAGACAGTTGGTGCCAGCAAACGCTAGCACATAAGTTTGTAATACTTTGCTCCTGACCACGAGCAGTGCAGCTTCCCAGGTGCCACGCTCATAGCTCTCACCTCCCACTCCTACAGATGTCCTGGTGATCATTCATCACCTCCGTGATTTCCACTAAGAAGCAAAAGGTCCTCAACGTGCTTCTCAGCTGCTGTTTCATCTCACCATGACTAAAGAAGCGAAGGTGTGCACATCATCTCCAAGGAACAACCTCTAATGAATGGCCTGTCAGCCATGTCTCTCGTTAAGGAACAAAGGAGAAAAAGTTTGCATGGCTGATGTCTCTTCCATAAATCCCGCATACAGGAAGTGTGTAAAAGCAGGCTACTTTAGGAAAAATACGTACAGTGAGCTTACTTTATTTTTACTGCTATTTTACAGCTGTATCAGAGATTTGTTCTGTCAAAGGCATTTCCAGCTGCTTTAATCTAAAATGCCTGCCATAGAGAGTACCCAGAATATCAGCTTTTCATACTTTCTTGCCTACCAGTGTGGTTTACAAATAAATTGTGAAGGGGATGCAATCTTTCGGCTCCAGTGAGATGAATAATTCAAAGGATCATCATAAATCATTGCTTAAACAAAACCCATGGAATTCACTTGGGCTTGCATTGGCTCCTCTGTTATGTTTGAATAATTCCAGTAGGAGAATTTATCAGCAATAATATTCCTGGAAATGGACTTCTAAAAAGAATTTTAGAGGCTATTAATTCTCACCCCAAAAGCCTCTTTCCAGGCAAGAACACGAAATGTGGACAGTACATGTACCCACTGTATGTAGAATATTTAAGATCTTTCAAGTTTTACCTGCCAATAGTGATCTAACTTGTAAAGCTGTTATAAATCAAAGCCAATTTTCACAAAATACTCAGTAAAAAAATTCTAAGTAAAAATTAATAACTGAATGTCTAGCAGAGTTACTGATGGTGGTTAGTCAGCCACTGATAAAAATGCAGCATCTCTACTTCTGTACAAATGGAATGCACCTGAAGGTTTGTAAAAAAGCAAGTAAATATGTGAGGTCTGTATTAAAAAATAAATAGCTTTGTATTCAAAATGAGAATCAGAAAAGAATCAGGCTAAGTCAAGCTGAAGCCTGAATAGAATAACATCTTCAGAAGAAATAGTTTGATTCGGTTACTCTCTTAAACTAACTTTTATGACAGGCATTCAGAATCTCTGGGTCTCATAAAGCATACATTAGACACCCTAAAGGATCTGAAAACCTCAGTGAAACAGTGATGTGTGGATCATTGGTAGGGGGAATGGAGGGAGGATAGAATGGATTAGATGTGGATTAGAACTTGTTTTTAGAAAAAACTCATAAATAAAACACTTAGGCCCAGATTCAAGTCTCAGATATGTGGCATATATCACCAGATGCTTGTAAAAAATGTTACTGCACTTTCAGACCTAGCCCTGAGTACTCTATTAATTTAACTTGACATCTGTTTTAGTATTTAATGGATTAGTGTGTGAAAATGCTTGTGCAACTGCCTTCTTACGTTTGATCATGCAGCTTCCAGGAGTTCGTGGGCAAATAGATAGAACAACGTGTACTTGGTTGTAATGCATACAGTTACAGAAAATACAACTTTTAGGTGCAGAATTCAAGCCTTATTTTTTAAAAGTTTCACCATTTGCTACTGAACAAATTTTAGCAATACATAGCATTTCAGCTTTCTTCAAGGATGTAGATGATCTTTATGTTAGAGGCCACCATGCAGCTATGCTAGAAGCTGGTGTTTATTCAGAAAAGCAACACATGAACATTTCTTCTTCAGAGGGCTTTTCTGTGCATCTTGGGGGCTAAATTCTGTCAATATACACATGATGTGTTTTTAAAGTAGAAATGTGAATTCTGCTCTAGTTACAGAATTCCTATCAAATCCATATGTGTGTGTGATTAAGTCTGAGGAGAGTGAATAGTATTAGTAAATTGTATATGGTACTATTCCACTATTTACATTTAACGTGTGTGTGTATGTATACATATAAAATGTTTCATATTCTGGCAAGTAAGAAGGCTTCTTTGCATCATGCTGGCCTTTGGCAACACAATAGTTTTTAGGAAATGCACAGAATGAGGTAAGACCTTTAAAGATTTGACTTTATGGTAGTTCATTAACTTCACAACAATTTTCTGTGTTCCATAGGCTGTATCTTTGTTTACAATTTTAATCTGGTCTAGTACCAAGGAAAAAAGGTCCTCTGTTAAAAAAGGCAAAAAATATTATCTGAGGGACCAAATTCTGTATTTGATGAGTTGGCAGATTACCACTCCTGAGCTTTCTATCCTTGCCTGCTGCAAGTAAAAGCAGTCTGGGACTCTTCTAAAATATTCTGTTGTGTCTGCAGCGATGCCAAGGAACTGTCTTTCAGTTGAACAGTTTCACCTCTCACTGGTCTAAACATCAAGCTCTGTGGTGGATGGCACAGTGTCACCTCAGTGCCATGAAAGGACAAGAATAGGACAAAATATCTGCCCTTTAGCGTGAAGAGATTTTTTCCTTTTTTTGTGACCATGGTATTGATACGCTAAATGTGGCATCCCCTCCCTGCCCAGAGATGAGACACTGTTGCACTTTCCATATCTGAAGATGAAGTCTCTGTAACTCAGTAAAGGAAGAATATCTATTTTCTGCTCTGATCATCCAGATTCATGTTATCACACTTGTTAACTTTTTTTTCTAAAATGAATGTGCCTAAAATTAGGAACTTAGTTGCTTCAAGTCCCTGTCAATGAAGGAAATCAAGCACCTCCAGTCAGTTCTTCTGATCTTAGGTGGATTGACTCCTGCTGTAGTGATGCGCATGGCTCTCTAATGGTTATATAGGCAAGAAAGGGTGGTCAGGGTCCTGCTTTGACAGTTTCAGTAATTTGTCTAAAATTAGGTACGTGAAGCTGGACAAGTGAGTCTTCTGGGAACTGTTGTTCTGAACTGAAAGTACGTAAATGTGCAGGTTTTATCTCATTTCCCTATTTCTTCTTTTGCCCGCTCAAGGAAGCTGTGAGCTTGTCAGCTAGAAAGCCTACAATTCTCTGTGCGTAAGAGAGCTTGACTAAAGTGTAATGATGCCAATTGGTCCGTTCCTACAAAACATAGACCACTGAAACAGCTGCCTCTCATGAATTGCCAGAACTGATGGGGTATACCACCTAAAAAGTGTGTTCACCAGTGAAGCTGGGAGTACATTACACCCTCATTCCCTCATCCTGTGGATAGCCTAAATAAATAGGTTTATCTGGAACTGCACTAAGTGACTGAGCATGCAGACCCTTGAATGCTCTGGGATGACAAACCTCCAGCCCTCGCTCCAGTCCCATCCTCACTGGCCTTAAGTTGTGCCTTGGGGTGGTACCAGGATGGCCTTTTTGATCACATGTTTTGATGACCTCTGCAGAAAATATCACACAGTCAACGCCGTGTAACTGTGAGTCCTAAATAGTCATGTAAATTATATCAATTAAAGTATAATGTGCATACGAGGTAGTTTTGATTAAATCTTGGAATTTCTTTAGGGATGGTGTAGCTGCTAGAGAGGCTCAGGAGGTAAACAAGTCCTTTATTCCCAGAAGTCTCCCGCAATGTGCTCCAAAATGTTATAACTGGCAAATTTCAGTAGGTTAATAAGGCGACTCAGGGAACTAGTTTAAATTAATAGGTGAATATATTGGTAGCATGGTATATTAATGATTTCACAATGGAAGACATCATATTGAGTAGATGAGCTTCTGGGAATAACACATTGCTTTCCCCAAACGAGGAAACGGACATAGTTTTGGTTGATATTATGAAAGGATTATACCTATTTTGGTACAGCCTGGGATATAGGGGAAGGACACAAGTTAATTCTAATATCTGTGTGGAGCTGATGTTTAATTTGAGTGCCCAAACCACAGGCAGTCTGATTTCTTTACAGCCAGATTTGCATGCAGATAGAAGGAGAGACCCCTAAGGAGCCTGGAGCCTGAAATCTGCTACAAGAAGACAATGCCATTGCCAATACTTTCTTAATTTTTACACTGTTGTACCATGGTAATGGAACCAGGTTGGTACCATTAGCTCTTATACAAATAAGAGGAATGAAGAGTCATAATGTGTAAAGGCTGAAAAGTCTTCCTGGGACCAGACTGAGAAGATCAAGGGAAGAATGAAAAGCAGCAGAAAACAATTTGTTGCCTGGATGAGTTACTAAAGTTGTATACTAGTGAAATCTTGCCTTTCTTATTGCTTTTCTTCCTGTGTGGTCAGGACAAAAAGTAGTAGTGTCCAGCTACCTACAACAGCAAGAAATGCCAGGAAGAAATTCAACATTCAGAAAATAAGAATATTTTGTAAGTTTTGTAAAAATGTAGAGAGATTTTATAGCTTTACATTTCTTGATAGTTACAGGCCAAGTTCTTTTCTGATATGAAAGATCTAAGCTACACTTCAGTTAATGAAACAAGGCCAGGAGTTAATGAAACAAGACCAGCTTATCCCAGCAGAAAATCTCATCTTTATTTTACTGCCATAACAGCAAAATCAGAGGAAATGCAACGGACTTTCTGCAATATGTACGAGCCATTCCTAGCCATTCAGATGGCTCAATATTTAGGCCATGAACCACTCTGTTCAGCTCACTAAACATTTATTCTGCTAAAGTCTGATTTCTTGCAGGGTGGTGTTCTCCCCCAGCTCCTCCTCTTGCAATTTAAAGATCTGACTTTACACATTACAGGTTTGGAGCAGTGTCTTTTGAGGGTGGGGGGAGAGCAGGGGGGATTGGATCACTGCCCAATTTCATATGATAAAAGTGAAATTCTCTTCTGTCTGCAGGACAATCCCCAGGGAACAACGTATGAAACCCAAACTTAAATAAAATCATATCCTGTTTGCAAACATCATATTCCCTTTGCTTCTCAGTAATCTGGACCCATAAACCCCAGCACAGCTTGAGAGCCCATTCCTCATCTAAACAAATGCCATAAGCCCCTTTATACTTTTACAACCATGTCAGAAAATAATATTGACTGCCAATAGTGATGTGATTGGAGTTGCCTCCTCTGAGCCATAAAAGAAGCAGTCTGTTATCAATTTCTCTAAATGCATCAAGGGAATTATGGGTCGGTTCAGTTCCAAGTTATAAATGACAATTCAAAAGCCGCAGAAGTGTTTGAAGCTGGGAGCCGATGATGACATTATCATAAAAGCCTGCTCTTCTTTGCTTTTGTGGGTTTTTTTGCCTATCAACTAGACAAAAAAATATGGCTGAGAAATGACTTCAAGATTTCTTCACACAGCAGCAGGTCAAACAGGCAGGAAAACAATCACTATTTTTAGTGACAGACTGAGGCAAGGAGATGAAACTTACTCCCATTAAAAGTAGATTTCTGCTTCTCTTATTGTCGTTTTCACAGCACAACAGAAGGGGAGGAATTGCAATAGATGGATGCATTGATCAAATGATCAGTAATAGCTCTAGTGGCTGTTTACAGATGAAAAATTGTGGAATGGTCTGATAATCTGCAGAACCAAAAAGTAATTTGTGATTATTCTCCCCATTTGGCCACTTCACCTGCAATCTACCCACCTCTCCTGGAAAACTTTTCACATTCCAAACCTCTGACCAGCTGCAAGAAACCATCTCTTGTTATTAAAACTGCTGGCCGTAGAGCTGCTAGTCTCTCTCCAACACAAGGAATTTCATCCCCCCGGTATTAGAATTCTTTAACAACAGTTGGTTCTGGAACAACGTTAAGCTTGAAAAAAAGAATAAAAAGCATTATTGCAAGAGGGAGGTCCCATACTTCAGCGGATGTTATACTGCTGACCCTGGATAGTTCTCTGATAAAAAATTAACCATCATTGAAAGAAAACCTGTTATGGGCAAATGTAGGAGGTTAGGTTTAGACAACTTTTTTTTCTCTCTCTGTGAGATCTGTTCAGTTTGGCTGTCAGTATGAAACAGCTTTGTGCTCTTAGATAACAGAGCTAATTATTACTTACATAGTTTCTTATAAAACTATAAAGTTTATTATTTGATTTCTTCTGAAAGCCTAACATATACCAAGCCAAATTCGCCAATGACCCTGACATAATCAGTCCCTACCACTACTTGAAAGAAAATTCATATGGATGAAAAATATTTACAAAATCAGTAAACAGTAGCTTTGTATGCATTTTGCACTGGTACAAAAGATTTAGAGCCATGATGGAACAGGATCAGAAAATATTATTTATGGACACTGCCTCTTGTTTGCTTTTCAAAATTCTTGAAAAAAACTTTCTTTTACTGTAACTGTAAGTAATGTCCAAAGAACAGGATCCCTGATCTTAACTGTAGTTTGTTGGTGCTGTTAGAACAGAGATAACAACAAAATCAATAATATAGCAGAATTCAGGGTTACAGAGATATGTTGGACCTTTGTTTGTGAACAATGCAAGCCATACCAAACTCATGCCGATACAGTCTTTATAGCCCATCAGCTCATCATGTCTTCAATGCCTGTGAAGTCCTAGATTCCAGTCGTTGCTCCAAGAGCAGTTTCCATTTTGTCCGGTGATTCTTTCACGTGAAATATATAAGCTGTTTGTGGAGCAGGGGCTCAGAGCTACAACTTCACGTTATTTATAAATGTATGATAGGTAAATCATAGCCTTAGATACATGGGCTTTATCCTAATTCTGCTCTGTCTTACTGGTCCAGTGCTCTTTCCAACAGTGGCACAGCTTCAGTGCATGGTGTGAGGGTCCCCAACAAGAAACAATCTATGATCTCCTCAGTGGTAACAACATCCACTAAGAGATGAGGACTCTGATATTAAATCCAGCCTGGCAGTGGAGAGAAATGAGCCTAGGTTTCCCATCCCCCGTGTGAGCAGTCTAACCACTAATCTGTTTAATAATAGAAGAGCTGCATAGTAACAGCCAGCAAGGTCCCCATATGGTTAGAAGACAATAGGATCAAAGAACTCTGAAAACCATCCTGCAAGAGGCAGCCATAAAGTCTCCTGCAAGAATGGAATTCTTTTTTTTTCTTAATACTTTCTCACTGTATTCTTTAGCAAACAAGTAATCAAGCAATCAAGCAAGAAAATAAATGAGAACAAAAATTTAAAAAATTAATTCTTCCATCCCTCCTTAAAATCTTTGCATGAACTACTCTTACTGCTTTACGTTGATTACTGCTTTATAACCCTCAATTAAGTTGAAAGCTACTAAGTAGCAATGCTTCTTCTTTCTTTCCACCATCATTTTTGAAAGTAAACTTAAGAATTGCTTTCCACACAGTTTGAAGCGGCTCCCTTTCCCAGAGCTCATCTTAACCAATAGACAGCTAAATATCACTGAAAGAGAGCTCCTAATCTGATTATTTACCTTGAAAAAGGTCATAACCCATTCCTTTAAAAGAGCCCCACAGCAAGCCTAACAATAATAATATGTAGAAAGGCAAACCAACTAGAAAAAAAATAAATAAAAGATCCATTTCTACAACATGTTCTTTAATCCAATTTCCATGATTTTAAATAAGAAATAAAGCAAACAGACTCAAAAAAGTGTAGATAACTTTAAATGCTTAAAAAAATGAAGTGATACTGAGCATTTCTGACTTGTGTTAGCTTTAGAATGGACAACATAGTTTCATTACTAGGATTTCAAAGCACATCTGTATTCATGATTTTTAATACCACAGTAACTTGTTTCATAGAAAAATCTTATACTTTAATTTTCAAAATATACCACAGTTCTATTTACTTTCCAAAGCACTCAAAAAGTTTTCTCAAGAAATTTTACATCAGCTCCTCTTTACTCAGAAGCCTGAACATTCTTTCTCAGCTTCATTCGTCTGTTGTTCAATTTTCTCTAAACTTAATAACTGCAACAACAGTGTGAAAAATTACCTTTTTTTATACAGAAATGTGTGCATATATGCACGTATGTGTGCATATGTGCACACAGTAACGCACAGAGGTGCATGTGGACATGCATGTCTACTTGTCAATGTGTAATGTTAGCTGATCCACATACAGAAATGACCCCCAAGTTTCAACATTAGCAAGTTGCTAGTCACCAAGTTCCAAATTTTAGGCAGAATCCTCAGCAAGCTGAGTCCACAGTAGAGGAGCTGGAATGATTACCACTTCCTGATTCTTTGTTCCTTAACTCATAGTTCAGAAATCCTCAAAAATTACTAAACACTGAAAGCTAAAATGGAATTTTTCTTTTTCATGTGTTAAAACCTTACAAAATTAGTATTTTTTCTGTCAGATATCTCTTAATAAAAAACCCCACTATCAACAAGCCTAGTATGGTATGGAATTTATCCTTTGTGAAGGATAAAAGTAAATAAAACTTTAGAAGGTTGCATTGGAAGTTGACCTCCAAGACTGTGACTCTGTTCCTGCATACTCAGAAACAGTGAAAGGGAACTGAAATATATATGCATCATCCAGCCAGCCCATCAATATCTAGTAATATCATTTCACTTTGATATTGCTGACATCAGTAAATAATGGACCCAGCTGGACCAAAAGTGTAGAATACTTTTGTGTGAAAAACCTCTGTATATGAAAAACTATTTCTCCCTGGTATTATCTTCACTAGAATTTAATAGGAGCATGATACCAACACCAGTAGAAATTCTCTATTCTACATGTTTTTCAATAATTTAGATTAATTCTTTTAGCTAGTGTTGCAACAGATTTTTGTCTGCAGATTTTTGTCTACTGTGTCCTAATACTCACAAGCTTGTATTTCAGAATGAATCCATTTCAAAACAGGACATAAAAATGCTCAAATAATTTATTAGTTTAACAACACCCAAGTTATTAGCTAGCAGCTAGTGAGCACTTCTCATGCTATATGTTAGCTTTGGTAATTTTTTTGTCGTTTCTGAGAAATGTGAAGCTATATTTCCCTTCCAATAGTACACAAAACAGCTTCTGCAAAGCTCATTCTGCTATAACAATTGCACCCATGTTACTTTCCTCAAAAACAGAGCTCAGGTAAAAAACCCAAAGTGGGACAACTAAGAAATGTGCACATTAGCACAAAATATGTTCCTATCTAACTGTTTCATATGCTTATTGTAATGTACTGTCTTCTGTGTCTTTGAAAACACAGTATGATAACGGCTCAGGTTTCATCTCTACATTTGTTATCAGCTTCTGAAGACTTTGAACTGATAGTGCAATAGTGCTAAAGAATTCATGAATGAATACATATGTTGCGTGCTGTCCCTCTTGCGAAGAAACAAACATCTACTTACCCCAAGTCCCCCACAAGGCAACAAGGAAAAGAGTTTTTGAGACACGTTTCCTATATATTAAAGAAAAAAAGAAACAATAAGCATCATTTATCAAAAAGACATTTAAATACTGGAACAGTAATCACTCTTTACTGTAATTCAGATTTCGGTATCACACAATGAAAATGCCATATACTAGTATAAAAAATATTAATAGAAAAGCAAAGAAAGCAAATCAGCCATGGGACATTTCAGGTACTCTTTTGCAACAGTGACAAACCTTAAGATTGGTAAGCAGTAGTTTCAAAGGAGTATAATGATCGAATCTCCACAGAAAGTCACTCTGAACTAGGGTGACTAATCATCTCGATATCTGTAGCTGATAAGCAGCTTGTCTAAGCTAGTCATCTCAGCTTCTTCTACAGTCAGTGGAGTGAGGTAGGCACCTCTACCCAGCCTAGATGACTGATGGGATGAATTATACTTGAGAAGTGCCTGTTTCTTTTCACTGACAACAGAGGGAACCTCATTAAGCTTACATGAAACTGATAACTAATTTCTTAACTTCATCTCTCAAAAAATGTTTCTCCTTTGAAAATTGCAGCCTTAGTCCTCCTATCTATGCAAAAATGCTGTTCTCTTCATTTACATACCATCAATGAATATATTAATATTTTAAAAACATAAAATGAAATACTACTTGTTTCAGTAAATACATTCTACTAAAGGGAACAAAACCTTAACAGGCTTTAGAATCTAATTTCTAGCTTACTCTGCTCTATACATTCGATAATGTGATAGGGTTTATCTTAATATTTATACTCACTTTTTATTCATTCATGTTTTCTTTTTTTGTACCACTAGACTCACTGTTTGTCTTGATAAGGACAATATGAAAACCGGGTAAGGATCTCAGGATTTGATGCAGTTCCTATCCCAGTGTGTAATCTGATCCTACGGCAGCTGTGGAAGAGAACATAAGCTTTTCCCCTGCCGTATCACAGAACTGGCTTTGTAACTTTGCCATCTGGAGGAAACGTTAGATAGCGAATCACTCAAGTTATCTAGAGGAGCCACCCATTGTTATGGAAGGGGCAAACGCTGCAGTTACTCATGTTTAGCAGGTGCCAATGAAATGCAAAAAGACAATTATAAGCCATCATCTTTGAAGTACAAGAGACCAGACGGCAAGGTCTGAGATGAAGAAAGTGCTTTACGCTTCGAGTAAAATCCAAGATGCATTTTTAACCAACTAGAGGCCTTTGATCAGTTTGCACAGTGTGCGAGAGAAGCCAAACAAAACCTCCTGTGGAGCTACCAGGGGAAATGCAGGTGCAGCAGCTATGCAGAGTATTCTCATACTGTGAGTCCTAATGGCCCCAGACATGCAAGGAAATGTTGGCTGCAGGAGATTGTCAGAATAGAGGTACAGGAGGATTTTCCAGATCTCTTGCTAAGCAGATCCAGGGACCAATGTGAACAGCAATTTTTCACTTTTTACTGTGGGGAAGATCAAAAAGTCTTGAGCAGATAACTAAAAAATTAGTGCTGTTAAAGTGCCAGGACACATTAATGGAAACATAAGCTGTAATTTGAGATAAAAGAAGGCAATATTAGAATATAGAACGACTAGACCTTTTTTCTTAAATTCCATTGCAGAGTTAGGACGTAAGAGAGAACAGATGAATTTTCATTTATCTCCCTGCAGCCGGGCACATTGTGCATGGTAAACACTACTAAAAACAACAAACACAAAGTAAAAACAGAAAAGCAGATGGTGAGGAAGGACACTAAAATCAGTCAATAGATAGTACTAAAACGGGGGAAAAAAGCATGAAGCCTTTTCAGTGTATCAAGAAACTTTCCAGGATACTGACTTCTTATTGCACGATAGTCAAAAAAAAGCAGATAACAGACTTTGCAGAACAAGAAAAACATTGAGATTTCATGAAAAGAACAGTGGGGAAAGGTTCTACAAAGAGAGAGCGAGGCCATCACTTAGCTACCCTCACAAAAGAAAAGAGCTCACAACACTCTTTGCCATAAATGAAAATCAGTAGCAAAAAGCAAACTCTGAAAATGAATCGAAGTGAGAATTTCCCATAATTTTTGGAGTTGATGTCCCAGCAGAACTTGGTAAATAGCAGTCATTTTCCAGTAACACCCTTCCACACCCCAGGATACCTCCATAACAATAATAATAAAAAAAGATATTGGGATACTTCAAGTAAGATAGAAGACAAATTTTAAATAATCATACTTTTTTTGGCTTTGCATCAGGACAGAGTTTGCAGTCACCAGCAAATCTCTTGAGCAAAAGATCTTTTAGATAAGATTCAGTACAACAATTTACTGATAAAGCTAGAAAAATTATCCAAGACTTGTATTCTAAAATTTCAACCCACAAAGGCAGTAGAAGCCCGTTAGTCAAATTAGGTGCTGAGGCATCCATCACTGACTGAGGTCAGGGCCCCTACAGAAGTCAAGGAAGCTGCTCAGGAGGTTGACAATTGGGGACTGAGAGTCTAATGAGCAGGAAAAGTGATGGGCAAAACCTCTCTTTCAAAAAAATAAACAAATTAAAAAGTGTGTTCACTTGTGAAAAGGCGCAGTGCGAGGAACCCGATCGTTTTCAGTAGCATCCCTCAAGAATGAAGTCATTTCTGCTAAGTGGTCATTTTTTCACTAACTTGAAATTGCAATTGCACAGATGGTCTGTGAATGCATCTTTTAGTTGTACTCTAAATACTGCCTCTCTGTCAGGGATGTGTTGACAGTATATTTCTCACTTTTACAAGGTTGTAATCATTGGAAACTTGATTTTTAGAAACCCTTTCTTAATTATAATGGGAGAGGGAAAAAGCAAACAAATTTGTAAGACCTGTTTGATAACTGTTCTGCCCTTGAGCTTATTCAAAGAGATTTGAAAGGTTGTATTCTGTCACATGAAACCATAATGTGATGTGACACACAGTCTGCATATCAGTTTCCTTCATGTCAAGACAATGTAGTGTAACATAACATGTTGCTTAACACACCACACTGAAATACGATCAGTCAAAAGCTTAACTACGCAATAGTGTAGAAGTTGAAGTGGTCATTTGCAATAGGTGCATTTGTAGGCCCTGATGCAGGGAGAATAAAGCTAAGAGTTAAAGCCAGTTTATACTCTGAAACCATTAAGAATATGTGAACGATAACTGTGTGCATAATTCTCACTGATTTCAGTAGTTCACAGCTGTTTTGCTTTGCAGTCTTCCAGAACAGAGTTTTTTTCCTGAACAGGGACACCGAAATAAGCATTTATTGACAAGTAGCAGATTTCTAGCCCTAGTCGCACTTAAATTTAATTCCTTCAAGTGTTTCTTTTCTATTTGGAAGATACAGAAGTTGCTTGTTAGCAAAAAAAAAAAAAGAGCTTCAGACAAAGTAGATGTACTCTTCTGAACAGGGACAGGGAACAAATGCTTTTCTGGAGCACAAGTGGAGAACAAACGGTGCCTCTCTTTTTGGGTGGGTAGAGGAGTAAGGAAAGGAATGGTTAGGTCCTCCTTTTCATTAGGATGCAAAGCCATAATTTGATGGAACAATTTCTGTACGAAAAAAATGCACTTTCATTGAAATGTTTTATGAGACGATGTTGTTATTGATGAATTTTTGATGAGAAACATTTCCTTTAGATTTTTCTCCTTTACTACACATCATTTTGAATTTCTATACTAGACCAAGATGTTAATTTTAATGTCAGGATTGGTTAGGTTCAACCTCACTGAACTGGGGACAATGAAAGGTGGAACAGTCATGCTGCATTTTGGAAAAATGTAAGAGACAATTAAGTTCCTTTATACGAGAGTCTGGAAGCTCAAATGATTAGAGCTTCCAGCCAAAAAACAAGCAGATGCAAAAGCATGTGGGAAGGGTGTTTCATTGACTGTTGTCTTGGTAAAAGGCCATGTGAGATGCAGCAAGAAAACATCCTAGAAACAGAGACAGAAAAGGGCATCAAGCCAAGGATACACTCAGAATATACGATAGGAGTATGATCTTGATATAAACTTAGAGAGTAAATGTTTTGGACTACGTGTGAAATAAAAAAGGCAAAGAGAGTCAAGTAAAGAACTGTGGGCGAAGAAATGGTTTTCTGAGATTGGGTAAACAAAGCTTTCTGCATTCTTTATAGATAGGCAGAAACACAGTGAGGATACCTGGGTCCATTCCTTTTTTCATCTCGTAGCTGCAATTACACACTGCATCCCATATGCTGGTCAACCACTGAGATCCAAAATGGGAACAGTATTTTATATCAATGTACATTATATTAAATAATGTGAAAATTAAAATGAAATGAATCAAAACCAACAAAATTTAAATGAAATGCTTGACTCTATCAAAATGGAACATTTTGACAATGTTGATGAGCTCAAATCAAAATGTTTCCAAATTTTCATTTTGCAGGAATTTAGAGCTTTTTCTTGGAAACACTTTTTGTTTTGTTTTGTTTTGTTTTGTTTTGTTTTGTTTTGTTTTGTTTTGTTTTGTTTTGTTTTGTTTTGTTTTAAAAGGGGAATTTCCTACCTTCTAAATTCAAGCTCCTGAGAATCTTATCATACTGTATTTTTCAGTTTTGGTGTTGCCTTGGCTAAGAAGATGTATAAACTTAGATAACACTGTGATCAAAACATTTTTCTTATCTACTCTTATGACTCACTGAAGCAACAGTCTGCCTTACAGAAGAAACTCTTAGCACTAGTTTCCAAAGCAAAATCATTGCTATGTATTGCTAGAACTGTGGCAGCAATTTCTTTTGATGGCTAGTATTGTTTTTGTTTGGGTTGGGTTTCATTACACTTAGAAAAAGCTCCACCTCTTAGAATAAGTGTTATAAAAATAGCTGAGAATTAGAGTGTTGCATCCAGTGTGCTGGGACATAAAGGGCAGGATTTCACTCACAGATTATTTCCAAAATGCACTACTTCTTTGTGTGTTTCTTTTCACCTTCTCTGTAGCAGGTCTGACAAGTAGATCTGCTTCATGCCACACTCATGGCAGAGCTCAATTCAACCCTACTTCTCTGTTATAAAAAGCATACACTGAGCATTGGCTGTGCATGAAGATATTTGATGTGAAAATCCTGTCAGTTTTCTCCTATTCTGTACATCCATAGGTCCACTTAATATTTTAATGGGTTTTTCCCCCTGTTATTCAGAAAGATATCATATCCTGCATAATGGGAAGGCATTAAAATAAAGTTCACTTGTTAGCAAGACTTAGGCAAGGTATCTGCACTCAGCGTGGCTGAAATAATTGAAATAAAGCAAATGAGAACAGCAAACAAGCAATTCTGACAAGCAAGTGTATCTTAAACTCCCATTTTCAAATCAAAGAACACAAGGAGATAGAAGACCAACCATGTTCAAAATTGCCATTGACCTCCGATGGAGAACAAATTACAGTAAAGGGTCAACACTTTGATGATTTTTAAAGCGAATGTGGAGAAACTTCTATTGCCGCTTTCCAGCCTGTGCATTTTGCTAATCTATATTTGGCTTCCATTGTAACATTCTCCTTCCACGTAGCAATGCATTTGGAAAAAGTGAATTTTTGTCACACTGCTTGCCAAGTATTTTAAACTGACACCAGCTATGACTAATGACAGTGCTGGAATGTGCTGTTCTCAGTAGAATAGAGGCCTGTACAGACCTAGGAGTTTCCTGGGGTCCAGCTTCTGTCTGTTCAGGGGGCTGGTGCCATACAGCAGTGAATGATGTTCAGAGTGAACCAGCTGTATTTCCTCCAGACTGGCTTTTCGACCTCGAATTCGCTGAAAGAAAACAGCAGAGGCCTACAATATTCCACTGACAATATTTAGGGAGAAAAAAAAAAAAAAAAGTAAAGGTCCGAAATAACATTTAGTATGATTAATAATGGGTTGAAATTGCGTCATGCAGGAATGTGACACTGATTTGTTTATTAAAGTAATGCTATATGAAAAACAAATGCATGTGTGGTTTATCACAAATGCTTCACTTACTTAAGTCTTAGCAGAGTTAACTTAATACAGGGTTTCACATACAAGAAAAAGAAAAGATTCTGCCTCTTTTCTATATTATATTAAGAGATATAAACCAAAAGCTGAAATATTTCTCAAGTAAGAAATCTGGCTAGAAAAATCCTAGTTTAAAGAGCAAAAGTTATTCACACCTGTAAGCTGCAGATGTGTTCTGAATGAGGATTAATGTTTTTTGCACCACTACTAGTACTTGTGATTTATGCTGCTAGGAAGAACATGATCACTGTGAGGAGAGCCAGGGAGAAGAAGAAAATTAAAGTTTAAATGCTTTAATGAAACATTTCTATATCTTTTTATTTTTTTAATGTATGTTCAATATCCCAGGATCATTTTTGCTGTTACACATGCTGACTCACTTGCTTCCTTACATTTTTGTAAGTGGAGTTTGTCTCCTTAACTGTTTCTCCAGCCTGTACTCTCCCCACTTAAATCAGTGTTAAAAAATCCAGGATGTCCTTCTAGAAATCTGTTGAAATTTAATCAGTATAGGAAGGAAGGAAGATAGGAAAGAAGGAAGAAAAGATAAAACTGACTCTTTCTTATTCAGCAGATCTGTTCCTTGTATGTATTTGGAGTTACAGCTTGTCATAAAAATATTTACTTCTCTGCTTGTGCTAGTGCTGCACAGCCTTTGCAGACACAGCAAGATGAAGCAGATTTTGTTCAGGTTTGGGCTTAATAAACAGCACTGTCAACAAAGTTCTGGTCCCAAGATCATCTTTCCTGTTGATAGTGGATAACGTGGAGAGAAAACAGCCTATTTTTAAGGTCTTGGACTCTATTTGCAGATCTGGTCCTTATGAACACCTGGGGCAAAACCTCTCACAACTTAGACTGTGGATCTGTCCTACTGCCAAGGTCTACAGATAAACAGGTACAGAAGTTATCTAAATAGACCATCCTATTTTTAAGAGGCTGATTAACCTGTTACAGAAATGCCACTCAGTTCTAGTTTTCTTAGAGGTTAAGTTGCAATTCTTGTTATATCCATCACCTACTCATGCACATCAGAAAGCACCAACCTCTTCACTAGGAGATGAAAGCAATATTATAAATATTAAAGAGAATGTGCACTGCGGAAGAAAAGAGCTGCCTAGGGGGGGGTCAGAAGAACAAGCTCCCCCTCAGGGAAATGGTGGAAGCCCTATTTCTTGCAGTGTTTAAAACTTCACTGGACACACCAGTGGAAAAAACATTTTAGGGAATGATCCAAGAACTAAATGACTTAATAAATCCTTTTTCATCTCTAATTTCTTCAAGCCTCTCCCAGTCTCACATGAGAATTTGTAGCAGTGCACTCACATCCTTTTAACACACAGTTGCACAATCAGAATCAGCACATTATGTTACTTCATGGAGTCAGTAAACTCTGTAATGGTTCTTCTGGATCAGATAAAATGTTTATCTTCACAAGTGAGGTGACTGGTAATATTTATTCGTTCATCCATTCTCATTAAGGTCTATGTTTCTAATAAGCTGCTTTAAAATCTATATACCCAATTCTCCACAGCAAAACTTGGAAAGGAGGCTGGCTTTCAGGACAGCTAAAAAAAAGTATAAGAAAAGTAAAGGCGTATTTTATGAAGGTCACATCAAAGAACCTTGAGTAAAATACTCTCTGGTCATATATTTTCTACAAGTTATACAAAAACTCTTTAAGAGATGTTTAAGAGAGTTAATTGTCTGGCTCTTTTTAAAGTGCTATTAAATGCCATATCCCTTTAACTATAAAAAAGACACACAGCTAGCCATTATTCTTACAACGGGGAGCTCTGTGATATCCTATGGAATATAGTGATTTGCACTAACAGGGTAGGGTCTGAAAGTGGCCTCCCCAAAACGTTTTGCCAACAAGCTACCTACTACCCAATATTGCCAGCCAGGTTCTCCAGGGCAGAAACAGGTTGGGCAGAAACAGGTTTGGTGCAGAAATCAAGTAGCACCAAAGAGGATGCCCCACTCCAGGCTGCTCCCAGCAGTGAGGTCCTCGGAGTGCAGCCAACAGCTGAGCTGCCAGGGCAGGCACAGCCCAGAGCTGCTCTTTCTCCACGGCTTCTCCAGCTCTAACCTTGAGCATCGGCAAGCACATTCACACAGTAAATGGCAGGAGGAAAGTGAAGGGTAAACAGTGCACACATCTGTGCTGTTTCTGCATTCCCATCTCCTCATTTACTGTTCCTTTCATCCCACTCTTGCAGTATCTCTGCCTGTCAAGCCATTTTCAATAACATTAAAATTCCAAATATCTAAGGCTCTACACAAAGGAAAAAATAATTGATATTAAAAATTACCTGTAATAATTGCTAAGAACAGTCCTTACACAATGATGTCAGGATTTAGCAGATCTACAAAAGCACATGTCATAAGTCTGTTGCCAGAATCTGGAATCATGCAACTTCAGTTGTGCGAAGCGATAGTTTCTGGCTCTCACTGGCATGAGTTATCAGACAACATAACATATGCATTTGTATAACCTTACACATACACTTTTATCCACATCTTTTTTATTTTAAAGTGTCTTTCTTAATTTTCATTGGCCATGGTAGTATCGAAAGCCTAAAATGTAGAAGAAAGCAGAAAATTGGCATAAAGCAAATGAAAAAGGAGAAATAGCATAGGAGAACTTATGAACAGTATTTGTTTCATTCAGGGGGATTTGAATACTACATCCATCCATCTACTACATCCTTAGCAGAAGGCAAGTCATCCTTTTCTAATGTGCATGACAATTTGTGTGTTCGCTTTCTCCTCTAATATATGCAGTTCTCTCAACAACAGAGACATTTGTTCATTTCAGGAGAGCAAAATACTGCACCTGAGTGCTTCGAAAAATCAGTCTAGAACTAGAAAGTTATTCTCCCCACGATGGGAAAATGCTTTCACCTTTCACAGAATTTAAGGTCAAAGAGGACTGTCTAGTCTGGTGTTCTGTTTAAAATAGATGATTAAAGTTTCACACAGATAGCCTCTATTAACCTGAAGATTTTGGTTAGACTTTCAGCAGACTAAACTCTTGCACAGTCAGAGATTCAAAAAGACAAAGGTGACACCGCCTGTTTCTCTCTACTAAACTAACAGGAATTGTTGACATAGCTTAAGGAATATTTCTCACTCAGGTCTCTCAGTGTAAGGTGTCCATTGCCTTTCCTGCAGCTATTTATATGGAGATGGTGTCTCTGAAATTCTCTTAGGCTATCTAGTTTGTAAACAAGGTCTTCAGAGTTTTTCCTACTTTTCTGGGATTTCTCATAGTTGTTAAATTCTCTCTTGTTTTTCAAAACACACACAGATAACATGGATCTTTTGCCAGTCAGTACACCCACATCGCTTGCTCCCTCTCCGTTATGTGGGAATTGCAAACATATCTCTGACACGCATGCATTTACTCTTCATGTGTTTTGGTCCTCCAGTGCCTAACCTGAATATGTTCAACACTACAAAGATTGTTGTTCTTAAAGACTAACTTTTCCTGTATTATTTCTTCTTTAGTGGTAAACTGAGGTTGAGAGGATGGAATTTTTTCATTTATTTCAGTCTATGTGATCTGGCAGACTCAAAGGTTTTTAAATCTTTAAATTCTTTCCTTCTCTCCCCTTCGGTCCATGAGATGTGGACGACAGGAGGTGTAAGATGTCTCCCTAATCCAGAAAACTACCAAAATTCAGATCAAATTCCAGGCTGAAAAGAAAAATATTGCTGGACCACAGTCCCTACAGGAAGTAGAGGTGGGGGCACAAAGTGGGACCGTGTCTACATTCTTTTCTTTTCTAAAACTGTGCTGATCAGTGTAGCCTAATGTCAGTCATGTGTGCATAAATTATGGCCCCAAAGGAGTTATGTAAATACTTCCTCTCCCTAGAACAAGTAGAAAGCAGACACCACTACCAAAACATAATTCAGTCCTTTTTTTGTCCCAAAGGTAGGGCAGCTATGCATTGCTCTTTAGAGAAAATTGCAAAAAAAGATAATGGGTGTTTTTATGCCAATCTTTGCATCTTTTAGCTGCCCTGTTCCGGTGCTGCATTTGATAACTGTTCTACATCTGTCAGCCTTTAACGAACACAGAATAGGTATTTCAGTAAACATACACAAAACTTTTAAACTAATGCAAAAATATTGTGTCTGAATTTTATTTTTCCAATACATATATACCAGAACTATAAAAAAGTCCACTACGGCAGGAAATTACTCCACTTTCTTGCCCTGCACTCAGTCAGGGACTGGTCTCTCAAATCCTCCTCTCCAGGTCTGAATGTGTTTTTTCTTTGTCTTGGGGAAGCTGATGGGGGAAGTAATCTATCTATTTGGAAAAGTGATATGATTAAAAACAATTCCGAGAGCTATAACTAATTTCTCAATTCAGAAAAAATGCTCTAAACTGTTGTTTGAATAACTCTAGAGCTCAAATATCTATGGCTAGAAAGACAAAATACAGTCTGGAGAAGCAAGTCCTTTTGGCTGTGTTTGCAGCAGAAATTAAGCAGTGCCAGGAAACATTCCCAGGCAGAGGAACACAATCATCTGTACTATTAAATTGCTAAAGTGGTCCTTCACACCGTTTTGGCTGAGCAGCAACTAGCACTCTCCCAAACAACTCCCAGACATGGTTTGGTCACTGGCATGGGCCAGGGAGCATTCCTGGTAGTATGAACATGGGCCTTTCCATGCCAGTTGGCCACAGCGGTGGAGAACAGTCCCAGGCACATTTTATTTTGTAGTGAAGACATAGCTTTGAGTACCCCAGTCAAACCTTGTTATGATTTTACCAAGTTATATTTTAAAAATGCTATGCATATATGCTATTTCAAAAATGTTACCAAGTTATATTTTAAAAATGTCTAGATTAAGTCTAGCTTAATCTACCTAGATTAATCTATTAACTGCAGCAAGCATGGTGTCAGCCCAATATATATGACTTCCATCATCCCATGCCCAGTTAGAGATGACGAATCTCTGTGCACTTGCCCAGTCGTCTCTCCAGGGCCACAGATCTGAGCTGCATGAGAGGGGTTAATCCACACCATGTGATTTAGGAACCACATTTTGCTCCCTGCTATAGATAACAAAGATTGTATAGATATAGATGTTCATTTTCATAAGGGTTTCTTGTTAGATTAAGGAAATAGGGAGGGCCTCCTGGCACAAGCCCGTGGCTATGGATACACAAATTGCAAGGTAACAAGATCTGAGCTACCTCTGACTGAACTAGTTTTGATCCTGAAACTCCTCATCAGACAAAGAGTGGGACTGCAGCCCTCTTGTGGGACTGTTCTTTTAGTAAAAGAGAATAAAAGAAGGTTCACGGTTACTGCAGAGGATTTCCTAAGTGGCTGTTGCAGGTTGCTGTTCCTAAGCTGCCCTTCAGACTTGGTGCATGAGGCAGTGCATGTGGTAAAACCTGACCAGCGATCTCCCCACTCCTTCTGACAGAAACCATGGGAAATTATATTGAGAAATTATATTAAGAAACACTAATGTCCATGAGGGGGCATTCAGAAGTCAGTAAAAGAAACAGTGCAGTTGCCCATGATGCTTTGACTCCGCTTCCTCAGTGCGGTATATTCCAGAATGCAGCTTAATGGTGGCCTATTATTTCTTGAATAATGCAATAACCACTCCGTTAGTGACATGAGGAGTCATATATTCAGCTGAATAACTTTTCTAAAGAACCAGAGCACCAATTAAGTGAATCACCACAGCCTTCCTTATTTTGAAAAGTGAGCAGATTTAAGGACGTGTTTAATGTCAAGCAAGTGCTAGAGAATTCAGTGAAGCAAAGGACAGATTGCATCATCAAATATAATCCTGTCTTTAGCTACATAAGAGGATCAAGATAAACACCAGATCTATGCACCAGCTTCACACCGAGGTTCCTCAAAGTTTTATCATCTGAGTTTACATTTTGACAGCTCATTTCACATTCCAGCCTCATTTCAAAGCACACAATGGGTGTCAAAATTAACTGAATGCCATTTGACACAAAGTGAGTTATTTCCTCTCTGCCCACTCACTGGATTTTGCAAGACCTAATAGGTTATATTTCAGTTTTTGAAATTGCAGAATTGTAAGAGGAAACTTTAGATCTTCCAGGAAACTCTTGGACTGCATGCACCTCAAACTAACCTATACCACTTTTCCTATTTACACCTTTTGCAGATCCACACAATTTACTGTTCAGCAATATCTGTTTACTACTGAAGAAAACAATACATAGTAGCACATTGCATTTTACTTATTTTCTCTCTTTTTTGTCTTTTCTTTATAATACAGGTCCTGAGTTAAGAAACTAGGCCTTATTTTAGTAAAGCACTCGGCTGTGTGTTTAACTTACTCCTTAAGTATGTGATCCCACCAGTGAAACCACTGATGTGATATGTGGCCTTAAGGGTGTTGCTGAAAGAAAGTCTTCTTGAAGATTGAAAAAATTATCCAAGCTAAAAAAAAGAATTAGCCTGTTAGAGTGCTGCCATCTAGTTAAATGAGTGTATACAACAAATCCATTTATAGTGCTTGCAATATCTCACTGCCCAGTATGCTAGGCTACCTGCAGAAAATCTTCGTGGACAGTCACTAATAGCTAATCAAAGGGACCTATTGTACCAATTCCTTTGGGTCTGTAAAAACCTAAGTATATAAAGAAAAGTAATTAAAGAAAACAGAGCATAAGAGCCCTGGCAATTTTGGGATCCTGCAAAACATAAGCAAATTTGTGTTGAACTTCGTTAACTTGTGCTGCAATGCAGTAAGCACCCTCAATTGCCATGGGCTTCTGCAGAAGTTGACAGTGCTGCACAACTCATGAGAAGCAGTGAATGGTAGGAAAAGGCTGTTTTTCAGTAACTCAAGTCATATATGAACCTCAGAGCCCATATTTGATTTAAGCATGATGCTTTAATATGCAATTTTGTGAGGGAAATCAAAGCAGAAGAAAGTTCCACATGTGCTCTGATATTGTCTAGAAGATGGCGCTTGAATGGCTCAGGTTTTGACGTGGTACCCATTGTACACCAGGCAAATGAAAATGCTATGAAAACAGACTTTAGAGTCTGAAATAAGACAAGATGCAATGTGCTTATGGAGTGATACAAACTACATTAAAAAAAAGCAGTGTTCTGTGCTACTACAGAAGTAAAATCCTTAGCTGCTTGAAAAAGTTAAGAAGTGTGCTATTGAAAGGACTGCACTTGCCATTTGACTACTGCTTGTCTACCTTCCTATATCATGGTGAGGAACACAGTCATGTCTGGATTTTATGTTCTGATGCATGTGGATAAATGCCTTTCATTGTGTAAATTCTTTGTTTTCTGATTGGGAAGTGTGCTTTCCTAAAATGCATTATTTTAATATTGTTAGTTAAGTCCAAGTAATTCCTAAGACAAGTTACTCTCTTATTACAGAAGTAAGAAAGATTTAGGATTTAATAAATTTGCTATTTATTTTAACAAGTCAAGTATCTGGTCTTTATTTTTTATTACCTCGCACTTGTTTAGCAACCCAGTTTCTTGCAGCCTTGACCAGATGCTTTGGATCCTTCCAGCATGTTCAGGGTGATTAGCATAGTTGCCACACATACACTGGTGCTTCAGCATCAGACTGTCATACACAACACCTTCAGCACAAAGACAGCACAATAAGAAACGGTAAGTGAAACAAATGCAAGTTATACTGTTCCGTGTCATGCATACTATAGCGCAACTAGATTTTATTTGACAGCTAGAACAAGATGAAAATTATGGATCTTAATACCCCTTTCCTCTGGGAGACTCTGAATTTTGACTTACAAGGTACATCATGTGATACTGATAAGGTAAAAATGAATTCTCAAGAAATTATACTAATGCAATCAACTGTAAAGAAGAAAGGAAACTGGGTGGTGTCTTGTTAAACCTTTTATGGCTAGAAAAAATTCAGTCCTATTACTGAATCGCTTGTTTTCTCTTTCTCTAATGGGTAAGGTCAGTTAAGGCTGTTAACGTATGTATAAAAAGAATAGGTTATATATTTAGAGCAGTGTAACGAAAATCATTCAGAAAAATCTTTTAAAATATATTTTGAAATGGCAATGCCACTCTGTATTTGTACTGCTTAATTAATACTATATTAATTCCAGATCTCACAGCATATCAGATGAAAGTTTCAGAGAGTTACAGGAGTGGCAGCCAGAGTCCTTTTTCATTAAAAAGAAAAGTTCCACCCACTACTTAATTAGGACCAAATCCTGTTGTTAGACTGCAATGCAAGGGTCCTTTTGAATTTTCTACGCTCATTTATTCAAGGACAGAACAACTTTATATGGAACAGCTATCAATATCACATTGCTCTGTAGCTGTGTATTGGGAGCAAAAGAGAAATTTTAGCGAGTGGGCTCGAGCTAAACTCAATTTTCGAGGCTTTCAAACCAAGTCTGAAACACTGAAAAATGATTTTATTTATTTACTTGTTGTTTGCATTTCCCTCAGAAATGTCTGGAAGAAAAAATATTTTCCTTACCGCTGTGAATGATTTTCATTTGTGAAACATTTGGATTTTTATTCCCCTTTCAGTTGAAAGGGACTCAAATTAACAGTTTCTCCAAGCTGCAAAACTTGGCATTCAAAACCTCTTTCTTATGTGCCACCACTACTGGGGATGCCAACACAGTTTCGGGAAAACTGTGTGAGCCTGCTACTGAAAAGTCAGCCAGTGAAGAAAATACAAAATTAAAGTCCAGATTCAACAACATGCTCAATACCACCCTTATTTAGCAAAGTTCTTGAATGGATATTGAACTTTATTAAAGTGTTTAAAAACTCTACTGAATAAGAGTCTGTATACATTGTGGGCAATGCAAAGTTAATGTTCTGAGATAATTCAGTTAGAAGCCAGCCAGAAATTATGCTGCTCTAGAAATATTTATGCTGCCATATTTCTTAGCTCATGCACTTTAGAATTGATCCTTTGGGATCTTGCTATTTAAGCCAAAATGATAATACAACAATTATGTTTAGCATAAGGAGAACGTAAACATAATACCTATGTGCAGCATGACTAAGTTTATGCTAAATGATTATCTAACAAACAAAATAGTTCATTAGCAATAAATTCTTGTATTTACTTTCTTGGTTTGTTTTCTTTTAGAGAAAAAAAAAAAGAACCAGTGAAAATCTGGAGCTAATAAACTAATGCAGCCTAAAATCTCTGCTGGCATTGTCAAAGCAGTTAATAATTTCCTTTCTCTGCTGTTATTTGCACTGTACCGTTTATAAGCTTTGCTGCTCTATCATCAGGTCTTATAAGTTATTTGAAATAGCAAGTATGCACACAAGCAAGTGCATGCTCACCTACCTTGTTTTCCTTTTATTGGCACCCAAAGTTTTAACTTCTACAGTCTGTTGCATACCCAGATTGTACAGTTTGCCAGTGGTCATTATACCATTAGATAAGAAAACTTTTCCTCCCATCCCCCTGCCCAACAGAGAAGGTGTTTAGATGCTAAATGTACATGCATCAGGATTTTCAGAAGCTCTTAGGCAGAGTAGGCAATTATATCCAATGGATTTGAATGGAAACACTTGTTAAATGTTAATAAAATTAGCTGAAAGTTGGAAGTATCTATACCTCCCACCTGCCACTCTTTCAATGAATGTTTTATTCCAATTATCAATGCTCCCTACAGGCTTAGGTTTGCATAGTCCAAACTGCAGTTAATAGAAATAATATATATATTTTACTATGTTATTTATACAGAATCAAGATGTTACATAATAATGACACTTTCTGATGACCTATATCAGGATTGCAACTAAACAGTGGTTTTGAAGTGAAATGCTGAAACTATGTATTCAGGATGCCTCCTCTGGTTGACACAGATATAAACATCACTTTCTTAGTGCATTAGTATTTTTCCCAAAATAGAATATAACTAAAAATGTAATTTTATTGTATGTGAATTATTTTGTCTGAATCAAAAATCAGTTTAATTGGGTCAGGTCAGTATTGCATGGCAGAAGCATCTGCTCCAAACTTTTAAATACTAAGATATTCACACCACTGAGTGTAAAATTTATTTCTAGCAGGATTAATTGACTTAAGAAAAGACTGAAATACATGTTTTCATTTATTGCAAGCATCTAAATTGATTTAGGATGTGCAAGTAATTCAGATGTGTGGCTGCTGGTCATATAGCACATGTGCTTGGTACAATACCACAATGCAGCAGTAGAGCTCACTGCTAAAAATAGCCTGTAGGATTTCCCTAACAGGATTCAGCCAATAATCTCCCCACCCCCACAGAAAGAGAGAGGGAGACAACTGTTTTCAATTGCAGACTGCTGTGAAATATTAATAAAAGATGGTTATTCTGTCTCTCCAGAACAAATGCCTACAGCCAGATTCTGCTCTCAGATTCCTTGTGTAAATCTGAGCAGCTCCACTGAGACTGGTGGATTTATTCTGGATTTACACCAATATTACTGAGGTCAGAATGTGGCCCTGATGACAGACCGGAATGGTGGGACCACTGAACCATATAATGATCGAGGACACAGGACAAAAGAAACTGAATTTGCATTAAGTCAGAAAAAACAAGGTCTTCCTGATGGGGACTCCCTCACGCTCATTCTTTTCCAAAATACTTTATTTGGGTCAGCTTCTTTTAATAATATTTTAAACAGAGGGGAGAGCAAGAGACCTAAAAATTGTTGGCTAACAGCATGCTCTGAAGAAGGTGAAATGCCCTGGAGAACAACAGTACCAATAAGAAAACCCAAGGGAAGAATACTAATAAATTATTCAGAAGAAAAATCTGAACTAAATAATGTCAAATATTCTGTAAACCATCTAAACAAACATCAAGTAGACTTCATATTTTTTTCCATCTTTAACTCATCTTGTGCATATACTGCGTATATATTGCATAGCTCTCACAACCATCACCATTCTGATTCCCTTCAGATATTTCACTAAGAGCATTTTCTCTCATGACTCACAAAAATATAGGCTCATTTTGATCCTCATGTAGTATTCTGCTACAGCAGTTTTCCTTCTACCTTTTTTCTCTTCCAAGAATACATTGTCTTTAAATAGGAAAAAAAAAAACAGTAAGAAATAATTCAAGGTGGGGAGGTGTTTTTACATTAATTTCTAAAGTCTGAATTCGACCTCACTTCATGTTGTACTAGAATTTTCTCCCTTTCCCCCACCCATTCCTTCCTTTCGTGCTTTTAAAAATGGTAGTGTTGCAACTGCTGTGGACAATGGCTGCTTGCATCTTGTGCTCTCTTAAGGGAGCAAATCGTAGAACCACAGGATAGCTCAGCTTGGCCGGGACCTCCGAAGGTCTGTAGTCTGACCCGCTGCTCAGAGCAGGTCAGCATTGTGATCAGACCAGGTTACTCAGGGCTTTCATCCCAAAGGATTTTGGAAAGGCTGTATAAGAACACATAAAAACTGAGTCTGGGTTTCTTTCTTTCCACTGACCAATGAATAAATGCTAGAGTACCATCCAGACCCAGGAAATACCATGCACAAATAAAGCCATTCTATACCATACCATACCATACCATACCATACCATACCATACCATATGTTAATAATACACATATCGATCTAGTTATTCACAGAAACTGTATTAGACCTGTTGATATTGCAAAGTCTCTGTTCATTGTCACTCCAAAGGTGTTAATCTCATAATATAGAAAATAGCTCTATTTTCAATGTACTCAGAAAATGCAGTGACAAAGGTTACATATGTAAGTCTATAAGCCTAGAGACATGTCAGGGAAAGGGATTTCTTCAAGCAGAAAGGAAAGGTTTCATTGTGAATGCAGAGGTGTGTGCTCTGTTGGACCTGCAAACGAACTGGTCAATCAGCCAGGGGGTACTGGCTGTTAGCACAGATACAGCTTGGAAGCAGCTACAGCACTGCACTATGTCTTCAGCCAGTACCTAGAAGATATGAAAGAGGTGAAGGTACAGAGTAGAAGTGGAGAAGCAGAAGCATAAAATTGTAGAGAAAGTGGAAATAGGAGGATTTTTTTTTTTCTTTAAGGAGTAGAAATTATTATCTTGAAAGAGCGGTGAAGGGGAAAAAAAAGATTCAGCAAAAGAAGAAACAAGGATTCAAGAAAAAGATGTTTCTGATTTGGAGAAAGGAGTTCAGTGAAGGACTGAGAGTCTCATTTGGAATAAGACGCATTTTTTTCTCTTTCTTTCTCTCTTTCTTTCTCTCTTTCCACTGCTGTTGTTCATGTAGCAATGCTTTACTAAAGGGGTATGGTTAAACTGTTCAAGTCTTAATACACGCTGACTCTGCGTATGCATTGTCTGCATTTCCATTGCAGAACCCATCAGGCTTCCTTGTGTCAGACCTTGAGCCCTTTATGCCTGGCATGTCCCATTTCCCTACACCATTTCCATTCAGTGTTTGTCCTACATCATTTCACTCCTTCTCATATTCTTCCATTTCAACATCACATTTTCTTTCTTGATCAGTTCCACTGATGCCACAAGTCCCCAGATATACATAACCCTCTTGACCCTAATCCCCTTTCTGGGGACTTATAAAGGGAGGTGTCAGTAAGTCTTAACAATCAGACTGAAACATTTGTTACTCCATTCAACTTTTCCAGTGGAACTGCAGATTTTTGAACAGGACATTGAAGCCTACACACAGTGAGCTCACTTCTGGTGTGCTCTGTGAATCTTTTAGAATGAGTTTACAATGTTTTGGGGACTCTGTGAACCACAACTAGAAAAAGAGTGGCCTGGTTTAATAATCCTGTCTATACAGAGATGGTCTTTTTGCAGAAACTCATGGAAAGTGAATTAGCATGTTTCTTTCTGTACAATCCAAATGTTTGTTACCCAACAAGTGAAATTCCTAAATTGGCAGTGTATTTACAGAAGAAGAAATTATGTCTTCCATCTTTGAATGTCATCTTTCATCCATTTACCCACTTGCAGTGCTTTAAGGACATCTTTTTCTTTTGCAGTTTTTTTCTTTGAAATAATAAATTTTTGCTTTCCAAATTCACATTCTAGTTGGAACGATGGGAGAGCACACTGTCTTGTGCAGTCACATACAGTGCGCATTAAGGACTCCATCCTACATCAATCCATGGTCACGGCCGGAAGAGCTGTACACTTTCAGGGCATGACATGTTCTGCCAACCGATGTGAAGGAATTAATAATTCTGGCAGAAACCTGAATAAACAGTATCTCCAAGTATTCATTTCCCCTTTCTTGTGCACAGAGTAAGTGAATCTTCACTTCTAACCATGCTGTAATGTTGTACTGAGATTCAGGCTTTTAAAAAGATGGACCCTGTTGCAAGGTTAGATTACCCATAATAAGAAATGGGGTTTCTGTGGTCATTTTTCTTCCTTTCGCTGAAGATTTTGGGAGTTCTAATCACTCTGCTTTGGACAGACCAGACCGTACCAATAGGAGATGCTCCCTGAGTGACTGGACCCTCCAGGGCCTGACCATAAACCCTTCCCCTCTAGACCCCACACAACTGCTGAAAGACACCAAAGTTGTAGCCAACATCGCCTTCTAGTCATGGCTACAGCTTTGCTCTTTCTGTAGGGAAAGCAACCTTGTAGCATAGACTGACTTGTCAAATGAAGACATTGAGAATTATATTGCAGCTTTCCTACTTACTGGTGGTCTTT
Organism: Gymnogyps californianus; assembly: GCF_018139145.2. Classification (NCBI taxonomy): domain Eukaryota; kingdom Metazoa; phylum Chordata; class Aves; order Accipitriformes; family Cathartidae; genus Gymnogyps; species Gymnogyps californianus. Next base: position 134,211,760 of record NC_059472.1, read on the forward strand.
CTTCAACTTATTGGTGGTCTCTTTACAAAACAGGCAACAAGAACATGGAGAAAAGAACCAGAGGATAGGGAAATGAAAGAAAAAGCTATAAATGACTTAAAGGCACCAAAAATGCACCTGTCGCTATATTGCCAGAGCCAGTCAATGATAATAATTTATGACTGTGTGAATATTAACCCTGTGATTTATCAGCTGCACTGGTTGACTTGATGCCAGTACAGCGTCATAAAACCGAGGAACAGTAAGGTTAAAACTGGATGCATTGCTGCAGGAGGTATTTGAGGCATTTAAATCTGTTGATCCTACATGAACAAACGCATTTGCCCTGCCTATTAAAAGTAGACTTTAGGGAATCCTACCAGTCGTGTAGACATGCTGGCTGGGCTGGTCCACGTCTGGGTGAGGTAATGTGGAATCAGCAGGGGAAGACGGGGTCCTGGACATTGTCCGATGTTTATCTAATCCTGCCATGCCAACTGTGGCCATCTGAGCCTGGTAGATTTGCAACTGGTGGACACGCCGATGTGCCAGGAACTCCTGTTTCCAAGAAAACAGCACAGTAGAAAGAAATGTGAGACGGGATCAAGTAAGACACTGAGGGAAACATGTCAACAAATTAAGTTCATTAGGTCAGGGCTGTAATAAACAGTGTGGAAAAAAAAAGACCCCAACAACTCGCACCTAAGACCTAGCTAATAAATCCATTCAACAGATGTTTTCACACTGACAGTGTGGGCTGCTGACTTTGCCGGAGAGTAGGTGATGGCAGGCAACCTGTCAGTTCTCCCTGACAGAGGAAAAGACGGCTTCACATGCAGAGGCTTATAAAAGACAAGGGTTTTTCTAATATATTGAATACATAATATGATGTTAGAATATGCATTTTATGACCCTACATAAATAAAAATAAAATCTTCCTACAGCACTGAAAGTGAAAAGCAGTGTCCTTGCTACTCAGTACCAAATTCGCTGAGCAACTGTGAGTCAAGTTCCTACAGAGGACTCAGTTCCCAGAGCTCCCTGGAAAACAGGAGCAATCTGCACATAGGTTTTCACAAATCATTTAGAAATTCGGGAATTGTTACATGAGATCCCACTTAGGGACCATCTTTTTTTGTCATAACTGCTGCCGGCTGTAGGCAGTGCCAAACGCTTCAGGAAAGGTAGGCAGGTGTGAAAAGACTGAGACAGAGCAGAAAGGAAGATTTCCTCCTCTGTTTTGTTTGTCAACAGATGGTGACTTTTGCTGACATGACAAAGGCTGAAACCCTGCTGAAGTCAGTAGAAACCTTGGCATTCACTCACTCCACAGAGTAGGAGTGCTTCGCAAGCCCTTTTCTTTCTGTTTTTTCCTTTTTGTCCTAGAACTTCATCAGAAAGTGAATCCAAGAGAGTGATTTCCAAACCACTTTGCACTATAAATTCAGTTGAAATTAACACTTCTGTCTTAGAACTGCAGACTCTCTTTATCCTCACCTGGGCTAGGTATACATATATGCAGGTATATATATGGTGTATATATGGCTTTTTTTTTTTTTTAATATTTTGAACCCAGTAACAATTAGCAGTGCTGTATGCTTTTGCTTGGGACAGCAGCTCAGAGGCCTGGCCTGGCCAAGGGGGGATTGCTGGGTGCTCGGAAAGGTGAAGGCGAGTTCAGGCTGTGCGGGAAGGCAGGTGGGGGTACCCGGGAGTACCCCAGCCCCTCACATGCTGCAAAATGAATCCACAGCTCATGGGAAGTGAGAATGTCTACCCTGCCGGTAAAAAAAGAGGCCTTTATGAAAATGAGCACTCATCAATAACAGCTGAAATGAGAACAAATGCTTTAAAAGGCAGCCTCAAAACCCACATTAATATCTAGGGTCACCACTTCAGTGAAAAGACATAAGGTCATGGGAAGGGTAAATCACCTGGGACCTTGTCATAAGCGACTAAATAAAGAAGGAAAATATGAGTAAGCAAAAAGAGGTTTTACAAGAAGTGTCTTGGTTTGGGGTCATTGAACCATTTCCCTTTCTTTAAATACAGTCCCCAACTTTTCCTATTGCTTTTTTAATGTACGATGACAAGATGGTGTTATATATTCCAGGAAATATCTTGAGGTATCATCTGAAGAGGTCTATGTATCCCCTTTCCTTATGAACATAACTTAACATTCAGGAATTCTTTCCTGAAATGCCTAAGTGCCTTGTTTTTACTTAGTTTCACTAACTATTTTAATTGTGATTAATTTTCAGAGGAGATATTTTTTGTGCTGCCAGGCATACACATCTTCTGCAACCTTTGCTGGGAGTATGTGTGATTGGAGAGGAGAAGTGAAGAATGCATGGACACTATTGTGTCGAACATTCTCCGTATGGAGAACAGAATTAGATAAATACCTTTGTGAGGATTTAGCATTCACTTTCCTCAATGCTGGCTTAGTGCTCAATAAAGGACGCACAGGAGGTATTTTGCTGTCTGTGGCATGATTACTCCCTGCATCCTAGGGTCAAGTGGTGACAGCAGCACTGTCTGTCTGATTCTAGTGTATTCACCAGCGCCTGCCTACTCTTCCAAAGCATAAGAGCTAGCTGAGCAGTTTGGAAGAAGCCAAACTCCTACGTGCAGGAGCCCTTCTTCACACAGAGCTTTATTGCCATACATGAAATCAGCAGAATGGTTATTTCTGCTGCTCTCCTCAACCTCATAGGTTGCATTCATTGCATTAATTAAACAGCTGGTATCTGTGTAGTTTTTCAATCAAGGGGATTTTTGATACTATCTTTCAGTGTTCACACTAGTTAATGATAATTCATTAATTGAGTTCACTTTTCTGATAATTACTAGAGTACAGAAGACAAAAGGGTTTGTTCCCTCTTGGAATGCTCTTCAAGCTAGTAAGGGTGCATCAGTGTATTCTGGCAGCCTGCATTAGACAGTATTATTTAAATATACTTCTTAAGGAAATCTTGGAAATTCAGCTATCAGAGAGGGGGGATTCATACTGTGCACAAATGTCTCTGTTTGTACTTTTCTCAGTGCCAGTAGACTCCGAGCTCTGAGCCTCCAGAGCTGCCCTTGCCTTTCTTTTACTTTCAGACCTGAACTTCACTTGTGCAATACCTGCACAATCTTTTTCAGTGAAGCTGTAAGTTTGCCTTTCAATCAATATCTAAAATCTAATCTAGCCAGGTCTCTGACCTGAAAAAGTCGATTTAAGTGGGTTTTGGGGTTTTTTTAATGGTATCTTGAAGAAGAAAAAAAGCACAGTCTGGAACACTACGAAATGTAGATAATTCAGGAAGATGTTCCTACCTTTGCTTATAAAAAGATTAGGTGTTTGTGTCTATGTAAGCAATAGAAATAACACTTTTTCAGGCATATGAACAAATCAAGGTAATTTTTTTTAATGCTAATCAACCTGTGAGAACATCACCTAAGAGCCAGACAGCCATATATTTCAGCAATTTGTCAAAGACCAAGAAGAGAGCCTGTTCTTGCTCTCCTGTATTTTCCTGCTAAACTGTGTTTTGTTTATATCATTCTTCCCTCCTCAAATGAAACCAGACACATACCTAGAATTTGACACATGTTTATCAGCATAATCAGTCCAGGGAAGCAGAAGAAATTTGTGGATGGAATTTTTTGATGGAAAGCTGCATGACACCTGTTTTAATTTCTGAGGTCATGGAAAACTCTGTGAAAACCTTTTAAAATTTGTTAAAAGTGCAGTAGTTTGTCTCACAAGGCTTACACCGAGGCTTGCTTACATCCTCTGGTGACTTCCAGATCCTTTAACCGTAATTTTAAAAACTCTAGGCATTAGCAAAGTTTGGATTTGTTTAAGTTTTAGTCAAAGTTTTAGGCCAGCTTCCTGATTAGGTTTCATTTTACAGACAACAGGCACTCATGAAATACGTACATTTTTTCCAGCCACCTACATATTTATGCTGTGAGCATTTGAGATACTCTGTGTCACACAGACAAGTGGATTAATGCAATGAGTAATGTGGACAATCAACACACTTATCTGGCTCCCCAAATGCCCACCTGGCCTCTGGAAGGGATTAGAGCAACACAATGAATTCATCTTCAGGTTTTATGTGCTACAGCACTGCAAACACATGTCCATCTCTCCCGCAATATGACAAAAGCAGTATTTGCACATCTGCAGGGTTAGTGATTTGTGTGAATATATTTGGAGCATTTCTTAGGTAACTCGAGCCCTGCCTGCCCGGCATGGAGCCTGCTAGTTCCAGGTGCCTGAGATTAGTTCATTAGTAGAGGCAGGCAATTAGGGCCTCTGCCGGAGCGTGTGGAGGGCCATTTATCGTCTTCCCCAGAAACCAGCTTAGGCCTTCAGTAATTATTTTGAGGAGGATTTTTAGAATCAGTATCTAAAGAGCAGATGACCTTTTCAGAGGCATGGGAGGTAAATATTTGTTATTCTCCTAGTATTACTGTAAGGTTTGTTATTTAGGAGGAGCTGGAATTAATTTGGGTTGGTGTGAATACTCCTTTCATGTAGATGTGTGATTGGTACATTTTGGTGCTTAATGTTTTGTATATTCTGAGGGTTTTAATGAGAACTACTTCCTTGTTTCTACTGGCTGTGAGAACTGGTGACCCACGAGTGTATTCAGTTGGATTGTTAGATGGTTTATGTTGAATGACAAAGCATAGGTGAATTGTTTATGAATTAATGCTCCTTCAAGCTGTTATGTTTTGTGCAGAGAAAAAATATGTGGGGTTCACTCATAAAAATTTTTTTGCCTCTCAACAGTCTGCTTTTTAATTTAGTTTGATAAGTTTATATTTAGTTTAATCACAGCTAAATAAATCCTAAGATTTGTATGTCTGTACCATAATCTTAAGTGTGTATGGGCATATGCATACCTCTCTTCAGGGTTTATACTTCGGCTCTTTTTTCATTGTGGTAGAAAACTTTTTCTCTTAAGAAATTCAAAATTTGCTATTCTTAATAGAGAAACTACTGCTTATAGTCTCTCATATGTTCGTGGCCAGCTTTATAGTCCTCTGTTGTTGTGCCTCTACTGCATTCTGCTGAAGTATGAAATGTGTGCTAATGTATATTAACTGTTAAAAATCATTCATGTATTGCCTATCCTCCCTTCCTCTTCCCTCTCCCCAAGACCTTCAGTACTACTCTCCTTACAAGGTTTTTCCTCTCAAAGCATTTTTTGACGGTCTGTTCGCTAGTTAATTTTTTCATATAATACCCACGTTGCTTTCTGAAAATTACCCAAAGGACAAATTATTACTGAGGAGGAAAAATACATGTGTGCTGCAGGAAGTTTCGCCCTAAGTGAGGATGAAAACAAAACCTGCCCAGCAGGAAGACCTGCTGCCTTCCAAGTACTTCCTCCAGCTCCTTCCTCTGAAGGGTATTTCTGACACCTGCTCTGCTGCCTTGTCTCACCCCATGGCTCCTGTTGGAGGCCCTACTTCTTAGCCTCTTCCAGGCCCCTGTAGCAACATGGGAACAGAGAAACTTCAGGTCCTGCCACTTGTCTTCCCCACCACCCTCCTTGACTTCCTATCTTCCCACTGTAGTTGTAGCTGAATGCATCCAAGGGGTGTCCAGGCCAGCCAGTGGCTGCATCCAGCAAAATGGCCTCTGCTTGCAGCAAACAGTCCTGCTTTAAGGTCCCCATGACGGCAGCCTTGGCCCAAACCAAGACAGCATCATCCAAAGTCTGATTCAGTCAGAAATCGTGGGCACCCAGAAACTTCTCGTATGGTTCAGATGTAGCTAGTTAACAGTGCTTCAGAAATCATAGACCTCGTGGAAAATATTAATAGGATTGACCTTGGTTATCCCCAGATGTGACAGGAAAAAAAACCAGAGAGCAATGCATTCCTAAACAAGGAGTACTGGGACAAAAAGAGCTGTAGGTAAGCAGAAGTTGTAGCACTTTTGACCCAGGAGTTTTGTGAACTACTGTTCTGCCTACTGTCCTCAAACAAAACTATAACTAGTTGCCCTCAGGAACTGAGCAAAAATAGGTCATGAGGTCTCCTGAAAGTTCTTGTGTGAACAAATGTGAAAGTGCAGGAATGGCTTATCTCTGTCAATCTATACCACCTAAAATAGAAATTACTCTGAGATATCCCTGAAAATGAATATGTTGAGAGATTTTTTAAACTGCTCTGTCACTTGCAGAAAACACATGACCAAGAAACCCTACCAATACTATTTTTGACAAAACCACATGTAAAGCCACAAACTTCCATGGTCATCACTTTCAAAAAAATCAGTATCACCATCTGAAATGTAGTCAGCCACAAATTCAGAATCAGCATTTTTATGAAAAGTAAATAAATAGCAAGTATGGATGCAGACACATAGATTGAATAGGTAGAAATGGGTTTAGAGCAAGCAAAAGCATAGACAGGAAGAAACAGGGCAGCTAGCCTTGAGGCATCTGGGTATATTAGGTCACATATTATCAGGATGTTTATAGAATTTGGTTTTCTCATGCTGTAATCCAAGGAACACAGTGTTGACTAGAAAATGGGTAAACAGAAATGAAGTCTTATCAACTGAATGTCAGGTGCAGATACAGAACAGTGGGATGAAAGCCATATCCCAGAACTGCCTAGAGTCCTAGGCAGAGAAGACCTGCCTTGGGCAGCAACCTACTGCTCACAGCAAAACAACCCTGTGCCCTCTGCCCTCCCCTTGCCTTCTGGAGGACTGTGGAAAGCGTTATTCCAGCTACTGCCAAGATAGACCTTAGTACCTGGGGTGGCCCTACTGCAGTGACTGCCCAGGGCATGGTCACCACCCTCAGCCAGCTTTGTTTTCCCCCTTTGCTCCTGGAGCAGCAAAGCTGCTGCTGCAGAGGTCTCTGCCCCTCTCCTGCCACCCTTCCCTTCTAGGGCAGGAGCACCTTTGGGATGGTGAAACATGTTATTAAAATGACAACATTTTTGTCTAGTGGGCCAAGGAATAGGGGAAGAGCAAAGACTACTAATGGGGTGACAAGAGTGCGCTCCTTCATCAAGTCATGTAGGAGAGGACGCATTCCCTGCCTTGGGTTGCATGACCAAATATGCAGGTCAGGGCTGGGGTCACACCCCTTGCCTCTGGTTGTCGGACATAACAGCAGGGTCAGGATCCTACCTTTTACCCCTACTGTTGCATGGGGAGGTGGGTGGGTGTGTTGCTGACCTGTGGTTTCAAAGGGAGAGGTGGTAAAAGTTGCCTCCCTTCGATGGAGAGTTTCCAAAAATCTGAGCATCTAAACATGAGCCATCCTGGTCCAACGTAGGTGAGGAATCAAGATGGCCACATGGGTTGAGAAGTTTTCAGCTGTCTTTGTGAAGAAATATGAGCCAGGCAGTCATTAAGTTGAAACCTGGCATGATTAAGAAGAAAGGAGGGATGGGAAGTGGTGTCTGGGAGCGATAGCAAGGAGGGCCCTAAAGACAGAGCACTTTCTACTGGAGGGAAATTCCAGGAGTCCAGCGGAGCTGCTGGTTTCACTCCCAGTTCCCGCTCCTGCGAGACCTGCCTTCTCCGCTCCTGACATTGGCAGGTACTCGACTTCTGTCACTTCTGCTAAAGTGCTGACTCTGCGGTGTGTGCAGCATGCATCCAAAGAAAATGCAGCACCTCCTCAAAAGCTTGCACTCCTGGCTGAATCTTTTCCTCACTTTCTGACTCTCCTGGAGATTCAATATAAATAATTGGGGGTACAATGAAGGGGAGAAAGAGACCATCTGAACACCTTGCGCATTGTTTCTTTTTTTTTTTTTTTTTTAAAAAAAACCCACCTCTGTAGAGGATTCTTGTTACTTTATTACTTTTACTAGAAATACCACAAGACTTTCCTGAAGCCATTTGGTGCTTTCCAAAAAAAGAATACAGAGAAGTGCAGAAATGAATACCAGTGGGAAAACACAGTTGTCCACATGTCTTGCCCTAACTTTGATGTGAAGAATAAATAGGCTTTATAATAGAATTTAATGGTTACAACCACCTAATCCTAGCAGCTTTCCAGCAATCATTCAGTTAAACTGTTAGTTGGCCAAAACTAATTAATGAAAAATCACTTGTCCCACCTGTTTCATTGTTCTGGGAAATATCACTCAACTCTCTTCAACAGTATTGGCAAATCAGTTTGGTGTTACTTTATGCAGATCATTTCAACCACTTCCATTTTTCTGCTGTTCATTGGAACTATTTTTCTTAGCAGACTTGTATGGTTTCTTTTTAAGTGAAGAATCATTAGTTTGGCCTTCACACAGAGAAATAATAGTCTCCAGGCTAAATTCAGCAGCAGCCCTACTGAAGATCTGTGTTTTCTGCATACTTCAACAGATTCTGCTTTGGTTTTATAGGCAACTCTGCTGAGTTCAGGATTTATTGTAGAAGTAGTGGAAATTACTTGGGTCTGACATATAAAGAGAAAACCTTGGAAAACCCTGCTGTTCAACGTAGAGTCCATGCACACTAACACATTGGTGTCTAAGCATAAAATCATGAGGGTGTATAGAAGCCCTCTGCAGATACCTTTTCTCTTGTATGGAGGTACATGAAGTCAGAATGGGAAGCACCAATGGACCATAGGGTCAGCAAATGTAAGAGCTGTAACCAAGGTGTTTCACCAACTCTGTTCTCTCTCTATAGATCACCTCCATAGATCACTGTATCTAATGCACAAACTCCAACAGGTGTGTGTACTGCCATTGCCCGCACCAGAGCTCTTCTGCACAAACCATCCATTTCTGCTGTTGCCTGTGTGACAGCAGAGTTGTAACCTGATGGATACCAGGTTCCAGTCCTCTGCTGGAGGACTTCTGCCCCTCTGAAGATTTCAGAGAGATATATTACCAAATCTCACACCTTACTTCAGTGTGGTTAAAATGTCAACAGACTTCCTTTCTCCAACATATTTGTAGTAAGAGTTATACAGTACCTTGAAAAAATACACACACACATTTGCAATTATCACAAAGTATTTTAAAAATATTTTTCTCTCTCCGGTGCTCAGCTCTTCATTGATTTTGGCACACAGGGAAATAGTGGTATATAGGGAAATGGTGATATAATTTGAGACTCTACAAAATATAGGATTTGAATATAGGAAGGATGCTGTGGATGGAAAAAGAGAAACTATCACAAAATAAATCTTTTCAGATCTGTTCTATATACCTATAAAGTATTCTATATTTTTGCAGAATGCTCTATATATTTATAGAATAAATATATTTCTGCAACAAACAAGTACAGCTTGTTGTGCTTTTTTTTTTTAAGATCAAATTACTTGTAATTTGAACAAAACTGAGCTGAACACTTAAAGATAACTTTTAAATATTGCTTGAAACCAGGGACTTTCCTACAATATGCTTCTCAGCATAGGGTTTGCTGCTTTTAACAAGTGGGAGAACTGCCAGAATGGGCAAATTGAAAAGGGGGGGGAAAACCCTTATGTTTGCTGATTTAGGAACAAATAAAGGGTTAAAAAGACACATGGAAAATAGTATGTGCTAGCATAGCACTAACTGTATAATGCAGACTGCAAAATAAATTCTCCAATTTCTCATTCCTTGAGCAAATCTTGGCCCTCAAAATGCAAAGTACAGCTCAGAAGAGATCATAATACTTGTTATATTTCATGGGAAGGATGAATGAATTTATTTGAACTTGTTTCATCACAATGTACTTCAAATGTCCCCTCTAAAAAAGTAAAAAAGGGGCTAGATTGCTGTCAGAAGGAGGGATGTGGAAGACTGGGTGGGACTAAAAGGGAGAAGAGAGAGGGAGCAGTATTACAAAATCCAAACAATCAAATATCATAAGCTCCAACCCTTCTCACTCTCTCTCTTCTTTATGATAATGCTTTCCATTTTCTTTCTGTTTTTAAAATTCGAAAGCTATTTTGCTTGTATGTTCAACTATCTTCCAGTCCTTTCTTGCCTTTATTCTTTTTCCAGCAAAAGCTGAGTCTTCCATGTATTCACATCTTCAGAATCCTCAAATATCATAAGATAGTACAACAATTACAAGAAATGGAAACAATAAGAAAAAGTAAAAAGAACACTAGCTGGGGAAGGGAAGTGGGGGCAATAAGAACACTCGTCCCAGTGTAGCAGTTCTGGAAGGTGGTTCATTGATTTGATCACACTACGTAAGGATCTTATCACTGCATTAGCCGACATGATATTTTTCTCTGTCTAAAAGATATCTCTATCCGAAGTATACAGGAGTAACATACAGGAGTAACTTACAGAAAAGAAGTCTGAATGCTTAAGAGACCAAAGGACGCAAAATTAGAGACCAGACCCTAGTCTATATTACTCATATGGGCTCTGTTACTCCTTACTACAATCATGTCCTTCCTGAAACAAGACAAAATACAACAATCTTAGGTACATTAATTAAAGTTTTCAAAACTGCCTAAATATAAGACAAAAATAACTTTCTAATTTAGAAAATGGCTATTTTTTTCAGAGGATGGCTGCTTAGTACTCGGAATCACTCTCTCTTTGTTTTAAATGCCAGCTGAGACAGTGGTGTCTCAATTTGTATATTGGGGAAGGCAGCCCTGAAGATCAGCTCCATTGCCTGTGCAGTCCCTTAAAGCACCTCCCTGAGTGTAACCTGATGGCACCCTGGGAGGGCATCCACATACTGGAGGTTGTCTCGGAGTCAGTGGCTGAGCAGGAAGACCACAAGCAGTCGGGAAGGGGCAGATGAGCCAGCTGGGAAGCACAAATCCAGCTTCCCAAGAGCTGTGCGGGTGCAGTCAAAGAGCAGAGGGCTTCCAGTAATTCTCAAAAGAAAGGACAGTCAGTGGAGAAGGTAATCTACTCCAATAATAAGTTATAATTTATAACACATTGTAGCTCTGTTTTGGGGCCAGACTGGCTTATTTACACAGATCTAAGTCTAGATAGACTAGAGGGGAACCAAGAAATTTATTCTGGGTTTTCACTGGGATATCTGAGAGGAGGGTTTGGCACTTCAACAGCTGCTTCTTAAAGCAATGCCCGCAAAGAAGAGAGACAGTCTCCTTGCAGCCGCACAACACTTGGAAAAAATATATACTGGAAAATATTGCACCAAATCAATAGCCACAACTTTAACTACATCTGGTGAAACCTGGGAGGAGGGAAAGGGGGAATCCTGAGAACCAGTCAAAGCAAAATGTTAATTCTAATTGTTGAATTTAGTTGGCCTTGTCTTGTGACAAGTTTGTTATTATGCAGATTTCCTACCTGCCACCTTCCATGGGAGGATTTTACAAAGTGAAGTTATGCAGGCAATTCCCCTTGCTTCTTACCTCTTTATTCCTAATTATGTTGGCCCTGTGTTTACTCAAGATAACATTATAGCTGTCCCCAAATGCTCTAGATTTGGGGCCTGTAACAAATGAAATCTTTTAGTGCTTGGAATTTTTTTTTCCCTATGTTGCAGAAGTGTAGCTACTACCACGCTGAAAACAAGGCTGTGCTTGCTTATTGTCTGACAATGGATTATTAGTTTTTAAATCTTTTCGCAGGCTTAATTTCTCAGATGTCCTTTTTGTCTTCAGACAGATATGTAATGTCACACAGGATGGCTTGGATTTTGTTTTTTTTGTTTTGTTTTTTTTTTTTAAATATATGTGCATTTACATATGCTATTGCACTTACTGCCCTTTTTTTTTGTTTTGCTAGGAATGTCTTCTTTCTTCCTCTGTAATAACTTTTATGTATATGATGCATATATATCCCTTGCATGATGCCATCCTATTAAAGGCTATCATGAAAATAATCTGTAATTCATCTGCTACAAAGAGAGTATTTTTGTGTGGAGAACTCAAGGTGTAGGAATGATGAATCCAAAGTGAACAGGAATTAGAAATCCTGATTTCTAAGTCCTTCCTTTAACCATTGCATCAGTAATAATTGCATTGCATCAATAATATTCTCCACTTCTGGCCGTTTTAATTACAAAATAATGCAGCACTGTGGCTTTCAGTGTTTCTTATTACAACAGATAGTAGTAGAGGTACAGTCAGAAGTTGTTTTGGTTTGTTTGTGCTGGATTTGGAAAAGGGTAGGAGAAAGAGGTCAGAGCAATGGGCACTATAAAATATCACAGCTTTTAGGCACTGCATGGACAAATTAAAGCATCCCCCCTCTATAGCTTTAAGATGGATGCAAAAGGGCTCTGGACAGACTGGGTGAGTAGCGGAAGGCTCATCATCCCTGTGACCCACACAGAGCCATTGTGGTGAAGGGGCCCCAGAAACTTCTCAGCTGTTGTGTCTTTGGGGTCATTGTTGTCCTCAGTCTTGTTGGGACTATCCAGTCTGTTTTCTTTCCAGCCTCTGGAAGGATTAAACCTACTCAGAGAAACCAGGAAGAAAGGTGGTCCCATAACATAGTATGTAGTGTACACGTGGTGCCACAGCCAACCCTCAGGGCCACCACGAGTCCCAAGAGCTGTGCTGACAGCGCTCCAAGCCAGGCAGTGCCAAAGCACTCCTGATAGCTGGCACCCCGCATTCGTGCCACCATCATTGGGGGTGGCCTGCAAACCCTGCTGGCCACAGAGGACCTTTTGAAAAAGAATGGATGTTGGCAAATGTATCCCAAAGCCTTGGCAGAGCTGCAAAGGTGGGCTGAAAGCTTTGGGGCTGGGTTCAAAGAATTGGGTTGTGCCAGCTCAGCAAAGTGTGTTCCTGTCAGAACTCTATGAGACAGGACATATTTGAAGGTTTCCTCCCGGGAACCACAGGGGGTTAAACTCGATCTGTTTGCAATAGCAACAGATATGCTAAAACATGACAGATTTAGGCCTGAGCCCAGCCAGAGAGCTAACACTATCCACAGGCCCAACTGCAGGCAATGAGCTTCTCGGCTCCTTCCCTCTCTTCTTTTCCAAATCCTCCTCTGACAATGGGTATTGGGGTTTCTCTTTGCTAGTCTCAGTAGACAAACCTAATTAAAGCAATTAAACACTTAATAGTGACATTCAAAAAGGGGAAAAATATGTGAGACTGTGGCCAAGCTTCTGACTCTTACTGACAATTTTAGAAATATCCCTGGTTTTTGTCATAAAAGTTCAGATTCACACATCCAAGTGGCTCTTTGGACATTGAAATATGCTATACACATGGATATAATTTAATTCAGAAGAATCTGACTGCTGCTACCTGGCCTTTTTTGCTTATTTTTAGTCAGCCTATAGAGAATTTAGAACCCTTTTACTAGACCATTGTAAAAAAGAGACAGGATTGTTTTCCTCATGTGTGTTGTGAGGCATCAATCTAAGCTACGACCAGGCTCTTTTTTTCTTTTTTTTTAACCTGATTTTAAGCCCTGATGATTGTTGCTGTCATACAGCAATATTCTCCAATGTTGTAATACAGTACATCCTACACATTACATCTTAAAGGAGTTCCAGAGTTTTATTCTTTTTGGGGGGAGGGATCATGAAGTTGCAAGACTTCTAGTAAATTTTATATAAACTTGTTAATTAGCTGGAGAATTCTCCTGATTTTAGGTATATCCAGGAATTGGTCCTGATACAAAATCCCAGACAATGCTTTGAAAGTTTGCGTTCAGTATAACTTCACATGGAAGCATCTGCTACCTCATCTAATCTGTAGCGTGTTTGTGTGTGTGACAGTACACAGTTACTGAGCTCCCTTTCAGAGCTGGCTGTATTTCTGGGGTAATATCTGTAATACCTGGAGATTCAACGTATTATTTCAGTACAAAAAGCGTTACATGAAGTTACCCAAGCTAGTAAGTCCAAACTCTTGAAAACGAAGTTTTGCTACTCATGCAATGATTGCTAAGAGCAAAATTCATCTTGTTACAGTGGAAATAACACACTCCAACTTCACATGCCAGGAAGAAAAACACTGCGCTAATTTATGAGCCGCTGCCATCTGAAGGCATTGAGATTTTAGGCCCATTGAATCTTAACCAAAAAGACCTGGGGAACATCTGAGACAAAAGCTAGTTGGTAAATTCATCTTTGCTGTTGTGAGGCATTCACATCACAGGTGTCTATTTGTGCCTACGTAACCCCGGCCAAGAGAGGGAATACAGGCTGTGGGTGCTCTTGTAAGCAATGCATTCCCATGGAGAAAGCTTGGGGTGACCAGTGCACATACTTGGTGCTTAAACCAGAGGTGTCAGTTGTCTCACCTAATCTTTGTATTTTAATGAGAAAGAAGGGAGTGAGAAGCCCTGAGCAGGGGGCCACGGCTGGCTCCCTCCGGCTGTGAAATGTTTGTGTCCCTGGTGGCTGTCTTCTCCCCAGGGGTAGAGTGGGTGGAAAAGCCTCTCCTTTTCATCTAAGAAAGGGTTACAGGGCCATGCTGCCGAAAGAGCTGCACCAGGGGCTGAAAGCTTCGAGAGAGGTTTGGGTCAAGTTAGGTTGCTTTGGGAGGATTTGGATCTCTGAAGATGTTTTGTTTTCATTCTTTGAATTAAAATTTAATTTAAGTAATTGAAATACATAATCCGTCTCTAAGGAATGCTGTCTTAATCTTGTCTCTTAGAAGAAAAAGCAGGATTTTCAAATTTTATCTGTTACGGATCGGCTATATGAGCTTACACCAGTCTTCTAACCTCTCTGAGCCTTTGTGTCACCTTATCTCATCCTGGCTTTATCTGTCCTAACTATGGAGATTTCAAGCAGTTTGTCCTTTGCAATGTGACAGTTCAGTGCTCAACACTAAGGGTGCTTGACTGCATTTGTGGAGCTAAGGCAGTAATACACTTAAAATAATGAAAAACTATCTTAAAAATCCTCTTCCTTACCCCCTCGCCCACCCTCCAAAAAATAAAAAGGAAAAAGCTACGAGTTTCATTTAGCTTGTTTCAGCATAGTGATTACCCGTACAGGTCCAATTACATTTCATATTTAAAAAAAAAAAAAAGATAGAGGCAAATATAAAGAACAAGAGCAAAAGGACAAAAAGTGAGAGAAGAGAAATTAGATGGGAGCGGGGTGGAGAGAACAAGAATCGAGCTTTAATAGAGACAAATCATAAATAACTGAGACTCTGGATCCAGGCACCGACTTTCTCATCACCTGGAAATGGTCAGAGCATCACAATGTGATTTTTGGACATTCATATAGTATGAGGTTCTGTTGAGTGAACCCTGATCCCCTAGGTCCCCCTGCAACGATTACTTCTTTAAAAGCTTTTAAACTTAGGACTTCACTTTTGTTGTAGTACCAAGGTTTTTGAAATCTGTGGTTATTTTGGAGGGGTTTCGTTCACTGCTCTATTCTACTATAAAACAGCATATACCCCATTTATTCGATGCCTTCCAAAAACCCACAGTAATTAATTGCTGTAGCGTACGGCTGTGGTAGCCCAATGGTCGGACAAAATCAGCTGAGAAAGCAGGGCTGGTTGCGCACCAACTGCGGCACCCGCCCACCGCTGACCACAATAACCTTTTTGGGAAAAGTCACTTCCATCAGTCGGGCCACTACAGGGCAGTGGCCGCAAGGCAGCAAAACACTGCTTGGAATAATTCTTTGCAGATGCCAGGAACCGGAAGTTTCAGGGAGAAAAATGAAAGCCATTCACTCTTCCAATGACACAAGCCTTTGATACCACAAAGTCATTCGGACAGAGTGCTCCAAGGTCAGGAAGGCACGTAAAGATTGGTGATTAGAGAAATACTATATCAGCAAAGTGTGGCAAGCTATTAAAAGAAACTGTAGCTTTTATGATTGTGTTGCTGGAGCTTCCCCAGAGCTATTTGTATTAGATATTGAGTTAAGCATAACTTATTTAGTCCCAGCATTCCAGAAAACATTTTGATGTCAGCTACTGAAGGAAAGTAAACACAAGGAGGAGGAAAGAGTACTGATCCCAAAACAGATAAAAATATTGTAATTTAATTTTGTGAACCCATGCATGTTAGAGCATTAAGAAAGAGGAAATTTTAAAAGGTTGATTTGACTTAAAAGACTTGGTTGATAGAGGTATTTAGTCACTGTGCAGCAGGGGGAGGGAGGGTGGAGAAACAGAGGTGATTTATCACCTTGAGTATATGCTACACCCCGACAAAGCATGAATGCAGTTTTCTGTAGACAACATTTTCACCTAGAGCAGATTTTATGCACATGTGTGATTCTCATCTAATGCTGTGGGCTTGTGCGTATGTTGGGCCAAACTATTTGCTTAGCTGGGCTGTTTGCCCAGTGGATGGTCTGATGGCTGGTGACAGGGATTTGCCTGCCCTGTAGTGAGTAATTAAGAGTCTTTGGGACTGTAATTTAGGAATAGCTTTATGGGTCTGGATTTTTGGTCACTAAGTGAAGAGTTCAAAATCTGATCTAGAGGCTGATGATATCTGCACAGATATTATCTCACAGCTCAGCAGCTCCAGTACAGGAGTCATGCTTGTTTATTTCTGTAAGAAGCAGCCAATAAATCTATTGGGGAATCTGCTCATGGGTTCTCTATTCTCTCAGAATAACACTGCAGACCTGAGGAAATCACAGGTATAAATGTAAGGTCAGGAGTGGTTTTCTTTGATTTGCCAGAAATTACTGTTTATTTAAGAGTGAGGAAGTGGGAGAGCTGAAACCTCAAAGTCAAGTACAGCTCAACCCCCTTAACACAGGGGAGACACCTCAACAACAGCTCCTTGCAGAGGGTTTTTTCATGCGATCTTGACTGTGCTTTGATTCTTAGATATTTTTTTTTTAAAGGTGTTTTTAGGTGGGAGGTTAGCACTTACAGGCTGGTTGGTTTGTTTAAGTACTGCAGAAAAAAGGGTCAAGGAATATAGCAGAACTAGCGTAATGTTACAGATATCACTCTGTAGATGTTATCTCTCCAGAGATACTGTCCAAGAAACAATTTGTACTTCCTGCTACCTTGCTCTGCCCACGTGTATTAAAGTCACTTTGGTTTGGACCTAGGCAAGATGCCAGCCCTTCCATTTCCTTTTATCTCAATAGAAGACAAGGATTGTGAAGACCATACATTGGTGCTTCTCTTGATTAGCATAGTTACAGTTCAGTGACCTCATATTGCTGATAAAATAAAGTTTTTGACTCAAATTGTGAAATTCTACATTTCTATGCTCTGAGTAGGAAAGATTTTTAGCATGGGATGAAGAGGAAGAAAACTTCCTCTCCCTTCTCTCCTTGCTATATATTTTTTGTGCTAACGTTTTCACTGCAAAGAAATTATTCATTACCACAGGAATATCCCAGCTCTGCAGGTTACATATTAATGACCAGTTCTCCCAGACAGAGGATCATATTCCATTTAGAAGTGCAAATGTTATGTCTGCTAGTTACCAAACATGCCATATAGGACTTAGCAACTAAGACTTTATTTGCATGTCCTCTGCCTAAAAACATACTAGTTAATACAAAGACTTCCCACAGATTTTTTTTTTTTTTTTACCTTAATTACTCAGCCTTACATACTTGTCCTAGTTCTTGACATATTTAATAAGGTGATTCTGGACTATAAATTCTCTACCTCGTAATTTGTAAGTTACCACTTTATTGCACTTTTAGGCTGTCTTTAACAACAGTTAGTCTTTTCCTTAGGAATACAACTACTGCATTTTGCACGTTGTGAAGACAGATTTGAAGCTTTTTGGGACCCATTGCTAAAAAGGAAAAAGGCTTGTGTTGTTCACTACTTGTCTTGAGGAGAATAATTTGTGGCTTAAGAAAAAGAAAGCAGAAATGTGCTTTACCCTGAAGCTAGACAGAAAAAAATACATAAATTTAATAGAAGAACGTAAGTTTGGCTATGACTGAAGGACTAGATAAAGCCAAATCAGATTTAAGAAGATAAGAACATAAGAAATGCCTTACTGCATCAGGCCAGTCTATTGTGCCCAATACTGTCTCGGACAATAGGAGATGCTATTTAGTGAGAGCACATGAGCATGGCTTCTCTCTGCAGTTCATGCCCCTCATGCTCTCCCAGCATCCAGAATTTTTGCATTATAGATGTTAGAGATACATCCCTGCCGCTTTCCTTTAATGGACCCTGTTGTCCGTGAATTTGTCTAATCCTGTTTTGAACTGCTGGTTCTGCAATCTCTTGTGGCAACAAATTCCAGAATTTCACCATTCATGAAGCAAAGAAAAAAAGTCTTGCTTGTTTTAAACTGATCTCCTCGTAATTGCAGCAAAAGCTCCCCAATCTAATATTGCAGGATTTGGTGAATAACAGTTCTTCATCCACTTTGCCTGCTGCCCTCATGATTTTGTAAATGTCTCTCTGAGGGAAGGTATTCTGTAGCAGAATTAGAGATGTTTACCCAGGAGAGTCTGTGCACTTTTTCAGCCTTTCACGGGTGATAACGTGGCTCTGCTTCTCAGTTGTACAAATTACCTTTCTGCTCAGCATTGTTGAAAACGCTGCTTTAATTGATGTTTGTGATGCAGCTGGCCTGGTGGGTCACCCGCTGAGCGGAATGAGGATACTGCCAGCTCCCGCCAGGCTCCCTCCCGGCCCCAGCGTGCCCCAAATCTGCCCCCTGTTCTCCGGGCCAAGGAGAGCCTGGCAGCCAGCCGGGGAAATCTTATTATGTAGGTGATATTCACTAGGGGAGCATTTGAGAGGTGCATTTCAGTTTTATTTAAATGTTCTGGTTTCTACTGCCATGGATTTACGTGTATAAAAGCCCCACGTTTAATACATAGTAATGTATGAGCTTTCCAAATGTTTTCTCTACACTTCTGCTTTACTCTCTAAACTCTTCATTTTGTCTTTCTTTCCCTCTTCTTCCCTCTTCTCACTGGGAGAGAATGATGTCTCTTTGCACAAGACATTAGTGTGCCTGTGCCAGTGTTTTCAAGCAGTATGCAGTAAAACTTTTAACTATAGTGCAATTTAGTCAAGAAACAAGACAAAACCCAAAGGCTGAGACCAGCACCAAAGCTGGAGGTTTGATATTAAATATATTGCAATTTTTTCTTTCTAATATTTTCAAGTAGGAAATAAATCTCCTTTCTGTTGAAAGACAGTTCTGCCTTTGAAGATAGAATAACGTTTACATAAATGTTAAGGTCTTCTTTAATGTAGCTTTCATTATCTCCTATGTTCCCCCTTTCTCTGAAAGCCCAAGTGACTGATGTCAAGATCAAGGGAGTCAATCAATGTAGATACACTCCAGGACCCAGATAGGATATAAATCACCCTTACTCCTAACCACAGTAGACACCTAACTGAAGGACAGAAGTTTACATATTCGCTGTCCTTGTGGGGGAGGCTAAATTTCCCAGCCACTTACCTCATGGGAACCCCTCATTCATTAACCAATTGGGGTGCTTAGTATCACTTATCAAATAGGGTAATCAAAGTTTGAGAGAAACCAGCTCTTGACCACTTCTTGCCCTTTGAGCACTCCAGGGCCACCTCCCGCCCCTAGACTTTTATCTAATTAAAGTTAAAGAGGGGAAAATTAATCCATGGAAGAAAATGAGATAACAGCCACCATAGCAGACCATCCCAGAGTCTGGTTTGGCTTTCATCTATTGCTACCTGACAATTAACTCTTCAGCGACACAGGAACCCCATTTTATGGGAGCAGGATCTGTCCCTTCACACAATGATGGGCGTTGTATTTTCATTTTTCACTGCTCCATGTTACAGTTCCTCTACTTGCAATGGGTGCGGGTGAATTAAAAAGGTCATCCTTTACTCTCCCTCTCTCAAGCTTGTCTTAGTGCTGTTTTCACTTGCAGAATACAAAAGTGAAAACTGTAATTTATTACAGTACTAGCAATTCAAGATGTTTTGCTTGGATCCTGTGCTTGCAATTGGTTACCAACATTCCAGCCTTTCTTGCTTTTGTTGGCTACTAGTTTATAACCCTCAATTTCTTTCTCTAAATCTGTGTTTAAAAAGACATTTCACAACACAGGGTTGTGGGTTTTTTACCTTGGAAAAAAATGTGGAGTGTCCCCTTTGCAGATTCACTGCAATTTTTTTGTACTACTTGTGTTCCTGTTTGGTGTTCTTTTGTTTGAAATTCTTTCCTTCTTTTTTAAACCACCTGACTGTAATATTTCTGAAGCCCAAAGGATCTTCCTTTATGATGGCTTGACTTTTTCAACAGCTGAAACTTTGGCACTGTGAATATCAGAAATAAGTTAACTCTGGTAACACAGCAGTCGTTAGCTGCGCTACGAATGGAGAAACTTGCATTTTATGGGGTACTTGGGAGCCCTGGGCTGTGGCCGCGCAGCAGCAAGCTCTGCTCCTCCAGCAGCACCTGCCAGCAGTGAGCCGGGGTGCGTGAGGCAGCTCCGACATGCCACCCTCGCTGGCATTTCAGGTTTTGGTGCACTGAGGAAGCAACAGCAATAAAGTTCTGTTTTCTTTTTAAAAACATTCTGATATTTTGAAGGCTGCATTTGTACTTCCAGCGTTTTTAGCAGGAAGCATTGGATTATAGTGTCTGTGGGACAGACACATATGGCCAAAACTAGAAGTGCTGAGGAAATCCCACTTATACTCTACGCTGTCCCAGTGTTGTAACTTGCATCTTGAGGCACTCAAAGGTGGGTAAGTTGAAGTAGCCCCACTTGGACTTCTTTCTAGAGAATGAGAACATGTTTCTATTCCTTTGGAATGGGCCACTGTTACTGGTTTGGTTTTTGGTGGTGTGGATTTTTGTTGTATTTTTTTTTTAAGCCTACAAAGCCTGTGTATCTATAGCACTATAGCCAGCAGTAGTCATTAAATACCTTACAAGACTAACCTTAATATTGTCAGTACGCAGTTCCTAGCACTTAATAATGGGCATTCTGCAACATAGTTAATTACTTGCAAATGGAAGTTGTAAAAGATAATAGGGTTCAAACCTTTTCATTTAAATCAAAAAGAAGCCCTGAGCAAGCTTCCAAATCTCTTCCAAACTTTGGGAAAATTTTAGTCCATATCAATGTCTGAACTAATATCTGGCCTTCCCTTTAGCTACCCGAACTAATCCATCAGACCTACAATTTAGAACTATGACCTGCAGCTGTTTGGTTATGGAAGGGACATTGGTAGGACGTTAAAGGGGGATAAGTGAGGCAGTGAAAATGAGATTCAGTAATCTCCCTGTATTATAAGGTATTTTGCACAGGGTGGGAAGGAGCTAGGACTTTTGCTTGCTCCCCCATCCCAGGTGGCAGTGGGGGGGATATGGGCACTCCCTGGGCTGCTGCCCGCTCAGTGCCCCCCGCGGAGGCAGGCAGCAGAGAGGTGTCTGCTGAATCCCTCCTACAGCTCCAGTGCCAGCGCAGGGAGTTCACCAGGACCCAGTTAAACTCAGATATCAATTAATACCAGCTGCTTTGCTCTGCAGGGTGGACAGGACCTACTAGGAACTGGAAAATCTATAATCAGGAAATACACTAGAGAGAACAATTCTGTACTGGTAGGGGGATAGGCTGCAAGCTGTAACAGGTCTTTTCCATCTCTAAATTCTACATATTTAATTTATATAGGGCACTGAAAACTTAATTGTAGCAAACTTTGGTCACTATCCACAAGAGACAGATTTGATCCAGTGACCCAAAGGCGAAAGGCTCTGTATTCCATTAGCAACCCCCTACAAATGCAGTCCCTCACCAAGGCTTTTATATCAATAACTAAATACCACTAACCTTTACAAGCTACGTGGTAACATTTTCAGTCTCCTAATTAAGAGTCATTTCACAAGCAAAGGGAAATTCGAGTTTGTCTTAGAGATAAAAATGGAACTTCTTCAACATTTTGTTGTTCGATATTTAGGAATACAATTATTTTTGAAAGAGTGGGAGAAGGAAAGCAGGTTGGATTATGACTGGTGTGTTTATGAGTGTCTAAAAGGCATTGCCCTAGGAGAACACATTAGGCACCAGTCCTAGACTGCTTTTCCCACCCTCTCCTGTGACTGATTGAGAGAGAAAATTCTTCTCTCCCCCTTACTGGCAATTTTACATCTCCTACTCTATTACCCACTGGAATGTCCCTTGGAATTCCACCCAGGATCCAGAAGTTAAGAGAGCCTTGATCTTGATACTAGTGAAACTTGTAAGCAAGATAAAATTATTTCCGCACATATTTTTTGAGCATGCACAAAAATGTGTACAGGCTAAGAAGATATAATGCTATTTAATTTCTATTAAAGGTAAAAATGTGGAAATAACCAAAAATAGGTTACATAAAATAGCAGTTGGAGGTCAGTATTCATGTCAGAGGTGGTCTTGTTCTAGTTTTTTTTTCTTTTTTCCTTTACCTACAAGCCAAACACCACTAAGCCAGAAACCACCAACCAGTACAGTCTCACAGTAACAAGATATTAATAGCCCATGGAAAAATCAACATATAATTTTATATTATGGTACTTACTACAGTCCCTGTATATTTTTTTTTTTTAGTTCTGACCTAACTGTAACATGAGAAAAGGCAGTGGAGTGACAGGCAAAAATGTGTGCTCATTTTAATTCATAATATATTAAAAATATTGTTGGCAATTTTTCATATGATATGTTTTTAAGGAACCCTCACTTCAATCTTTTATTACAGAAAGCTAGGAATTTTACATACAAACTTCAGGGTTGTTGCTTTTTGTTGAAACAAACGTATCATCCTTTCATCCACAGAGAAGCATATAACAATCCTCAGAGTATATAAAGTGACTTTGAGATTGTGACACATCTCCTACCTCCTGAGGGGGCTGTCTATGGGCCTGCTGTCTCCACCGTTAGTTATATAGGCTCCTCTCACACATGAGCTCTTTTTTGTTGTTGTTGTTTTTGCATACATAAGTAAATACACAAATATTTTCACTAGATAGCTGAGAACACACTTGCATTACTTGCATGGACCTTCGAGGAAGTCATCCACATACTTACAGGCAAGTAGGCATCTTCAAAATAGCTGCCTAAGCACTTTAGTGGTTTTACTTAAAATGACTTCACAGAAGCTCCTGTATGTTGTAACAGTCAATGACCGGAACTGGGTTGAAGCATGCCTAACGCCTATCTTGTCCTTCTTCATTTCTACACATGCTTTATTGTTCCCTGCCACATCTTTTACCATTGTCCCTTCTTACGCAGATTCCCTTTGGCACCAGTGTCTTGGAATCACTTATTGCTACTTTTCCTAATTCTTTTTATATCTCCTAATCCTCATACATGGGCCACAGATGTATTTTTATTTTTTTTTTTAATTATATTGATCAGTCTCTTGATGTCAAAATGCCAAATCCAGCAACAATAAAGGAATTTTCTGGTTAACAACTTGAAAAGACCTTAATCTGCATTTGACTACCCTGCTTTCCTTGTAGAAGTATGCACACAGTTTAGCAAACTTTCAATCAGTGTCTCTCAGCCATCCCCTCTTGGAAGGACTGAAGTTGGTTCAAAAGTGCAAAGCTCTTCCCTGATTTCAGGAGTGTTAAAATAGCAGAAAAAACATCAAGCAAAAGAGAAGGAATACAGACACGGCTCCTCCAAAAACTCTCCCTCTAGCAATAAAAAGCGAGCTTGAAAGGAAGAATCCACTCAGCAGGCGGGATTTAGAGGATAAGATGTTATACATATAACACCGTTCTCACAAGCAAGCCAAGAGCTGCACTCAGCGTGCAAAGGTAAAGCTTTAGGTCAGAGCAGAAATTTCAGAACTTTCGAAGAATTCTGGATACTCCAAGCAATGCCGTGGAGCCTGAGGTAACGCGAACGCTGACCGGGGCTGAATTGCAGGCTTGCTCCTAGGACTCCTTGGGTCTTAAGGATGCTTTGCTGCTGTTTGTGTTCTGATCCTAAAACGAGATTAGACACTTGGGAAAACACTGTGTTAATCTACTCCACAGTGATTCATGCTGGTCACCAGACTGGAGTGAAGTCCTGCTGAAAACCTTTAAAACTAGGCAACAATATTGGAAGCAGAGCCAAACCCAGCAGTGTTATTTCTAAGGCTGGGGGCTCTGTTCCAAAACTACTGTCTCCTCTTCTCAAGCAGCTTAGTCTTCAAAAGAGGTCCATTTAATACTAAAAATTACCATGATTTGGGGGTCAATAAATCTTCTATTTTTTTTAAGTGATAAACCACAAAGTGCCCCATGAATTGATCTACTTCATGTTGCCATGGAGTTTGTCATCTTCTTTTTTTCCATATACCCAAATATTTCATTCTGCTCTCCCCTTGAAACTTGGAGGATTTGGATTTCTTCCTCTCCCAAGATAGTTATCGTTGGCCAATGCATCAAACAACTTCTTCTAGTGAACTCCAGCCACAGAACAAATACACCACCTACCAAACCAAAGGCGCCCTCTTCAAATCACAGTCCTTTTTGGCAGCCAGTTCCTCTCATACCATTATACCCGGAGCAAACTATAAATCTTTTGCCTTGGACACTACTCGCTACCTCAAGCGTGTAAAACTAGCTATTACAACGATTTTAGTAAAATGATCAACTGCTAGAAAGGGATTGTGCTGTAGGTGTAACACATTTCACGGAGATAGTTTCATACAGCTCCATCTTTTATTTCTCAAAATTCAAGAGCTTCCCTCTAGCAATCTTGAAGCCATTTCTTTTTTGTATCTGCTGATGCTTTTTTCTGTTTTTCTGTCTCTTGTCTTTTTTCTGTTTTGTTTTTGTTTGTTTGTTTGGTGTTAGTTTGGAGTTTTTTTGGTGGCTTTTTTTTTTTTTTTTTTGCCTGTGTGGTCTCTTGCATTCCTTGTGAGCTAAGAAACATATCTTACCATTGCAGAAAACATCTCCACACATGATTCTACATAAGGAAGGACCTCACCATTGCTGCCTTAGGTAAAAGGTAGATTTGAAAATGCCAGACCAAATTCATATCTATTGAGATCAAAATCTCACTGAATTGTCATAGGGCTTTGTTTAACCCTGAATGGTTTTGTCTTCAGATTAGCTTAAAATGAATTCTTGATGCTATTGAAGGCGTGGGGAAGTAATAACTCCTCCTAATCACTCCTCACTATAAACTGCCTGAACAGCTATGCATGGAAGGGTACTTTTTTTTTTTCTCCTTATCAAAAATAAAACTCTATTCTACTCCACTGGTATATGCTCAGTTTAAAACATGTTTTGAACTATTGCTCCATACTGTGCATTGGAATTGAGAGTTTGATATAGTCTGTAACATGGTAGATTATTCTAATCCAAATCCCGGTTTAGTACAGAAGCAAAAGTTTCAGTAAGGCAGTGAAAATGATAATCCAAATGCAGTGACTTTGGATTATATGGACAGAGCTTTCACAGCAGTTGTCAAAAGGCACGTGTGTGTCCCCGGCTGACGTGAAGGCAGCTTCACACCAAAGGCTGTATTTGGGTGTTTGTTACCTCAGTCACTGTTTGCACTGCTCCAAAATGCTTGCTCCTACTGCCTCAGTAATACAGGGGAGTGAGAGAGGAGGGAGGACTTTGAAGTATTTGCTTATAAATACTTCATTTCCAGGGCTGTGCAAAGCTGCATAGGTTACTTTCCACTTTCTGAATTTGATTCGCATCCATTTGACTGCTTGCACACTTTGTACTTTGAGGCAGTTCTGCTGCCTTTCAAGTTACTTGGGGAAAGATTTCTTTTTTTTTTTTTTTTTCCTGCTGCCATCTCAGATCCAACTAACAAGAAGTCCTTTGCTACAGGGCAAGAATGAAACATCATTAAGTCATAATTTCTTTTCCACAAGCATAGCAGGTATAACCAAGCTGCTTTCCTCCTAAGGCTTCCAGCCCTGAGAAAGGGAAGAGGCTAGCCCCAAAGGACTGCACTTCTTGGGTCGCTGTAACTTAGATTAAAGTCCTTTTGTAAGAAGGAGAGAACAAAAGTGACTTAAAACTTCTGTTTTATCTCTCTCCCTTCAAACGCAATGCAAAAGCTCACAGTGTGTGCTTTTACAATCAGACTGAGCCGGGAACTTGTCCCTACACAGGTAGCGTATGCATCAACAGGGTATTTTTACTGCAGCAAGTCCCAGATTCAGGTCTGAAGATAAGCTGCTTTCTTGTCTTGCCTGCTTTTGTATGCTCTAGCTAACCTTCCTGGAGCTCATGCTTAGCCACAAATAGAGTGGAAAGCTTTTTCCCTTCCTAAGCAGTCTTTGGAGGGAGGCTTAAGCATGTTCACTGACAAATTTAAGAAACTGTAGGAAATTGGTGAAAAAGAAGCAATTCACATAAATGTCCTGTCTAAATGAAATATAAGAGCACAAGATTTGCAGAGGAAACCAAAGTCTGAAAAAGTAATTACATTTGTTTAGATTAAATACAAGACAGCATTTTAACAAACAAGCAAAACCGCTGGCTAATGTTATTTCTCATTCTTTCTCTTATTTTATGTTTAAAATTAGATGTATTTTCTCCTTAGATCCATAATCCCCAATAAATTAATCTGTCCAAATAAGACATGCACAGGATAAAACTATATCTTTGATTGTGATTACATTGCTTATGGTTGCAATTTAGGTAGCCTTGATTCCAGCCATTGTTGTTCCTGGGGACTTGGGCACCCTTAAACTGCTGAGAAAATCTCAGTTCTTACCTGGATCTAGTTAAGCTGTTGGTTGCAAACAGATAAACATATCTCTCTTTGTGGACAAATGACTTAAAAACATAATTTTGCAAATACAGTGCTGTGTCTATGGTGTATCATCACTCTTTTATAGGGACTACGGACTTACACTGTTGTAATCTGGAAGAATTTAGTTGTGAAGGGGACAGGTTTTATCTGTAAATACAATTCCCAAACATTAAACAGAACTACAGGAAAAATTACATTAACTGAACTGTTGCATAGGTACAGCAAAACTGACACTATTAAGGCAATGTAATTTCTTTAAGTCCTACAAATCAGCAATTGAGCTTGTATCTTTTATGACAAACTTGATATAACAAAAGTAGCTTATTAGCAGAAATACCTTGCTAGCTAATCTAGTGCTAGGTAGACACTATATGGACTTCATATTACATGACTGTAAAGCTTTACTACACTTTAGTAGCAGCTCTTTGCATTAAAGCAGAAGAAATAATGCTAAAATAATGGGTTGCGATAGAATGTGAAATGTAAACAGAGCAGAGCATCCTTTCAAGGCAAGGAGGCTCATCCTCCCTACTTGCCGGTTCCCTTCGACAGGAGTACGGAAGTACTCGGCTAATGTGATAGAGGATAAGGATGTACCCAACCCGTATTGCCACAGTCATGGGGGATCAGGATTAAAATAGGTGTAAAATGAAGGTGATTTTTAATATTTCAAATTTAGATTCCTAAACCAAAAAGTAATTTTTACTTTTGCTTTGACTATGGGCAGTACATTGTCACGCTAGTAGATGACAGGCAGATTTTAAAGACATGTTTTAGTATGGCCATTTAAAATACTCTTTAAATGAAGTATATCACACAATGTATGTATTACAGTTATAGCACATATAGAGCAAATATGTTATAAATCATTGAGACTAATCTTAACAAAGCAAGATGCATGTTGATATAGGCAAAAACAAGAGTGTATCTGAAGGTGCTACTACTCCACTTCCATATCCACATGCCCTTGTGCATGCAATTTAGTAGCATAAATATAACTTTGGAGGAGCTGTTTTTGAAGTAATCTGGAGCTTCTGGATTTCTGAAAATCAGGCTTTTAGAAATGTGGGATTCTTTCCACGCATCCTTCTGGAAAGTTCATTCTTCCTAATTTAAAAACCACAGCAGTAGCAGCAGCCGCCTTATGATATGCATGACAGCCCTTCTGTGTCTTTCTCCTTCTCCTCACAGTTTGTCATTTTTGGACTTGAATAGTGCAGCCTGCTCTTGCCTGACTCCTCAGCGTGATATTTTTCCCCATGCCCAGTCTTTCCAGAATCACACTACAGAAGCCAATATAGTATCCCTTTTTTTTGAGGGGTGGGGGAGATAGGGGACAAGGGGAATGTTCTTCACAAACTCCAGCCTGTTAAGTTTTTCTTGGAGTTCCTCTGGTTTCTTTTAAGTAGAGCTGTCATCGACACTTGCTAAGTTACAACACCCTAAAGACTCGCATAGTGAGTTATAATACATGTTTTCTATAAATCATGCAGAGACACATGCCCACTGCTTGTAATGCTTCTGTACACCTTCATGCACACACCTAAATACCTATGTATATATACACAAAATTCATCAAAATGTATAGTGGTGAAGGCAATTCCTCTGTAACATTCTTTTTGAAGTTCTTTGGTCGAGAAGCATGTAACTATATGAACTGGTATATGGGGAGATGGGAGCATACACCCACACCTGTTAAGTAAGTGGGAAGTAGTGTCATCTAGTGGTTAGCTCAAAGCTAAATGGGACAGGAGCTGTAATTCAGTATATAGTAACAAAATTTTTAATTCTTGCGTTGCTGTACTGTGCAACTTAGAGGAAATAATTTTTATTTATTGTATCTCATCAATTCAACCAGAAAACAGGGGGGGAAGTAAAGCCAGTTGGAGAACCATACGCTGAAATATCAGAAATATGTAAGCTCTGCTCAGATGGACACTTTCCTTTTTTGTATCCCATCCCACCCAATGTTTCCCTCTGATGATGCAGACTTCTTGAAAGCATATTCATAGACCTTCTGCCCACTCTCTTCCATACAATATAGTTTGAAAACTACTGTGGCAGGATGCTGGCACACTACCGTATAAAGAGGTAGATTTATTTACCGTTGAAACTTACAGTAACTGAAGTTCATTCAGCTTCCAAAAATGTAAGAATAGACAAGTCTTTCTACATGTAGTAATTCCTTGTAAGATGGAACTAATTTGATTAAAAGCTGGTTCTTATTCTTTCCTCTTCTGACAGCATGATTGTTAGAAATGATATCCTCGTGTAGTCTAAAGTACTCTTTAGTATCGCTTCTGGGTGCAGGAAAACACGGACTTGAGCACTTGCTTACAAGTGAAGGAAGTGGTGGCGTTAAGCACACACTTAAAGCTAAGTGTGTGATTAATTTCTCCGTAGATTTGGGGTTTATAACATGAATGGAGTACTGTAATCTGTCTATCTGCTCTTAAATTTCTGTCAAAAGACTTAAAGCTGTAATTTGCAGATATTTCTTATATAAAAATAACTGTAGAGTGTTAACATAAAAGCTAACATACCTGGATGCAACGTTATTGGTATGATTATTTGCTATGGAATCTTAATTAGTTTCACCCATTACAGTTTCATCTATTAAAATGAAAGAAACAAAAATCTACTGAAACTGTTGAATGAAGGGCTAACCATATTAGAAAGGAGCAGTCATAAACAAGACTTTTCCAGCTGCCCTTGCTAACAGGCAACTCTAAAATAACAGCGATGCATGTCTTAAGTTTCTGCTAACAAAGCTGATTTCTGACCAGAAGGCTAGAGTATCTTTTTCATCTATTAAGCCCCAAAAGTGTCAGTTCTTCTTCATATCCCTAATATTTCCTTTTCAGCTCACCAAGGCCAAAATGTCATCTTTTCTTGTAAAACAAAAAATCAAAGCCAAATGGTTAAAATGCAAAGTTTTGGTTAAACAAACAGTCAGTATTTCAGTGGTTTTATCTGCAGCCTGCAGAGCAACTAAACAAAGCCAAGATATTGTCCATCTCTTTGACAGACAAAGAGCCTCAGAGGTCCAGAATGACATGCCCGGGGCTGGCACGTGATTAGAGTAATTAAATTAAATAGCAGGAAACATGTTTTCCATATGCCATTGCCTGGCCACACACAAACTGTAACAGTAAATCTTTTATATTACATTGGTTCAGGGAAATGTATAACCATTTTAAAAATGCATGATGCCCACAAAAATAAAGTTAAAGGGAATATAGTAGCGTACTCACCAGGCTCCCTGGCTTTGGTCATTGGCCTGAAATGCCAAACAAGTTAATTCCTGATTTATTTATTTTTAAAGGTGTAGCTCAAAATGCCCTGAGCATGTGAACATTCAGGAAGCATGACTGGGTTTACACTGGAGGGTAGTGCTGATGCTCTGATTCAGAGGGGGAAAAAAAAAAAAATCCTCCCAGTAAAGTTTAGGGAAACATCTTGGGTATCTTACAAACTGAGATCCAAACATATTTCTGTCAGTCTTTTGCAATAGTCGGGGCCTCCAAACATGTATTAAAAAGGAATTTTTGTTTCAGTTCTGTTTTCCACAGCAATATGAACTCAAATTTCTTCGTTTTTGTCGCCAGTTGTTAGAAAAGACAGCACGTTTATCCATGCCATAATACAGTCAGAAGAATTGCTAGTCAGTGGGATCATTGGTCATCCTTGAATTTACTTGTCACTGCACTGTTAAGATCAACTAGAACACTTGCTGATCTATTTCCGGCTCATCTTTCAGTGGTTGATGATGCCAGATTAAATCACTGGTATTTCTGTTTTGTTATGTTTTTCACAATAGGGAAAAGGCTGCAAATCAGTTTGGAAGGAGCTATTAATCAGTGAGGTCACTGACTCAAATGTCCACTCCTTGAGATTTTTAGGAGATTACATACAGGAACATTTCCTATAAATGATAAATTCTGAAGACTGCAAAATGCTCTTAACATGAAGAGAACTAAGAATTTGGGGAAAACCATCTCAGCACATGAAAACCTGTCCAGGAAAGTAAATTAAAAATGTATCTCACCATTTTCTGGTGAAATACATACTGGATAATTTCATAAGCATTTTAGATATTCCACCTTCATTTTATCTCCTTGACCCAGAATGCTCAGATAAGAAACAACAGAAACTTCAGTGCTTCCAATTTCAGGTCCAGCACTGAACTACAGTATTAAGTCTAATAATTGATAATAATTCAATGAAACCAAAGTACAAGCTTCCAGCTGGAAAAACAAATGTCAATCTATCTTTAAAAAGTTGTGTAACAAAGATGACAGAACGTTGATACTCATCACTCAATCTTTAGCAGTAATAGTATTTCTCAAGTTATTGAAGTGAGATTCAAAGATTCAAGATGTAGTCAGTATGGAGAATCAGGATTTGGGACTTTTTTCTTCTACTCCTTTGAATCCTTTCTTTACTAACTAATCTCCATTGTTTGATCAGGAAAACTTGTGTTCAACAGTGAATCTAAAATAATTAAAGGAGACAACGACAGGAAAGTGAAAACCAACCACTCATGTTGGTAGTAGCTGGCAGAGCTTTTTTTTTTTTCTTTTTTTTTTTTTTAAACAACTTTTCTTTAACTGTCTGAACTCTTCTATTCCCTGAAAGGATCAGTGCATTTCAACTTAAATTGTTCAGCCTGAACTTTCTATAAAATGGGTTAAAACAATCAGTTAAAAGGCAAAGCAATTAATCCCTCGTTACCATCTTGTCTTCTGAGAACAAAGACAATTGAGAAAGTTCTTTGCAGCAGGTAGAAATCTGGAGCCTCTGGCTGAAATAACGTTGTCATCCTCAGGAAGGGACGGAGCTGCTCTCCAAGCCGAGCAGGGCTCTCAAGCCTAACTACAAGGTGTCCTGTAAGACATTTTATGGCTGCTGCTTCACCTCCTTTGCCTCCCCTCACCATTACATCCCACAGCAGTGCCGGAGTCAGGAGGACGCCTCTCCATCCGCTTCCCCTGCTCCCCAGCTGGCCTTGGCCTCCAGCCACTGTCCCTTCCCTGCCAGGAGCCAACCCTGCCATGGGGTGGCCAAGCGCGTGTGTGAAGCAGCGGTAACTAAAGGCTCGTGGCCCTTCCCAAGAGGATCTCTTATGCCTTCCGATTGTCAGAAATGGGGCAAATCTGGAGAGCTTGGCAGAGGGGCTGGTACACCAGGGGACACCCACAGGACGGCCACAGGAGAGAGAAGAGGCTGGGGAAGCTTCTGGTGAGGAGTTATTCACTGAAGGGGAGAAACACTGTGGTAGCTTTGGGCATAACTGTTGTTCTGATTTTGCAAAATATGTTATTGGAAAGCAGCTTTGCCTTTCACCTTTTGGTGCTTCTCCAGCATTACCCATTTTAGGGACACAAGCTATATGCTATGAGGAGCCTCCATCCCTGTGAACCACCACAGCTGCTTCAGTGGCACAGAGGAGATTTAGCCTAAAGAAAGAACTTGGTAGCATTTCTTTGCTCTTGTAATGCTGTTGTGTACTTAGACCTATGAAAGCATGTGAAATTCAGTCCAGTGGCTTCTGCCAATGTCAAAGCAAGCAATTCAGTTTTGCCCTCGGTGATGCTCTCGGTGAATTACTCGGACCAAAGGACTTGGACGGTTTTGTTTTTCCTGTCCTGGTTCCTATTCCTCGTTCCAAAGACCTGCTATAAGCCCTGAGGACCTCCTCCAGCACAGCACTTCTCAGAAGCTACGCAACACAGGAATTGAGTACAGCAGCAGTAGTGACCGGCAGTTGTTCATTGCTGATGCAACAGCACTGTAACGGTGATCTGTGGAGAAGGCGATAGCTGAGGAGCGGGTCTGTCTTTTGGTAGGGGTCACATTGTGAGACAGTATTTTCCAGCTTCTCATTTTGCATAGAGTATCTCGACTGTGTCATCAGCTGCATGGCTTGAATCTCCTTGTTTTGTTAGGCCCAAGCTCTTAGTTCAATGGATGAACTTTGTAACACAGAGGAGCAAAATATGTATATATTGGTCCTTCTTGACATACGTTACTGTTGCATTTACAAGATTCTGCAGGCTGAATGCAACTAACCTCAGTGGGATTGTGACCCTCCTTTCCAATTTGCCAAATCCTCCTCTACTTCTAAAACCCCCACCTGAAAAGTCTTTTGGTTTTTTTTTTTTCCTTTTCAATACTTAGCATCCATATTAAAGCAGAAGAAAGAAAAAATAGGAAATACCAGGACTACATGAATAATAACAACTTGCTATGCATCAAGCAAGTGCCCCGTCTTGTGATTTCCTTAATTACTAGCTGAAGTAATCACGCAGAAGAGCAGGTAGACACAGTAGAGCTGATCTTGGTAAGAAGATGTAAAGAGCTTCCAAAAATTTTTCTTCTCTAATGTACCTAACCCACTTTGAGTACCTGTCTATAAGTTAATATTCAGCCTTTTGCAATGACACTAAATATGCAGGTGGCCATGACAGTAAGAAAGAGAACCAAACACTGGCTTCTTTCTATCATTGACCAGCTAAGTTCACAGTATCCTTTCAGGCTTAAATGATCCACTTAGTCATGGCCTCTAGGACTGGGTACTGAAAACCAGATCTATGAAGGAAACTGTGTTATGAAACCATCTCTCTGTGGTGACCACCTGCAGCTCACCTTTACGACAGCAGCTTTACAAATGTTGTGCTCCTGTGGGTCTGGCATCCCACCAGACTGAACCCACTGCCTCTCCTCTGACTGAATGTGCTTTATGTCAACCGATTTCACAGCCTGAAAGCACCTTGGTGGTCAATGGCTGTGGGAACCACTTGCCGATGAAACAGGGCAAGGCTTGAGAGTGCAGCTACTGGATCGCTCACGGAGCTGGACCCAGATGGAGCTGGGAACAAGCATCAGCTTCAGCATGCCAACTGCAAAACACACCCTGGTCAGCTCATCCGTGACGTAGCTTCTTACCAAATTACAGATTCTTGGACGAAAGCAGAACTTGAAAATGAACATGAGTTAATGTGCTTTGAGGCTTTTTCTTTCATTAAAAGCTGGAGGGAAAGGGCCAGAGAGGTAAAAGAAAGGATTGCTTCTTTTACAGGAGGGTGCAAGCTACTATAATAGTGACATATAATAGTACCTAACTTGAAAGCAGTCGATTGACTTGGGAAAATGATCAGCCTGCTTGGTTAGTGCATTATCCATCAACACAGACAAGTAACAGTCCCCATGCTCATTCTCAATCTCTTGCTGCGGGAATGAATCTTGCTCCTGTTCCTTTTTTCTTGCTGGTCCTGTGCTGCCTGTGTTTGTGTTCTCAGAGAAGGGACGGAGATTCTTATGAAAAAACTCTCTCACATAGCACAAAGGGTAATGCTGCATGTATTTTAACCGAAATCATTAGCATCCTTCGTGAGGCCTGATTACCTGCAGAAATGGCCAAATCAGAACTATTGAAGTCAGGTGTCCCTGCGCTGAGCCTGTGGTGATGGCACCTGTATTCAGCACTGCCATTTTTATTTTTCGGTCAGAAACACTAACAGAGAGGTTTTGAAGCTCTCTGTATAAAGTCAGTAGCTTCAGAAAACTGAAATCTATTCAGAAAGTAATGGGAAGCTATGACAAAAGACCTGTACAAATTTAGGTAAATGGTGAGAACCAAAAAGTTCTAGAAAGAAAGGAAGATGTCAAGGGATGTGCTGTTGGGCTTGTGAGCCTTGGATGCCCTAAGGCAAGGTGCCAAAATGGATCAAAACGGGTGAGAAATGAGGGAAACCTGATCACCACCTGTCCCTGTGTGCAGTCAGGTAGCTGAGGGACAGAGCCATGCTCTGATGTGTAGTAACTCTTCAATTTGTATTTTCAGTAAAGCTCTAGGAGAGCAAGCCTTAGAAGCAGCTGGTCTTGGTAGCTATCCCTCTGTGCACAGGGGGAGAGCATTTCCCAACAGCACTTCTGCCCTGTGCTCTTTCTGGGTTTGTTCAATGAGAGAGATCTGCTTTAAAAATCTGCAAGCTGCCACCTAAAAACTGTCACGGTGCCCTTCTTGATGGGAGCAAAAGGAAAAGGCTAAGGAAAGGGTTGGAGAATGAATCCTCCATGCTTCACTAGCTGCTTTACAGAGAACCTGAGGAAAGCCTTCTTAAGCCCTTGCCATCACTGCGTTGCTGCAATCTCATAGCTGTAATTTTCACAAGACCCTTTGCTGAGGAAATACAGGCAGTATGAACAGAAAGACCTCCTTGGTCTCCTGGGGATCCAAAGGTCACAGGCCAGAACATGAGAGGAGACAGATTATGCACTGCTTTCTGCATTAGAGCACCTAGGTCTCAAAGGCATTCAGGCTGAGCTGCTCTTCCAGGACATTAAACAACAGAGCTTTATGAAGATTTAGCCAGCAGTATACTGAGGCATGCATTTATTCACTCTCATGTATTAAGGGAAGGAAGAAAGCGAAAACTTGTGTGTGCGTGTATGCGTGTCTGACAGAGACATTCAGAGGTCAAAACAGAATTCTTCCAAAAATGAAGCATTTAAAGAAGCAGCTTTCCAAGAACACATAATCCTCTTCCGTGACAATAATAATAAACCCCTGTGCTGTCTGATACAGGAAATGATAAATTGGTATGAAAGTAGTATCATCTGACTGTCAAAATGTGAAGTGATAATTACTGGGATCTGGACTTACAGACTTTGGATTCATGCTAGTTATGTACCCCGATTAAGTAATTCTGCCTAGTGTTGCCCCAGCAGCCTCCTTACATGCTGCTTTCTCCGACAAAAGGGAGCAGTAACAAAAATATTGAGGTGCTATATTGTAAGTATCTGAAGGAGGAAAAGAAGCATAAAAAATCTTGGATCAAAAAATAAAAGCAGTATCAACATTATTCTGTGCGGGTATCAGTGAAATGAAATAATTTTGTTATGTTGTAATGCCACATGGTTGGTTGGACAATTCAGTCCTTGATTTAATTATGTGATAAAATAAGTCTTACTGCCTTCTGTAACTGAAAGTTTACAATAGGAGACACAAACAAAAATAACAATATCTCCTTGGTGATCATTAAGAAAGTAATTTGATACTTTCTGAAAAAAATGGATCATTTTCAAATCCAACGGGGAAAGAATAATTACTTGTAATTACTCTCATTATTATGCACTTTCACATAGAATTGGCACAAAAAAAAAAAAAGAATTATTCTTCCTGTAGCATCATTTTTAAAGACCACAGTTAGAAACTTGATAGAGATGGACAGGCCCTTAAGAGTACAGACAACAGAAAGCTGGCTCAGTATTCAGATGGGGCTTCCCCTCACATAGATGAATGAAAAATTTTCACAGAACAAATCCAACTACACAGCCCTCTGCCCCCTCGCTCCATCCAGATAGTCTATGGCTCAAGTTCGATCCCAGAAATCATAGTGCCAGCTTGCACTATGTAGGGGTTGTACTGGGCCTGTGCACTCACGGACGCGAGGAAGGGCAGAAAGGTACAAGGTTCGTGCCTCTCTTACTGGCTGCACAGTTAAAGGAGACAACTAACGTAGTCTACAAAAAAAAAAAAAAAGGTGAATTGAGCTAGTATATATAAGACTGTGGTTGCAACCTCATTTAGGAGGGAGGAGAGGCACTTTGGGAGGTTTATTTGGCAGTCTGACGTTGTTCAAAACTTACATTTCCATTTATCCTGCCCTTCACAGCACTTCTCAAGGCCAAAAATGTTGTAATGTGCTACTACCTTGGAAGGACCAAGTGTGCGGAGGGGTACTTTTAACAGCGTATCCTCCAACCAACCTCCCTTGTATTTCAGGGCTACGTACTGTTAAGAGTCAATACAGTTACTTCAAGGCAGCTATGGAAAGTAAAGCAAAACAAAAGCAAACAAAGGCTCCACAGCCAGACTCAAAACATCTCATTTAATCAGCTAATTAAGGAACTAAATCACTTTTACAAATAAGTATCTGGTCTGTGAAAAAAACTCTAGTGACTAAGGCCCCCGTGTAGTCATCACAGAGAATGAGACATTGCTGAATGATTTCAAGTTACTAGGCTAGTACCCTTTTAACTCTCAGCTGTTGATGAAATAACCCTTGGGGGTCTCCAACAGCTGTGCGTGCCCACAGGTAGCCGGGGAAGTTATCCTGTATGGGCCAGATGAGTTATGGGGCCAGAATCAAAACAAGCAAAAGGAGCGTGACACTGGAGCTCAGCAAACGGGGACCAGAAACCAGGACACGCCTAAAGGATGCCCCTTCCCAGTCCTGTTTGTGCGTGTGAGTGAGTGAGCATGGCCGAGAAACCCAGCTTTTCCGCTGGCTATGCAGTTTGAGCTAATTGTATTTTTTGCCTTTAAATCTAATTCCAAATTAGGCTGAATGAGAAGAGAAAAAAACAAATGCAAAGCACAAAGTCTACCAAATGCAAAGTACAGTGTCTACCAAATAGAGCGGTAAAATGCCACGAAAATCACTGGGATTATTGCTCTAGTGCAGAGAAGATAATTTTATCCAGGATGCTCTTCTTCTGTTTGCCTGAACAGCAATTCAGCACATGATGTTCTAAGCTATATTCCTCCACTGAGAAATGAGGTACAGAAGCCCTGCTACCACCCAGATGATGGGAACTGCATAAGGAAATCAGAAACTAAACAAATAAATGAAAAGCAAACAAACATTTCTTAAGTGGATAAGTAGGACATGCTGCTAGTGGGACAGAATACAATAAGGAAATTAACTTGGCTTAGCTAATTTTAGCTGCAAATTGTGAAGTGTTCGTAAAGGGGAGAAATAAGTAAACATTTTTAGATTGGTGCTTGGGACTAATGTTCATAGATTTTTACCTCAGAATGCCAGTGAAGATAAAAACAGGGTAGAGTTGGCTTAAGTAACATGGAGTAAGTCTTAGTGATCCTGATGATAACGAAGATGGAATGAAGATAGTGCACGAATGAATTGCTGAATAGAAAGGATGAGTGGTGGTAGTGTCTGGAGTGCTCCTGCTTTGCTGAGGCATTCAGCTTTTAATCCTATTTCATTAATGCCAGAAGATGAAAAAAAGGCTGACGTTATAGTACCTACGTTCCAGTAATGTGTGTCTGTCTTGAGTATGTAAACATTATGAAGCATTTTCCCTCATTTAGTAGTAATTGCTTCTAAATTGGCAGCTATACTGGCTTTATTTTTTGGACAACAGGACAGAATAAACATCTATTGTTCCAAAAAAAAAAAAAAAAAAAGAGATGCACATCAGTCCTGGAAAAAGATAAGGCTTGTGAATTCTATTAAATTAGAATTATTTTCTTCATTATGGGTGCTTTGATGCATGGTAAACAAGTAATTTAGAAAAAAATCTAGGTGTAGCCTCCAAAACAGGAATGTTGTAAACTGAAAACATTTATGGCTGCTCTTCTAATTCTGACATGAGTATTTAAACAAAAGGCATCTCAATAAAATCCTTGTTGAAAGCATGATTTACTTACAGACACAAGATTCTAAATACGTAATAAACAATATGGCAAGCAGTATAATGTTATACTGTTAATGCTAGTTTTAAGCTTTCCTGAGCTAAAACTTGACTTTTTAACTAATTTTTTGGGGTGTATTACTGATGAAACATTACTTTGCTGTTACATCAGTGAAAATAATTGAATTTGATTTAGGGAAATATTTATTCTTACATACTTATGTTGTTGAAAGCGTTTTATTTTAGTTAAAATTATACCAGAATCAAAGCTGTTAAGAGCCTTTGCAATTTAAATGAACAGTTAGAAGAGCAACAATTTTCTGAACTCTTTTGGTAGTAATAATTCATGTACTGTAGCAACAGGGATTGTTACGCAGTACAAACTATTTCTCTCTGTAGATCTGAAGCAAAGTTCAGGAAATGTCACAAAGCATTTAACATCTTCATGGAAGTGCTTAGGTGTTTCTCTAAAGTAGGACTTCACTGTCTCTCGCAGTCGCTTTAATGTCTGCAAAGATCGTGGATTCCCTCCTCCCCAACATATTTACAGGTGGACTGTAGTTTTGCAAAGGTCTTGAGGAATATCAAAGAGGTCAGTATGAGCTCAGTTTCAGATCAGCATCTTTTGGGTTCCAGGCAGCTTTTAGAAATGTCATGGAAATTATTTCAGTTCATCTGAATTTTTGATAATTAGGAGCCAAGAAACTGGGGTTCACCTTTACCTTTCCTGTATGGTACAATATATGATCACATGTTCAAGACAGATGCCATGATGGGAAAATGAGCATGCATCAATACTATTCCACATTCACTAGAACTTATAATGGCTGATGTAGGATAAAACAAGAGACCAAAAAAAGACTTTGTGTAATTATTGTAAGAATAGTGTAATAAAAACCTTGCTCCTGAAAGCTTGAATTGTTTCAACAATGTGTAGCGAACATATTTGGTTATACAAAGCAAAAGCACAACTAAGTTATCAAATTTACACAAAGTCAGATATCTGAAAGGGGATCTTTTAAAAAAAAACTTTATTTGAGAAAGGAAGAGACTTGTATCAGAAGGCAAAAAAAGGGAACATACAAACAGAATATATTTACAACACAAAACAAGAGATCACCTCTAAGGGTGTAAATTATAATAAATACAGTAGATTTAAAATGTAAGAGACAATAATCAATTAGAAATGTGGTTGTTTAAACCCAGTTTTCCTTTTCACTGGTTCCAGGTAGTTTCTCTATTTTAATTTTATCCAAATTTGAAAGATTCTGAAATTAAAGACCAGTAATGTATTGGGGTTTCTCACCTGAATGACATTATAAAAATATCTTTTGTCTTTGAAGTGATATTGTACAAAAGTCTTCTCATTTGCAAGTTTCTCCCCAAACAAAATGTATTTTAAAAGATGCACTATCCCTTTTTGATGAGGCTGAAGTTAGATTTCAAAGAAAAATAAAATTATACAGAATGGGAAAAACATATAATTTCATTTTCATATGCTTCACTTCTGGAATGCGAATGTGATTTTTTTCATCCAAGATGGAGAAAGATTTCTGTTCAAATATGATGCATACATAAAAATCACCTGTGTTTTTCTCAATTAATCAATCTTTCCTATCTAAGGAGGCCTTTCATATTAACAGCAACTATTTAGTCATTTGTTTGGTGACCTTCTAGGAAAAAGGATAATGTATCTTTAGAAGTTGCAACATTTTATAAGAGATTTAATAGTATTAGAGCATAATGTAAACAACACATGCTAATAACATATTTTGGAACAATTTCTACATTTGGCAAAACAGCTATCTCTTTTGAAACTGGATACTGCACCTTAAAATACCTCAGCTTTAGAAATATAAATATTTTTAATAGAAAAAAAACCTGACAAGGATTCCAGGTCAGTTTGGGATTATCCATATTAAAGGGGATCTTAATACAATGAATCTTTAACTAGCTTAACAAAAGTAAACCTATAAAACAAGGTAAACATATCAAAAGGGAATATGAAGGAAATGTTTCACTGGAAAGCTTCCTTAACAATTTCCCTACTCGCTTTGTTATTTTCTTTGACAATAAATCAATTCATAGAGTGCCTTTAAAAACAGAGGGAGCGCTGCCCCGTCCCCGTCCCCCCCCCGCCCCGCATTCCTCAGCACATGAATCACTTGGGCTTCCTGTTTCCATAAGGCATTTCCTGCCCCCCCTCCCAAAATCACTTTTCTGCAGGAGAACAGCGGGGACCTGACAAAGTATCGTCTTAAATAAACAGGGCCTTCCACTGCATCCAGCCTTGCTCCGCCTGATCTTACAGCAACGGAAAGGGACGCCAGCTCGCTGGCTGCACACATGCACTGCGCATTTCAGCCCTGGTGAAATGCTCGCCGACAGTCTGAAGTTTCCTTTTGCCAAGCTGGCATTTTATGCACAGTCGTTATTTTAGTATTTGTCCATGAGACCTAGCAGTAAAGGTTATGCGATATTGTATGACCAGTCTTTATTTTAAAAAAATAAACAAGTGATTGGATATCAGATGGTAACGATAACAGTTCTGTGCTTTTCCTGCAATATCCTAATAACTGATTGGAACCTAATGCTGCATTTTGCTTCTCGCCAGTATTTGCATCTGCTGCGTTTAAGGATGTCTCTGCGGACAGTGTCATCAAATAAGACAGAATGAAAAATTAACTAAGCAGTGCAAAAAAGAAAACAATGCAGTTTTTAAACAGTGCCTTGCCTCTTTACATCCACCTTGTATTCTTCTCTAAATTATACTTTATACACCAGCCTGGGACCACTGATATAGCAGTCAGTACCTGTCTACTGGGGAAAAAATACCCTAACGTTAACAGTGTTCAAGACTACAGTATGATACAGTATATACAGATAGCTGAAAGCAAAAGTCAGAGGACTCAAAATCAGAGAAGAAGAATGTTTCATCAATCAGGTCTGGAAACTAATTCCAGCAATTGCTGATCTCAACAAGCTAGGTGATACGAGTTCTCTTTCACTAGAACTAAGCAATGTAATGTAATCCCGGGCTAATAGAAAGTCTATCAGCTATTACGCAAAGATTTATGTAGAATAATTGACTGCAACAGGTATTTTCTCAATTAGTGGCCATAACGATGAGCTTCACTATGTTTTCAAGTGTGCATACAACACTTCTGCCTTTGTTAGATTCTTTGAACAGTAAATCAAGATTTGCTAGATCAGTGAATCAGAACACAATTGCTTATCAAAGCCTAGAAAATGCACGTGATGTTCAGATAATAACCTTAATTACAAATCCTGGAGCTAAATCTTTGCCTATTACCTGTTGCATAAAAGCAGCTTGCTCCCCAGATTCCATGTGCTGGGTTTGAACATCCTCATCACTGTCCGGTGGCTCCTCTTTGACTTTCACAGCCCCCACCTGCTGTCCTATTCTGTCATCCGCACCAGCGCTGCTGCTCTCAGCCCTAACGCTGGCACCGCTGGCGGGAGCTCGCTCTTCCTGCATCGAGTGATCTCCGTGAAGCTCTTCTTCAGCTTCCTCCAGCTGACTGCCAGGCTGCTTGAGCTGCTCAATGGACTTAGAGAGCATCTGGAAAGAGAAGGGGGGAACAGTTATTGACTCCTTTCACTGATGCCAAACACCGAGAAGTACTAGATTTGCACCGACAAAATTCAAGCTTCTGCAGCAAAACCATGTAGCTATGCATTGCTAAAATATTAATGTACAGTGAAAAAAGAACCAAAGTTCCTAAGCAAAAGGTCACTTGTTATTCTGCAGTAGAAAATACCATATATGTAGAGAGTGCTATACAGTAATACAGTAATACTAAACTAAAAATAAGGCATAATAATGAAAACATTACACATCTGTTACACTGTTACAGCTGGTAATCAAGAGAAATTAGTCTCCCTTCAAACTCTTCAAACATAAATGCAGAAATTTATTTAACTATATTACAGTTCATTTTCCACAACACAAAATAATAAGGGAACTCTAAGATATAAGAAAATTAGTAATCTGGTTAATATTTTGTTATAAGCAAACTAGGGAATGTTCACACAAGCTTCTCTATCAATTAAAGCATGAAGGCACTGAAAGCCAACAAAGGAGCGGTGACAAAGAGCTGGTGTCAGTCCCCTCTCCTGTGGCACAAAGATACTACAAGCATGTCTGTCCATGACTGGAAAGACTACAGCTTTTGTCGTGCATGGTACAGGTATCACAGTTTCAGCAATAACAATATAACGCAGCTACCCAGACAATACTGGTTTTACACCATTAACTGCTATTGTAAAGCTCTGCTGAGGTGCCAGATGCCTGAGTGTTGCAATCAAGTACAGTTTATGTTTTACTATTTAAGATGCAGCAAATGTATTCCAAAATAGTCCAAATGTAATCCAAAAAGCCAAAACTGAAAAAAATCCCTGCTTTGTTGAAAGAGGCACAAATCAGACATGTGAGTAAGCATCTGCAGGGTCAAGTGAGTAATTATCATTTATTCAACTGGCCCACTTGATTTCAAGCAAATACCGATTTGTATCACCAAGGTCAAATATACTGAGAGGGGGAAAAACCATCTTTTACCATTATTCTTACATACTTTCCTCTTCCCATCTGCCTCCCCCCCCAACTATCTAGTCTTTCAAACTGAGTTTTAGCTAGTGCTATATGCTGAGTTACTGGATGGCTTCAGTACAGCTATTTTTGTCACAAACTGTGGACTGTCTAGTTTCATTCTGCTTGCTAATGCATATAGAAAAAAGCCACCCTAGTGAAGGGCAGGGTTGTCATGTAAACTATGATCAAGAAGCTACAGCTGGGTTCAGGAAATCCCACAAAGTCAACAAGAAGAGTTGAAAGATCTGTTTGTGCAGTTCCAGTTGATGCTCTGATGCATACGCCTCACATCAGTGGAGAAACAAATTCCACAGTGGAAGTCTACAGGCTTCGGTCATAGCAAACCTTCATTTTTGGGGCGTAACAGGAGTTTAATGGCTTACTAAAAAGAAACAAACAAAAAAAATCCCTTTTCATTACTGTAGTAACTGGAAAATCACAACCCGTGTATACTGCATGCTGCAGGTGGCATGCTCTAAGCTGGGGAATCCTTACTACTGCAACTAATGCAGAGTGTCTCCTTTTATTAAGCAGCATCTGGAAAATTTCTCAGATCAAACCCATAAATCTTTTCCAGTTGTTTCTCAGGGGATGACGCTGACCAAGAAGGCACTGAAGCTAACTACATGTATTCAGCTCGGGCACACTCCTCTCTGTTGCTTAGTTAAACATCTGTGGGCGAGTCCTCTCCACTCCTCAAGCAAGAGAAGAAAGGCAGGGCTGGCTGTTGGGCTGGCTGCTAGCAAGCAAATACAAGCTCAAACATCTGTGTGACATAATCATATACAGCTACGAGAGTCACTGATGCTGATCCATCTGTAAACCATTCCACGTGCCAGATACTTGACATCAGGTGGGTTATTCTGGAGGGGAAGCCAAGGGAAAATGAGTGCATGTCCACAGCAAAGTTAAGACACATATTTAGCTCATTCCTGCCCTCCTCTCTTTTATGCTTTTTCACTTTTATGTTAGGCTCTTTCTTCTTCACTGCTGTATGGCACAGATCTGCTGCTGAGCTTTCTGAGGCAAAACATGATGGACTGCAGTCTATAATCTATATGTGGAACACGTTCAAATGCTTTTTGCATGTAGTCAGTGGACCGATACAAGCATACGTAAGGGGGCTGCAGAGACTACAGTGGTATTTGTGTGCATTTCAATTTGCAGTGTTCCTGTTTTGGGGCCTGCTCCCACGCCATGGAAGTCAGCAGGTGATTTGCTCCAGACTTCGGTGACACGAGGAGCTAAACAAATTAAATTTTCTAAAACTCTGTGAAATGAAAATCTGTAGATATTTACACAGTAGATTTTACAAAGTGCATTCATATTATCATCTTTACTGCAAAATCTTATTAAAAACTTCCTTTATGCTGTGACTTTAACTAAGCCTCAGGCAAGGGGCCATGAGGCACTATAATCATGTCTTCTCATATGATGGAGCATGATAAAAATGAGTGGATGGCATGGGGCGGGGGGGGGGGGGCACGACCTAAAACCTGAAAACCACTCCTGCTGCTCAGTCTGCTAAGCCACAGCTGACTGCTTTCTCTCTAGCGCCAGGATGCCTTCATATTTGTTAAAGTGGTTTTTAAAGGCAGCTTGGCCCCATCTTATTCCAGTAATTACATTAGTAGCATTACCAGGAGACTGTTCAGTTCTCCTAAGTCAGAAACATCTTATTATATATTGTATCTCCTGGTACTACCGTGGAAAATTACATATCTGGAGACATGCAAAGATATCAGTTTAGAGTCAATATTTCTATCTTATCTCTCTATCTAAAGCTGGATTACATAGCAGAAAATGAGTCCTGAATGAAACACTGCTCAAGTCCTTTCACTGTGCAGCTGGATACTTCTGGTTACACTTAATGTTTAAATCTTTCACTTTAAATCCCCACTTACCATTTTTTTTCTGAATTTATCTGTAGGTACATGCAGGACTTTCTCCTCATTTTAATGCATATTTTTGATTTTGAAAAAGCGATTGCTTAATCTGAGTTTTAATAAGACTACATTTAAAAATAATAATAAAACCATGGTTTA
This sequence comes from Gymnogyps californianus, assembly GCF_018139145.2. Taxonomy (NCBI): domain Eukaryota; kingdom Metazoa; phylum Chordata; class Aves; order Accipitriformes; family Cathartidae; genus Gymnogyps; species Gymnogyps californianus. The sequence continues at coordinate 134,256,401 of NC_059472.1, forward strand.
TTTCACTAATAAATTAGAGTTGGACAGATTGGTCTTCTGTAACCAGTACACTTTACTGTTATCACTATTCCAACTAAAGGAGTCACTCAAAAAAATGGTTTCATGCTAATGTAACCTATATTTTTTTTCCTTTTATTTTCAGGAAATTAAACTGTAAGGGATATGCATGAGCCAAAGTAAATAGTGGCAGCAGGAGAGGAAGCATTTACAGACATCAACTCCATTGTATAACTGCAAAAGTCCAACCAAAAAAGACATCAAACACAATCTAACTCGCTTGCTTGTGCAGAAAAATGGAAGACTAAGTATAAATAATCTGGACATCGCAACAGACCATTTTATAGGTCCTTCAGTCACAGCCCCTGCCTTTGTTTCTCCATTGTTTTGATAAGCTCTTGTAAAATACAATATTTTAAATAAAATGTCTTTACAAACAGACAAAGCACAAAATCCTGCAAAAGCCACCCCATACATTTCTTTCCTTAATTAACTGTTCACTTTAAATACCTGGCAGTTGTTTCTAAGAACTCGTGTATATACTTACGGAACACACTTTTTCTCCTTCTCTCCTATGGTTATCAATCAGATTACTTTGACCAGCTATCTATGTTGTTAGCTGTACTGAAACAACTTGGCACCTGCTTACTGTTCTCTCTGTTACTCATGTAGTACAACTTTTCTAAGGGATGTATTTATCTTTCAAAATCATTCTTCTGCATTATGGTTTAAACATTAGTTCTCAATAAAGGAGAAAATGCTCTGGGCATTTTTCAGTTCCAAACACAGTCAACTGTTGCTATAGTTTTGTCCAAATAATCCCCTGCTACAAGCAATATTTGATGATAGAAGAAATGTGCTACCTCTCACCTTCAGAAGATGCCAGTCAGATGTGTAAGCTGGAAAACCAAAACCTCAGTTGTAATACGTTTAATGAAACTAGATTCATTTACTCCAGCTGAATCTGATCCAGTCTTCCGTATTTCATTAAATATCATTCAGAGAAGTCAATGATTAATCTGGGGTTAACTGTATCTTTTCAATATTCCTACTGACAACAAATAATCTTCCTATTTTTTCCATCAATAAATGAACAGAAACTTCCATATTATTTTTCATTTTTTATTAACAGATATTGGTCAATTATGATCACCATCCAATTCCATAGGAATTTTCACTTCCTATATATTTTTTGTCATGGATTTTTTACCTCACAGTCTTGCCCAGTCACTGGTTCCCTATACAAAGACGCTTTAAACCAATTAACATCCTGGAATGAAAACTGAAATTCAGGTACTCCTTATCTAAGCTTTAACATTATCCATACTGCTCCCATACTTGAGCACACACTACCAACTGCCCCATTATTTTAGTCTTTACTACTCCAATACAGAGGAGGATTTTACCACTGAAAACAAATTGTCAAAATGCTATGAATACATTATTTTAAGAACACATGTAGGGTTCCCACACTGATCAAATAAGATCTTGGTCCCAGTGAAGACAGTGCTAGTTTAGCTTCAGCAGAGGCAGGCCTTTATTCATCATACGTGACAAAAAATAACCTTTAAAGACAGAGGGTTTTGTTCATGTACTCTTTACATTATGATTTCTGAGATCTTCTTGAACACAGACTTCTTCTAGGGGCTTTGCACTTACATTAGTTACATCAAAATCATCCTTTTTTCTGCAAATGTCAGGGTCAAAGCTTTCTAGATACAGAGATATACAAATAACATCAAGATTTTAAGGTTTTTATTGTAGTAGTGGTCTTCTGGTACCCGACTGCAAGAATTTGAAATGGGGGTTTCAGACTTTGGACTCCCTTTATTGAGCAGAACGAAGATCAGCAATGGTGATCAAAGGGCCTTATGAGGAAATAAGCTGTCATTTGGACAGAAGTATATTAAAGCTGACAACGGCAAGGCCAATCTTCCCTAAGAAAGACAAGCGGAGTTCAGGTTACTTCACATTCATTATTATTTTTTCCCCAGAAAGCTGGGACGAGGGTTTCTACCTACTTTTGGATGGGATGTCAACATTTGCAGAATGTTTTCAGAAGGTCAGCGTACTAGATCCCGCAGGTATAAATGTCAGACTTCAGTGGAGACGTATACCGTTTCCCACATCAAAAGCCTGGCATCTGACAGCTGACCAGAAATAATCCATAGGGGATCTTCTCTTTGTTATTAAGGACAGAGGCACACCTCTTGGCAATGATTTGTTTCTTTTCAGAATGGAAATGATCCAGGGGAATTCTTTACCTCTGACCCATGTTAGATTTTGCTTGTTATCACCCTCACAGCAGCACTGGCTTGCTGCTGAAGTATATTCTTTTCTCAAAGAAAAGAAATGGCTTTTTAATATAAGATAAATACAAGATCAATGGGGTGGGGAGAAACTTGCTCTCTTCCTCTTTTTGTTGTTACAGCAAGATTCACCTACATGTCCGCCAAAAAGATCTGACCAAAAACAGTTTTCAGGGAGTGCTGACACATGCCGTATCATCTTAGTTCAGGGCAAACATTCAAATACAGGGTTCGGTTGAAATATATTAAAGCCTTAAGTACTTGAAGTCCTAAACATAAGGAAAAAAGGAAATAGAAATGCAAAAGAAAAAGAAGATATTAACTTCTTCAAAGCCCTTGATCAACTGGCATTTCATAGTCTTGTCAGCTTAAAATGGTTCTGGTCTTTCTCATCAAAAGTTTTAAGAGAATGTTTGAGTGTTCCTTATTAAAAAACTCCCTACATTTCTCATGACTGAAAAGGAGGGAATTATACCTCTGTGCAGATTTCATTATACAGCCTATGAACAGAAGAGTAAGGGACAGAACAATGGAAAACAACAAGTGTACGTATTCACTTGGTACATGCCCAAACTTGTCCTAAGAAATTAGAAGATATTGGGTTGCTTTGCTACTTGGTCTAGAATATCTACTGTTTTAAGGTTCAAACAGCTCTGCTTTGCAGAGTTTAAGTTTGATTGTAAAGCCATGCAAATTATATAATGAACAAATAACTTCAACTGCGAATAGAGGCAAGCTTTAAGATTGAACAAAGTATATTCCACCATGCTAGCAGAGTTCAAAAACCTTACGTAGGCACAGGTGTTCAATCTGAAGCTTTAAGTTAAAGGGTTAAAGAATATAGTTTTAAATTCAGTACTTAAAAGCCACTCCACGATACGATCTTTTCTTACTCTCTTGTCTATGGGCTACCCTTAAATTCCAGTTGTTAAAAATCAGGTTTCTTCTTTTAAGTATGTAAGAAAGCCCCCTGGCTTTCTGTATACTTGCAGAGGACAGATACATGATTAGAGCACTGACATGTTTCAGTAGTATTCACCAGAATGGTTCTTCTGAGAACAGTGCTGTAGAAGAACCTAGATGCTGCAAAGTCTGATAAACCACCCGCATCCTCAGATAACCCACTCCTTCTCTGGCTGCAGCACGATCCTATTCCTCCTTAGGTGTTTGCTGCTCTGATGAGTTGCTGTGCTCCTGATGAAGGCTAACTGCTCTGGGAGTAGGGATAAAGGAGACTGAGAAGCTATTGGGGCAAAGGAAGTAGGTTATGGAGGCTCAAGGCAGCAAAAGGCCCTAGGATAAACTTAAATTTCTACTATCTGCATATATGTATAGCCTATACTGTGCAGAATAAAAGCTAGGTTTACTAGGTTTTAAAAGAAGGAATTGTTTTGTCTCTTTATCACAAATAACCACACGAGAATGAAAGCATTATTTTGAGAGGGAATTATTCTCCTTAACATATATTTTCATTGCAGTTTAACTCAGAAAAAAATGTTATCGAAACAAGCATTATCCCAAACCAGCTGCAGTCTTTTTACTTCCTTATCCAGCCTAGCTCTTGTGAGGCGCAATGCATTCCTAGTTCTATGCGACTAGGAATATGTTTATGTGACTAAAGTTTAATTTTCACATTCAGGACAAATGTACCTATATGCCACAGCACATATGCCCAAATGCTATGGTAGAATTTATGTCAATAAGCATATGATCTAACAAAAACATGTCAGTGGAGTTCTTTGCTTTGTGAGGAATGCATGAGCTGATCGGTTTGTAGTGAATATCCACAAACAGCACAAAGACTCAGTACTTTACTGGTAAAAATTCTTTTCTCTTCAGACAATTGAGGGCAGGTGAAATATTTTCAAAACCTGAGGCTATGAGATATACATATGCCATCTTGATTAAACATATGGAATGCATACTCAAAGAAAAGCCAACTGGAGTCCTAGTTGAGTAATCAAAACACCCAAGCTGAGAGGGGTTAACATGCAAGGATCAGCTCTGAACTTTGAAGTTTTCTGGTCTTCATTCTTCCTAATTAAGACAAGATTTAATAACCAAACCACTGTACAAACTATGTACTTAAACTCTAGGTTTGTTTCTCATTTTGTTGGGAATTCTTAGTAGATTCCAAAGAATCAGTACCCCCTGGGAAGTTCACCCAGTAAGGTGGATTGATTTCTTTTTTTCTTTTCTCTTAGGTACAAGGGCTGAATGCCCGCTTTTCATCTTGTTGTCTTTGCCATTGCCTCATACACAGTTATTAAGTAACCCTAAAACAAAAGAAGACACCTAAAGATGCATGATTAATGTCTTTGAATTATTAGAGGAGCTCCAGCAAACAACTTTTGGAAAGCTATGTAGTGAGTGCAGAAAAATGTTCTCCAGACAAAAGCATTTAATTACTTGCGTATCTTCATTTCAGAGCAGGGAACAGCATCACATTTGTTGTAGAAGCATTAGCTCCTGATAAATCTATTTAGATTCTGCTTCTCTTTGTTTATTAATGGATGGTCTCTTCTTCTGTTCTGCCCCTCAGAATAAGGTGTTACTTTACAGGGAAAGAGGGGCACAATTCAACTCTGTATCTGATGCTAGCAATAGCACATTCTCTTTCTCCTTATATGGTAATTTTATATTGCCATATAGATAACAAACTTTCATGTTACTAATCGACTTACAGAGAAAAAGTTGGTTTGATAATAGCCAATTAAAAATTTCTCCAGATGTTTAATAAGTTTCTTACACAAAAAAAGACCAATTTAATCAGCTGATTGAGTTCAAATGAGTTATATATTTACTCCACATACTAGTCCACAATGAGAAAGCTTAAAATACAATTCAAAGGCAGCTGAATGGAATGATTGCTGAAGCTCAAAAGTGTACATTAAAAAGTTAGATAGAGACCTAGTAATCTTTAAGGCATCATTTACCATTCAACAGGAAACCACCTGTAATTTAAACCTGTAAGATGCTTTGAACCCTATTTTGTTGAATTGTATTCTTACTGATGTCAAGAATGACAAATTACCTTTGTAGCATATTTCAGAAGCTGAAAATTAAGATCTATACTAATGTATACTCCAACTATGCATAAACAAGATACTCGTGCAAGAACCTGTCTACTGTCCATGACCACATGACACCAATACCTAAACTTCCCTATTAGTTTTCAACCTGTATGTTTATTGGAAATTTCTTACTTTGGGAGCTCACCTTATTCATGTGGACCTGCTGCTGGTACTGTTTCTGCTTCTCCAAAAACTGTTGATGTTGCTGCTGGATGACCAGTTGGGCCAAAGTACTCTGAGGAAGAGGAGCTGACTGGGTTCGATTCAGTGGCCTGTGACGAGGCGGTTTGTGGGCAGCTCTTATGCCAGGTGAGACTCTCTCCTTCGCTGCTAAAGGAGACTGTGGATGAAGAGGAACCGCTCCTGCAAAACAGGGACATTTCACTCCTGTGTGAAGAAGAGCAAACTAATAGTTCTAATAGAAGAGAAAGCTTTCAGCGAGAAGAGAGGTGTATATTGCAGAACTTTGCATCAGTGCAGATGCAGTGGGATGTGTACCACGTGCCTCGCCACACTGGGAAGTTCAGCAGCTGCAAAAGAATGTGATGAAGTAATCATTTTCTGTTTTCTGTAATCACTGAATTCCTTCAGGCTAACAGGCTGGAGCAGAATCACTAAAGGGGGAAAACAAAGTTGCTGTTCTTTTTTCTCCCACCCTTCCACTTTTCCCAACAGTTAGGATGTATAGTATCTGTATTACCACATTTAGTTTAATGTGAATATAAATGTCATTAAAAACATCTTAAATTATTATTGTGTTGAAGCCTTGATCATTACCAGTCACAAGAAGTTTTTGCTGTCTCATTTGTTCTTTCAGTAACAGATGCTGCAAGAGAGCTTGGTGGCTACTATTTGGCTTTCCCTCCAAAGCAACGTGAGGATGAGTTGAGGATGGAGGAATGTTCCCCCCATACTGTCCAGCCAAGGCCACTCCTTGTCTGAGCGACTGGGTCTCCCCCTTCTGCTTTTCTTTGAATGACGATGAAGCCTGTCAAAGAACAACAGCACTGGTAACTGCTTTTCATAGACTGGCTATTTATACCTCCACTTGATTAGATGGTCTTATGTCATACTTTATGAATACATACAGAAGAAAAGGTTAACATCCCTATCTTACACTTCGACTGTGAGATGAAAAGGGAGGAAGAACATGCCAGTTAAATGTAACACTGTGAGAAACTAAGTAATGAAACCACTTGAAAAAAATAAGTAATAAAAGCCAAAGCATAAGGAATTACTAGTTAGAAGGTTATTAATGAAAAGACAGGACCTGTCCTTAAAATTCCTAAAGACCTTCCCACAGACTCTTGCACAGGAAAATAGGGGATCAGAGGAAATAGTTTCCATTGAGTTTGGAATAGGCAAGGCTTGGTTTTTCACATAACTTTCCATCAGACAGCAAGCCAATCAGCAAAACAAAATAATTACCTGTAGTAGTGGGAAGCTATTACTTTTCCTGGAGCACTCCCTGACTCCCTGAAGGACAGCACAAATGTAAGTTTTACCCTTTGCAAAGTAAATTTGTATAGTTAAACTCTCATCTACAGAATCATCAAGAGCTGTTGTATGTGCGTGGCATTTTAAAGCGCCCTTATAAATTGCACAGTTATCGATTTAAAGCTTTTGGAAGTTTTGGCCCTTCAGCATTGCAAATGTACTTTATATTTCTTTGTTCTTTGTCTAGGTTAAAAAAAATATTTCTTAAAAGAGCAGTTAAAGCAGAATAACAATTTTTACAGCAAGAATAATAACCTAACAGAAATGAGCATGTTGAGGCTTGCAGATAACCACTTATGGTATGTCATGGTAAAAACAGTATCTCTGATAATCTAAATTCCATAAATTCTAATGAGGCAAACCAAGGTTTTCACTAATATTTTTTGGGTGTATGTTTACTTCACACTCTGCTGACACCCTTCCCTGAAAAACAAATACCAAAGTAAACTTTACATTCAATTTGCAACTCCTTATTCAGGTAACAGAAATAAACATTACTTGCATAAATCAACCCCTTTGTTTTTTCTCATGTCACAAGTAATATTTGGTGCTAGCTGGCCACATCAAAAGCTCATGTGATTTCAGTGAGAAAATTAAACATATTTTCATTTCCATTTTAATGTTATATAATTTGAAGCTAGTTATATTTTTTGTGAAATAGCTAAGACATTTTTGATGATATTGTCCGCAAAAGTAAGCACTACTTGTCATGATCAGTTCAATTTTTCCATCCCTTAAAAACAGTAATTTGCTTATAAATATCTCATGAAAGGCTTCTAGAGAACTGATTTAAAGCTTACACAATTTTGTTTGCAAAGTTCTATATCTGATGTTAAAAAGTTGGATTGCAGCAATATATTATCGGTGAGAACAGTAAATGTACTGAAAAAGCCATAAAGTAACAAGAAACTTTAAGTTGAAACTACATTTAGCACTGGAATTAAGTAGTACTTATTACAAACCATAGTGGATCGTATTGATTCATTTTTTTTTTACACCATGGAAAGCTATACTTCCACCCCTAGTATTTTTATAGAAGTTACCAATTCACATTCTAAGAAATTGAAATTGCTAAAATTTCTTCAGAATTTATACACTGTTGTATAGAACCACCATATAACGTATATCAGTATTTTTACATTTTTTGCTGGAAATCAGAAAAGGTAAGTTTTGACCAGTGGCAAAATTTTCAGATACTTTATTGAGCCTCAGATTTCACCTCTAGGTTACTGTAACTTGGTCTAGATCTAAAGATCCTTGTCCATCAGTATGGATTTCCACACATACCATGTCTGTGTTTTCATACATTTCACATATGAATTTAACATTTAGCTCTACATAAAGGTGATTGCTGCAGACTGAACAAAGGGCATATGAATATAACTTGTCATTAAAATATTGAGCGTTGTTCACATATCACCGATTTTATTTGTCTGATTGATAGCACACCCCTCAAATAACAAACCTAGCTGCAGGAATACGAGGTTCCTCCCCCACTATGCTCCAGCCCAGCTTAGGTTGCTACTGGAATCTCATAAAAAATTACAGGTGCTGTACTTTACCAGGTAGGGGTGATCATATAATCTGAACTTTTATACTAAATGATCTCCTCATATACTTCTCACCATGTCTGAAATCTGTTATCTGTTTTGCAGACATAAATGAATTGCATGTGGCCCATACTTAGCTAAGCTCCACGTTGGCACTTGTTTATTTGTGATTAAGAGTGATTATTGCTTTCAAGTTGTGCCTTTAAATGTTCAAATGTTGCCCAATGCAAAGAAAGGTCTGGTTCCTACTCTGAATTGCTTATGTTCCAAAATGTTAAAAAAAGAGAATAGTCAGAAAGTAGGCTTTCTGGAAGCAAAAGTAGACAGGAAGGCTTGAGACTGGTCACTTACACTGATTTGAGGTTGTACTGCTGGAAGTCCCAAGGTAATGTTGGGCAGAGAAGGAGATGTGTACAGACTCAACAAGTTCACTGATTCATCCTGTATCAAAAGGCGCTGCTGTGAAACCAGATGCTGGAATGAAGGGGAAAAACAACAGAAGTATAATCTCCAAGCTTTTTATCTTGGTTACTTTATCCTCGTTATCCTGCTACATTGAAAGTCAGTTATATATCATGCACTGGTTTGCATCCCAATGGGGTTCCAGATAAGGAAAAGTAGCGTCCCTGTGAAAAAGCTGTTGATATTTCTTAAGAAAACAACTGATGTAGGTCTGGGATTATTCCTTGGTTAGTAAATCAAATTTCCATGCAAAATTGAAATCTTGAGGATTCGTAGACCATCTCTTCTCATCAACTTCTCATCAGCTCAACATCATTTCTTCTCATCAACTCAACATCATTTCTTCTCATCAACTGCACTTTCACTACCAGAAACTCAGTGGGAATTCAGCCAATGAATTAAGGAGTATATCTAACTGAATCGAAGGTGTCATGAATGTGGATGTATTAGACCTTTACTTTACCATGGTTATTATCATTTTTGTTGTAAGGTATGAAATATGGTTTCTACATAGTCCATGTATTTTCTTACCCAGATTGTGATATGGGGATGTTTCAGGCACATTATTTATTTCCACTGACATGGAAATTTTGGGTAGAAAGTGAGACAGATTGCCACACCTGCCATTTAAAAAAATGTACTGTCTCTCTCTCTATGCATCTATACAAAACCAGCGTGCTATCATTCTCTGATGGTGGGATACCCCTCACAGACTTCCTAATTCCCTTCAAGTTGAAATCTTTAACACTTCTTTTGAAGCCTTGTGATATAATTTTCAAGGACATGGAATTGCTGATATATTTTTAATTACTGTCAAGTAAAACCAGACATTCTACAAAGATCACCCTCTGTCTTTCCATTCTAGATTCATTGGGAAGAAACATAAAAAGTTACATTACCGCAACAGGAATCTTTTTGAAGCCTTTGCCTTTCTGCTTTAACAGTCATGTTTTTCAACATGTGGTCTAGTATAGTTGCTTGAATTACATTTTCTGTTTAACTCTTGCTTCCCTCCCAGAACTTTAACACAATAAGAGCTACAAAGGTCTTATTAGACTTAGGAACTCTGGCATGATATGGTCCCCAAGGGAACAACATCCTTGAAAAAGAATACCCTGTGTAACAGTATGACACAGTGACTGCTTTCTTCCCAAACAAAAAGCATATGGGACTCCAATAATAGACCACCTCCAAGAGGGATACTGCACACTCGGGCTTTGACTAAAGTAAATATAATAACTTGTCAAGCATGTTGTGGGGAGCTGTAGACTTTCCCCTGGACAAACCTGGAATATCAATTAACTCTGTAAAATACTTTGTGCTAATACAATGCAACTTCAGACCATCAATGAAAAGTGGTTAAGCACAAAAACACAGGATGTTATTCCAAAACATAACCTTCCTCATACAGTTTGTTTGGAGATACGACCTATCACTGAGACAATAACAGTAGAAGTCTATCTCTGTAATTTTCTTTTGGTACCTAGGGAACGTCAACAGATAGCATACGAAACAAAGAAGCTTCATTTGTATACTACATTAATTCCTGGCTAAGAGTGTCTTGCCTCGATAACATCCACCTTTGACCATGAATAAAACAAAGTATGTCAAGACTATGGAGATACTATTGAGGGAGACTACAAAGATTTAACTGAAAAAGGACACTGCAGCAGCTCTAATGTGCCTATATAACAAAATTTGTAGCAACTGCAGCATCTATACAAAGACACTTCAAAAATGCATGTTTCCTTTTTGATTTTCAGTATGCCACTATTACCTTCTAAGATTTGAATTAACAAACATAACAGTGACAGAGTGTATAGCAGTAAAACACATTCATACATTAAGGTCAGGCATGATTGTTTCATGAGGCAGAATCAATCACGTTACGTACCATGGGAGTTTAATGTTGAAAACAGGAGTTTACTGGTAAGAGCATTTCCAGCCAATTTCTAATACTGCTAATAATCAGTCATTTTCATTTTGGTAAGTAACTGATTTTTAAAAATATTTTTAGGCAGTATTAGCCTAAACATCAATTAAACCTCATCTCCCAAAATATGTTTAGTAGCCCACCTGCATAGATTAGGGTCCTGTGTATGCTAAGGCAGAACTGCATGACCCCAGCTGCAGCTTCTCTTTTTACACAGTTGACAATACCTTGAAATGGTGGCACAAGCTGGAGTTGCCAGCAGTGTCATTTGGCAGCACAATGGCTAAGCCATGGTCCTCATCCTACATGCAGACTTGATGGTTTGGATTGGCACCTAAATTACCCCAAAGAGCAACTTGCCCTACTTGCTCCTCTATATACTTACTCACTGGGTGCATGGATCCTGCTTCCTGACACTTAAAATAGCCTGTCAACAGAGTTACCTTCTTTCTTAAAATAGAGTACAATAACTAAACGTAACAGTGCACGATGACCAGCAAGTAACCATGACTAGTTATTGTACTTCTGTTGTGCTACAGGGACCTGCTGAGAAGCAGGAACACCTATTTCATGTGTGCATGTTTATATAGAATCATAGAATGGGTTGGGTTGGAAGGGACCTTAAAGATCATCTAGTTCCAACCCCCCTGCCATGGGCAGGGACACCTTCCACTAGACCAGGCTGCTCAAAGCCCCATCCAACCTGGGCTTGAACACTTCCAGGGATGGGGCATCCACAACCTCTCTGGGCAACCTGTTCCAGTGCCTCACCACCCTCTCAGTGAAGAACTTCTTCCTTACATCTACATATGCACATTTATACATTAGGAGGGGAAGAGGAAATGGTTTGGCTTTAATACTTCTCAGTTGTGGAGCTACAGTAAGGTTGTCATAGCTTTGAATATTCACAATTACTTACACTCTTATTTCTTAAGGCTTTTGGGGTGTTTTTTTTGTAATTAATTAGACTCTCTGCACATACACTTGAAGCAAACCTCACCAGCTGTTCAGAAACCTACACATTTTTCCACTAGCCACTTGCAAAGAGCACCTCAAGGAGCTGAGTATTAGAAACATAGCGCTGTGGGGCTGCACAAATCAAGTTTGTGTTTATCTGCCATGCGTATTATTTATGTCTCCTGTATAATCAGGTGATATTCTAGGAAATGCTGCTCTCCAAAGCGCAAATGAAAGAAAGAAAATGACCTGAGGCCCGCTTACACCAATTGCAAACTTTCAATTGCCTTCAGTGGCTTTTGACCAGGCTGTGAATGCCTAAAATTAATCATTTCATATGACTAAGGCAAGTTGTCCCTCTGAACTCAAGGGACGTGCTGTGCAGGGGCTCAATCCTGCTTGCACTTCTCATGCAAGTAAGATTTAGCCCCAGCACAGCAGGTGACCTGAAAGTGTACAGCATGCTGCAAGAGACAAATAGCTACTGCGGTGAACCTTGATGATACTGGAGACAACTGGGCCTAATAAAAACAGCATTTTATTTATAAGGTGCAATTAAAATCTTGAGTTTAACTTTCAAGTTTCATATAATGAGACCAGTGTTTTAACAAATGGTACTGAAAGTACCATTAAGGGAACTGTGATAGTAAAAGATTATCTGCAAAAATGTAGCATTTGCAGCGCACTTTTGTTCATTCAAAAAAATGTAAATGTCTACCCACCAGACTGTCTGCTCCGGAGGGTAAACCACTTAAAAGTCTCGCTATTCAAATGGATATGGCAAAAATACTTTAAAACTCTGTTTCATTACTGATAATGCGCTAATTCTGTCTATGCACTAGAGTGTAATCATTTATGGTATTGACTCATGTTTTACTGGTAAATGGCTCTCTGTCATAGCAACCTGTTTTCCCCGAGCAAAAAGTGTTTTATTTGCTGCCATGAAAACCGCGGCTATCCACCCACTCAGATATGAGCACAACACTTACTGCAAATGTCACAATAACGATTATGAAACAACAGCAATGTGAGTCATGTGGGATTACAGCAAAACAAGTGATATTTTGGGTGATTTTGGAACACTTATCCTATTATTAGAAACTTCTGTACTCTGTGTATCTGATGAAAAATTGATTAGATATATAGCCTTTGAGAGCTGGCAGCTAATGCTAAACTAGAAAAGAGATATGTAGGAGTTTGGCTGCTGTTAAACTACCAAAGAAAATCCCAATGAAATCAAAATGCACTGCAGCTGAGATTTATGGAAAAATGTTTGAGCCCACAGGACCACAGTATTAAGAGTCAAGTAACCAGAGTGGTAAAGAAATCCCCGACTGGATCCAGAAATGGAAGTCCGTAGTTTCAGCTTCTTAGCACACTTCCAGCGAGCTAAGTGACCGACTCCAGCACACAGAGTCCAACTTCTAAAGGAACTTTTTAGGCTCGTTTGAGCATCTGTGATTGTATGGTGGGGCTATAACTTCTGATGTCTGGCACAGTAATGGCAAATGATATGCAATGTGGTGTTCTATTAACAAACAGAATATTAATTCTGCTGGTTGTTGCTACAACCTTTCCAAATCTCCCCAGAGATTGCCAGCCTGACCAGACTGTATGCATTTCTCATGGCGGTTCAACACTGTGGGCAAACGTCCAGAAACTATAACATGCAAAGTAACAAGCACTGCATATCAGTCTGAGACATTATTCCTTTTGCATCTTGTAGTATCCTGAAGTCAATAAAAGATCCAATTGGACAAGACTTCCTGTTTAATACAGCACTAACACCCACATATTACAAACTTCTATCTAAGACATTCCCAATATTAAAATATACCATTTAATTCCACTGAACTAGGATCTGATCTAATCCAAATGATGGATCTTACTCTGCATCATTTAAATTTCTTTGCAGTCGCATACAGGGGGGCTATGAGGCAAGACCACATGTTAGCCATCAATGCAATTTTTTTTTCTTTTTGGTTACGGGCCAGAGAGAGGCTACTAATCAGTGTGCAGAGGTCACCCACCTGCCCCCTGGATCATAGTTCACACACACAATTAATTCATTATGGGGAAAAGTCACTGCTGGAGGTTGAACTGCCCATTCCAGGTTTTTTTGAGGTGAATGTCCTGCCACTGACCTGGAGAAATAGCTCCATTAGCTAAAACTCTGTTAAATCACATTTTCTTATGCAATTTTTCTAACATAAACAGTATAAACCAATAAATAATAGAAAACTCGGCCACAAATCAGGAATTGCTATAAGTATAGGCACTGGATACAGAATATTGTGGAATTTGATTCTCTCTTAGTTGCATTAGTTTATTGTCCCTTTACAACATTGCCACGGAAAGCATGACTTAGGCATGTCGTCTATGCTAAATGAGGTTTATCACAACTGATTTACCATCTGCATTCCTGTTGTTATAGGCACGTATGTATGAAACAGAATAAGGAGTAGTTAAGATTCCTTCCGTATACAATCTTGCTTTACAAAACAAGTATCCAAGACTCCTGGCATGTCAGTTAGGTTGGTAAGTACTGCCCTGATAAGGAAACTGAGGTACAGTAAAATGAAAGGCAGATGTGAAAAAGGATTTAGTCACCTAACTCCAATACTGTAATTAAAAAAATCTACTTCAGCAGCCATCTGAACCTGGGATCACCTTAACTCATATGCGTTAGGGTCACCAATGCCTAAACCACTCTTTTGCATGTGAAAGTTCTTCAAGAGCATTCAGGACTGTGCACCTCTTCAGGTTATCCCAGAAGGTAATGTTCTGCAACACAGATGCTTCCAAGTTCTTTCTATAGCTCCCTCCCACTCTTCCAGTAGCATTACTGCTGCTTTTGTTTGGACTTTTGTTACCAAAGAGTCTCCTGAACATGCATCTCTCATATTACGGCCTCCTGAACAAGCATCTTGTGTATGAAGATGTATCTCATATATAACATACTCTGATGTCAGCCTGCAGTGTCCTGGTATCCCTGATAATTATATCTTCTGCAATTACTCTGCTTGTGAGTATGATCAAATTGAAGTTTCAAATCTCTTCAGTTTGGAAATCTGAGCAATTATCTACTCAATAAAGAGCCTTACCTCAGCTTGAATGTTAGATGGCAAAACTGAGGTTTCATTTTCTGTTATACTGCTGGTCGGACCATTGCTTGGGGAACTGGGACCTGATCCAGGGGAGCTGCTACTGACTGAGGATTCTGAAAAACAGATTAAGCATACATGAATTTCACACTGGAAAGGAACACATGATCTTGATTAATTGTATACTCTTTACAGCACAGGGTTTTTTTGCTGTTGAAAAGTATCTATCAGTTATGCTATTTACTGATGTTAAAGATTTTTAGTTCATCCTCCATTTCTTTTGGTTTTCCTTTCACAGTACTAATGAGGAAAGACACTCTTGGTCTTTCCCCTTCTGATCTGTCTGCTTCACAAAGGAAGAATTTACTATTTATTTTTCGCACAAAGATGGTATGATACTCAGTATCAGGCAGAGATATAGACATAGAACAAGTAATGAGTAAAAAGAAAAGAAAGTCTTTTCTTTTTGATTACAAAGAGTCCTGCCTCTGTAAGAGATCAAAATGACAGAGATAGCAGGCTTGCAAAGGTCATGATAACATGTCGTCAATTCATGAGGCCTACTGCCATCCCCTTTCTGTTTAGAAAGGGGATGAGTCCGTTGTGGTCTAATCATTACATATGCAAGTAATAATGGCAAAATATACACCACTTTCACTACATCTTCGGCACAAATATGAAGAAATATTTACAGCATACAAAAATCTTAAAATAGCATTTGAAAGGCTGTATGTTATCTTGACTTAAAATTTCCCGAGTTCTGTCTAAGACAAAGGGGAAGAGGATGATCTTGTTGTGTATTGTTGTATTGAGTTATTCTAATCCTACACTGATATAAATTAAATTTATGCAATGGAAACAGTTAACAAGGCTAAAGATGGAAGAGCACAGCATTAGTAGAGGTAAGCCTATTTCATGGGATAGCTTTCAAATTAAAGTACTCAAGAAGTTAAAATAATCAATATCTAAATGTGGCAGTAAATATTCTATAGCCACTTCTTTGCTTTTTCACTCTTTCTGCCTCAGTTCATATGCAAAAATATATTCTCATTTTGACTGAAATTACTGGGAGATTTCCTAGCTCTTTCTTGGACCTGTTACTCTTTCCTACTAGAGCTGACTTCGATTTACTGAAGTCAATCCGTATCCAGCTATACTAACTGGTCAGGTAAAGTTCTTGCATCGTATTCTCACTAGTTGTCATAGAACAGCAGAAACACAAACTTATTCTTTTTCCTCAGTTTTTTAAAAATTATAATAGCCTTTTTTGTATAAAGGCATTTAAATAAAGGGCTATTTTCAGTTAAAAGAATAAAAAAGGAGGAAAAAACGCTTTGGCCAGAAATGTTTGATCAGGGAATTTTTTATTATGAAAGGTGCAAAATGTCATATAGCTGATATTAATAATTATAATGGCAATCTGTAAGGCTCTGAATTATTGTCAGAGCTAGGAAGAGAACACATTTATTTTCAGGTTTCTCCTTTTTCAATGGCTACAGAAAAAAACCCTGGGATAAGTATTTCGCTTTATAGCTTACTTGTGAGCGTACAAAATATAAAGAAATCAGCTAAAACTAAGGAAGTGGAGATCAAGAATCTCATAAGAGCTTCAGCAAATGCAAATAACAAATTAGCTGTAAAAAATTCTAATCTGGAAATAATTTATAGGGAAATTACCTTATTTAGTTACTTTCATACTTACATTCACATCCATGTCCCAGTTTTACACATGACATACTGTGAAAAGTTGTTATGAGAATTGCATGCATGGGGACACTGACGTGAATTTGTTCACATTGTGTTACATTTCCATCTTGGTGTGACACAACTGTGATATACCAAGTGAATTCAGAAACATGTCTGACAGACTAGTAACGGTTGCATAAACGTATGGCCTGATGGTAACATCACTTGAACAAGCCATGTAGCTACCAAATATTGATGCAAAATCAAAGCAAGAAACATGAGCATGATGCCAAATACTGTAAATGCTCTTTGCTTTCAAATCAACAGATAAGGCCTTGGCAGCATACTAATCCTAAGGATTAAAAATGAGAGGACTTCAGGCTGTTTGGGAACTTGGCTGCAATTCTGCAAAATAATATACATGATAAAATTTACTACTCTGCAATACCAAACACGTGAAAGAAAGCCTTAGCATCCATGGCTCATCCACCCTGTCACTTTTTAAGTTCAAGGGCAGGAAAAATATTGAAAACAAATACTACTTGATGACAAATTTTTACTTTGCTTTTTTTCCCTTTTATTCCCCCCCTATATGCATAATTCTGTATTTTTACATGCTAAAAGTTCCCTTTCAATTACTAAGAATACTCACTATCTGCTATGACGAACAATATGCCACTGAGTATTTAAACATTTCAACCCTTTCTTCTCAAAAAACAGCTTAGTGAGCCCTTACATCAAAACCAACTAATCTTGACATTTTCAAACAAGAGAAACCAGAGGGATAGGGCCAAACACGAGATTCCATAATGTCCTTGACTAACCTAAGTAATACCAGATAGGTGTTTTTGCGCCTGCTATTAACATCTGCATTTTCCATGGGAGATGGGAAGTGGGAGATGCAAGACCCAAAATGTTGTCCATGTACAGAAGACACAAATTAAGGGAAGAGACTATTCTTGTTTTCTCCTTTGATGTCCCTTGCCACCAACAGTCTACCATTTATTTGTTCTTGTACTTGCTGTTGTAAACTACTGGTTCCCAAGCTGGTTTGAAAGTATGGCTTTCAAATTGACAATGACTTTTTAGTAAGTGGTCAAAAGCTGTAGATTACAAGCTATTTATACACAACCATTTATTTAATATGGTTTTCTTTTCAGCAGCAGAAAAAAAAAAAAAAAGAAACTTTTGTTTAGCAAACAGTTTCAATTCCAAAATACCACCACTATTCTGTGAGCAGTCGCAGCTGATACAGAATTTCTCTATTCTTATTTACCTGTCACCTCGAAGAGTCGCTTCTTGAATGAACTGACATTTCCATCCTTCCTCCTGAGTAAAGGACTGCTTCTCCTTTCTGTCACCTTTTGTTTTAACCTGGAACGTACCTTCAAATTGGGCTCTGAAGCTGGAAACGAAGAGAAGAAAATAAATGATTACAAATCTAATTACCGCTTTGTGTCAGACACCACTGACATTCCCTGTAGGACCTCATCTGATCCAAGGAGGGCTTGGAGGCAGAGATTTTACTGCCCATCCTCCCCAGCCATCCTGCTGCTCCTCATACAACTCCATTTTAGATTGGAGGCTAGGAAAGAGAGGAAGAGAGCTGAAAAGCTTCAGATCCCAGTATTTTCTCATCCCATTTCAACTCTGAAGTTACCCATTAATTATTGTTAATACCATAAGTATTAATTAAAGATGAACGCAACTTTTATTCTACATCATTTTTATCATCTCCCTTGTAGGTGAAAACTTGGATGGAAATATAGCTTGGAACTTCAAACCTTATAATTGGATTATGGTTTGATGACAGAAATAGAGAGAAGCCTCCACTGGTGCCTTTTGATTTCTCTTAGAAATATAAATTACGACAAGCCTTGCTGGCAGAACATTTCTTGGTCAGCAATTTTAGGCCCAGAACTTCAATGTTTTCTGAGTAACACACCAAACAACTAGATTTATGACAGTGTCCTAAGAACATTTACACAGAAAAATATATGCTCTGAAAATGAAGAAGTAGGATTGATTCCCAGAAAACCTAGGATTACATTTAATGCACCTTGGGCAAGTTCCACCTTTGTTTCCTAAATGGACACGGTCTTTTCATATGAAGGTCAGAGACGAAGCTCTGCTGTGCTTTTTATTTTGTGATATTTTTAGCATGATAAAATGTTTCATGTACTCACTTATCTGTTCTGCTAAGTAAACCCTCTATCAAACAGACTGCTAAGAGCTAGTGAAAGATAATTGTGGAATAGAATTTGTTTATATTTCCCTTTCTGGAACTGAGGCTTGGCTAAGCAATATCTCAAAATAGAGCTGGAAACTGGGATCAGTTCTCTCTCCTATGCACAGACATAAGCCCAGCCCCAAAGAAGGAGCAAGAGTTAGCAGAAAAACCAAATAAATGAAATCTTTATTCAATTCAGCATTATACCATTTGTCACTTCGGGGCAGGAACTCAATCCTACACTTATAATTCCAGTCCCTGCCCAGCATGTAATATTGCACATCTTTTTCCTGCTGTCCCACTTGTTCCCTCAGGGATAGGGACGTTAGAAATGCTCACGCAAGAGCAGAAGGGCTGCACCTCCGCCGGAGTATTGCTGTAACCTGCAGTACCTGCAGTCGCGGGCCGGCCTTTGTCACGTACGACATCACTCTTGGCAAGCGCTCCCTTCTAAGTGGCCTGTGCTTTGAGTACATTTCAGACCAAGATACACAGGCTAGCACAACACTGGAAATCTTTAATAATAAAAATATTAACAAGAAATTTATTTTTTATCACTTACTACCATTGTTAAGAGCAATGGTTCTAGCAATGGACTACAGATGACTCGTTTGCTGTCTAAGATACCATTTGCTATAAAATATAACAATGGGCTAAGATTACACTACGTGCTTTCAGCACAGATCTCATCAGGTACGATGATATTTGGAAGAAAAGGTGCTCACTCCTTTTGCACTTACGGTTATTTCGATTTATACTATTCCATACTCTTAAAATTTAGGAGAATATTTCCATACCTGTGACAGACTAACGTGATACAAATCCTCTGCAACACTCACTGCAGAAATGCTCCACTTCTATATGAATGTTTCATGCTTAGTCACAGCGACTGCCTTTCTATTTTTACCACATTCCCATCATATTCTGCATCTGAATCAATCACATAAGCAGAGAAAGCAGACTTTGATGTCAATGTCTGAATTTATGAGCTGTCTGAGAAGATAGCCCTTGCGTGAAAGACAAAGATCATTCTTAAATGGAAATAATCAATTTTAAAATGAAAAGGCATGGAGAAGAGTGGTTTTTAAATTATAAAATAAACCTCCCAACAAAAAACAAAGCCAAGGTTTGAAGAGTGTTTGCTTCAAATACTGGCTTTCTTGAATGTCTCCCATGAGACACTGCCAGCTCCTAACATGGTACCAGCTAGGACTTGATGGCTGGCAATAAGAATTCAGGTTTCAGTGCACTAAATATATAAATCTAACCAATTTGAGGATGTCTGCTCCAATGGACAAAATGCAGAACTGGAAAGTGGTTTCTTGATACCTGTCTGTGGCTGAGGTATTGACTTGGTGCGTGACTGTAGAGGTCACTGTACCATCCTGCCCCACCGAAGCTGAAGCAGAATTATTGTTGACTGCAACAGGTATGGATCACAACAGCAATCCTATGTGCTTCAGTGCACTCCTACATGAAGGCAGTAATAACACATCTATAATTGTCAACTCTCTTCCCATAGTTAAAAAGGCAAAATTAAGTATTTTAAGCTTCAAGGATAGAGCTGTGGATTAAAATTATAAACTTATATACATAAATATACACACAGACTGCCCCAAAGCACATACATGAGATTATTTAGGAATTATTTTAATCGTTTAAACTCTGAAATGCAAACAAGTGAGCAAAAAGTGAAAATAAATTTTTCAAACTTTTTTTTTTTAATTAAATTGTTCCCCTAGTACTTGCAAGGCACTTGGAAAGCCTTAGTGGCAAATGGTGAAGAATTATTATCATTAACCTGCCTTATGTTTCAAATGAGCATTTGGTTCAATACTTAACTAGTGGTTCTTAGAAGCGGTCTATAGAGGGATAATGCTCAAAATAACTGTTTTGCATTAGCCACCCCTGTAAGTATTTCTGCTGCACATTATTAGCACCTTTGCTCAGCTTAATTAATCCACTGCCAAGGTTGACTATGTTCATCACCCAAAGGCATTCTCCATGTGGAAAAGAAGTGTCACATGGGGAGCCAGTGCCAAATAACTTCTGAGGCTAAAGCTTTACTCACCAGCTTGCTGCAGAGTAGCTTCCTCATGCAGATACAAGCCCCTAACAATTAACCTTTCTTGCTCCATTAATACCACAAAATCATTGAAAAGACCTTCATATAGTCTATTACTTCATGCGGTGATTCAACCATAAACCAAGACACTGACTCAGCAAGATAATTAATGCATGTGGCTAACCTTCTGTACACCAAGCATCCCACTGGGGTCCAGGACTCAAAACTAGATTAATTCTACCCCATACAGGATACGTCCTGTATCTCACCTTCCTGAGGAAATAGGGCCTCTCTAAAGTGCTGGAGGTGCTGAATGAGGTGGGGTTTGCTGGGTTAGATGCCTGCAACCATAGTGGGCTGAATCATCTGACCAAGGAGCCAGAATGCCAGAGACAAGAGAAAAACAAGAGCACGTGGCCAGGAGTGTGGCAGATGGGGAAAACAGGACTGCACGTTTTCATGGCAGCAGGCTGGTAGGTTGGGCTATCCATCTAAAATCCTGCTAAGAACCAGTATACATCTGATATTGGTCTAATTGGTCACTATTAGTCTAGCCCCTTTGCTCCACAAATCTTTGCAGTTCTACTACATTTAGCACTTTGGAACAAGTAATAATCAGTTCCCGCTTGGAGAAAGGGAAAATATATTATTTGAGAGTGTTTTGTTGCAAAGAAAACAAAAAGACACAGCTATTTTCTCTGAAGGCCATCAAAGCCCATGTCACTGATCCCGATGGGAATCAGCTGATGCCCGTTTGAGCGATTCACTTGAGTGGATTTCAGGAAAGACTAGCCTGAAAATGACTTTGTTTATGTAACTGCAGCATAATGTGGAATAAGATGTTGCAGTAATATGGCTTGTTCAGCCTCATTGTTATTACCTGGCTTATTCTCTTTTTAGTGCTGGTAATAATGAACTGGTATTACTGTTTAAATGACCGTAAGTGGGAAACAGGTATGAAAGATACAGAAAGCATTAGTTTAAACAACAACAGAAGATATCACAGGCAACCCAAGGACTGGTTACCTAACTCCTTGGCATAACTTGTAATTATGTCTACAGAACTGAGAACTTTGGTTCTAGGTGAAGAGGAAAGACAGTGTCTCAATGATTTTTCTCATCTTTTATGGTGGCTTCATGTAGCAGGAAAGAAGTAAGTAACTGTACTGTTGAAAATGGAAAAGATACAGGCTTCTATATAGGCACACATTTATTTCATCACAACAACCATCATTGCTCAGGTGAAAGAAAACTATCCTCTCCTGAGAAACACGATACTGAAACACAAGCATGAGAGATAGGAAAATGATTCGGTGAAGTCATTATGTCCTGTACTCCACTTTGCTTAATATTAGCAATCTGCAGATACTAGCATTAAAGAATATAGCCTGGGGCCAGACTGCTCCCAAATGAGCTGAGGTTTTTTTTGACAGGGCTTTGCTTCACTGTTTCTTTTTATTAAACACACAGAGATATTTAAGAAGAAGGGATAAAAATCCTTTCTACGCATGGGGAGAGGACATACATATGAAGGGAATGTAAAAGATAATAACGCACTACTTTCTGACGGTTCCTGGAACACAGTACTACTTTTGTATCAGAAGAGCGTGTGCCAACTTCAAATCAGCATTTAATGAACCCAGGCAGGAAATGGGGGGTGGGAGAGGGTGCACAGCAAGCAGGTCCTCATCTCGAGGCTAAAGCCATATATAGGAAACCTGAAGAACAGAAAGTGAGCTTTTGTCCAGACTTCGAAAGGCTCTAAAGTGAAAGCATTTCCTTTTCCTCACTGGCAGGCTGGCTCAGAAAAGCTGTGGGGCAGTCGAGGTAAATGATGCTAAATTTGGCTACAAAGATTCCAACAACAGCATGAGCAACAGCGCCAAATTCACATCTTACTTGAGAAAGATAAATTGTTCCCTATTGCCCAGGCACCAGCTGTTATCACTAAGATCGTTTTGAAACAATAACTTCGACTTCTCTAACGTAATTAAGTCAACAGAAACAATTAAGAAACAAAGACTTCATGATCTTGAAGTAAATCACTGGTATTCTCTATTTCTTAGCTGTCATTTTTTTTAAGCTGTGAAGGGTCACATATTATACTGATTTGAATATATTCTATGCTGTTTTTCATGCAGCAGTTATTAATTGTTTTTTCCTGCCTTATATCTAACAAGTATCAATAAAGGAATACATAGTCAAGGAATCTTTCTTTTTTCACACCGCATAGGTTGTTATTTTTTATACTATTGTACTAGAGACCCATGCACAGATAAGCATTACGTGCTTTACAACACACAACCATGGCAGTCCATGCCTGCAATAGCTTGAAGTCTAAGTTATAGGACAAAAGGATGATGTATAGGTACAGACCATCAGAGGTACGAGAGAAAATAATGAGATTGTACTGGTTAGCACGATGGTGGTACTGCCAGCATACCACTGGTTTATCTTTTGTCAAGTTTCTTTCTAGCACTGTGGCAACTGAGAATTTTCAAAAAGACACTGAATGTGGATAATGAGGTAACTTTGAGATCTCTGTTGTGATTTCACTTGAAGCAGGAGGAGCAGAGTGGGAGAAAACATACTGTGAAGAGATCCTCATTTCGTTGGGTCCATTGCATAGCACAACAGGTTCCTGGTCCATGCTGTGGGCTCCCAGTCACCGTAGTAATATACATAAGTAACAAAGCAGCCTGCCTGTCTATGCGATGCCAGGACCTGGAGATCAATGAAAAAGTCAAATCCCACCTTACTATTGCACCAATGAAAATAGCCAGAAGAGGCACATCTAAGGTTCCTAAGAAGCTCATCTGAGCATAGTGGGCTAGGGAGAAACTTCCCAGTTTCACCCTCAGTGATGCAGGCAGAATGAAAGGCACAAGATACCACTATGCACCATCAGGAAGGATAAATTAGAAGATAATCTGGGCTTCCTCACCAAAACTATGAATGCAATCAAAGCCAGGCAGAAAGCTAGAGAGGCAGAGAACACAGGTCAGGGACCAAAACTGCTTCCAGCTTCCTCAGCCACTTCGTGGAGAGCTGCGAATGAGTTTGTCCTTCTGAGAGACCTGATGGTCTCACAGCCTTTCCTCTGCTGCATGTGGTTCTTGCAGACATGTAAATAGTCTCTGCTCTGCAGTGAGTTTCTGACTTCTGCTCTGGCTTCCTGTAGGCAGCCACAGACTGTTTCAGCCACCTCCACATAGCTGAATATATTAGGCATAGGCAAGATGAGTAGTGACTTTTTGTTTTCATACATGACTGACTCAAATTTGCTGTAGAAAGTCACGTCCCGATACAAGACAATACTGGACAATGAACAAGTGGACATCCTCCCCACTGGCTGACAGACTGGGAGATACCAGCATGTAGTACAATTCTGGAGGTTCAATGACTTCTAAATTCTGGTGATTTAAAATGCCATTTCTGAAAGAGTTTTAAATTAGATTAATGAGACTGAAAGCTATTTACACATGCTCTCTAAAGCTCTTCCAAGAACCACATGGACCTGACCGCTGGGTGGTCCCAATGAGGCGGGAGCACCAGATACAGCAGTACAGGATGGAGACACTTTGTTTTTCTGGCTTGCATCGCCTAATGTGTTTTCAGCATATACCGAAACTGTTTCCTGTACAACCATTCACTTTAAGGGGAGCGCTGGTCATATGTGAAACCCTTTAGTCCTTTGCTTTATCTTACTTTTGTAAAAGGTAGAATGCTTTATTTATTCAGACTAAGGTAAATATCCATTCCCTAAATAAAAAACCAGGTTTAGTGAAACACATGGTAAAAGAGCTAATTAGATTAGAGGGGATCTCGCAGCCCTTCAGCTCTCTTCAGGCTAAGGAAGCCAATTTAACAAGATTAGCAAATTTTCATTGATTTCCTAAAGAAGGTTCAAAAATGAAATATTCCCTGAAGCTGTTTTAAATATCTAACTTTTCCTTGTTATTCATTGTAGTCCATATGAAACATAAAATTTCTGTTTTATTATCCATGCAAACAAGCGTTATCTTTCTAGGAATGATTTATTGAGTTAGATATAGGAATTACTTAGTGTACTGCTTGCATTTAGCCAGAATTAGAGATCTCTATTTTTCATGAAAAGCTGATCAGCGTGATGTATTTCCTGTTGATATTTGTTCTGCATGTAACCTGTGAGGCAAAAGAACAGGTCTCTTGATAGAATTCTTAATAATTTCTTTTCCTTAGCACAGAAACAGCATCTCCTTGCATTTGCACCACTGGGCTATATAGTGGTTTCAATGAGGCCATGGTTTCACTGGGCCTCTTGAGTCCTCAATACATGTCAAGTCTGCTGAAACCATGGCATATTATTGCTATGTCAGGTCCATCTTAAATCTTCTTCCATGTAAACTAATATTCTTTTCCAATAATAAATAGGGGATTAAAAACCAAATTAATACTATACTGTCTTGAAACAGAATAAAAGAACAAGGATATTTTTAAATTAATTCTCATCTTCCCTGCACATCTTCAAATTCTATAATTTTTTTGCACTTTTATAGCACTTATGGGAGCCAAATTGCATCTGAGTTCTCAGGAGGTGTAGAGGAGAAGAAGGTGAAACAGGCCATTTAATAGAGGGCGTCCCTCATTTGAATGGTAATAACCAAATTTAGATATGCATGACTGGCAGTCCTTCTGGTTAGGTCTCCCCTGGTTATTCTCGCCCTCACTGCTGACCATATACACCAGCTGGTTCTAGCTGGGAAGAAGTAATGGGAATATAATACCATATTTTCCGCAAATATAGCAAATCCCACTCTTCAGCCTAAATCCTCCTTCAACATCCACTGAATCACTAATTTTGCATGAGAAAAAGTACTTTCTTCAGTGAAGAAGTGCCAGAGATAATCCTCTAGCCCCAAAAGTTGAGGCTTTTGCGGGGTTACAATTTGACCCCTAGATACATGACTTATTTTTTATAGAATAATCATGTCCATGATTACATTGTTCCCCAAGCCCCACGCAAGAAGGAATTAGTTAATAGAGTGATTAAATCCCACAGATTTTAATCTAGGAAAATATCCAGCAGTGATAACTCATCGATGGCAGGCAAAAAGTATAATCCAATATTTCATCAACCTTCAAAAATTCATGATGAAACACCATCACCTTCTCCCCCAGTTTAACGGGGCATCAATGTCATCAGTAGATGAGAGCTGGGCAGATCTAGACTGCTGAAGCATACTCTTTAGAGTTGTCCAAAGGCAACACAGAGTACAGGATGCCAAGAAAACAAAAACAACCAAAACAGAGTGTATCTTGCTTTCCTAGCAGATGAGAACTATGCGCCAAATTCAGCTCAAGAGTAGGACGGCACTTCAGCTCCACTGAAGACAAATGAAGATAAAACTGGCCCCAAAGTTGTCTGGACTTTCAAAACATGTTTGTCTAACTTCTGTAGGCAAGGTTGACTTTGTGAAAGGATCTCTCCATGTTAAGCGAAGTGAAGAGAAAAACCCCACCTGTTTAAAGCCTTAATTAGACGTTGACACTGCACCTTCATAACGAAACTGAATTAAAACAAGTTTACTTTTAGATAGGTTCTTTATGCTCTGGGATATAATTCCAGTCCCCTACAACTTAATTAGCTAAATATACAATGTAACCTTCCATCTGGTAGAGTAATTTAACAGGAATAATTGTGCACCACCATAACTCAACGAGACACTGAGGAAAACCATTGAAATGCTATTTCCTTTCCTTTGGAAGAGAATTATGTACAATTTCAGCATGCTTTGCATTTCTAACAGTTAAAGCCAACAGGGAGGTATCACTCTCATTTATATTACTTTCCCATGAGAAAATCAAAAGCAAAGTACAAAGCGTATGCCGTTGTTCATGAATGGCTCTGTAATACTTACTTGGCTTTAGCCAGAACATGTTATTTGGCAGCTAAAACCCTTAATTAGAGTTGTGGGTTTGAACAGATTTTTCAGTGAAACTATGTTTTGCAGGAGTTTGGAGAAGTGCAATCTTTACTAACCAACGTCTTCTATTTTGGATGATCTGATACCATGTGATTTCCACTTTTCACTTCTCTCTCTGTTTCTCTCTTTTTGCCATCTTTTAGATGTTCTTGTTTACTTTTCTAAAAGTTTTCAACTGTCCCTGCCCTAGATACAGTGGAAGAAAAATCCTAGTCCCACTGAAATCAAACAGGACAGTTTCTACCGACTTCAAAGAGTCTGAGATTTTATATGCAACATTTTGTAACGTATTTATCCAGAGGGAATAGACTTTGAAATGCCCATTAAAACCATTTCACTTCATTTTCAATGGACATTATGCTCTTAAAGTGTTTTAGATTTTAGGACTGCTCCCTGCTCCTTATTTAAGCTGTTTCCTTTAGGTTCAAAAGTCAAAAAGGTGTCTAGTATCTGATTACCTGCTTATCAAAAAGTTACGCAAGCTACTTGTTAATGCTAATTTATAAAACATTTATGAAAACATACACAGTTTGTGTAAGAAAACCTTTAGGTAACCACATGAAGCAGAACTTTGTAATTCAATTTTGGCTATGCATTGGGCAGTAAAAGGAGAACTAAGATAGTATTTAGACCAAGATTGTATAATTAGTCTAGCCATCAAGAAGGTTCAGTATCTAGCACAACAGAGTAATTACTGGCAAGACAGAAAGTGTATATACAATAGTAGCATTTTTGCTAAAACAGAAATACAGTGAAAAACCTTTATCCACGTCATCTTGAAACTGAGTAAGAATCACCCATGCGTACACCTTCACTTCCTGCAATTAAAAGTAAGCGTTAAATAAAATATATTAGAAGAACAATCTTGCACTGACAGGAAGACTAGGATGGGCTTTACAGGAATCACCCTGGTGATGACTCCTGTTGAGTCCTGGTGCAGGCCCTGGCATACCTACACAAGTTCTTTTCTCTCCGACAGTGTCATTAAGCCTACCCGAGCATTCATTTTTATTTAGTTTTAAGCTATCTCAAAAAATTTCCCCTCTAACTCGAACTAAATTACCGTGACAGGGCATCCCTCCTCACCCCCAGCTTAGGAGGCTGCAGAACCCTGATGGACCTGAGATGACCGCAGCCCAGCACAGTAGCTACAACGGTATTACATTTCCTTAGACCTGCTGGCTCCCAGGGGCTGAACTCTGTTTTGGCCTGTTCATTACATGAATCCGGAAGAAGCTGTTAACAACAGTTTGCTTCAGATTCACTCTTCAATTGCAAGTGAAAGTTTCTTCTCTTTCTAAAACCTCTTACAACTAATTACACCCTCTCAAGTTATTGATGGTGAATTTAGGAAGGCTAAAAAAGTCTGGTGATTAATGGGAAGAGAAGTCAAGAAAAAGAAGGGCTGGGAATCAGGATACTTCCCCCCCCACCCCTTCACTCTGTGATAGACACCGGTGATTTCCTTTGGGCACATCACCTAGTCCAAATTTGTCAAGACTCTTCATTAACCCAGGAAAACAAGGACTCTCAGAGGCAGGAACGCTTAGCATCCCTAAAAATGGGATAAAATGAGGAGAATCATATCATGTTTGCCTTGTTTCCCTGCTTCAATAAACAAAGTGCCTCTCTCATTTATTGTGCTCACTCATAAACTCAGAGAAAAATAACGCTTCTCTCTACTGAGCTTGACTTCTTCATTTTGGCAGACATGGTAATTGAGAGTTTGTGATCCTCTAAGCTTTTTTTTTTTTTTACCAAAGACCAAAAGAAATCCAGCTTTTTCATATACTGTTACTTCACAGGAGAGTGTTTTCCTAGAAAATGCAAACAGAAATGGAATTTGGTGGCACAAAAGGGAAAGGGAGAAAAACTTTTACACGCTAAATGTTTTTCTTCTCAGTTTCAACTGCTCCAGTAAATTACTGAATCGCTAAATGCAGAAAGAATAATAGTAAGGAAATATGCTAATTAATTTATTTTTTAAAAAAATTACATCTGCTGAGTTCTCATTCAGGAATCTTTCACTCTCATTACACAAGAGCTATGCTGTTATTCTACTGCCTAATCAGGTTAACTTAATATGGTTTTTACAAAGTGATCTTCATGATTGTGCAGCATAGCCTTCTTCCTCTCTTTCATCACAATATTAAACAATCCTTCATCTCCTCTTTTTCCCTGTATGAAATTACATAATTTCCCCCCTCCAAGCAAGAACCTTGTACTATTTGCTATTTAAAAAAACCCATGCTATATTTCCATTGAGCATGCTTCCAATTTTTGGAAAGCGAGCTACAAACATCTTCTCAAATAGTACTATTGTGAGCAATCTTCAGATCTCTAAGCAAAATGCAAGTTGTAAGCTTACAACTCCATCAGCAAGGAAAGATTCAACTGGCATAAAACCAAAATAAATAGAAATACTGATTGACATTCCCATTCTGCCATGATTGTGCTAAACTCAGGAAAGAACAAACAGTTTGTACTTGATATGATGATGTCCCCAGGAATTTCTTCCAACAAAAGCCAAAACATGAGGCAAAATGCAGAAATTCCATCTATAGTAACATTTTTAAAAAGCATGCAGCTTTGGTTAGAGAGCTAACCTTTATTGGAATTTACTGGCTTTTGCTGGTTTGCATGAACACTTGCACATAGAAAATGAAATGTTACAGATTGAAGAAAATGGAAATGTTATGGCCATTTGCCAGAATTTCTGCATTTATTTTGACAAGGTAAAAAAAACCCAAAAAACTTTCTTTGAAAAGAACTTCTACCCTATCAAACCCATGTTGTTTGCTACATTTTTGTTAGTTTTACAGCAACATCATCAAGCAGATAATATTCTCCCGGACAGACAGACACAGAATTATGGAGATCAACAATCAAAAGTTCCCCATATTAAATGATCAGGTGTTCAAAAGTGCACAGCTCCCATCAGAGCTCTTACAACAGTCAGTATGAATTTCAAAAGTGTTCAGTAATAGGGAGGAATTTTCAAACCTCTCTGGGTAATTTAGACGCATTAGTCTCATTGAAAGTTAATGAGCCACGTGCTGCTCAGGCTTTTGGGTGCTTTGCAGAAAACACACGTTACGACTGGTATCCATGGTGAAAGTCGTGGGCATTTTTAAAATTTGATCTTACGCTGTTTAGGCTAAATTCTGCTCTTAGCTACAGATGTGTAGCTTCTCCTTATGGTATATTTATCTGTCCAGTGAAGCAATAGCTCCCCTCACTCTGCTCTTTTGAAAGTCTGTCAACACAGAGCATCTGAATGCAGCTGTGCAAAGAGCTGCATATCCTGGCCTCTAGCCCCTAGGACAGTCCCAATCCTCCATGCAGCTAAGCTGTGTGAAGCCCACTGCTGACACGTTCTGCTGCATCTTGTACAGAAAAGAATAATCCACATGGCTAAGAGAGTTATTGAGTAACCATTGTCACTGCACTAGGATGTTAACTCTGGTACCTAACTGTAAACACAGAAAGAGCAAGACTCTTAAGTCTTTCCCTAGTTACCTATGCATCCCATCATTCTAGATGCTAGAAGAGTAAAAGTTGCACAGAACATTTTCCTCTTTACCATAGTCTTTCTGAATTAATTTTTAAAAGATTAATAAGGAGATGTCACTTCAGAACTAATTAAGCAAAGGTTAAATAGATTACTGAACAAGAAAGTGAGCAAGCAAAACTCATGATTTACAATGCCTGTGTGACACTCGGTGTTCCCTTAGCACTGAAAAACACATTAGGATGTCAGGAGAGAATCATTCAGCTTTGCTGCCCATTAAATCTGATCTTAGAGTAACCGATTCAATCAGAATTATCTTCCAAGAGCATTATATTGAAGTTGGAGAAGAGAAAGATACCTCTCTATTTTATATTATGAATACAGAAAATAAAATTGAGAAGCAAAACAAAGCTGTGATTAAAACCCACAACAGGTATTCCTTTCTTAAGGCTGAAAGGAATGTGAGGTCTGCTTTCATATGAATTGCTGACTTCATGCAGGTTCAGCACCACAGAGGGTTTACCAGGAGCCAGTGGCAATAAGCGTTCATAGCCTAAAGGAAAGGAAAAGAGGTTCACCCCTCATGGCAAAGGTCAGATTTCTGCAGGCTTTATAGCCTGTCCATATACATGAGTGTTCGTGGGACATCTTTGTCTAGTAAAGTCCCATGAGGATGACACAGGCTCCACAATGTCCCCTCTGCCTGGAGGATGGCCTTATAACTACCCGGATCAGTTTAGGGTCATTTGACTTGTGTCGCTCTGGTTCCTGTTGCTTTTACTCTCAACCTGATGAACAATCATTGCAACCTTTGTGGGGATGTTGCTGAAGGCTGGAATTAAACAACTCTAGTATACAGACAGATTGGACGTGTAAACAGGATATTTAACAGTTGCTATTTTCACGGATGTGGAGAGCTATCAAATACACGCCCTTGCTAACATACAGCATGCTGTACACTTCATTCATATTTGCTTATCAGAATCACTATGTAAATGTCATAGAAATGGTTATGCTAATGATTATATTAGTATTTGTCTATTTATTCTGTAGATATCTTTTCAGAGAGTCATCATGTCCTTTGTTCAATTTTGGAACTGATGCATTGCA
The DNA here is from genome assembly GCF_018139145.2 of Gymnogyps californianus. Taxonomy (NCBI): domain Eukaryota; kingdom Metazoa; phylum Chordata; class Aves; order Accipitriformes; family Cathartidae; genus Gymnogyps; species Gymnogyps californianus. The sequence continues at coordinate 134,287,852 of NC_059472.1, forward strand.
TGCCCAAATATTTGGAATAACATATAGAAAACATCTGGATTTAATTATATTATAGTCCTCTTATGCAGACAATGGGAATTGAATTAAGGAATATTTTGAAACCCCCACAGAGATATAAAAGTATTAGCAGCTGCACGAGAACTTTACTGTTACAATGTTTGAAAATGTTTTGTTTTACAGATCAACAGTCTGACACATCATAAATATCAATCATAACATTTAAGATACATAAACATGGAAGAAAAATTAAAACTTGCATTTCAAAAACCTAAAGATGAATTCACAGCATTTAGAAGATGTAAAGTGTATCCTTATGTTTAAAAAATGAAAATGTGTATTCTATTGGCACAGAAAATATATGTTGTAGTGGTATTAAGCAGAGAACCACATAAAGGCTTATTGTGACTGAATAGCCTGAACAAGATTTTATAGAATCTTGTTATATTGCCACCATACTGTACAAAGAGTAATTCAGCTAGAATAAATTAGCATTTTGCTTTTCATGCTTTCATTCCTTTGAAAATATTTGGGGATATAATATGAGCTTAGAGAGTCTGCCCCGAAGTATTAGATACAGACTGGATTTTCTTTCTGAATGTACGCTGGTTCCAAATGCCACTTCTTTTCAAGTCAGTACCAGTTTTGCAGTTAGTTTTCAATCTCCCAGTGGCTAAATCACATTCAAAGGCTGTTAGCACAGTAGGGGGTCAGGCTTTCTCTCTGAATGTAACTATATCACTCAACAGCAGACTCATGCAATAAGCAATCTAATGTTTTCTTTTCTTTTTTTCCCCCCTCCTCTTAGTGTCTCCCTGCATTCCTGGATACCGGTCACTGCATCAAGGACCTGAGGTAACAGCCACATGGACTCCACCACCATCCTTCTAGCTTACTTTATGGTGCAGAAAAAGTCAAGTCTACAGTTCACCTGCTGTCAAGACAAAAGGTTCAGTTGCTAATCCTCCAAAACATTCTGAAACGTTCAAATGAACATTTTCTTGTACAATATTACACATTCCTATGTGTAAAAAGCACACACAAATGCGTGCGTATGTGTGTGTACGCACATATGCATACAAACTTTGACAACCAATGACACAAAATATAATATTAATCCAATTCCTCCTCTTTCCATGAATTCCCCTCAAAATGTTCTGAAAAACATTGTATAAAGGCAGCATACCATCTGAAGACAGATACCACGCAAAAGAGAGCGAGCTATTAAACCCAGAAGTAATATTGAGACAAAGAAAATAATGCCATAAAAGGTCCATGAAATGATGGTCTGTTTAGAAAATACATTTATCAGGACTGAAGCTTGCTCTAGCTGTTAGCACTGGGCAACACCGACTCTTAATACCATGTGGTCAGTCCGACCTTGTAAAGATGCAGTCAGGACCTTTAAACTTACCCACAGTATCATCCTGAACAGGATTTGTGGATTATGATATATGCCTTGCTGATGGACAGCCTGGTTAAAATAAAGGGTGGGAGAACTGCTGGGTAAGGGGCTCGAATAAACTACGCTAACTCACCCGTTTTACGAAGTGGAAAATCATCCTTGGCATCCTGTGCTCCTGGTAAAGTGTATTTGTACGGTGGCGAGGCCCCGCTCAGGGGTGGAGAGCTTTGATCCAGTGAGGTATGGTGGGCAGCCCTGCAGCAGACACAGAGAGGTCACAAATTAGCAGTCACTGAGGTGACCAGCAGTAGCTATCTACACATGTTGTACACATGTCTCAGCTGTGTTTATGTTCTTGTTCCTCTAAGTGTGCACAAACCACAGGCTCATGTAACCATTTTCACTTTTACAGTAAGTTATGGAACTCCTTGGGATTCCCAAGAAAGCGCTTTTTGCACTCATTATAAAAGTCACATAGGATAAGAGTCATGTTGCCCTACAGACAGGATCTGTCACCAGTTTGGGGAATTGACCATTTTAGACTGTTGCATTTTAATATGAACCAGCTGACACACAGCAAAAGCCACTTAAGTCTTGTTTATCACGTACAAATAGATGTACATTGATCCAGCCTCTTCTATCAAAATGTGGGGGATTTTCAGGGCAGGGGGCCTTATACAAAACTAATCAGAAATATTGAGTTATTATTATCTGTTGGAAAAAAAAATGCAATCTATTTAGTGGACAAGGTAGATAAAACCTTGCATTTAAGTTCAGTTTTTAAGTTTTGTGAGCACACCACTCTGCAGCATGTAGCACTCACGTCAGCAGAGAAGCTCCAAGCTGAAGCGTGCTTTCTGACAACTGCTGGATGAAAGGAATAGTGTGGGCAGATCTTTCTGAACACGGAAACTGCAAATTGCAAAGAAATTGCATCATTTGGCCCAGAGACAGGTTTGTTTTTTTTTTTTTTTGTTTGGTTGATTTTTCTGTTTAAAGGGGGAGAGAGGGAGAGGAGGGAAACTTTCAAACTTTGTGTTTATCTAAACATAATTTTACTTGGCCTTTTACAGACTCTCTCCCTATCTTTCCAATGTAGTGTGGTTAATCAATAATATGTCTCTGTCAAAAGGGGCACTACCATCAGAGATAATACTACTTTCCCTAGTGTAGCAGAAAACATCCTCTGCAGCGCTCCTTGTTCTCACTCATCTGAAGACTCAGAACTAAGTTTGGATTATTAGTCCAGAAATCTTACATACTCAAGAGAATTTTACACATTATTTGGGGGAAAAAAAAATTTAAGTACTGTATCTCCACCAGAAACAATGTAACTATGTATTAAATCATGTTACCACAATGCTCTGATTAGCTCAGAATGGAAACTCCAAGGGTAGGCCCTCAGTAATTCTTTTTAAAAAGAACAAGTACAAGACGGAAATCTAGTGTACCATATGCATTTCTGTTTGTCCGATTGAAGGTCAATTTGGGCATAACATTGAAGTCTTTCAGAAATGCAGCCAGAGTTCATTTTGTTGGATTGATTTATGTGTCTGTTGTAATAAGGAAGTTAAAAAAGAAATTAATTAGTACAAAAAAAAAGGGATAAAAACTGTAAAAACTGTAAACTCTTAAAAAGTTAATAGGCCCATTACAGGACTCAACAAAATCACTTGTTTCAATGGTCTAAGCAGATTCTTAATCAAGGCCAAGGCATCATAAGAATATGCAGTTTTGGATACTAAAATCCATCAGAGTAAGAAAAGTTAAATGACCATTATCCTTCTCAAAATCCTTGTGAGTTACTTACACCATTCAAGTAACTTCACTGGAAAGCAGCATCTCTTCAAGAAGAAACAAGTTTTTTGATTGAGTCAAAATCCAAGTAAATCAAACACAAAGTTGTTCTAACTGCAAAAATTGAAGAGACTTGAAAAAATGAGAGGTATAGTTGTAAAATTTGTGATAGCGTCAAGAGATGCAGCAGTTGAAATAAAAAGTTTATACAAATTTCTGACAGCATCTTGTTCTGTATAGCTCTCATCTCATCACTGAACACTGAGTACTCTTCAGTTCAACCAGAAATATTACACTTCTGGCTTTCTCCTAACTTCTCGGTTGAACTTCTGTCTTGTTCTGGAGGCAGACTCTCAATACCCCTGCTGGAGAAGCATTCTGGCAAGTTTTAACAGATACCTCGACGAGGCAAGGAAACAGCTTAATACTGAACATACGTGTACCAGAGCTTGGGGTGGCGGCTCATGGAATGATTCTTCCCGTTTGCTGGAGAGTCTTTTGTTGCCGATTTACTCAACAGGAACTCTTGAAGTTTCTGCTTCACTTCTGTACTGGCCACTGCCCCTAAGACACACAGAATTAAATATATCTTATCTTTACTTAAAAAAATTACATTTTTACAGAAAACAAAAAACAAAACACAAAAAAGAGCCGGTGTCTTGCTGCTGGAAGTGTTGTACATTATAAAAAATATTGGTGGAAATCAGTCAAAATGAGATAACACTCAGATTAAATGTTTGTCTGTAGAAGACTGAAGTTGGCCATAATCCAGAAATCCAGTGAAGTCATAAGGAATATTTCAACAGTAGATGAGGCCATTTGTCCAGGGCCAGATGTATCTAAAGAATTTAAATTATTTCCTAATAATTCCCAAATACAAAACCAAGGATAGAACTAAAAAGATAGTGACAAAAGGTCACTTTGAGTTTGCGGTAAAGAGTATTTTTTCTTTTAGTAAAGTAATAGTAATAGCACAGCAAAACTGCCCTTTGAACATTGTCTTGGTTATGAGCAGAACGCCGCAGAAAGAGCCAGCAGTGAGCCTTTTTATTCAAGCCACTTCAGAGCCTGTACCTGTGATGTCTGGAAGACAGACCACAGTCTGAAACATGAGTCTTAGTTGACAACTCTACTCTTATGACATAAAAACAACAGAAAGACCAAAATGCCAGGAAGACATGCATTTTGACCTCTTTTGGTGGCTAGCTCAATACAGTACAAGAAGTAGGGCATGTCAATGTCAGGTTAAACTGTCAATTCCTACTTGCAGCATAGGACATGCTTCTTTACTCACAGCCATAATTCTCTTCATAAAAAAAGCATGAAAAAGAAAAATCTTCTTTCAGTTTTCCACTAACAGTGACAGAAAAGGGAAGAAAAAACATTTCTTTGAAAGTTGCAGCACTAAGGCATAATGATACTCTAAGTATTTGGTTATCCAACCCTGACACACCACAGCTAGCTGGTGAGCATGTCCCCCTGTGACCCTGTTCCCATAAAATACCTCTACTACCCCCCAGCTTCAGACCCTAACTCCCCTCCCCACACCTTCCTTCCCTCCTCTACTCATTAAGTAGATCATTATCAGGAGCAAACGCTGGGGTGGGGCCTGGGGGTGTCACAAGTGCTGCTTGGCTGGCTGCTACATACTGAACAGCCACCCAGCAAGCCAAAGTGAGAAGGGAACCAGTGAGTTCACATCGCTGCTCTTCCACTGGTGGGAGCACTAATAAAGCCCAACTGTTCATATGGAGGCTGATTTTTCACACCACTTACAGGAACCTTTTGTTCCTGCAGTTTCTGCCACCCTCCCACTGCTGGGTCAATAGGCTGGTGATGCTTTCATGGATTCATCGTTCACCAAAGTACTGGAAGCACCAAGGACACCTTCATTTCTAAAGCCTACAATATGGTATGCCTACAACTGTTGAACTGATACATTTTTCCACCCAAGAAAAAAAGGCAGGAGCATAATGTATCGCTCTTTTCTGCTTCAGTCTTTGTCAGTTAATTCTTGTGGTCATTTAGCAGGGCAAGTAACAACATCTGCTCATGGCAGCTTCATTTTGAATACCTTCACAACGTACTTCAACCCGATTTTGAAACTGACCTCACTAAGGAGAATTACTTGTATCTGTCTCCCTCTAGCGAGCACCAAATTCTAACAGTATCCTTTATATCTGTCATTTGCCTTAGAGCTACATATGAGCTAGAAATAACTCTTGGTTGGGCCTCATGAAATGGCATCAAGAACAAACACAAGGCAGTTTGAAAAAGTACTAGCAAAAGTATTCAGAAGTCTTGGCCAAAGATATTCTTAAACATTTTGTTATATTTTCAATCTTGAAACAACGCTCAAATTAGTTAATCAGCAAGTAATTTGATTTTTTGCTGTTTTGTAGTGCTTTCTGTATTGGGAAATAAGCTCTCCAGAAAGAAGTTCTCAAGTGAAGCTTTAAGCTTTCAAATTCCCTCCTTTTTTATAAAAAGAGCTAGATTCTTGAGAGGCATATACACAGGTCTGTCAAAATGTGCTTTCCTACTGTCCTCCAAGTCCGCACACAAACCAGCAATGCGTTTCTGTGGGTGCAGCAGGTGGCCCTGCCTTTCTGCAAGCACAGTCTTGACTTCTCTAGTTGCATATTTCACACAGTAATAGGCTTGCTTCAGGTTGCTGTTCATTGTCCATTTTGGTGGGAGAACGCAAAGGGGAATAGATTAATTTCTTATTAGGATTCATGGTACATTGGCTCTTACTTTCTCGGCCTCTTTCTTTGCCTCGGAGGGGAGGAAGCTGTTGTTCCCTGCGATGCCTCTCCAGTTCCTGCTCTTGTCTCTGCTGCTCCAGTTTCTGCTCTTTTTCAAGGAGTTCTTGCTGTTGTTTAATGGCTAGGAGTTCCTGTTGTAACTTGCACAGAACAAAAAGACATGAGAAAGTGCAGTTTGCACTGTTTTCTAGGTCAGTCCTGGGTAAAACAACCCCCTGAATAACTGAGTATCAGCACTTGCTTTTGTGCTTACACTTCTTTTCATCTCTTAACCGACTTTCCCCAGTCTTTTAAGCAGGATAGTGCATTACTGGCTGTCACTAAAACGAACTGCAATGTCAGGTAGCAGCCTGCTGCTCTGGTTTCACTTCTTTCTCTTTTGGCAAAAATGCCTGGAAACTGCACAGGGTTCTTTGCCAGTGCATCACCCAACTCTGGCTGCTGTGCTCCACTGCATTTGTCAGCTCCATCGAGTGGAAGCTTAGCACAGTAGCATAATGGCAAGTAGATCGGAAGGAAAAAATGAAAAGAAAGGCAAGATCATAAATTCCCGGACAAAATCCATTACAGCAATCCTACCATAGTTCATGTAATCCCATAAATCATTTTCTTTTAAATTATATGAGGCAGCTCAGAGAAGAGTGAAAACACAACACTTTCAGGGCCTGCCTCCATTTTACAAATGCAAATATTATGCACTTGCCTATCAATTTGATTTGTGGGCACAAACTCAAACAGTAGCCCAAAAAAGCAGCCTTTTAATATACTCAAAACTACACATACAGAAAAGACAGCTATATTGAAGTCTGGCTGAAAATCCAGCTTTGTAAAATAGGTAGTTTGATTTTCTGTGGATGTGGTGGCTTCATGAGCTTGATGATTCTTATAGTACTGCCTTGGTCTGCTGTGAGCAACTCGCTGGTAGGTGCAGCAGTTTTGCCTGAAAAGGCTTTTATCACCCAAATAAAGAGAAATAAGCACTCAAACACCATCTCTGAGTCACAGCGAACCTTTCAGGCATGTTCCCTTTTCATGTCTGCCTAAGCATATTCAGTTTGCAGATAAAGTGAGAGATAAATGAAAAATTTTGCTACCTTTATGTGCTCCTGGAGCTGGGCCTGATGCTGGCGGGTCAGGTTTTCATGCTGCTTCTGAAACTCTGCAATCAGCAGTTGTTTCTGAATTTGCTGCTGCTGCTGGATCAGAAGTAGTTCCTGCTGTAGCTGCTTTTCACGCATAATTGGGTCCACCATGGGAACCATCATCCTGAGATCAGTTCGCAAGTCTAATGGTGAGATAGGCTCTAATCCCACGGGAACCTCCGACTTTACATCCACTGTGGGAAGAAAACAACAAAACGTATATATATAAAATATAACTGGAGGAGAATAGAGATCATTCCTACTGGGGAAAAGACCAATTTCACTCAAAGACTGCTTCAATGTACAGACCTAACAAAATACTAATGCAATCTATGCTGTGTGGAAACTTCAGACATTCCTACTAGCAACTGGAGATTTTACAAATTATTTTATCACTTTCTTTCCATTCTCTGCAAAAATACTCCCAGATTAATATTCCACTAAATAGACTAACAAGCAACCCAGTTCTAAAACCATGTCACAGCCTAATGGAGCAGTATTTAGTGAGAATCTCCTAGGCACTATTAATGCTTCACAATAAGCACTCAGGGCACTTCTTCAGTGTAAGATGAAGGCCTTCCAGTTCTCACTGCATTGCAAGAGATTTACCAAAGCTAGTGTGTAGATTTTCTGAGGATGGTGTTACACATGAACAGCTACCCAATGCTATATAGCTACTGCATGTAAATATACCTGGCAAACACATAGGAATAACACATATAAAATTATAGGAAAATAAGTTGACACACAAACGGAGAGGTTTTAATACAGCTTTTTGAAAAGTGACCACCATGCTTGGAGTGGATTAGACATAATACACTATATATGGCTTGTAAGAAAATGAAAACATCTTGAATATTGCAATTTGTTGCAGTAATGGTATATATTGTTAATCCAGCATTGAAGTACTTAATGAAGACTCCTGTGTTTTTCTATCTCCTTATTTAAATCAAAGGGACTAAAAAGCAGCAGAAGAGAGAGATTTGATGATTTTCACTACAATACTTGTAAAGGTCAAGTTTTCACATTAAGTGAAGAGACAGAGTATAACTTTATCTGTTTCAAAAGCACAAAAACCTAGCAAGTAACTTTTCTACATTTTCCTCAACAAGAGGAAAATAAAGAGCAGCTGAAGGTCTCTGCTAAAGCTCAGCAGTTCTGATTCCATCCACGAGAGGACAGTGGAACACAAACACATTCACTCCTGTTCCTACTGCTCCACTATCTTCACAGGAAAATAAGATTATTAACTGAAAACAAACATGCTGTCGGAAATGACTAGGGAAGAAGATTTTAAGCATATTTTCTCCTTTTGCTCTGCTACAGCTGTATTTGTTTTCAAAGAGAAAACCAAAGTGAAACAGAAATATTCTAGCAAGCGGGAGCAGTAAAATTGAAGCAGCAAAAGTTGAAATTGCAGCAAATGGAGAGAACTGAATTCTAACTGTACGATCAAATCTATTAGTAAAAAGTTTTATAAAAAGAAGAGACGAGGCACCAAATCTCTTCTACTGATTATATTCTTTTCTTGTCAATATTCTGGGCCTTTTTAAAAAAAATCCTAGTAACTGTGGTTGTAAACTTCAGAGCATAATTTGCCTTCTTAACCCGCTATCCCAACAGAATGATTGTGTCTAAGTGCTTACTTTTGTTCTGAGACTAATCACTAAATTATAAAAAATCACCTTTAACTTACAAAAACTACCCTTGATTATAAATAATTGCCACAGACCAAGAGAAACGGACAGGCAAAGCCCCAGCCTTTCATCCCATTTATTCAGCAGCAATCCACATTCCATTTGTCTAGACTAAATATAGCCGCGTTTATACAAGAAATCAATAGTGCTTGCAGAGAGCAGAGCAAAGACATGAATATTTCATCAAATTCGGAGAGCAATGGCAATCAGCAAACTGACAGCAAATAGTGTAGGCTGACTCGCCCTCCAGATAAGTCGCTGGTACTTGGACAATGGCTCATTGCCTGCAAGTCACAATCTTATCATCGGTGCTCTTCTATTTTTAACATTAATTGCATTGTAGGTGACAAAGGCTTATCATGTTTAAAGTGGAGAGATGGATTTTCTTACATCTTGTGTGACAGGATAATAAGCCTTACTAGAAGCAATAATAGTAACCGGAGCTCGGCAAACCCTGCAGGGTCTGGTTCGCAATAGTGTTTGCAAACTGAACCCTGCAGGGTTTGGTTCACAATACTGTTTGCAAACTGAACCCTGCAGTTTATTTTGCAGATACTGGCTACAAATCAACCCCTACAGGTCTGCACGGCGATTCAGGCTGACTACACTTCCTATCTCAGACAAGCATCCCACTTCTTCATTTTCGGAGCACTTCTCATGAGGGGAGGCCTCCAGATTTTCCTAACAATGGAAATTTCCTTCCACTATTAGTAAAATGTACAACTGAAATCAGGCTCAGTTTGATAAGATACACATTTTCAAGAATTTTCACAGACTCAAATAATAAATCTAGCGCTGGAATATCTACTTCATCAAGTTCAACTTTACCTCATTCCTTAATGTGGGGGAAAAGAAACATTAAGGTAGTTCTGGAGACTTGAATCCATAGAAATCAATACATAATCTTTCATGTCATTTAAATGACAATGTTTACTGACAAAAAAAGACAAGCATTTATTTCCCGGCATAAATATTGCTAACAGTAAGGTTACCGCCAATACTACTAATAACAGCTGACATAGCGAATACTAACTTTTCGGGTGATTACTGTCTTAAAACTGTAATAGCTAATAGTTAGCTGGATAATAGTCAACCTCATCAACGAAATTATTCTAAACAAATAACTATAAAATCACCGATCAAACTGAATGGTTTGCTACTGTCTGTTAGGCGGTCCTAATGCCACTGGTCATTTACATTCTCCTTACTTGTTATCAGCTGACAAGAAAGAGACAAAGCAGCCCCATGGAGCTACATCAGTGTGAAAAATGTGTAATGGAGCACAGAATTGGAATCAGTGTCTTTAAAAGCTTTGACTTTTAGCTGAAGCATCTTCCCCCCTGCCACCCCACTGCAGTTTTAAGTCTCAAAAGAGCAAAGATGATGCAGGATGTTTATGCTCATCGGGGCTTTTTGTATTTTTTCACCGCCTCTACACAAGGAGATATATATTTTTCAGGTAGAAAAGGAATGTCCTAATCAGTGCCCTCAACTTCCAAACATCAGGAGAAGCAGCGGGATGCAGGACTTTAACAACAGGATTCATCAAGATATTAGCCAAGGAAGGAAAAGCATGGATAATGAAAGAAAATATTAATCAGAGCTTGATAAAGGCTAACTTCATTTTAAGGAGCCTTGTTTCGCAGGATTTCCCGTATCACCAATGGAGCAACGCTGTAGCAGGCACAATTCAGAGTGGGACCCTGCCCGCACTCTCTCCACTGCGGTCTGGAGCAGATCCTTCCCAACAGCCCTGCCGACTACAGAGCAAGCCTGGGATTCCTCTCTAAGGTTAAATAAAGACAAACCCTCTGAGCTCATGTCAGCTGCGGTGAATACAACAGTAGGCTGCAGAATATTAACTAAAAACGTTGCTGAAAGCTCGGTGAGTCCAGGAAATATGCCAAAATTTGAGTAGAAAAATATTTAATTTTCAGCTACAACACACTGCAAAAAGCGTATATATTTATTTTTCCTATAAATACTCGATTGCCTTTATCTTGAAATATAACAACAAAAATAGTCTCAGAAGAGCGTCTATATCAATTATATTCCATAGATGGCACTTCCCACAGTGCTTTTCACATTCTGTGGAAAGAAAATAAGATACTTGCAAAACAGCATGCTTCTTGAGTAGATTTAGATGCTTGGAGCATATGCAAAAAGAGGTAAAAGAGCTTCTTTTAACCCCGAGGCTTTGCTTTTTGAAACCATTCCTTAGAATGGGAATCACTGAAAAACTGTAAGTCTTCCTCTAAGAGATGGCATTTCAAGCTTTGTTTCTCGTGACTAGTTTCAATTTCTGGTGTCTTAGAATACACAAATCTTCTGAATCACAAGTGCTAAAGGAAAATAATCAGAAAATAAAACAGCCCACTTTCTTACCATCATCTCCCAAGAGGGGCAATCTTCTTTTTTTGTTGGCAGTTACCTTTCTTGGCAGACATTTATGCCATCTTTAAAAACAGGAACTTAAACAAGGTACGCTGCCATCAGCTGAACAGTCGCCATTCTTTATTTGAGATGCAATGAAGAAGAATTCTAGTAGACTTGCTTACCAGAACATCATCTAGTACATTTATGATTCTTACATTAGAGGAACCGTGTGAATTTGCTGGGAATGCAGGGATTCAAGCTAACCCTTTCCCAAAGGAATTTCTTGGTTACACTTTTGGGCTGGGACAGTAAGGAAGGCTGGAGAGAGGAACAGGGCATGAAGCCGGTGAGGCTCTTTCTCCTGCCTTGGTCATCCAAGGCAGCCTTTTACTGGAGAAGCAGTTAAGGTTTATGAAGTGAGCAAGGAAGACTACAGAAGTTGGAATGCTAAATTAAAATTACATGTGACAAGAGACAGATGACAAGCTCCTCCAACTAGCAATTTCAGTATTAGGCAATAAAAGCATAGTCCTGAAAACACACCAAACCAAGTAAAATCTAGAAGAATCCTTCTGCCAAGAAATGGCCACACCTTACCCCAGACATCAACTCGGTGAAGTATTACAAAGAAAAGAGAGAATGGGAGAGCTGTTTATACTAGTGGTACTCTTTTGAACTCTGCTCTACAAAACAGAGCCCACCTAAAGTTAATAATAACTTGTACAGTACTTTTCATAGTTTTCATATGCTTTTCATAAAATGAAAACAAACCAGAACAGTTTTGCACATTTTAGTGTAAAAGAAACTGCCTCCATTTGGCCTCTTCATTCAAAGAAAGTGAAAAACCTTCCTTTTTGCAGGATTAGCCACCAGTCAGTCATGACATAATCAGAGCACTACAGAATTTACAGAAAAGAGTTCTAAATGGTGGAAAGAGTGGAAGATTCCCCCACTCCAATAATGATCATAATTTAAATTTATCCTCCAGTTTAAACCTAGAATTCTCCAGATTTATGTGCTACCTCATTCAGGACTTGAAAAGCACCGATACCTGAAAAGCCGTAGCAGTGTCTTTGAACATGGATTGAAAAAATCCTTGAAAAGATTGAAAAAATGAAATACTGTAACAGGCTGAAAGTTGCAGGAATAAGGAACAGAGGGTAGGAGGGAAACTTTGGCAGGCAGGTGAGCCACAAAGTAACTGGCAGAAGATGGGGCAGAAAAGGACTGGCCAGGCAATAAGACACGAGCAGCCGACCAGAGATGGAGCACAGGAAAAGGAGTTAAAATTTCTGAGCTTTCTGCGCTGAGAAGCAGCATTACAAGAGCATTGCTCACTCTGTAATCTAAGAGCAGCCCTGGCACATTGATAAGGCGGCAGTGAGGCCACAGTGTAAATAAAGAGCTAATAGAGGAGCAATGTGTCTGTTGTGAGGATGCTGGGAAATTAAGCGAGCAACGAGGTTTTGAATAGCCATGACTAAAGAGGACGCAGTCTGGCATGAAAACTACTACAGCAATTGTTCAATGTTCAAACTTGCAGAAAAATGTCCTAATCCAGAGCCCGTTCCCCAGAGGAGAGGCGGCTTGCGGCTTTCTGGGGGAAGCTGTGCCATGGCAAGACCTGCGCAGCAGACTGCAGGAGCGAGAAGATGAAATTTTAAGAATAACTAGTGACAACAGAAGTACAAGCCAGATGATCAATAAACTGTGAAAGGTTAGGTTACCTCCCATGGGATGCTTTTATCATCCCAGCTCTTGTGGGTAAAATCTTGTACCTCAATTCTCAGCTGGCATAATTTGTCATTCCTCTGTTAACTTCAATATAGGCAAAGCTTCTTTATGCCACCTGAGAAGCTTGATGCAGAATCTCTCTCACGAGTATAGGAGTGAAAGAAGACAGCCTTGAGAGAATCTCATTTTAATATGGGGACAAAAGCATCCAGATTTAGGATGACACTTATAAAACTTTTTTCAATATTTAAAATCAGCAGAATTTTTTCTCCACTCTCACAATTATGCTGAAGGATGCATCCAAGCTGAAAAAAGTGTCACTTAGATTTCACTGAATGTTATTAAATATTTTTGATTAATTATATATTCTCAATCATACTCTGGATCTTGGTTGTCACAGGCAAGGAAAGCAGAAAGAAGAGAGAAAATGCAAATGGAAGATTTTTTTTTAAAGGTAACACAATGACTTTTTATGGCAGGTAAGTACTCGACTGCAATTTGTACTTTTAAAACTTCCTCGCTTGGAAAGGAAAAGCACAAGAAATTAAGACACATTTCAGATCAGAAAAAATACTTTCCAGTTATTTTCTTGGATTATCCTTCAAGAGTCAGTAATTATTTTAAACAGTACTATCACTGAATTAGAAGTAGAAGTGAACTGTCAAACTTGATGAGGCACTCAATTGAGTTTATAGTATTATGGAGAAGTGTAATAAATTAGAGTAGAAATGTATTCCCCTTTGTTCTATAAAAGGGATCTTATCATGATTATACCTTTTCCCTATTTCTTTTAAGTGTTTGCATACATGTCATAATGAGAAGTAAAATAAATGCAAACAGCGATCTGGGCTTTGATTTAGCATTCTCTTATTTCCCCAGGGCCTGGAAAGGAAGCTCAAACAACCACAAACTTCTAAAATATCAGTGAGAGGCCTTGAAATACCAACACTGAAGTTACAGCTAGCTGGCTTTTGTAAAAAAATCAAAGGCTTTATTATATTGATTTACTAAAATCAGATTCCTTCTCTGCAAATAGGCTTTTGAGTCAAACAGTCATAACAAACACAAACATAAATGCCATCTAATTTGTTATAGCCAAGAAGTTTTAAAATATTGTAGTGTTCGCTGTTTCTTCTCTACTGAATACAAGAGCAAAAGTTCCACTCAGGAGCCTGCCAGAGTTCATACAAATATCAGGCCAACCACTTTTGTCGCAGGAATAAAGGCAAATGCGCCAAGTAAATCACATCAGAATGTGAAATGCTTTTAAACTCAAACCTGGGATGATCTGTTATCAAGAAATCTGAGCTGAGCTATATTTGGGTTTCTGAGTTACTTACTGATATTTCAGCTAGGAGAACTCTTACATACACATTCTCTATACCCATCAGCACACAGGCATATTTTCACTTTCCAGAAAATGCCCTTTTGATATAAAGAATTCCAATATCCTAAATTCTAGATACTACTGCTGCAGGCAAGATAAAAACAGGACAAAGATAAATGCACATATAGTTAAAAATGTAGAATTCCTACGTAACTTTCTTCCCAGTTCCAAAGTCTATGACACACTGGTGATACTACTAAATAATGATAACATATCAGTGTTAATTATGCTGTTGATACATGGTATCAGGTTAGCCTATTTGACCACAATGTGCCCACCCCCTAGCATGCATGCACAAGAAATGACAGGGAAGAATGTAAAATAGCCTTCTTTTGGCTGTGTATCTTCTGTGCACGGATAAGCACCACTGTCAGTGAGATCATATTGAAGATGCCAAATAAGGTTTGATTTGGTGGCAGCACCACTTAGCGGTTGGAGAACTAAGTAGGTACAATGTCTCCACATCAGCAGGTGCCAGCTTATCGCTATCTGCTAGTTACTTCACTAAAGCCTTAAAATTAATTAATTAAAATGAAAGCACGTGTGATATAAATCTGTGTGTGTGCACTTGCATACGTACATAATTCTTGCGTCATATCCTGAAATGCTAAGAAAAAGCAAAGACCAGACATGATACAACAGATTCCTCTCACCTCCCTTTTTAAAACAGGTATAATGATAGATGCTACATACACATGAGAAAGGCAATATGCTCTTAATTGTGTCAGTATTATTACAGATTAAAAGACAGTGTACAAAGTCCCCCAGGTTGCTAAGGATGACTGAAAGGGCACCATGAGGGGTTCTAGAGACCTGCTACAGTCTTTGCCTCATCCCCCATCCAGAGACAATATGAGGCTGCTACAGTGGCACCAAATAGATCCAGAACATATGATTTTCACTTATTTTTCTTTCATCTCTTCTCCACCTGTGAATGCTGCAGGCACGTTGGTGGCAATGTCAAGTTTACACCTGCTGAATAATTCCCAACAGTGGGGATGCCACTGTTCTAATCCCACGTGGATGACACAGAGAAAGAGGAGACGGGGAAAAGCTCTTCCTTGAAGTGAGGATATCAAAGGTAAACAGCTACCATTTGGGCATGCCAGCAGTATATCCTGAAGTATCATAGGGCAGCATGCTCCAGGCAAATTAGACAGTGGGCGGAGGTTTGCTGAACAAGTATCCCCAAATAGCTTTGCTATTTCAGGGGTGTGACAGCCAGTGCTCCAAATGCAACCCTTGGAAGGCAAGATACAGTGCAAATCTTTCAAGGAACTGTTGGCAACTTTGTATTTTAGAGAAAAAGATGACTGACCCCCAAAATGCATTGAAAAGAATATTTTCCAGTTCCTACTGTTTTTTATTTTTGCAGCTGTATGTGCTCCCCAAGTTGCTACAATATTTAGGGTTTTCTTTTTTCTTCTTTTTTACTGCATAGCAAAAACTATCATGTACATCTAACTTACTAAGCTCACAACCTCTCTATTATACCCAGGAAATCAAGAAAGACCTATTATTCCAATGTTTTAAATAAATATTTAGGGAATGTCCTGATCTTTGACAAGCGTGGGGCTAAAAATGGTTTTGATCCCAAGCAGAGAAAAACGGAGGACCGAACTGAAATCTCCCACAGAGGAGGGGAAAAATCCAACAGAAGGATAATAATACCTTTTAAAGAATCCTTCTAACGAGAGAGTAAATGAGATGCCAGTCAGAGACTGGCAACGCAATACTACTTACTATGTTAGCTCAGAAATAAAACTCTTATGTACCCTGTGCAAAATTAACAATTGCAGATGTTTATTAGCAAAGATGTATTTGTCTGTATTATACATTTTTTCCTATTCTGCTCCCCTTTGTACCACTTTGCCTTGGACTGCAGCATACTCAGGGGAGTCTGTCTTCCTCTGCTCACATAAAACGTCTAGCACATTTGCATAGTGACTGAAATAAAATGAATAAATAATACTAGATCACTGGTTTGCCATTTTTCAGAAGTCCACCTGTTGCATTACAGACACCTAGCAGCAGAAGAGATTACAGCATGCATAGAGAAAACACTATGGATAAGGCAGGGAAAGTGAAAGGGAAAGATACGGTCCCAATGATGATGCAAAGCAAAGGAAAGAAGGCAGAGTTTATTAGACTGCAGACCTGAATTAGGAGTGGCAGAATATGACAAGGGACAAACAATGGCAATACAGCTGATGGGAATACTATGCAGCAGTCAAGCCCCAAAGTTGGATGGATAACGACGTCAACAGGCAGAGAAGATGGGCTGCTCTAAAGAAAGTAAGGAGGAGTTTCTGAGGAAGATCCCTCTCAGCTTGATGAAAGTGTTGCGAAGGTTTTAAAGGTCTTGATTTAATCTATTTTCCGCTGCAGACAGAGTATGTCTTTCAGGGAACAACCTTGACTACCATGCGGATGGCCTCATTTCCATTACTAAGACATTACATAAAGCGGGCACTCCAGTAAAAGAGATTACATAAAATATACAAAAAGCATTATGAACTCACAGGCAAGGAAATGCCAATCTTCCAGTATGCTTACTTGTATTTTTGTCTCATTAACGTGAAGACAGTTGTGGTTTTATAGCATATAGATCCAAACCATAATCATTTGCAGTAAGTAATCACAAAAAGTCCCTTCTCATATTCTGCCATTTGGGATTCAGGGGAATTACTTGAAAAAAGGAGACAGACATCTCAGGTTCACAGCTGTAATCTAAATATTGCAGAACTCTTCCATTTTATAACAAAAGGGTGTCTTGGCAAAGGCAAACTTTTAGATGTTTACTTCTAAAATCAAATAATGTCCTTGAGCTGAAAAAAATCCCAAGCTAGGTATATAACATCTTGTTCATGTAATTCTGTGACATACTTAGCATCATCACTATTACACTACTCATCTAAATTCCTCCTTTCCTATTTTTTTGCTTGTTAGCACAGTGCATTATTTCAATCCTACTGTGTCCATATCTGTGTTTACTTTATTTTGAGTATCTACTTTGATTCCTTGAAAACATGTGCTGTAAATATCTGCCCTAAATTCAAAAGATTTCAGATAGCAAAAGCAACTTATCACTAACACTGCACTCTGTATGACAGAAAGAAAAGCTATTGCTATTTTTTTTATAATGATGTAACACTCAACTTAGAAAATATTATTCATGATTTGTGCTTTCCAGACTAAAGGGATCTCTGAAAGGCTCCCTCCAGAATGCAGAGACATGATTTCAACCACCAGAGGGAGTCAATCTGGTTTTTCAGGTCAACTAAAAAATTAGAATGAACAGAAAAAGCACTGAGAAGGGAAAAAATCCCTAACAAATAACAGTTTATATCCAGATATATGTGGATACCAAACATAATGAAAACAAAGCTTAATTGGGATTCTGTTCATTGAGATAAGAAAATTACCTTTTTTGCTTTAGGTGTTCATTAACAAAATTCCTGTTAGTATACTTTTCCTGTATGACTTCAGATTAATAAGATTTTAAGGAATTAAAAAAAAATAGATATAATCAGAACGATATTCAAATTTCTATCCAACTTACTACTTTTTCTTCATTTGAGTTCAAGTCACTACCACACTCATAAGTCTGTTTCAGACATATGCTGGCTCAACTCAAAACTGTAAATACAGCAGGTTTTCTTCAGTTTATTTATGATTTAGTCACCTTAATCAGCAAGTAGAGTTACGGACTTCTGATGGTGAGTATAAGAAAGAAACCGACATTTCTATTCACTCTCCCAAACATTTGTCTTTACAATTTTTCAGGATGGGAAAAGCAAACTATAGGAATTATTAAGATGATGGCAACTTTGTCAGTACATTAGCTGAAGATATTTTCCATGATTATTATTCTAAATAAACACTGAAAAACAGTTCTGCACTCTGTATTATTCCAGAAACTAATGAAATGAAACACTTCTTAGAAATTAATCTGTTATGTCAAAAGAAACAACAGCCATAGGAAAATTCTACACAATTCTGATGCCACTTAGCAAGCGCAGTTCAGAAAACTGGAAATCCAGAAGTTATTACCCATTTTTGTTTTTCTGCATTTCAGTAGGTCCATTTCTTACTGGTGGGTTGGTTGTTTCTCTCTTCATCTCAACTCATCTGACAGGCAGAAAGTCATCTGATAGTCAAGCCAGGGGGCATTTCTTCAGTCTCAAATGAGATATTTTTTCTCAAGATAGCTTTTCCAGAAATTAAATTTCCTATTAAGAAGTCTACAAAAATCAGCGGGAACTCTTCTCAAATTTCAAACTCAAGTTTTAGAAATCTGCAGATCAGGCCTGGAACATGCACACTAGACTGACTGCTTGAATGGAGTCAAGCACTCAAAATTACTCTTCAAGAAACTCTTTGGGTCCTTTGAGAATCTCAGCCTAATTATTTAAATAAACCCTAGTCATATTGAAACCCCAACCCCCCACTCAACACATTAATCATTCAGAGTAGAAGTTCCCTCTCATCAGACCTAAGATGAACAAATCTTAGCACACTGCAATAAGAAGCACATTTAGTCCTGTTGACTGAGCTTTTGAACCTGGCTGCAAATGTCATTACAAACTAAAATCTGCAATACAAGAAGCAACATGGAAGTAAGTGCTCAGTTTCTGCACTTTAAGCAGAACTTTTTGTGATCAATGAGATTGCATTAACAATATGTTACAGAATTATTGCATTAGGCATTGCATATTAAGGACTGGGAGAAGAAAGCAGTGCAACTAATTTAAGGTTTGCCATGGAAAGGCTGTAATACTGATTTTGAGGCAAAGCACTGAGAGAGCTTGGTACCATACAGAAGTCATTAACATGTTCACTTTAACAAGAGACAAACTGGAATCTAGCCTGAAACCTCCTCATCAATGCACTGCAGAAGGCTGGATCCTGAGATTTTCAACAGAGCATCTTAGTTGCAGCAGCAGCATCCCTTACCAGGTTCTTCTGTTCAGTATAATTTGTTTTCTTTCTCAGAAATTTAAAAATTCTTCCTGATTGCTGTAATCTGACTAATTTTGAATTTTCTTCTTTCTTACTCAAAGTATTTCAAAAGCTACCAGGAAGTGATTTTCAATAGTTTTAGTTTATTGAAAATATTATAATGAAGCATATTAAGAACAAAATGCAAATCATTTCTGATGCATCCAGAAAGTACAGCTTCACTCTCTATGGCTTTTTATATTTATGCCATGCACATTTATATTTCTTAAGAGTTATGCTGCTAAGAAACAGGAATTTATTTTGGGTAATGAGGTTATTTACACTAATTTTTAGATATGCTTGTGTTTGGTTTTCTTCCCTTAATTAGCATCTGATAGTGAATACCTGAACTGAAATTTCTGCACTGTTATGGATTTCCCTGTAGCCAACCTTGGCCCAGCACTCTCTCTGCTGACTATAAAGTTTAATTAATTAAATGAACGCTGGCACCATGGTAGTATATCCATAAAGCATGTTTCATGCCATGTCTTAGGAACTGAAGGTGATGGCTATACCGCATGAAGCTGACTTCCCCATACTCACTAACATAAAACACCATTTCCTAGAACTACCACAAAATCTACACAACCACTAGCTACTCATCGTTGTGGACAGAAGCACTCTGCAGAAAGTACAGGAATAATAGGGTCTGGACATAGCATAAATATGGAGAGAACGACCAAGAGTCAGGCTACCTGAAGGAAAGGAGGTCTCGAAATACAGACAATGGAGATGTCATTGATTTCACTTATTCCAAGTACGGGAGTACTATTGTGTCAATTGAGAGCTATGCACCTGATGAAACACCACAAAGCAAAGCTGATACCCAATACTATTACCTTTCACTTTCTCCACAACTCAGAGTCCCAAAGTGACAAACTGACTAGCTCTTGGTTCAGAAAGAGCTCGCTTATGCACCCACAAAATTCCATTTCATTTCCAATCACACCTACGTCTGCCAGATCAAAAAAGAAAAATGAAATTGATAGTCAACACACATGCAAAAGGGCTTCTCAAGGATTTACCTTAAAAGCCTTTCGAATACAGGTAAAATGAATGGCTCAACTTCCATGCCAGAGATGATAAAAAACTAGCATGTGTTCTTTCTTAAAAAATGGGAAACCACCAAATGTCACTCTCCGCTATCCTCTTAATTCATCCATTTCCAGAACTTGCACCATCTTTTATAGAGCTTGCTTCACCTCCTCTTAGAGGACAGTCTGATAAAGAGGAGACTAGTTGCAGACTGGGATGAAGTTACTGAGATCTCACCACTAATTACAAGGAGGCTGACTTCAGACAGTGCCATGCTGTATTTATCACCCACCTCTAAAAAGGTATGGAAATCAAATGCCATAAAGCTGCACGACTCGGGGTCAGAAGGCTGAACAACTGTAGATCCTGCACTCCTTGGAACAAGGACACCAAGGATTCTTTGTTAGTCAACAATGACATATATATGGCTGTATGCCATATATGATACAATTTTGTGCAAATACATTTATACTGACAGCATATTATTGTGGCATAAGGTGAAGATCTCACCAACGCTACTGGGTGGGATCACCCTTTCTGTTGACGGGACAAACTATTACAGCTAACAGTTAACAAGCAAATCATTAGGGATCATTTGAAATCCCTTTTTTTGAACCATCTGACATAATTTTTGCTGCCACCCACTTGAAACTTAGCTTATTGAAAAGTGTAATTTTTGACTGGAAATGATGTCTGGCAACAGGATATTCAGCTTTTGATTCCTGTATGCCAGCCAAAGGACACAACATACATATCCAGATACACAGTTTAGTACCACAATAAATGAAATTAAAAAAAAACAACCCAATAAACTTTGTCCCTTCTGCCATTCAAACCCTCAATAAAACCCACTGAAACAGCACCTTACGATTTTCACCCAATGACGGCCTTTCACAACCATCTGAAGACACACACAAAATCTTGCCAATCACTCAGAAATCTGGCTAAAGGCCCCAAAATTCCAGAACTGAGTGAAAATCCTGCAGCTCAATACACAGTTATCTGCTACAGTCCAAATTTCCTAAGAAAGCACCTGTGTGCAAACTACACAAAAGATCTTCAGAATTCGGTCAGTTCCTGAAAAATAGGTGCCCACATGGAACTACTCCAGAGCACGGCAGGTAGAGAAACTAGTGCTCATTTCAATTATTTCTGAGATCTCAGAGCGACATTAACCCTCTTCAGAGCTATCTTCTGCCTTTCCAGTGTGGACCTGCTGATCATCTTTCCCTCTAACGAAAGAGGGAGACTAGATGGAAAATTACCCACTAAACTTTCCAGTCCTTTAAATAAAGCCCTCTGCTGAGACCTTACAGGGCATGTTTTCCCCATGTGTGTGTTCAGTTCCACGTGCTTCCAAGTTCAAAACACTGCTACAGCAATGAGATTATCCTGGTAACGCCAGGCAGGCTCATGACACAAGCTTCAGTGCAGTGCCCACCCAGGCTTAAAACTCTGCTGGCTTTTCCAATTTTGATATCAACCTGGTGGATACACTCAAATAGCTACCTTCTGCAACCTCCCATCTGCAGAAACTGCCATCACAAATTTCCCCATTACCATTATTACAAAGAGAGAGAAAAACTAACTTACTTGTAAAGCAAAAGCCATTCCGACCTGAGAAGTATGTCTTTTTCTGAAATAAACGTTACTCGGTTCTAAGAATTCGCACAATTCACTTCCTTTGCTCTTCCTTGACAATGTCTATTTAGAAGAGATCTATTTATTCCTCAGCACATTTCACAGTTCCTGTTTCTAAATGAGAATCATATTAACAAAGGGTAGAAAGACACAAACATGTCTCAAGAAAGCAAGACTGATTTCTATAATATATGTATAGTGTTGTTTCCAGAGGGAAAAAAAAAACCCCAAACCTTCACAGACGGGCATCAATGCAGTTGGCCTTTCAAGACCTACTGATCCTACCATGAACTTGCCGAAAAGGAGAGAAGAAAGTAAAAAGGTGTTTAAGATAAAAGGAACAATTGGAGATAATTGTATTACACTATAAACAGTTTCCATTTTACTGTTCATAAATAAATGTCAAAACTGACCTTCTTCCAAGAAACAGATCTGCAACTATTTCATGATAAATTATTGTCTGTTCACCTATTATGGTCACATTGGATTACAAGCACTTCTTCCTTCCTGTAATACAGTGGACTCCATGTTAAAGTAATTTCAAGATGATGTATTGTACTTTCCAAAAAAACCTGGCAGAGTGAAGGGAATCCACTTCCCACAAATCCACTCCGTGCATAGTTATTACTCTCGTCTCATTACTTTTCTGCTCAAACTACACCACCTATGTCCTATTTCATACCGCAATACTTTCAGCAAAAAAAAAGTTCAAATACATATAAACCTTCTGAAAGAATACAGAGGACCACAGCACAGACAGCAAAAAGAGCAAAGGAACTGCGGCAAAATAAAAAACCCAAACACAACCGTATTTAAGGAGATTATGTAGTGAAATTCAGATTTTTTTGTGTGTTTTCAACAGATACTGTGTATTTTGCTCCCTTCCCATGCTCTTTATAAGCTCTTCACCATCACCTCCAGGTAGTGCTCTTGACTATGTAACATTCGTTGGTACCTCCCCCCACTGTGAAACTTTACTGGTAGGGTCATTGAACCAGTGGTATATGTTGGCATGGGCACGCAGCGCTGTTTTCATCCCTTCCCTGCGGTTTCCTTTTCCACAGTAGGCTACCCAATATTCCAAGGCACAGTCTGAACCAGTATAAACTTCCTGCTAAATGACTGCGGTTCCAGTCTTCAGCCTGACCTTGGGCACCAGGGACTGACCACAGTCTCTTGAGTACAGAAGTATCAACATGCTACTGCAGTTGCTGAGTAAAATGATTAATGCATCGAAATACCTGTATTTGCTAGCATAGTATGTTCTTAACCATTTTCTCAGGCTTTTTGGAATCTCTAGCTTGCACCACCATAAAAGAATAGAATAAAAACACAAACCCATGAAGGTTTCTTCTCAAAACACTTTTTTGGCCATAACATAAACTCCACCGCATCTCTGTGTGCCATTGAAATCAGTAATCTACTTGAAAGCAATATTATTTGAAAAGTATCCTTAAAAGTGAAATTCTTGAAATTTTGTTACATTTATATTTATATTTTTATAAATCTACATATAATTTTATATTCATGTTAATTTTAATATTTTTTATTTTATTTTACTACTAAAACGTGCCACAAACACACAATTCAGTAGAAAGCTGCGGAAGCATTGGGGTCTGCTATCATAAAACAATCAAGCTAAAAAGGAAGAGCAATTAATAAAAAAGTAACATCAACTTTATTTGAAGTTTACATTTGAACTTTATATATATATATAAAGAGAGCTGGATTAAGAAACAGACACTGTAAGGCTATGCCAAGAGCTGCCAAACAAAGAACTATTTGATCATACTAGAATAGAGTATTTCTTCTTACATAATGTTCCAGTTAATGGTTAGTATGGAAAGCTAGAGAAAAATGCCTCAAGTATAACCATTATTCCTAAATCTGAGAAGAGCTTAAAATTACACCTCAGGGAGCTAAGCTGCTTCACGCTGTGCGTAAGCCGCACATCTCCTCTCCCAGCGGTTCTCACCAGCCCTCCCAAGCAGGGTGCAGACCATAACAGATCTGCTGTCATAATCCTCTCACCAGAGAAAAGGAGGAGCTCCCTGGTCTTGTTTTATGAAAGGAGGTGAGACACTGGCTGAAGTCACTCTGAGTATGTGTGGCGTGAGTCTTAATGACAGTCACATGAGATACGTCCAGTGATAGCCCTGATTGCCTTAATAAACCAGTATGTATTATCAGAGCCCAGAAGAAGCGAGTGTGAGCGCTGTGAAACAAGCAGGAGCTGTGTAAGCAGCGAGCGCAAGGAATTATTTCTTCAGGGATGAATATGAATCCTACATCCCACACTTAGCTAGTAAAACAGAATCCTGTATTTAATACAATTAAGCCAATTAACACCATATGAACACTATTTTAAAACTTGTCAAGTTGTGTAGCCTAGTGCTTTAGGAACAGCCTTCATTCAGCAATGATAAAACCACTCTTACATTAAGCAGAACTCTTACAGCACAGGAGCACCACTTGAGATCAAAAAATAGCCCATGATAACTGATATTGACAACTCCCAGTAGCAACCCCCCAGCCATTTCAGTGACCGCTCCTGCAGCCTGTGAAAGACACAGCCACCAATACGAATCTAGTCTTTAGCTAGTTTCAATCTAAGTGAAGAAAACCATCTGGCAAGAAATCTCAGCCAGTCAGCCACAGGGCTGTTAAACTGCTTTGCTGAGGCTGGCTGCCACTGGGGTTGCGTACTAGGGGCAATGGGGTGAGGAGGGGGCCTGCACCGGTAGACAAACCTCTGCTCCCCTACTGACACACCGATTTCCCTGTTGTACCCTCTCTTCTGCCACTCCCTGCTGGAGGATTTGGCACAGTACGGAGCAGGAACAGTCGGGTAAGGACAGAGCAGTGGAAGTCATGCTCTTGGTCTTTCTAAGACTCTGGTTGGGGTCCTCTCCCAGTACTTCCCTGCTTACAGCTGGCTTCATGCCACCAGCACGCATGGTAAGACAGGAGAATAACTGAAATAATTTCTTCCTTCATGATCCATAAGGGGCACACAGTAGAAGCGGTTCCCATAAGTGAGCTGGAGAAGAAGGAACAGCGCATGAGAACTTCCCAGAATTTATTAAGACAGGATAATGGAAAAGGACTACAAACTCCTGGTGTAAGGCTGATGGCTCTAATGAACCACTGCACTATGGCAGACTTTGAAGTTTGGGTAAACTAGACTGAAATAATCCATGTCTGCCAACTGTTTATCTATACTGATGTACCAGTTGCCAGTATCCTTCTGATGTGACAGTTATTCATCTTAAAGGACAATGAGTTTTAAGTCTCTCTTCAGCCTAAAGATGTAAATAAGGATCGCAAGTAAATACGTATTGCTTTCACTTGAAATTCCTACAGATTTTGCTCACATCTTTTGGCCAACTTCAGCTGGCTGTTAACCCTTACCAGAGCACTCACCAGTACAACACTTCTCTCAGCCCAATAGCCATTTCACACTATTCTGCTGATCTATGATGCTACTGTGAGAAGTATATTTTCATAAAGCAGATCATTTCTTTGGAGAGAAAAGCTTAAACGGGTGAAAAGGCACTGAGGGAAGTCATGCATTTAACCCCATCTCATGTAAAAAAGGGGCGGGCTTCAGTCAAACAGATGTACAAAGATCTGCAAGTTTTTATAGTATTTAGGGAGATAAAAGGCATTTGAAAGAAAATCTGTGCCTTTCATATTAATTCATAACCTTTCTCCTCCCCACTTTGACCCACGCTCTCAGCAGAGTCCTCCTCAGAGTCAGTCTGCCAATACTTTCTAGGCTATGGCAGTCCCCTAAAAGTAACGCTATTCGGCATGTTCAGAAAAGGGGGACTGGCGTATACCACATGGCCGAGCTGGAGACTCTTTTCTGCTCTCCCTCTCTCTGCAGGGACAGAGCAGAGCAATGGCAGTGACAAATCGACTGGCAGATGCCATATTTATTCACACTGAGAGTGCAATCTCCCTCATATGGAGATTTTGCAATCTCTCTTATCTGGGCATATATATTTGCGCATATACATACTAAAAACTGATTGATTACACCGGAAATTTCCCTGCTACTACATCTTAATATTTGGATTGATAAACAAGAATTTGCGGTTTCTGGAAATGATCTTATGAAATGTCTGTCTGGGTTTTAAACTGCACCTTTCGATTACCACTTCAATCTATTAATGTGATACCTCAGCAGTTTTTGTGACTATTGCATAATCCTTTAGTCAGAAATGCTACAGTGCAGTGTTACATGTATGAAAGTCTTCTCTAATGCCAGTTTCCCTTCTGAAAACCACCATATGATTTGCTTTTCAGGTCATATTAATTAATCCCTTATTGGATTAAACTGCTATGGTTTTTTATTTGTTATGCTGTTAGCAAACAGCTGGTCTTACTAACTTCAGTGTAGTTTGTGTGCAACTTAATATCTCTCCATTACGAAACCCTTTTAAAGCTTAAAAAATGGTCTGTAATCTGAACGTCCTGTTGCATGGCGTGTTTCATTTATAAGCACGTTCATCTGTAGACAGTATTTTCCCACCCCATTTTTGTTTGCAGTTTTGATGGCAAACTACAGCTAACAGAGCAGTCAGATCTACTGTGAAAGTAAAGATAAAGAGCAGATATCATTTGCTCAGACAGGTACACAAAAGACAGTAGAATTTATGTAAAATTCAAAGCACAACAGCTCTTTGTGGATAAATGATGAAAGATATGATTTCTTCCAGTGAGTAGTAAGTATGCACAGCAAATAGCTGTACCACTGTTTATTTTAAGAATATACCACAAAATGGGGAGAGCTACACAGCTGTTATCTGCACTTCTGTTACTGACCATTTCAGTGGTGTTTCTATAAATATTGCACATAAGCAGCTATAAAGACAAAGATTTAAAAATAGGTCATAGGTATTAGGAGCAGATTATACTGTACAGGTGGGAAACAATGATTTCTGGCACAAGTACAGATTATGTCTGTGTTCAACATGTGGAAAGTCTCCATCAGTACAAATCAGCTGCCATCAGTGTTGAATAAGCTTGTCATTGCAGAGCACAGCATGAATCTTTGACACAGCTCTATTGCCTTCTGTATGTTAATTCTATATCTCAAGGGAGTAAAAAGTCAGAAAACAGAAACACTTTTAATGTGGGTTGTGTGAACGGTCCTGTGATGCGTGCCTATAATAAAACAAGATTGCATATTCCTGAACATTGCTCGTACTGGGTGAGAGACTACAGAGAATCACACAGAAAAGAGAGACTTGCTATTCCTAGAAAACACAGTCACAGCTAGGGCAATTCAGGTATACAATGCCTCTAAGACTAATTTCCCCAGGGAAACCTTGTTTATGAGTGGCAAAGAGCACCGTATGGTTGGGTGCTCTTGAGAACCCTAGCTGCACAGCTTTTCCTCATCTATTTGGAGTGGAATGGGCACCAGATAGGTTATGGCCACCTCACTATCCGCCAAAGAATCCTAACTCCTTTCCTAAAATGCACAAAATAAGAATCATTCTGGCTGTCTGCCTCCTCCTGAGATGCATCTTTTGGACATATCATTCTTCTGTCCTTGTCTTGCCAGTTCTCTTTAAAGGAAACATAAGAAAGGAGAGTATGGCCCCAAATCAACAAGAAAGCAGTCACATACTTGCCACACTTCTTACAGATAACACTTTCTTTAATACTTCAATAAAATCTTACCGTCTTATAAAGTTCAATATATTTATTATCACAGGAAATATATCAAACCTTGCTTCTCTCAGTCATATAGTTTCAAAATAGCAGCTTTTCCTTTGCAGCTAGCCACTTACTCCTCATTCCTTCTGCTTTTGCTTTCTGTCCTGTCCATAAGGCAGAAAGAAAGGGAGAAGAGTGGAAAACCTGTCCAAAGAGCACTTGCCACCATTGTAGTATGTCCAATATGAGCATCCATAGACAGATTTACAGAGGAGAAATGGAAGCTCAAATTAGGACTCAAAGTATAACATAACTTAATTTCCCCCTGTTTTTTGTCAGGAAGAAAATACAGAGAGAATATGCAGAACATCAAGAAATTAGTGTTTTGTGGAAAACTAGATCTCACACAGACTTCTAATTTACAGCCCAAATTGGTAATGAACAGTTGAAATCAGTTCAAGACTGATTGCTCTACCTAAAGATTCATATGCGTTCACAGAAAGGTCCCCATTAGACACACCTCTTAAAGGAGTAAAAAGATTCCCCACATGGTTTTTGGTCACTGGCCAGGATGCCACAGCCACGTTCTTCGGCAGGAAACCATGCAGGGGAATGCAGAAACCATAAATATTACCACAGATCAATTGCCAGTTGAAAACTGTTGCAGAGACAATGTTCAAAAATGTTTGTTCATTCATACAGAATCCAACTGATGTGCTTTAAAAGCCTCTTCCTCACAGAATTCTTAGACATCTGTAATAATTCCATTTAATGCAATATATTGGCTTCTTTGGCTATTGCTACTAAGTACTCAACTCTGCTAATCGTCTTAACATTTTATTTCGTAAGAAGTGAACCGGTCTACAGAATTGAAGAGAAAATGTTAATCAACTGCATAGATGTATATTTAAATAGAATACGGTTATTAAATTAGATTTTTAATTGGCACTAACTTCAAGTAGACACTCAAGTACAGGAAAAAGTAGTTTTATGGCTGTTAGTCTACATCAAACATTGAATCACAAATGCTTGTTTTTTCCAAAGGGCTTTTTCCTCTCATCTGTTCTCCAGCTCCCCGCCACATTCCCTGCACTCAGCTTCTAATTCTCAGTTCCTAGCCGTCAACACAAGCTCAGCGTTCCAGTTTATCCTGTCAGGTTTTTCTCCTTCCTACCCAGGGAAAGCAAGAAGAGTAACTGAGCACAGGAACGACAGATGTCCTTTCGGTACTTGGATCCAGGTTCAGATTCTGCCTACGGCAGCCAAGAACTAAAACAGCTGAGCTCTGAAATGGAGCACATTCACTACAGATGAAATCTTCACGTTATCTACGCAGTTCTACAACTTTTATCACATAGGAACTGTGATTTTACCAAAGGCTTTATATTGGCTAGATGTTTACAAAAATAAGTAAATAAAATGCATGTTTCTAGTATGACAGTACTTTTCCCTGCCATGACAAATTCCAAAACTTTTGCTCCTGAATATGTACACACCACATGCTCTTAAAGATCAGCAGAAATTTTTATGTGAGCACTGTATATGAGCCACAGCAGCAAAGCAGGTAAAGTGACTTGTGACAGGCACAAGACTTGCTGGGCATGCCTTGTTGCAAGCTCAATATACCTGTAGTTGAGTAGCTGTAAAACAGTCATTCAGCCTCAGGAACCCAACGCCCATGAGACTACATGCAAAACCCCACTGACTATCAATGACCAACTAGGCCTGACATTAGACCTTCTGTGTTGCTTTTTTTTGGTTTTTACATATGTCTGAAATTTATGAGAAACACAAACAAAACTCTTCATCTTTGAAAAGCTACTCACCCTCAAAAACTTCAGCTGGAAAGGAAAAATCTGGTAAGATCTACCATTACCAGTCTTGAGTACTATAGGCAAAGAAGCACAGGTCACACATCTATGAACAATGAATTTAGAAATTTGGGGGGAAATTCTGACTGCACTGAAGTGAATATAAAATCTCACGTGTACTTCAACAAGGATGAATTTTACACACGCTTTTAAGAACTCAATGATTTTTCAGATTTATTTTGTTATCCATGGCCCCCTCTTCTTCTGATTGAAGTCAATTACAAAACCTTAATTTCTACTTTAACAGTCAAATGGAGGAATAATTTCAAAAGTCAGGATGGAAGGTGATTTGCTACTGAGACAGAGCTCCATAAGCTATGAGTAACTACTTCATACAACTACAAGTCTTAAAATTTCCGGTGCACTCACATGTATTGAAGCAGAATGCAAATAAGACTATCTTTTTTTATCTTCTCATTTTTTAAATACACAGGAGATTTTTCAATTTTTTATTTTTTTAGTTTCCTGAACTAAAAGAAAAAAGGTATAATGTTAAAGCCTTGGAAAACTTTTATAGGTTTGTTTATTCTTCCCCTGCCAATGTAATACCACCAGCCTCTAGTAGCTGCTTATCATAATTTATTTAGCTCCATGCTCATCTTTGGTTTGTACTATTCTGAACGGTGGGAGTGAGCTACTGTAAATGAGTTTTTGACTAAGCAGATGATCTGAAATCAAGGAATAGAGTACAAGAACTTGGAAGGTTCAGAATAACTGAGCGGAGAATATAATTCAGATGCCACAGGGATTTCAGTTTGGCAAGGATGCAGTTTACAAAATTCACACTTCACCGAATTCAGTGAAGTCCCTTCACTGGGGGAAATTAATTGCGTAGTAGGGTGAGATGAGAACACCCATGAAATATATTTGAGGTTTTTTTCAGAATTTGGTAATTGTCATATGGAGGTAGATGTGCTTAATCTAGATGAAAATCTGATTTGCACGATTCCTGAAAGTGTCTTGAAATATACATGAATTTATTCCTTTGGGCAAATCTTTGGCATTGGTTAAAAAAAAAAAAAAAATTTCTGTGTGATACAAAGAAACACAATCCAATATGTTTAAAATCTCAATGTATATTCTCTCAATATTATTGTTTATTTTGGAACTAATTTAGAATGTAATTAAATCCTTCAAAGATCCTCAGCTAAAAAACTAAGTTTTTTTTCCTAAGGCAAACAGTAACACTAAAAAAATTACAGAGGAGATGGATTCTATTGGTAACACAATTGAAGCAATGCTGCTCTTAAGAAACATTTGTAGGATCTCCGTGGATATAACAGCTGATACATGGCATTAAGTTACGAAATCTTCTCACATGCAATCTTGTTTCTAAGAATGAAATGTTTGGCAATGTATGATGCCAAAGTTCTCATTTTTTCTAGTGAGAATTTAGCTGGCATGTATCTTTGGAATTAGCCTCCATCAGGGAAAACACGAAAGTTCGCAGCATCAGTGCTTTTCATTGCAAGATGTTGACAGTAAGAGGTTGCATTTTTAGCAGATAGGGGTAATCCCTTCCTCCTCCTATTGAAAGAGGAAGCCCTGCACTTTTGAAAAACAGAGATCTAGTGAAAAACAGAATTTTGGGAGAAATCTTTTACTTTTCAATCCAGTAAAATCCACTGAAGATTATTGGTTTAGTTGGAATGAGTAAGCATCTTCTATGGACAAAATTTATGTGAGGGAGTTTCCCTACCAAGGAGACAGACAATGTTACTTTCCCTTTGTGATACTAAGCTTGGAATACACTCCCAAAATTTGTCCTAAGCAAAATTATTTTAAATGTAGTCATATTAACCTGTTTTAATAGAAATTCTAAGTGTTTTACCTTTCCTGATAGAGAGTTAATTTGATCTTGGCTCATTCTTCCCTGGAGTGAAACCCTACCTTACTCAGTTACTGAATAGACAGAAGATTTACTGCATATTTATCATGTGTCTGAACTAATGACATCAGTGAATATCTAGTTGCCTAAAGCCAGATGACGGGGTAACTCTGCCGACTGAAATGGAAGCTTTGCCAATCTGTGCCACCTTTAACATTTTGCTAGATAAAGCAAAACAAACTGGAATCCACAATCCCTCCACTTTCTGGCACTATTAAATGGATAGTGAAACCACTACTGCTGGTGCGTGATTTCCTAACGATATGAAACAAACTCAAAGCTTGAGTGCTACAGTCCTCTTTTTCACTTTGACTATATGCCAGCCTTTCCTCTGCCTTCTGAATCAAGAGTTCTCCTTGTTCTTTGGACCTTCTAGGGTATAGTAACCAAGGAAAATAAACCTCTTTCCTTGTCTTCCATATCTACATCTAACATGTACATATCTACAGCTAACACCATTAAATCATGAAAAATTACTTCTGCCACATTCTTAAGAAAGCTAGATGACAGTCCAACACCAACATACTTAGTACTCTAAGTATTAATGCCACTTGAAGCCAAAGAACCTTGTTTTAGTATCACTTTTGATATGAAAAGGGACAGAGTCCCCCAGACTCTCAAATTTGGAGATGCTTTCAAGGGGATTTTGAAAAGTCACTGAAAGTCAAATCCAGCCACAGTGGGAAAGGCGGTTCCACTCATTCTCTGTGCATATCGTCTATGCTTTCTGAGTAGGATACTTCATTAAGTCTCCTCACATCTACTCCCTATGGGGAGTAAATAACTGTGCATGTAGATGGGATAGGCAGACTGATTGCTAAAATGAAGACTGTGTAAATAATGTGGCTAGGATGACGATGCTATCCTTTCAGTCTCATGGAGGCATATCCCAGCCATTTCATTCTTCAGGAATTTGGCCTTGTAAGATAGCGCATCCTGAGATGATCAACTCCAGTGCATAGAGAAATGTAGTGAAGTTTCACACTTCTTGATGATTCTAGATATTCTAACAATGACAAAATATACCAGCTACTCCTTTCATTCATCTTCCTTTTTCTTTTATTGAGAGCTCAATAGTTACTTCACTCTATTGTCGCATTACAGCTTGAAGACCTATGCTAGTTGAGAGAGGCAAGGAACATGATATTCCCCACGCTCTCTGCCAGCCTCCCTGTAAAGAAGTCCAGCTGAATCGGTCTGCAATAGGTAAGTAGTAAGTTAATCACCATGCTCATTCAATTCTTTTATGTCAATTATTTTTATGTCAAATTCTTTTATCTCAATTTTTTTATGTGCCAACTGCAGGATCTGGATTTTCTTCCAAAAACATTGGAAAGTCATTTCACAGAGATCAATAACAAGGACAATGTATTTTGATTGGCATCAACAACCAGGTTAAATTCAAACTGGTGCTCTAGAGATGAAGATCTCAAGATTATTACCAATCCCCTGAGCTAACTATGCATTCCTCTAAAATGAACTTGCTAATTCTGCCTAAAACTCATTTGCATTGCTCACTTTTCCACTGTTTTCAGTGGAGTGCTTTACATTATGAGCAACCTCTTCTACAGAAATTCTTCCTGGATGTCTTATTGACTAGACAGCACACCTGTATAAATTCAATCCAAGTCTTTGCATTAGATATGATCTTAAACTGCTGACTGGCAGAGACTCCATTGCTTTCCTTTGAGAGTGCTATATGCAGGGTACCTCTTTAAGTTCTATTTAGCCTCCTTTCTTTTAAGCTATGTAGGCTGTTCATATCCTTTATACTACAAATAGAACAGATACAGTTAATTGAAGGCATCCTTGCTGCTGAATTTAGCCTGCTAGTCTGGTAGTCTGAAACTTCAGAGGAAGCTCCTATAACACAGAATGAAAGGCTACTTTAATTTCCTCTGACCCCATTACAGACCAAAACTTTTTGATAGAAAGAATTTTTTTGATAAAATAGGAAGAAGCAGTTTTACCCTTCCAGCAATACGCTTCTAGGGCTCACATCGAGCAGAAGCTGCATCTCTTACTGGTATACAAACACTAGCATAGAGAAATCCTATCAGGATACAAAAAACTAGTAAGAAAAGTTTGATTCTCCAAAGTGAGACTTTTAAGTCACTCACAGCAACACAGAGAAAATTGGGGAAGGTTTTAAAAACATTTAGTCCCTTAAGAAAGACCTTAGGTGCCCAGTGTCAGGTCTCAGCAGCCACTGGCCTTCCAAGTGCTTTTGAGAATCCTAAGTTCCTTCTTGCACAAGTTGCTTCATGCCTAAATAATTTTGAAATGTGGATCTTAAGTAATGGAGAAACTGCAGAGTTTAAGTAGTATTTTACCTCAGTAAGATCAGCTGTCCCCTTGCCTATATACCTAGAGGAGGAATTCCTATAACCTTCCATTTCCATAGGGACTGTTAAAAGGTGGTATAGGTAGAGTTCTTCTGTGAGTGCTCAAATTACACTGCAAGCACACAAGCACAATCCTAGTTCCGAAACTGGAAAAATGTCCATGGTTTCTTTGCTACTGCTTCATTTATGTATAGTCATTATTTACCAGATTGAACTATACTATCATATACAGTTTACTCTTTCCTGAGGAAACAGGAGTTAGTGCTAGTGAACCTGCTAGTATACATAATTGATCAAATAACTTAAAAACCTGCAGAAGCAGAAGAAATTTACCTTATGAAGCTTGATACTACTTTTCTTGAAAAGTGTACTTTAATAGTACTTTTAAGTACTTCAATACGTCTTTAAGTAGGAGGGCATTCAGAAGCCTGTGATTCTGATAACACTGTTTCCATTTTAAACTCTACCCTATTTAGAATTTCCATTGCTGTAATGTTTTGCTCTTAAATAAGACTGAGTTTGGAGGTCTTGACCCCATTTTCTCAATTGCTTTTGCTAATTTAACAGAAAAGGTTTTGAGGTTGGGACTGGAAATACCTAGCTGTTTTATGATTCTGGACTATTTTCTTTTGCTCCTATCATTTAATATGGCCATGCTTCTGGAAATACTTTTTTTCCAGGTCATTAAACTGTAAATTGCAGTGGTGGCTTTCAGGAATTGGGGGACACAGTGGGACAAATTATACATGACCAAGTTGTTTCATGAAATACAGTTTCTCTGAATGACCATTAATTACTTCCCATGTAAATTTTCTAATAACTATATATACACAACATCTGTACAGGTGAGTCTGAGCAAGGTTGATGAATTTGAGGTGATTTATTGAAACAGACCTCAAAAAGGTTTTATGCTAAACACTGTGGGGTTTTTTCCAATGCAAGCTTGCCCCTGCAGTGGCAAGATGTGGAAATTTTTGAGAAGAGGGGAAAACCAACCACCTACAGCACATCAGAAGCAAATGACAGCAGAACAGTCCCCATACACTACGCGCTCTTTTCCTGTTGGTACCATACAAAGTTGGGTCCCAGTTCAGGACTTAAAAAAAAAAAAAAGTCTCTAGTTAGCTATCTCACTCCACCCAGCAATGTGCAGAGGAGGGGGCTCTAATTAAGGGCTCTAAAGCAAAGCACTCAATTACAGAAGAAATATATTTCTGTGAGTTCTTTCTTTATGGATAATCAGATACATGTAGCTGCCTAACACCTTGAACACAAGCTGGGGGGATTTGTTGTCTGTTGCCCCCCGGCACAACAGTGTCAGCCTTGGACGCCTTGGGCTGAGGGAAGCTAGCCCTAGAAACCCACCAAAGCAAAGCCAACCAAGACACTCCAGAAAATTTCCAACTGTGCCATGACACTGGGATGGGGTGGGGGTGTGTATGTTTTCTTTTAATGAGGGCTGAATATTAGTCACATCTTTACATGTTGTTCAACACGGTGGATAATGATGATAAAACAGGATGATTGCTGCACTAAAAGGACATTTATAGAAAAATTAGCACAGATGGGGTGAAATTATAAATGTGTTGTCTGGACATCTGTGTAATCTATACAGAAAAACCTAAAATGAGTGATAATTATCCACATTTAGTGGAGCAAATGAGGAAAGCTTATTCACTGTGTAAATAATACGGTATGCCTTTGGCCCCCCTCCAGCAAAACTATATAGGCAACAAACCTTTAGGCTCGCACTGGATACTCTCTGATTCTTATATAGGCACAAAGTAGCACTGGCCTTCTCCATTGGGAAATCTATAAGAAGGGTAGTATCAATTGACCAGTTCATTGGCTCGCTTCTCCATATTACATACGCTCATTTATAAGCTCAATATGCTAAATGACAAAGCCTTTAAATATCACTAGTAATTTACCAAAATTATAGCATGCAAAAAGAAACCCCAGAGAAGAGCCAAAGGACCTTTAATAACATTAGCTAACCTAAACTGTCTTAATTCCAAAATATACATTGTTTTTCAGTTCACTAGTGGTGCTCTCAGTCTGCATTTTTTATGAGGATGGCCATGTTTTCTTCTAGTGTTATTTACTTTCCTGAAGTGTCTTCCACCGCTGTAAAGTTACACCATAGTCAGAAGATGATAGAAAGACTTCCCTAGGACTTTTAAATTACTGTTTATCATGCATTGGTTTTGAATGTACTTTCAGTCACAAGCATTTTATTTATCCTTTAGGATGATGTGTCCTTTGAGCACAATTGTTTATTTCAGAAATGGCAATAAGAAAAATGAGAAGTGGAGTCCATTTCAAACATAGCTCTCTCCCCCGAGACATGAGTTTTCCTATGGATGCTGTGTGGCATCCATTATATTTAAAACGGCTTGTTCTCCTCTAATTGGATTCCAGATGATTATTTTTGCCAAAAACAAAGGTTTTCTGTGTTCTTAAAATAATTAGGCCTGATTGCAAATCAAATTATCCAATTTCAAAGGCTTGTTTCCCTCTCTGAAATGCCCGTTACAGACAGACTACAGATGACTAAGTCTTGTGTCATCCTGTGGCTTTATTAGGAGAATGTTCTAAGTCCTTCACTTTCCCTGTAATCAGAACTATAATTTCTTCAGGTTATTTTAAGACCAAGCTACAGCTAAAGCAGGAAACTCAATTTTATTTTGAGCTCCAGACATGTCGACACAGCAAAGCAGGGCTCCAGTTTTATAGGCTATCTTCTTACATAAAGCCTAACACTGGTATTAAATTCAAGTTCTCCATGAGATGCACCATGCTGACTACTATCAGATAGCTCTCTACTCGTGGAATGAAGAGTGGCACAAATGTTTGTTTTGATAATCTGTTTATAAGCTACCCTTGTAGAAACAATGTAGGCTCAGTATGGCCACTTCCTTCTCTCTCTCATTTTTAAATGAATAAGGAAAACAATCCTGTACCCAAATGAAAGAGAAGAGATAACGTAACAGCAGAGATACACCCTCAAACTACCTAACAGCAAGCTCAGAGCATGTGTTTCCATTTAGCTCTTCACCTTTGTTAGTGGCGTTTGTTTCAGTAAAATTCCAGTAAGTTATAGAATTAATTCTACAGAGGCAGACTATTTACTCTTAATTCTCCTAAGACACGTAATCATGATGTAAGCTGTTATACTAATAGTATAAAGAAGGTGCAATCATCCTTCACAACTATCTACCTTTAAAATGTAAAAAAGTCTAACAAAAGCTTTGAGAAGATGTATAATGAACTTTATAAAACTAACGTGTGATGAAATGTAAAAGCAAATTAGCAGTGACACTGCAGCCATGAGGTTTTCTTGAGGCTGTGGAAAAAATAGAACATGGTTAGTACTCCACTACTTTTCAACAGCCTAAAGTGGGCCTCACAGCTAAAATGTCATCTCACATTTGATTTTCTATTGCCAGGATATAACTTAATTAACTCTTTTTTGCCAGTTTGCTGTTTGTAACTCAATAGAATATCATTCCTGCTTTTCTTTAATGTCTTCTCATCCTCCTCAAAAGAGCTTGAGGTTGCTCACAGTATTAACCAGTTACCTCCACCTACATGATGTTACTTTCTGCACTGTTCCTTTCTCTCCACTCCCCCTTTCTCATTTTTCCCCACTAATGAAACCTGTCTCCCAACTCTTTTTTATGTTTTTACCTTTAATATCTTCCATGCTCCCTTTCCATTCTGCACTGTGTACCAAGAAGTACACAAAAAGGAACTGATGTTAACAAGAACTGCTTACTGCTCTGGGAATAAAATACTGCTCTTCCCAGTGAAAATCCACCCGTGTTTTTCTCCTGTCTTTCTATCTAGCTTTCATACCTGTGGCTTATTACCACTGGGAGAAGCAACACAGTCCAAACTTATTATTACTTCCATTACTATTACTGTTGCGGTTATTAATATTGTTGTTATTACTACTAATAAATAGTTGCGTACTCCTAAAGCTTTATAAACTAATAACTAATTATGTTCCTAGTGGGAGTTACCTGAACATGAAAGGGAGGGAAAGAACAAAATGGAGCTTCCTTCTCTCCATATCACTTGCCCTTCCTTTGCAGCTCAGAAGCTGTAGTTATCATAAGGAAGCATGATTGTAGTTCATGTCATGAATTCAAATTGGTGCTGACATTTGAAATACTTCCTTTAAAACTGCAAAAATCAGGGACTTACAAAAATGAAAAATATTAAATCTAATGAGACAGGCTATAAAGGTATGAATGTATTCCCCAAGTCATGACTGATTGCAATCCAGCTTACAAAAAAAGATCTATATCAGTATGATAGCTTTACTTTAAAAGAGTAGCATGTTCCATAAATGAAGCTGACCTATGTAAGGCTACGAGATATCCTGCTAAAGACAGTCCAAGTGTCAGGAAGACACTTTAGTATATAGACTGCAAAATTGCTTATTTGTGTGCTTAAGTTAGATGTAGACTTACACATTATATTGATTCCAGGCTTGTTATCCGGAATAGTCGTTCTTATGTCACTCCCGTTACAGGAATCCCTGTGGCAATGCAAACGTTTTAAGGACAAGCAAGTGCAAAGAGTGAGCCAAGGCTCTTTCACGTATCAGCAAATTATATACTTGGTTAATCAGAGGCCTTATTTTCACTACATTTGGTTAACGCTTTTAGTAGGTGAGCAGAGAATTAGAGGGGTGAATTTAATCTGGTAACTTCACTGCATGGCTCATTTTAATTCAGAAAGCAAAGCAGCTCTGAACAGCGACCACAACACAGAAACTGTGGCTATAAAGCAAATGGATTTGTCATCCCTGACCTGAGCATTACCAATAAGAAACACTTCACCGAGTTTCCACTCACTCAAGCCCATTCAGACAGGTATATTCCTGGCTCTAGGTAAGCCACATATAAGCCCAAAGCTTCGATGTTCTGCATGAGAAGATAATTGCTGAAGGCAATGAGAAATTGGTCAGTTCTGCTTCCTAGACAGAAACTAAGGCGACAAAGCAGTATTTAAAAAGAAACAGCTAAGCAAAATCAGGATGCACCTCTCTTTATCCTTACCCCTCCTTAACACATTAACATTTATACATGCGAGACTAAATGTACCCAGTGTCTTGGCTGCAAGAAAGCCTGATCTCGCCACAGCACTCAGGGAGAGATGCACGGCGAGGTGTCAGCTTGGCGCGTTCTGGAGGAGCACTGAAGCACTGCAGAGTTCCTCCACTCTGCCTCGCTGTAAAAGTGACTGCAGAGCATCAGAGGAAGATCTCCACAGGGTCCAACTTCCATTAATTAGGGATGCTAACTAAGATGTACAAACAGTATCTACATCTTTATAATGCAGACAATTGCCAATTAATTCACTAAAGAAGAAAAAAATTCTCCTACCTGTCAGAACTGCACATATAGTGAACCACTGTTTCTCAGTTTTCCTGAGTATGAGCGACATGAACCGCATATGGTTACGAACACAATCAGGCTTACATTGAAAACCAAGCTGATTAATTGGAGAGATGCTGACAGTAAATCACTTCCTCATGACTGTTTGGAAGTTTTCGTCAAAGACTCCCAGAAGAAACATTACAGCTTCCTCCTCCTCCTTTCCTCCCTTCCTCATCCATCCCACTTCAGCATTACTCTGTTCATTACAGCTCTGTCCAGGCGGTTATTGGAGTCAGCTGGTAAGTTACTACACTTAAGCTGCTGCTTTTCCTTCTTGTCCTAACTTAAGAAGCCACCAAGAAGTGCTTGAGAGCCACCACTGAGAGACTGGAATTCTGTAATTCCCAGGTTCTTGTAGAAAGATTCAGAGATACGGTGGTCACCCCAAAAACACTGGAAAGGACAGCTTTTGTTATCCTGAGGTAGCAGGTTTGGAATAAGCCTGTGGTCATTGTAATCAAAGTGCAAAGTGTTCCCCAATCTGCACATGATAGTAAATGCTTTCTCTCCTTTATACAAGCTCTAGGTGTTCCCTAGAACAAGCATATGATTTATAACCACCTGCACAAGTAGCTTAATTCTGACATACCCTGAGTTCCCAATTTTGCGATCTTCATAAGCTTGGAGAACACTTTTTAGGTGTTTTTATTGCTATTGCCAGCTAATTATGGATTCAAAGGTAAAATATCCATAGACATTTTGATAATATATCTGAAGTTAATCTAAAACAATGGAGAACATGCTAATGAATACAGAGGGATACTATTTGTTTCCAGGATTTTTCTGAAATCGTAACAGTGACTCAGAAAAATAACGGCTTGCATGTTGTAGGGAAGCCACTGGAAACAAAGAAGAACCACTAAAGATAGTTCACAAGAACTGATAGCATTTCTTAGAAATATTATATTATGCACTTATTTTGTATCAGTCACTCTCAGCAATTCTTACCTAAACAGGCTTTAGCAAAATCCAAACCAATGATACATTGGAAGAAAATGTTATGACTCTGAGAAATCATACATAACATTTTCACGAAGCAGGGCAGAAGGCTCAGTTAATTATTCTTTGCCTGTACTGAAGCTCACTTCACCCTGGATAAAGATAAATCATCTTTTGCCTCACAAAAATGTTTGGCTTTTTAAAGATGAATAAGATGAATTAAACATTTTTTATATTAACTGACTATGTTAATAGAACTCTATTCAGACTGCAACATTAAGCTCCCAAACTCTGCCTTAAATAACAGTACTATATAAAGTAAGCATGCTGAAATCTCAAGGCCTCAACAACCTCCCACATTTCACAAAAGGTGTTGTGTGAATATATTAATATTTAGGAAAGTTGCAAAAGGTGAGCTCATGAAGAAATTAATAAATTTTGCATACTGAGTAGGGTACAAACGGGGTGAAGCTAATAATGCCTGCAGCCAGGCATGGAACAATGAAGTTATAGAGACATTTTTAACTTTCATCCACTCTGGACATAGATAAGGCAGAAGTCCTATAGGAAGAAAACATGATGTGATTATGCAATTCCTATTCCTACTGGCTCCTTGCACTTTTGTCGCTTCTCAAGTTCATTATTCATTCTTTGCCGCTTCCATCCAAGCTGCTCCTGGCTCCTGTCATTCACGCAGTCCCATACGTCCCACCATGCCCCAGCTTCTCA
Organism: Gymnogyps californianus; assembly: GCF_018139145.2. Classification (NCBI taxonomy): domain Eukaryota; kingdom Metazoa; phylum Chordata; class Aves; order Accipitriformes; family Cathartidae; genus Gymnogyps; species Gymnogyps californianus. Next base: position 134,328,724 of record NC_059472.1, read on the forward strand.
GTAGTTCTCAGCCAGACCCAGCCTCCTTGGCTGACCAGTGAGTTCCCTCCCCATTCAGTTTTCTTTTTTCCCCTTCTCTCCCTTATGCTTCCAGTTTCCAACTGGCCTTTCATCAAAGTTTTACCACACTTGGTGATGGAGATGGAGGGGTCTGCAAGACAGTTAAAGATACAACAGGCTCCTGCCTTCAATTCAGGCACCTGGAATTGCACCAGAGCTGCTTTCAGCTGCCCTGCCTTGAAAAACAAGATTGCTAAAAAGGACAAGAATAAAACATGCTAATTGAAGACAGAATATCTTGACATTTTACCAGCAACACAATAGTAAAACTTGATCTGCAATTTAAATTTGGCCAACAAAAATAGATTTGCACAGAGAAAGTGAAAAGTTGCCTTTCAGCCACAAATATCACATGCCAAGTTCCTGATCTAAAGCACAGAAAGCACCAGAGTTTCATGCTCTAGAATAAGACAGACTGATGGAACTTTTCAAGGACAGAATAGTTTATTTTTGTCTAGCTCCTTTCTCAAAAATGGTTGAAATGTTTTGGCCAAAAATAACAGGGAAAAAAAAAAAAAAGAAGCCACATTTTAGCAGACAGCTGAATGGCACCTTCACAAGCCTCACAAATATTTAGTGTCATTTCCTTCTAAACCACAAATGTTAGTAGCACATCACACTAGTCTGAAAATCTCAAAGATAAACTAGTTTACAAGTAAGCCTCATCATTTTTGACCACTGCTACAATGACGATTCTGTTCTAATCTTATACAAAAATGTGGCTTTAACAGACAAGAAAAACCAATGCACTGATAAGCTGAATGGTAAGAATGAAACAGTTATCGGTAATGAAAGAAAAGACTTACTAGTTCTTTCCTGTTAACAGATGGTTAAAAATAAAGGGTAACATATTAACTTATGGGACTTGATAATCATTCTGCTTTGCTATCCTAAAATGCATTTTCCCTTGCCTGTTGAAAAGCTCAGGTAATACAATTCCAGGCCTCATATAAACTTGTGAGTACTGTTGTTTCCTAAACACTCAAATAATTTCACCAAGTTCTTTGTAAGCATGAAACCAGAAATTCATTTCCCCTCCTACCAAAGGTACTTCCTCAAAACATTTGCCCCTGCTTTAAGGAACATAATTTTTAAAAAGCACTTTCAAAGGCTGCAATCAAGTTTAAGATGATGATGAACACCCAACCAAGTTAACAATGCCACTGGAAAAAGTCCTTATTACTTTGAACTCTTGAACACTTATGACCACACAAAACTTTTCAATCTGCTGAGTCAAAGATCTGGTGACATTTATTATGACAGCAGAAAGTGTAGGACTTAATCATTTTACCACAGCAATTGTAATCATTCTTAGAAAGTAATCATTAAAAAATGATTATACAGTCTTTTAATTTCACCTAACTCTTTAAATGTAAGGAACTTTTTCTTGACCTGACATTCTCAGAATCTGTCAACAAAAACTCTTCTGTATAATAGATTCATGGAGTGAGATCCAGGTATAATACATACCATTTCAGATTGATGAAGAATTTATGGGTCTCTAAACATCAGAGCTTTAAACATAGGATACTTGCCTTCTTGGATCAGAACCAGAATACTCAACAGCTTGCAGGAGAAAGTTCATACAGTGCTAAATAGGCATAACACATTATTTTATTCATAACTTTATTTATCGAGAATTTATTTCCAGACTTAGAAAACTGAATAAACTATGGCCCTTTCCCCACAATGATGTCTGTGCATGTCCTGGGGCTCTTACCAATGGCGTGGTCACAGTGCAGTAATAAAACTGGGACAACAGTTTTCATTTACTTCTCTGCTTACTTACAGCAAAGTAGCTTCAGCAGTAGGGAACTCAGCATAGCCTAACCGCCTACATAATTTTCTCACTTCTCAAGCAACAACAACGGCAGTGTAGGCACAGGTGCCAGAAGAAATGTGTAAGAATATGTAGTTTTGCAGAGGCTTCAGGCTCAGCTGTGCACGGCAGCCCTGGGGCCTCCATTCTAAAGATAAAATATTTCCTGAAAGACTGAAGAACATCAGCACGTGATTTTGTTCTTTCTATAATAAGTAAGAATAATACTTAATATCATGCTTCCCTTTTCAAGTTTGTAAAAGTATGTAAGCCTTCACACATCCACAACATTTGCTTTTGGCCTAAGTACAAGCAAATGAAATTTCAAATCAGAGGGTAACTTTTTCTGAATATTTTTCCATATATAAAGACAAGCGATTGAAAGAAAATGGCAATTTAATCCCAGACTTTACCAGCTGGCATCAGGCATAAATTAAGATCATCAATTTTCAAACAGCAATACCTTTTTAGATTTTGGACAAGTTGGATATCTATTCATATCACGGTGAATAACTGATCAACATTTTGCATTATTTAGGAGACAAAGTCACAACATGAAGTGGACAGGAACTGGCACCCACCTACTAGACAGTTTTTCTCTACATTTTATCAAGTAAGCAAACATGCCCTAAGGAACACTGTGAGAAAGTGACTGTTACCAGTATAACTGAGAGCTGTTCCTATTTTGTGATAAATTATCCAAGTAATTTGAATGAATTCTAAAATCTGCATAGACAAAATGCAAATAATGTTTTTTTCAAATTATAAATTATTTTCTAAAGTCTTTGGATTTTCTTGTTTAGTGATTTCTCCCCTCACAAGGACAAGTTTCACCACACCAAGGGAGAGTCCAAGCGTTCCAAAGGTGTTATGATTAAAGCCATAGCTTTGGATGAATTGAGAAAAAACAAGGAGAAAATGCAAATTGAAATAAAAATTAAGAAAAAAGTTGACTCACTCTTCTTTAACTTTGGGAAAGGTCAATATGAAACAAGGATACTGTCAGTCAAGAAGGTGAAATAAATAAAGTGATAAGGACTTTTACAGTGTAAGACATGCCTCTTGGCAGAAAAATATATTAAAGTATTTATGGACAGCTCATTCAAAATACAACAAACATTAAATACTGAAATGTGCCACTATGCATGCCAAATAACTAGACTTTTCATCTTAGTGCCATTTTCACTCATTGGAAATCTGATGGGCTGCAGATTGGTTTTTTTTATTCTTGGATCTAAAAAGTCATAGTAAACATGCAAGTGCCATCTTAATAATCTTGGGAAATTAACAGTTCTTTTTTCTTAATTAAATTTAGTCAATTCTAATTTTCAGCTTGCCCCAAGGTTCTTTATTCTTTTAATGCATAGGGGCCTTATAACTAACATAAACAAATCTTACACACGTAAGACATTGTTCAGGTCAAAGAATCCCAAGCCAGCCAGATTATAAACACTTTCACCTTATTTCCTTCATGATGGGAGGAGTACATTTGTGTGTACAAGGATCACTGTGTAGCTACTATGATGACTCAACACCCTGGAGTCTTTCTGCCAGTGTACAGCACTGCAATTCAGGGAAGTCCAAGAAGAGGCATCAGCAAGCTCTGCTGTATACTGTATGGGTCATCCCGAAAAGAAACCCATGAGAAACACCTTTTATGGCACATGAGATACAACCTTCCCAGCTCAGAGGAAAACAGACTCACAGGTGACAGAAGAAAAGATCACGGCAAGCCCTGTGAAGAATGAAAAACTAAGAAATACTACGCTTTCTTTATATAGGTTGCAAACATACAGCTCTGTACTAAAGTTTTCATAAATTAAACTAGATCTCTCATTTCCTAGCAGTCTAATCTCTTAAAGGCTGGAGCTTTCCCAAAGCGCATTTATTTCACACAAGTGAAATTATCAGTACCCAGAAAATTGTCAATATTTGGACACCAACATGTAAGATCTGAAGACCGTGGAAGGAAATGAGGCAAATTATTCTGGGAGGTAGCTGGTGCCTGCTCCACAGAGAGAGATGACAGGCAGTTATCACTGATTTCCAAGGCTATGACCAGCACTCTCTTAAAAACTTATTTCAAATCTAGGAGGACCACAGGTATCCAGTCTACCTAACAGCACCATACCACCAGAGCCACCTTGCACGTGGGGCACTCCATATTTAAAAGGCTGGTGACTGAGTAAGAAGAAGTTATTCTTCCAGTGTTGCCATGTGGCCGAAGAGGAAATGTAGTTTTGAGTGCGGCCAAGAAGCGATGACAAAAAGAGATGGCGAGTATAAAATCAAATTCCTACCACTGCTGCCCTCTGCCATACAGGATTTTCATTTTTTCTCTATTATCCACATGAAATAATATTATCAACTACCTTATTAAGACAGAGATTTTTGAAAGCTCAGAAAATTAACAGCTAAGAGGTATAGAGGAAAGATAGGGAAAAGAGCCACGTATTAACTAAATGCCTGAGAGATTGAAGGCCCATGTTCTGAGCTATTACACAGTGGATCCAATCCACTATTGGTTAAAAATCTCAGGTTCAGGTGTGCCCAAAAGCCTCTAATTCAAGAGCAGACCCTGCCTGATTTAACAGCAGTGGAGATGTCTGATGGTGCTAACAGCTCAAGCGTATAAGGCTACCGAGCATGAAATCTTGGGCAGAAATGAGCAGAAATTATATTCCTCTCCTTGTACAAATACACATACTTCTTGAAGCTACACAAGCCGAACACTTCTACACGATTTGATCAACGTTAACTCAAACAATATCTACGATGGATATGGCATGTAACAACTAAAGCCGTAAGTCCCTCAAAACTATTATTGCCTAATAGATTACATGTTGGACAAGCAACGATAAAAACAGTTGTCACTAATTTAGTATTGCAACATTTGCACTGTCATATTGCAATATTTTGTCGTATTGCTTTCATGACATATAGAAAGCCCGTAAGTACTGGAAAAGTCATGCATCTGCTGAATGATCAAGTCAGTGGTATGTCATTTGTAGAGGTCCAAATATATCTGTGCTGTTTTTCACCTTTACTCAATTGATTTGTCCCTCTCTCTCACACACACACTCTCAAACGTATTTGATACCACCTTGAAAGAACTCTGGTCTTTCAAACCTTCTCTGTTGCTCTTGATGGCATGGTGTGATATGACCTCTCAGTTGGGTTGCAGTGAAAGCATCTTGTCTAAAAATTTTAAATCACAAAATAAAATTTCCAGCGTTAGGAAGCCCCTCAGACACACTGAACTAAAGAAGGAACAAAGCAAAACATGTACAAGCAACGACCTAAACTAGAACCGTATTGTTTTGAGAGGTCTACAGCTGGGGGCAATGGCATGGTTACAACACTCCAATTCATTCTGGGGTTTGTGCCCTTTCTCCCCCCTTTTCCTTCTGTCATGGCCATATCAGGGTTCACTTTGAAGCAGGCCAGCACCCAACCTACGTAAGTCATTTCACTCTAGTGAAGTCAGCAGTACCCAGCAAACAGCCAGTGTTCTGACATCACCATGTACAATTCACACAAGGTATTTTGCTTACTAGCAACCTAAGGTTATGGTGTTCAAAAGCTACCATCTCATCTAGGGACTGATGAGAATAGAGGACTCCTTCCTTCTCACCAAAACAAATAATAGCAGGAAACTCCACCACTTTGATTAAAATAATACGACTTTATAATCCCACTATTAAATGAGGTTATAATTGACTAATAAAGTTATTTTTTACCCTTAATCTGGTTAAAGCTGCACAATAATCTTGGAAGGAATGTTGTATCTATGTAGTCTTCATGGGAAATTAAGGCATACCATGAAATGTGTGCATTATAAAATATAATCGGTAAGAAAATAAAAAAAAAGTTGGTGTCACTAAGTCTAGCCTTGTGAATTTTGTAACATGACTCCATCTACGAGTAATTTTAATCTGTAGCCAAATAGCTGTAGTTGGTGCTTTAGGTACTGCTTCAGCCTCCTACCTCAGTTATTTATGTCTCTGCTCTACACAGCTCTTACTGCTAGAAAAAAGTTCTAACTTCTAACCTAAACTTTTCCTTTCTTTGCTTCAGGCTATTATTCCATGCTTCACCATCTTTTGAGAACAAATAATTCCCTTCCTTCATTTATATTGTTACCTTGAAGTTATTTATAGCCTGTGCCCATGTCCCTCGAGCTCTCTCTGTTATAGACTATAAATACAGCTCCCTTAATCCCTCTTCATATGTTTTATCCTCTAGTATTTATATCAGATTTGTAATCTTTATATTTTCTTTTCATTTTAAACTCTTTGGACCACAACTACAGACAGTATTGCAAATGAGTGGCAAAGCAAAAATACTTTGTTCATTTTAAATATGATCTGCTTATAGCACTATAATTGTCAACACACTAGTCAAGGTTGAAATGCCTAAACTACTGTAATTGCTTTAATCTCTTGATATTTTTAAAAAAAGTTGGTTTGAATTTAAAATTTCTAATGTTTTGTCTGAGCTTACAGATTAATCTTACAAAAGATTTAGCAAAAATTATTTTAGCCAAACGAGATCCATGTATGTAATTTTAAAAGAAGAAAGGGAAAGAGATATTCTTTCCCCATATGTTCTCTCAGAAACTATATCCTCCGTTAACAGCCACAACTGAGCCAATTTTTGTTTAAATTTGACTTGTTTTAATCTCACAGACATTTAGGGAACAAATCAAGTTTGATGCAAACTGACTTTGTAGGATGCAGTTATGAGCTTTGAATTATAATTGCATGCATATTTTGAGACACAAAAGCATAACAAATTCTTTCAAAGGGTTAACAAAATGATGACTAAAAAAGGGCCTGGATTTCAGTGGGGCTCTGACACTTGGTACCTGTTATGGATCTGCTCCACAGACTTATCTGGACTTGCAAAATGTCCTTCACAAGGTGTCTCACCGAAGCTTGTGTCCCGCTCTGGCCTTTACGTGAAGTTACAAGAACTCTATCACTGATCAGAAACAGTTTTAAAGATAAAAAGCAGAAGGGAAATAAATACTCTTTTTGAATTTAAGAAAAGGTTGATAGTGCAGTGAGGCAACAGTAATTGCTATTTTAATAGAGGTCTGGAAAGAAGAATAATGGAAAAAAGATTGATTGGGTTAAAACCACAGATGAAACAAATCTCTTCAGGATATTTCATGGAAGGCTCTGAGGAATGCCAGAGGTCCTCATAAAGCTTTGTGATTGGGAAACAAAATAGAAGAGTTCAGTCACTTTTTGTATGTGCATGGTAATTTCTATTGGGAGGAAGGAGTGGAATATACCTTACTGTGCTTCATTAACCTTAATATAACCTTAAAAACAGATGGCTGTCATTGCAGACAGCTCAGTGACAACATGTGGTCAATGTACAGCAAGATTCAGAAACGAAAACAGGAAGTACAGAAAGCAGGATAAAAGTAAGTTTTCATATTTATCAACGAGGCTTTGTCATCAGGAATATGCCAGTTCAGTTATCCTATCTCAAAGGGAGACATGTCAGAAACAGGAAAAGGCTAATTGGATTTAAGATGATTAAGAGCTTGGAAAGACTTCCATAAGTAGAGTGAGTCTGATTTTCATTTGCACTACGGCGCTTTTTTTGCATGGAACACATACTATTTATATCCACCTAAGCATCCATCCATCTATATTGGAAGAGGAAAACCATATTATAAATGAGAATTATTTGCATAACTACGGGCCTTCTGGGGAGTGCAAGTAAGGGTTATATAACAACAAAGTAGTTTTAGTGAAGAAATGTAAGATTAATCTATATAGCCTTTCTCTTTTGCAGAAAGTAACTAGTGTCTTCCGGGTAGACTTTATAATTGCATTCATAATCATGAAATTCAAACATCTGAACATGTTATCTAAGGAGAACGCTGAGTTTTCTTCTCTTTACTGAGGGTTTGGACAATTAGTCAAATACCAAGTCCTGACAGCTGGACACAACACATTATTTCCTACATAAGTGTTACTAACTAATGCTTCTGTTTTTCCATTCTGTCCCACTGGGGACACAGTCTGTGGCTGTCCCCAGTTGAGACGTACAGACTTTCACAGCAAAGGAACGGCAATGAAAATCTCTCTCCTTTCAGATCTGGCATCTTCTACTTGGGGTGTTACTGTGGAGAGCACAGTCCTTTTGAAGGGTTCTGATCCAAAAAGCATCTGCACTTCATGTCGCCAGGCTCAGCACAGCCCCGTGCCAGCCACGAGAGTCAAACTGTGCCTTCAAATTGAAACTGCACTCTAAGAAATGAACAGCAACAACCGTGACAACTATATGGTCCTTTTCACCTGCATTTGCTAGCATGTCAGCATCAGTTAGAGTTATTTTATGGTTTTGGTTTACATCGGAAGTATTTGATACCAGTACCTAAGTAGCAACCAGGGAAGAGCATCACACGAAGCAAATTTTTCCTCCCATAACTGGAATTCTACTGATTTCCAGGTTACCTAGGAATGATAAGGGCATACTGGAGCACTCTTACTTTACAAAAATAAAGGAGGATAGGAGGGATTACAGTGGGAGAATGTCTGGCAAAACATTTTCTCCACAAAGAAAGATTAAAAAAAGAATGAAGCAGAAATTGAACACAAGAGCCACGAAGGCTTTCCTGGAGCAGACTCTTCACATGGCACCGCACCAGGACTGATATAGTTCAGAGGTGCGGATGACTACTGCTTCCAGTATGTTCAATTTTGGTGCAGGTTGCTGAAGCCAACACAGATACAATTTTCTACTTAGTATGAAACAACATACATTTGTAGGGTATTTTCCTTTCATACTAACAGATGAAATGTGCCCTATGGATGGTGAAAGGTAATTACTGACAGCTTCATAGGGACAGTATTAACATAAATTCTACTTAATGGTAAAGTGCTATGTAGTTAACTGGAGTTTAACAAGGTGCTAATTGGGTGGGAAGTTTTAGGCTCTGTCCTTTAAATGTTGAGACGAGCAAGGGGTGTATTCTCTGGACACGGAATATTTCCCAGGCAGCAGTTTGACATGTATTTGGGGCCACCATATGCCATAGCTGAAGCTGAGAGAAACGGTTGTGCCTCCCTTCCCTGCTCACAGCCCCTCCGAGCTCGAGGATGATGCCCCCCTTCCCCACACCACAGCAGGCACCTGCAGGGGCACGGGGAACTGGGGGGGGGCACGTTTTAACCAGGGTCAGCTGTTCACTCCATCAGTCCCAATGGACACATGAATACCTGTGTTGGTACAAGGGATGTGACTGTTTAGTGGAGGAATGAGAGCCCAGGACCAAGGAGAGAATGGGACCACTGCTCTCCTTTCCCAGCAACATCAGCTGCCATCTCTACAGACCTCCCTCCCTCCTATGTACTGAGGCCTTACATCTGTATAACTACATACATAGTATTCACAGATAACAAAAATAAAAAATAAAAAAAAAAAAAAAGAAGGAGAAAGAGGAAAAAGAAGAAAGGGAATAGTCCAGATTTCTACACTTACTCACATCTTTCTGAATCTGCAGGAGAACACTAAAGCCTATTTGGCTGCTAAATGTTTTATAACCTGCCCTGCACCTGGAGCTCCTAGTCACTACCAGAACAGATCCAGCATAGTATTCCCTAGAGGGAATAACAAAAACAGGTCCTTAAGAATGAGTTCCTGAAGTCTTCAGGAATAAACGTGTGCCGCTGCAGACCTCTGGATATCTGCAGATGAAGAACAGCAGACAGACGGGGAGGTTTACGGGATGTGCATCCTCCTCCTGCGGGCTGCTAGGCCTGCAGGAGGAGGAAAATCACTTTGCCTTAGACACTCATTCGAGCTTACCTAAACTAACTTGTGAAACCAAGAGTTCCTAAAATTTTTGTCAGGTTTTAATACAGCCATACCAAAACGTCCCCGGTGAGAGTGGACAGAGTAAGATTGGTGATAAGTCTGTGTATATACATCTTCTGTAAATGCATACCTGTGACAAGTATATATGCACGACCAGTGACCAGAGAGAGGCATTCACTCTTAGACGAGGTTTGAGAATTTTATCCCGAGGGTAATTTTTTCTAAATATTCCCACTTCTAACCATTTATTTTCTAAACAAAATAGCTGTGTCGGTATTTGTATCCTTAATCATGCATAGCATCACCATTACTTAATTCAGCTACATTAGCATTCCTTTTTTCTTTCTTTGCCTATAGCCCTTTGATGTTGTCGTTTGTGATTTCCCTTCTTTCCCCAGTAAGTTCTCCAGCTGCCCCACTATCACTCTGTATGCATTGGCACAAGAGGAAAAAAAAAACCCAGAAAATAAGCACAGAGATCAGAAAACTGCCTACGAGGCCAAGCAGAAAAGGCAAGATAGGGATGGTGCAGATGGCACAGTGATGGGAATTTATGGCAAAGCTCTGGTGAGATTGCTCTGCAGGTTCTCCAGGAAAGCTGAGCTACATTTGTGGGGGGTGGAGTTCGGGGTGGTGAGATGCAGCAGAATTTGTAGTATGTGCACGTAGGACTCAGTGTCCTACACCTCTCCCTCTCCCAAACAAATTACTCATTCTCAGAAAAAAAAAAAACAACAGAAAAATAGTCTGTACAATGGCGAGGGAAATCCCTGAATACTAGCTTACTGTGTGATTACAAGAGTAACATAGCCCTGAGTTGTTTTTAACAACTTTTGTTGATTCTAAAATATTCCTGCTTCCCCATGTATTCTTCATTATGGCTTTGGAGGTTGTTTTTTTTTTTGACAGAAACTTTTCTCATCTCAGTTGAAGTTGATCGTTTTCATAACTGTTTTCACCTATATTTTTCCTCTGTTCGTGGACAGAACTGTACATCAAACTCCCCTGATTTTCACCTCCCACACAGTTCTCCTGTATCTTCAGTGCCTTCCCCATCCTCCCTCACAACAGCATTTTAACATAGGAAGTGCTTGTATAGCTCATCTCTGCCCTACTACTCCATTACAAAATTCTCTCATATTTTCTTCAAACCTCTTTCCCTCCTGCCAGTCCTTCCCTCATACTCCTTGAAGAAACCTAGGTAAGACTATTTCCTATGGAATTCCTTCTATGATAACTATTGCCAATTCTTAAAATACACAATAGAGTAAAACTTTCTTCCTCTTCTGAAACAGATCCTGTAGGAAAAACAGTGACAGCAAATAAAAGGATGCCAACTTTCTGACGTGTGCGTGGGAATGAGTGGATCTGTCTTTGGAGCCTGGAACAGTTTTGAGCATATGCATGACACAGGCTGGTGAGCATCTACTGGACTTCTAAGGTAAAGTGCTCTCCTGAATTTAGGTCCCACTAGATTTCAGCAGCTGCTGTGCACACATTTTTATGATGAGCATTTTGAGGCGTCTAAGTAATTTCTATATAGTCCTTTAACAACATGTATCTACATGTAAAAGTAGATATGTTAATATAAAGACTTATACTGATGATTTTCCGTTTGCTATTTCTTACAGCATTCTGTGCCTCATACTAATTCCGTCACTATTCATGTCAGCATGAAATCCCCCAAAATCTAGGTATTTTATTTTATGTTTCTTGGTGATATTGTAATACATGTTTTCTCTTATGCATTTTAAAACTTCAAGGTTAGATTCAAATCAGAATATCAAAAACTTGAACAGTCCAGGAGTTTTACTTCTTTTGTATCCATAGGAAAAAGACTTCACAAGGCTTAGGAAAAATACATGTTTTTCAATAGGGATGTTGATCTAGAGATCAAACAAGTAGATGAAGAGAACTAAGAACTTACTGTCTCTGCAAGAAAAGGAGTTGTGAACAGGTAAATAAAAGGCCATCACTAACATTTTACTAGACGTAAACAGGAGTAGCAAACACCAAAAACAGTCTCTATGTAAGATTAAGCACTAACAGTCTGTTTTCCCTACTGCCTCTCAGTAGTTACTGCCCAACACCAACAAGGTGGTGGCCTTGGGCACCAAGAAAGAAAAAGGAAACTTGGATTAAGAACAGAACAATTGGGGGAAATTATTAAATTAACATTGAGCTTCCTTATTATTCCATTCCAGACTTCACTGAAATTGAATAGCTGTGGTTCCTCCCTGTGGCATGCATACCTTCAACCACAGGGATCACAAAAGAGAACAATAGTCTTTAATTGTAAAAACATGATTTATATACTTGGCGTTTCCAAAGAATTCATTCCATTCCTTCCCTTGTCTCCCTCTGATGATACTCAGTCTCATTACTAGAAGGAACGTGTTATCATTAGAATAAAGCATCCTGCATTTCCAGCACATTCATCCACAAAGGGCTTGAATGCTTGGATCTCGTCGTGTTTGTAAACTCCACAAGCTGGAAGGAGTTTACAACTGGGAGACACAAAACAAATAAAACAGATGTGTTGGCTATGCTCAGATTATTCTAGATGCCGAAGTACCTTTACAGTCATACACAGAACTGCCAGCCTGACAAAAAGAAACGAGCTGCTTATTATATAATGGAAGTTAAACCAGCACCATATCATTCAACCATGCAAAGGCTTCCACTGATTTTGCAAGCCTTTTTACACCGGTAACATTTTGAAGTAGAACAAATCAGGTGCCCTCTGATTACACTCAGAATGTGCACAAAGATAGAAACACGCCATTTATTTAGAGGAGAAAGGTAAAAAAGAAAAGATGGAGTTCATTAGATAATTATAATCCATTAATATTTCACTATTTTATAGATTGCCAGCTTCCTGAGCAACAACTACAGTCAGAGGCTGCACCGACACCCGGCTGAAGATCTGCCACTTTACAATTTTTGCTGCTCTTTACTAAACTGTCACTAAAAGCTTGCTCCTAGTTAAACACGTGTAAGCACAAAGATCCCAGTGAACTTCCTTAGGAGAGAACGTGCCTCACTGTGTTTCTGAATGACAATTCTGCTTTAGGATTCAAGTTTTTCTAGTGAGCAGAAATGTTTGCGAAGCAACCACAAAGAATGGTTTGCTAAAAATGTGTCAATTTGCTGAAGCTTCCTGTTATGTCTGTGAAAAGCACCTAGAAGGCTAATTGAACAGCAGACATCACTTTTATGTAACAAAACTAGAGGGGTCCATTTTGGAAGAGCTGTGTGCATATGTGACATGTTCACACTGAACATGGAGCTTGATGGTGCCAGCCCCTAAAAATAGCACCTGGATATCCTTGTTCTCATCAGCAACCACAACCTCGTCTTCTCCATCGTTTGGTGCATCGATCTGGCACACCTCTGCCTCCTCCAGAAGAGACAGGAGTGGTGGTACTCTGAGGTACCTCGTTTTAGTAGAAGTGGGGGAGATAAAGAGGATGTTTGCATCTGCTGCAAGCACATATTTTAAACAATATCCCTGCCCCTCAGCAGGCAGTTATCATGTTGTTTTGGCAGCAGGAAGGAATCTGTGGTTTTTCTTGAATGTTGCTCTTCTTTATTTAAACTACCCAAAATAAAGCAAAAATGACAGAATGCTCTGTCTATAAATAATCATTCCGGTGTACAGTTATATTAGGAGGTAACTCAGATGGCATGATAACGCCTAACAGGCTAATCTTAGACCTGTAATGCCATAAGATGAAAATAACTAGGCTAAGAATAACTGACCCAGAGGAGTCAGCCTGTTAAAGAGTTCCACAGAACAGGGCATTTTAGATTTTCATATGTTTAACAACAATATCTGCCAATTAGTTTCTCTACAATATTTTGGATTGTACCCACCATATAAAAAACCCACCCACAACAGTAGTTGGGAAAGGTTAAAACACAATGACACCTGAAACCCTCCCCATCATCTATACCAAAACCTGAAATTAATGTGTATATACACATATGTTTGCAGGCTATCTATCTATTCTGCTTTCTCACAGCTTTTGCTTTCTCTGCAAAGACTGTGTGGAAGAAAGGGGCCAGGCAATCGGTACAGAAACAGAGGTCTGATTAAAGCTCTGGCAGTAGGAAGAGTTACAAATGTTCCTCATATCCAATGCAAACCTTAATGAACTAAATGGATTCTATACATAGATTTACAGGAGGGAAGACTGGCTGAAACCGTGTGTGTCTGAGTGCAGTGCAAACCAACAGGTGTTATAAAGCTGAACAGCTAAAATAATAAATGGCTGAAGTAAAAAGCTCTTTTCCAATAAAGTCATTTAGCTCAACACACCAAAGAGAGGGGAGCTAGTGTCCTAGTGCCAGTACTAGTGAACCTCTGTATTAAATGCAGTGTTTAATGGTATCAGAAAGACGCTCAAAGAGGTTTTGAAATTATGTTCTGCATTCTTTTTTATTTACTTTCCAGCTTTTCTAGCTTGCTATTCTTGTCAATCTTGTACTTTAAAATTCTTATTCCAGGCTTTTCCCACAACCTATAAATATATCTTCTAACACAAAGTAAGACTGTCAGGTAATCACGTGGCTCCAGAAGCTGGGACTTAAAAAAAAAAAGAAAGAAAGAAAAAGCAATGTTACAGCATTAGAGGACACATGAAGTTGGCAACATTGGTCTGTACTCAATGTCTTCTCAATAACGTAAAAACAGAAAAAGCAGCTTCATTCCATTTTACCACATTTTTGTTCAACTGAATTCGTAACCAATGTCTTGTCCAGCATACATTACTGGCCAGAGCCTCTACTCAAAACCAGTGAGATTTTAACTACATAAGACCTGCAGGTCTGTGTTGCTCATCTCTTCTTGTTGTATTAATTGTTAAGGCTAGGATTTTACTCTTCTGTAACAATTAATTCAAATACTTCAGCTACTACTATGAAGCACAAGATTTTTTTCTACCTAGCCTTTACAACAGGCATTGAAAAAGCCTCTCCGGCTGTTATCCAGAACGTCCCTGAACTGAATTTTCACACTCAATTTTTTTCATTACTCTGAAGAGAATCGCAAAGTAAAAGCTCAGCATATCTTTTCTCGCTTTCTCTGAAGAGTTATTGCCTGAGATACCACATATGCAACATTTTGTATCTGTAAGAAGTTTACATTACCCGATTCAGATATGCAAATATGTCAAGTTTTTAATGAATATCAGAGCAAACCTTTAAATGAATTTGCTTTCTGCAATCTCTCCACAGCAACAGCTGAGCAGGTGAAAGTTTTGTTTGGCCAGAAAAAAAACGGGAGAGCAAATACCAAAGAATTTTCCCTGAAAATTTTGTACATTGAGGTTTACGGAAGGAAGATAGTTCATGAGGACCTGTCAACCCACATACAACATGATGTGTGTAGCATTGATTCTGGCATTTATATTCAAGTGACACAGCTTGAATTTCCTGACTGGTGCAGAGAATAAAATACTGTGACTACATTTACTTACTACATTTCTGAAATTGCAGGTGTTTTGCAAGCCTGTAGCTAGATGAAGTCAATCAAATTAATCATTCTTAATCATTATATTCCCTTTCGAATAGTATTGCTCTATAGATTCCTGAGCCTGACAGGTATCATTTTCTGCATTTCACAAAGGGTTAGCTGACGTAAGCAGGATTGCGTAACTTGCTCAGGTCACCTGTCAACTTGGTGACGAGCCAAGGCTTTAAGCTCAAGATCTCCTTGAACTCTTGATTTTTCAACACAACAGCTTTGGACAGGAAGCAGAGGATGCCTTATCCAATAAAAGCCAAGGCGGAATTTAGGCAGGCCAGTGCAAGGCTGTACGTCAAAATACGGCCAGTGAAGCAAACGTAGCAACCTTACCCTTTGGAAAAACAGCACAGTACATTAAATCACCAAAAGTTAATGAACTCGGCATTACTTCTTAAAGTCTCACATCTACTGATACCACAGCTGGGTAGGTTCTTTCTTCTCCTTCACACAACTGACATCTATTTGAGTAATGTAGCCCTGCATTAGTCATTTATTGACTACATTTTAATGAGCGTTCTTGCCATGGACTATGCTGCACCAAATGTTTTTTTCAAGGACTTGTAGTTTATTACTTATATTGTGGTAAGATAAGAGGCCAGCTGAATGCTAGGGTCCACTGTGGCATTGCACACACATGGAAGTTGACACTTTTTGGGTAAAACAAAAGCAACAGCATAGTTAAACACCAATTCCAGCTAAATTAGAGGCTTTAGACTCCAGATCTATTTTTTAAATCGTGAAACTAAAATAATTATGGTGTCAAATAAGAATACATCAGCATCATTTTCTTAAATAAAGATGCACAGCACTTACTGCTGCATTTTAGAGCAACGGTACCATATGGGAGAATCTAGTTCAGTCTTCTCAAGATAGCTGAAACTGCTCTCTGCAGTAAGGTGTAGGTGTCTGCAAATTACACAGCTTCTTGAGTCAGTGCCGATCTAGATTGCTCCATTCATAATTAGACTTTTGATTGGTACCTATCCAGATCATCTCATTCATAGTATGATTTACAAGCAGGGATGGAGACAGACAGGCAAAGCAGTAATTGAGGGAATACCAGAAGAACTGCTTCACATGACAGAAGTATTTCCTATGCCTGCTATTGTCAGAAATTCCTTAGACAGTTTGCTTCGCAAATACGTATCCATTGGCTATTGAATCTGTCCTCTTTGGGGGTGGCTCCAGCCCAGTTTAAAATCAGAGTTGCATAATACATGCCCGTTGTATCTGGAAACTAGCAAACCTAAAAATCCATTGAGTGTTTAAGTTGTGCTTGCTTCAAAGACTTCAAGAATATCAAGGGTGCAGAATGTAAATGTTCAGGGATCTGCACTTTTCTTAAATATGTGCAACTTTTTAACCTGAGCAAAAGTCACATACATGTAACTGAAGATAACTTTAAGGACACTGTGATAAGCAAAATTCAAATAAATGATTCTAGCTACTCCAAACACTAGAGCACATCGTCATATCCTGGCTATTTCTTTCTCCCCTACATGCAGCATAGAGGGAGACAATACCTGAAAGGTTATCAGGCCTGATCCTGCAAGATCCTGGACTCAAGGGAACCGAAGGTAATCGACAGCAGCACCAGGCTTTGTGGTTTCATGTGACATGAATTAAACTGCAGACTATGTACAATGTCAACTACTTGCAGTCTAGTTGTGTATTTTAAAGGTCAACAGAAACGCTGAGGAATATTTTGTGTTCTACAGAATATATATTTAAACATCTTTTACCTGGATAATGTTCTTGACTAAGTTTGGTTTGTTTTTTTTTTTTTAAAGTCTAAAAACCCCCTCTGTTCTACTTGGTACTACAGGGGAAATTGTATATGTTATATGGGCCTAATGTAATATCAGATAAAAATCAACTGTTACATGATATTCTTGTCTCCAGTGAAGAAAAGCAGAGCTATAAACTTACAGAAAATTACCTCCTTTTCTTGTGTTTCAAATGAGAAAATTGCTATTACTCAAGCAACATTAGTTGGCAGTTACAAGGTAGCATAGTGAGCTAAAAAACCCAGATTTTCACTTGCGTACAGCTAACTTCAACTTGACATAGTATTAAAAAGAAAAGGAGGGAGGGGAACCAGTCAGTCTTATCTCTTTGACCAATACAAAAGCACTGGACACCTGCTGAGCTGTTCAGGAAAACCAAAGAAAAGCAGTAATTCTTGAACCAGAGGTCGACACTGTAGATGGCTTTGCAGAACTACAACATTTTCAGAGAAACTTCTGCTTTTACCCACTGTCTTTGCTAGAGCTTCGTTGTTCATATTTGTAAACAAGTCTTTCACCTGATTTCTGTCCTTGACAAAGGAACTGTAATTGGTGATCAACATCTCTTCTAAGAAGTTAGAGAAATAGTAAATTCTTTGAGCGATCCAAAAAGAAACAAACCAACCCAGCAGCTTTATAAAGCAATAGAAAAATTGTCAATCTTAAACATTACCAGTTGGAAGTCTCCATTCCCCTTAGGTATTCTCATGATTTTAACCTGCACATAATAGCTTTTCAATCTCTCATTCCCTCCTTCAGTCTATAATCATAAGGAGGTAGCCTTGGCTTTCTATACTGAAAAGCACTAATCATGAGGTTAAAACATATCTAAGACTTTTCTAACAGAAAAGATATTACCATTTGACACAATCTCTCACAATTTATTTTCATATCTGAAACTAGAAGTCCGCTCTAAAATTGTATGTAAGAAAGAAACACAAGTAAAACTTTAAGATCTTTTTCTATAAAGCAGGAAAAGAAACAGGTTTTTTTAAAAACAAACAAACAAACATGGGCTCAACAGGTGTACAAAAACAGGCAATACATGAAGAGAGCTGTGGTCTACACACATAATTAATCTTAAAAACTGAGAAGCACTGCCAAGTTTTGTGAAAGAAAAAAGAAAAAGAAAAAGAAAAAGAAAAAGAAAAAGAAAAAGAAAAAGAAAAAGAAAAAGAAAAGAAAAAGAAAAAGAAAAAGAAAAAGAAAAAGAAAAAGAAAAAGAAAAAGAGAAAAAGGAGGGTAAACTAAGACTAAAGTACATGTAAACAATTCACCCTGCATTCTACATATAGGTCCTCTATAAAGCCAACTTTACGAAAAACAAAGTCAGAAACCTACGATTAAAAAGATATAAAACAGACAACATTGTGCCTCAAAAGCCAGAGCTTTTTTCAGCCCAATAAAAACAGAACTGGAATTCACAGAGTTTAAGAGAGAATGGGCAAGAGTAGCCTGAAATTTTGACTTTTTTAGCCTGTCTAAATTGACATTTTATCTGAATGGTAACAATTCTTCCAACTTAATTCATCCTCAGCACATCATTTGCAGGTCTCAAACACAGCTAGCAAAGAAACTAGAAAATACAAGGGTAGCTTCAAATACATGAGGAAACGTTCAGTGTTCTTTCAGAGCAGCTTTGAAATACTTTCATTAAAAAACACATCTAATTTACATCTCAGTGAGTCATTACATATGACTACCATTGCCAGGTTCACAAATATTTTTAAAGTAACAAAATAGCCATGCATATTAAAGACATTTTAAAGTAACACTGTAATGAAAAGAGAAAGGAATTAGTATTAAACTCCCTTTGTATGCAAACTGGAGAAAAGGAAACTCACAGAAAGACCAAATCCTGTTTACAATAGACATATGACCAGAATTGCCTATGAGGGGCTCTAACTGCAGCCTCCTGACAAGGTCTGTCTGAGGAAGCCTCTCTCTGTGAATAAGCGTGTACCACAAGTCCCATTTTGCAACCACGCAACAAAACAAACAAGGAATCCCAAACTAGATTTTGGTTGTGAGCATTTTGCTCTGGCTGGAAAGCAGCAGACTGAAGGAGACAAACTCCCCGTAAAAGCAGCAGCTGCTATCTAACATACTACCATAATTATTTAACAACGACTTACATAAAGCCCACAAAAATAAAGTAACTTCTTTAAAGGAAGGGTGTTTTCTTGTCGTGCTAGGCTGTATTTTCCCGGTCAGCCACTGAAGTCTGAGGTACGGAGCTGTCTCTTACCTGAGCTGATCATACTGTGCATTCTTTGCTGAGCCAAGAGCTGTTCACGTCCAGAAACCCCATCTGAGGAAAAACACGATTCACTCTCGTAAATTGTTTGCAGCATATTCCAACTGGTCTGCACTTCAGCTACACGAGAGATTCATCACTGCACTTGCACAGGGGCGTCAGGCACGACCCTCTGCGGTCCTACCTCCTCCAGCAAGGGTTGTAAGATAATACGCTTCGGCAATTAGCAATGTTTAAGCATTTGCACAAGTATCTATCGGGAGAGGGAAAAAACCCCAAATCCACTCTCGGCAGCCCCCGCCTGCTGGAAGGGAGCTGCGAGCGCGCGGGGGGCTGTGCGCCGCCGAGTTTGAGCAGTTGCGTTCGGGCAGCCAACGGCAGGTGGAAGAAGAAATGAAGAAATATCTCTGCGCTTCGGGCTTTCTGGCGGGGCGGGGGGGAAACACAGCCTCTTAAAAACCATCAAACCGAATAAGCCACCTTTCCAGGGACCGGGAGGCCCCGAGGGATTAGTCTGAATTACCCCAGCCCGGACCAGTGTTGCTGTCCCCGTGCCCCTCTCCTCTCCCTGGCCGGCTCTCCCTCGGCCGGGCGGCTGGGCGAAGTTGGCGGGAGCAGCAGCGATAACTCATTTGCATTTGAATCGACACCCGCGTGGCCCAGCGGCGGCAGAAATAGAACAATGGCCAGCCTGAGCCAAAAATAGGTCAAGCATGGCCGGGTGATTGGAGCCTGCATTAATGCGTTTAAAAATACCACAGCAAACACAGCTGTCCAGTCTCTGTCTTTCAAACTGCCGGCAGTCCTCCCTCCGCTGCTCGGCCTCGAGCGCGATTAACCCCTTCCCCCTGCCCAGCCCGTTTCGGTGGGGAGAAGCCAGGGAGGGAGGAAGGGAAGGCAGGGAGCAGGACAGAAACGCTCCTCACCCGGGACTCGCGCCCCTCTCCCTCCTTGCCCTCCCCCGGGGAGTATTTTGTGAAAAGCGAGCAAAACGCCACGGCCTCTGTATCGGTCCTAAAATAACGCCGGGAGGTTTTGCTGGCAATGTGGTTTCTGCCTCACCCACGCGCAGCCATCCTGCTGTTCTATTTTTGCTGCCCGTTTCTCTGGCTACGCCGCAGTTGGCTTTGGCGGGGGAGCCGGGCTGCTGCCTGCTCCCTGCAGGACCTGCAGCCGCCTCGGGAGAGGCGATTTCTGAAGCTAATCGGGTTGGGGGGAGCAGAAGGTGGGGGCAGATGTTAATGAGAGACCGGGTTTTGTGCGTGCAGTTATAAGCAGCCTTTCCGTATTTAGCATGCTTGATCTAATTCTTATAGTAAGTCACCAGTTGTGGCACAGCATGTTAGACACGCTTACCGACTATGCACTATTCAGTTGACTTGCTAAAATTTGGAGAGGGGCTGAGCAGCTCACACTTATTTTTAGAAGCATTAGGCAATTTGCGCGGCGCCTTTCTCAGTTTTACAAGATGATGTGGTTTCAGAAGAGCAGTGTTTGACAGCGTATCAGACAAGAGTACCGTGCTCCTCTGCATCTTGGCAGGTTTCACGTATGCTATGTGAAGTTTATTTTTCATAATGATATTTCAAAAGTTGCTTATCGTCTTTGCTGATTAATATACCTACACGTAGATAAGTTTCATTTCACTGTTAGAGATGGTACTTTATTTCTCTGGGTCCTGCTCTGCCATAAGCACTTGTTACACAGGTGAGCAAAACCTGTCACTACCTACATATATGATACAGCAGCCTGACCACTCACCTACCAGAATTACGAGTCCCCTTCCATGTCCCTGCTCTAGGGGAGCAACAATGGCCACAGGGACGTGATTGCTCACTGTAATCAAGAAGCCAATACAGAGGTCGTCTCGGAGCTTTCTAGAAATCCACCAAATTCTCAACTATCTCCAGCATTTTTTGCTCCTGAAGACACAAGAACCTGCCCAACACTTGAGGCTCAGTTCTGCCTGTTGGCGAAGGATCGTCTGTCTGCTCTTCAACTAACACGATAGATCATAGCCAAGGGTGATATTTTTTTTTTTAAACTTCTCACAATTGTGTTACCGAAGAAAAGATTCAGAGTAACAAAGTACTGTGACAATCCTATGACGTTTGGATACTCGATGGCACCTGGGAGGTCTGTGGCTCAAGTCTCCTCCATCATCCCAAACCTTTGCTTCCTCCATGTGCCAAATGACCTGGTCCTGCTGAGAGTTAGGATCTGTCCCCTGGACAGACAGAGACCGCAGCAGCTGACAAGGGGGTTTTCCCTACAGGATCCTCAAGTTAGCACCTATCACTGCTCGACACCCTGCTCTCGTTGCCTTCTCTCCTCCTTCCCCCCAGTTTTCCCCAGGAGCACTCCTCCTGGGGAAGCGGCGAAGCTCTGCAGACGGCATACACCCAGCTCTGCAAAGGGGCACGGACACAGGCAGTGGCAGCACAGCGATAGGTAGGGTGTTACAGCGCAAGACAGGGGATGAGCATCACGCATACCATCGTACTATTGACAGCTGACAATTTGGTATCATGAGCACTTTCTCTTGAAAATAAAAATACCCAAACATTTTGTGGGAAATACGGGGCACTTTCATGGTCCGGGGCAGAAGACGTTTAACACGAGTGCAAGGGGGGTCACCAGTAGAAACAGAAATCTTCTCTAACACAGAAAAAGCTTTTTATAGACAGAAGTAAATACAAAAGTGGAAATGCTTATGCCCTTGAGCTAGAACATCACCCTGTTTAGTGATTCAGCGCCTCAAAATAATCAAATCTCGTATTACAGGGAAACACTGGAGGAATAAGTTAAAAACAGGTCAGAAAATGGAAAATTGTAGCGTGTGGGATCTTGGTATTAGGTACCCATATGTGTTTATAACTTCTTATGTATGCAGCTGCATTTTTAAAGATAGCATTCACAGCTCTAACTGACTTCAAATACTTCAGTAACTAAATAAAAGGAAACTATATTCAAGAGTAGAAAATGTACATTCAGATATTTAGCTGCAAGCGTTCTTCATTTTGGCATATGTATTTTAAACTGACAGACACATAAACTAGCCTATGTTAGCTAATTCACAGACCATAATAACTACAGCATTGTGCTTTATATTTTAGATTATATATAAAAATTATATCAAAATGTTTTACTCATTAAGTCACCCCAAAGGTAGGGCTTTTACAACCTGAATTCTTCTGACTTGCTTTGACGTATTATGGGCCTACTTTGGTACATGCTTAGCTTTAAAACACGTGCGTAAATCCATCCCTTTTCATCATAATATTTAAGCACATGCTCAAATTCTATTGATCGCAATAGAATTTAAGCATATAGTTAAACACTTTGCTGAGTCAGCCCAGCCTTTAACTGCACGATCACATGAGTTTAAATAGCTCCTTTAGAGTCCCACAGGGGAAGGATAAAGGGTTCATGCCTGAAGAAAATCTGGTTTTTATTTTTAAAGCTATGGATGTTATAAGGTGACATTTTCATACAGGAACATGAGGTTTTTTGTTCTGTTTTTTGAAATGCTTTTCCTAAACTTGGAGAACTTTAATGACACTGGAGGTAAGAGTAAGCTGTTGAAATGATTTAGTGCTGCTGAGGTGACTCTAAATGCAATCCGCAACTTTATAGAAAACGTAAGGCATGTTAGTAGCACTAAGATCTCATTACAGGGGTTTCACAATGTGTTTCTCTTATTTTCCTTCTGAGTTGTTAAAAACAAATAAATATAAGGAAATTAAATCTGGAAACCACATTACTACAACATTAAGACTGAGAAATTAAGCACTCAAATTAGAAAGAGCTAAGATTTCTACTGCATTATTAACTCTGCAACATTATAATTAAGTAGCACTTTTCCTACTTTCCTTTTTAAGTACAAACAGTATATTACTGGTTGTTTTTAGCATATCCCATTTCTCACTCATGTTATTCTGGAGCATAGCCTTCATTAATATTAAAAGCTTAGTTTCAACTTTTGCAGTTTTCGTACTTGTAAATGAATTCTTACATAGATTTTTCAACCATATTGCTCAATTGTGTCATACAAATTACATACAAAATTAAATAAAGAGATATTCTCTAGCTTTTAGTTGCATGCTTAAATGAGGATACCGCAGTCTTACAGGTGTCCCATTCCACTCTCCTTCAGCCCCTTTTTCATTTGGCAAGTGAAAATGCAGTAACTAATAATATGCATCAATATCAAACAATGCATAAAAAAGTGGGAGCTAAATTAAGGTTGCATGGGTGGTATTAAATTTGGCCTATTTTAATACTGAAGGCTTGACCTCTAATCTTCGCAGCCTGAAGAGCTCCTAACTATTTTTTGTATATCTAATCACTGGAATTAAAAAAGGAAAAAAATTAACTATTGTACAGAACAGATGTTTCTGTAGCCACAGTTCATTAGATACCTTTAGTACCATGTGAAACCCAAACACCCAGCATAAATTACTACAGTTTATGCTTGAGGATTAACTAGGTTAACAAACAGCAGAAGACTATTACCACAGAGAAACAGATGGTTCGGGAGCAGAAAGAAATCAGGGGAGATGCTCAAGTGGTCTGGTTCTGCTCCCTCCTGGAACCAAGGGACCATATTCCAAGCCTCTGTGGGAGTTAAAATGGATCACTTAATCCACGTGCTCTGGTTGGAAAGATGTAGTGCGGGAATGCCTCTGATCAATTTTCTGTGTAGCAAGCCTTTGGCGTTGTCTGTGCAGGAATACATGTTGTTTTTTCTTTGCAGTGCCGTGAAATCATGTGATGGGCATTTTTCAAGTGAGGAGAAAACTGCAATTCTAAACGTGTTTAAGCTCAATTCAAGCTTCAAAGGAATTTTCTGGGACAAAGAAAGGCGTATCTGTAGCTTTAGGGGATTTTGTGACAAACAATAGGAGAATAAAACTTTACAAAGTTTTGAGGATAAGGAGCACTACGCTAGATAAATGTATGGGTCTCTACCACCTCTCATATAACAATATAGATAGCCTCGCATCTTTCTCATGCAAATTAGCTCAGGGTTTTTGGAACTAGCTGATGACTTATCACTTCTTTCTCCTCCTAAAATATACCCTTCTGTTCACATAAATAAGTCTACTAGAAATGAAGTCCTAGATTCAGGACAACCCCTCAACAACACATACTTGATTATAAGCACGAGGCTTAAGTTAAGCATATGCTTAAGGGCTTCATAAATTCAAAAGTACTTTCCTGAATCACAAAGCTTAAATAATTTAAAAAACCACAGAGAGCTATCAAATAAATAAATAATATTTAGGTTAGGAAATACATACACAATTCAATTATTCTGCTGACACAGTTATTTATCAGGTTGGAACTAAAATCTCCATATTTTGCAGCAAGGCTGAGGTAAATTGCATACAAACAATACAAGCCATGTAGCCAAAAGCAACATCAGATATTGACAAATAAATGCCTCAGACCAGCAAAGCACTTTGCCCCTTTTGTGCCATTAATGAGGCAAGTGGAGATATGAGCAACATGAGATTTACCGGGTGTTCCATGGTTATGCCCAGCTGTCTTAGAGAGACATTAGGGCATACGTGCACTGTGTCTGCCATGTCTAGCTCCACCAGACACACCTGGATGGACATACATAAAGGAACCCTAGAGCACATAACTTATGATAGCTTGCAATACATTACCTGTGACAGCTTGCAGTAAGTTCAGTGTACTTCAGGCATTTCAAGCTTGTTGCACATCTACTGAGCAGATAATCTGTACCTCCATACAGTGTTTTGCACAGGATTTCCTGATGCCGGGTAGTCTAGCAGGTCAGATCAACTGACCTGGACACTGAGAGTTCCTGGACAACAGACTACTAAGTCCCTATGGCTGGAGAACCAAGAGGAACGCCATCTCTAGCTTGTAATATATGCCTGGTTTTAAGTGCTTTTTTGGATTTAAGCCAAGAAATGTAGGCCATGCTTGCTGTCTAGAAAACTGCATTGTGAAAACCAATGACTATGCAAAGGATTTAGGATCACAGCAGAAGACAGCCAACTAAATATGAGCTCCTACGATTACACCGGGACCAAAAAGGCTAATAAAATCCCTGGATATATAAACAAGGTTATATTGAGTAACAGTAGTGAGGTGATATGCATATACCAAAGAGAATATTCTTGGTATACTGTAACTTGTTCCAGTATAGATACCTGAAAAAGAATGCTGAAAAACTGAGGATGGATAGACATGCCACAAGCATAAAATAAGTTTGGAAAACCATTGGAAACTGGAAACTCAAAGACCTGAGATACTAAGTTTACTGAAGAAGTTCAGGGGTGGCTTGGCACTGTCTATATATACACAGGGCAAGATGTCCAGTGGTGTACTAAAATGGTCTTTATTTTAAGAAATATGGCTTTAAGAAAAATCAATCAATTAGAAAAATTCAAGCCAGAAGTGGGCACACATTTTAAACACGTTTTAAGCACTGCAGCAACTTATAAATTAGCTTTACATCAACAGTGGTCGTGTCTCTGGAAAGAAAGCTCTAACACTTCTGTAGGGCAAACTTAAGGCAGGTTTTGTTTTAGGACTCCATGTTAGACAGGTCAGACCTGGTGACCATGGAGGTACCTCCAAAGCTACTAAGAATTAAGTTAATTCTTACTAAGCTAGTAAGAATTTTTGCTTAACTGATAGGAATAATAAGAACTAAATAGAATAATTATTCCTACACCAGAAATAGTTTTCTTCTTTTAAATCACCCTCTCCTGAAAAGCATAGGTGTGTTTTTTGTTTATTTTTTTAAATCCAAAATAAGTTTATTTTTCTATGAGATTCGATAATTTTTACAGGAGTAGCACAATGGAGTGCACTGTAAACATCTTGGGGAAAAAAGTCTTTGTGAAGAAAAAAACCACAAAGTGTTTGCTTTGTTTTGCTATTCAAAGCTGCCCTTTTAAGTCAAATAATTAGATCTCAAAAGTAGGGTCTTTTTAAATCCAGGCTTGGATTCATGGAAGGACAAGATGGCTTTACATAACATGCTACAACCACACTATAAAGCTATAGTAGATTTATAGTAGATAGATACCCATGTAGATTGGGACAACAATTGCTCTGTTAAATTTTGAAGCAAGCAAGATGTTTTCTTAAATATCAAACAATATATATAGTAAGAGAACTGCCACTACAAGCCATTGGAAGCTTAGCCAAGAAAAAATATTTTACATAAAGCACTAAAAAGGGCCTTCTTTAATGTGTGGGCCAAGGAATGGACCTGAGATGCCAGGCCACGTGCTGGGCTGTGGGCACACACCAGTCTCTCCCGCTGCGCCGCCTGCTGGGATCTCTTTCCCCTCCCAGCTCCTCCACCGCTCACTGGGGAGCATTCAAGCACATGGAGAAACAGCGTTATGTGCACAAACATGCCTCGGGGAGCAGTAACAAATTGACCGCTACTGTGCTATGAAAAGGTCACATCTCATGCCGGTCAATACTGTTGTTACGAAACCACACGAAACCCTCCTGGTTAGCTGGACCAGGATGGCAGCGAAGTTCAGTCCCGGTCCTCTCCTGTTTTTTTCAAAATATTTCAGTGAACCCAGACCCAGTTTTCATCTAACTTTCTTCCTCGTCTTCAACTCTGATAAGGAACAGATCCACAAGCCAAAAAATTATCAATACACCAGCTTGGGAGCTGTTTTTACTGTGCTGGTGAATTTGGGGCAATCTAAAAGGATGAAACTGTGACTTCAGTGGGTGAACTGTAATTATTCTGCCTGACTTCAGCAGAACCAGGATTTCTCCCGAAGAGCAATATGGTCTTAATTTTCCTTGTGGAAGCAACAAATTTATAGACTGCAAAAGAGAAAAAAAATCAAAATACAACTGAAAGAAAGGTTTCATAATTCTGAAAGGAAAATTACAACACATTTCAATTAAATATAACCTCTCCCTTTAGCTAAGTAAACCACCTTGAAAATCTTAATGCAGCTACTTGCTGTAACTGAAAATACCTTTACAATATACTATGACACTGCTAAAATGTGTCACAAACTTGACTTTTGTAAATACAGGCATCCAACTGGTATTCCTAAGGCCAGAATCAGCCCCAAGAAGGCTTTTATCCATACTTCAAGCTCTTTTAGCCAAATCATGCAACCTTCAGTTTGCTAGGCAGTCTGTCCCATAGAAGGGATGAAACAAATGGAGAGGGAGGCTACAGCAAGTGCCCAGCAAAGTCACACCTCAGCCGGCAGATGCGGGCAGCTGCAGCTGCTGCGTCCATGCGTCCCTCATATGCCCCATCTCTGGCTCTTAGTAGCAAGAGGCAAGGGCTCAAGCTCTCTAGGACAAAGGGGCAAGTCTGGTCCCAAGTCCCAGTTTTCTGGAAGGAGAACTGTTCACAAAAAAACTGCCAAATTTTTCTGAGCCTCAAACCACTATGCAACGGCTAAAAAAATGCACAGGACCGAATTGATAATTTGTATTGAAAGCATGGGGAACCAGGAAGAACGTACATTGAATCCATGTTCAGACAACACTCCTGTTCTAATCAACTCTAATCAGGTATATTTCTATCTTGCAAAGAGCCTGGGAGGGGAAAGCTCTTATATTCACTTCAATCCGAAGAGCTGCTGGGAAAAGGCAGTTCAAAAATGAATTAATAAACGAGAAGTAACTCACAAATGCTGGAATCCCAATGCCACAAGGAGAGATGACAGAGTATTTTAGATGCACTTAAGCTTCTGCGCGGTCAAAATGTAGAATCAAACTTGGGCTCAGGGCCTGTTCTAAAAATAGCATAGCTCTGTGGCAGTCATCTACGCACTTCATATTCTGTCGACTGGTAGTTGAGAGAACAGGGTGGCAGGATAGGTGATAATGGCAGAAAAACAAAACCTTTCAGTCAACAAATCAGAGGTTCTACACCATCACAAGTCAGGTCTCACTTAAGTCACCAGCCGTGGATGGACTGGCCTGTGTATGTTATGATTGCACTTCATTTCCAGCCCCTTCCCCTGCTTGTTAAAGCAGTTGCCAATGAAATAAACTGCTAAGAACATTTCCCTGAGGTCTGGAATATATTTTTTCATTTTGAATCTGAAATTAATGCAATTAAAGTGTTATCATTAGTCCATGAAAAACTGAGTGTGTTTTCAGCAGCCCACAAAATAATGCTGTACACAGGCTAAGTGGCAGTTTTGGCTAAAAGTAACCAGCGACAAAAGCTAGACTGTTCAAGGTAGCAGGTATCACCCGTGACTGTGTCCACAGGAATGAATAAATACATCATAACCTAGATTATCTTAAACCTTAATTGTATTCTCCATCTCCTCTCCTTACCTCTGCCAGAATTCCAGTGAAAAAGAAAAGCTAAAAAGGTGGAGACAGAAAACTTGGACAACTAAGAAGCGCACATACGGTTTGCAAATGGTTTACTTGCCATGACTAAGGAAGCTTTCTATGTCTCAGAAGACAAAGGAAGATAACTAAAGCTATGAGTCTGGTTTTGTGTTATCTGATAAAGGGGTGCAGCAAAATTGGGCACTGCCTTAACTAAAAATAGATGCACTGTAATAATAAGGCCGAAAAAACCCCACATAAGTAAATTATCAGTGTGATGAAACAGGCTTAAGTTTGGTCAAGCTTTATTTTTTTCTTTTTAATTGCCAGTAAGAATGCTTCTAAAAATAGCATCCTCATGCTTTACAACATTAATTTGCTTACCATTCTAAACAAACGCTTGTCTCCATTTTCGGACTATACACAAATGTGACAACCTTACATTTAAGGAGTAATTTACTTAAGTAACACAGCAGAGCGGGTTTTATTTAGACAACTTCAAAGAAAATGCTACTGTAAGCTATCTAATCACAGGATTCTCTTTCGATCACTATTTACAGGCATACAAAGTGTATTTCTCTTAGAGACCTTATACGTATAAGTCTCGTGTGTGTGTGTGTGTACAAATATAAACAGATAAACAACACCCTTTCAGCTACTGGTGTCACACACTGCAGTTGAAATACTAAAGTGCACATACATTGATGTAAACAAAAAAATAAAGCTGAAAGGTACATAAGCAAGTGTCTAGCTTAAAACATGTGATGATCGATTATTTTATTGACTTGGGGCCTAAATCATTACATTCACTTTTGTTCATTTAGTGTCCTCTCAGATGCAGCAGAAAGCCTCCAGCAATTCAGAGAGGCAGTATGCTATTCTGGGACCCATCAGAAAATGAATGAGTTGAGAAGTTGAGCAACTAACTATATTTGCAAGGGGAAATCTCTGAGGCATACCTACCAACAAGAATTTCAGGCTAGAAATATACTAGGATGGTTGCCAATAGAAATATTTCATCAGTCAGTCTTTTACAGTACCGTGGCTCCCATCTCATTTTTTGCCAAGTTATTTAGCACTGCAGGCACCAGCAACCAACAAGTTTGGTAACTGCTTTCATTTCTCACACTCTTTTTCTGGCACTCAGCTGTTTTGTGATACTTCGTCTTCTGATCCAAAGACCATAAGCTTGTCACAGGATGCTAAGGGGGTCTGTGTGTACTGTTGCGGTGCAAGGAGAGAAGGAAGGTATAGAGATGGTCACTAGACCCTTAGTGGCTACATATCCCCTACAGAGTGATCTGCAGCTGTGGAGGGCTGGACTGAATGACCATGGTAACTCCTTCAGCCATTTCTTCTCAAGCGGCATTGGGAAATACTGTGTTTCTAGGCAGTGCGTGAATCCGAGGACAGCCATTTCTCCAGCCCAAATACTCTTATTTAGGACGTGTCCTAAATAAGACCATGTCCTAAATAAGACCATGTGTACTAAACAACACATTTATGGAACATCTAAACCAAACCAGCTACTGCAGCAGTCTTGGTGCCGCTGCACTGCTGATCAGTAGAATGATGTTTGCCTGGATGGGATGCAGGGACTTCACTGGCAACACCATGTTCAGGAGTTCCCTATGTGCTCCCGCTCCCCCCTGTCCTTGTTCAGCATGGCAAAGTTTTACATGTATTTACTCATTCATTCTAAAGGAAATCAGATCAGTTTTCCAACGCAGCTCAAAAAGCACAAGCAAGAAAAGCAAGACCCCAAAAGCACAAGCAAGAAAAGCAAGAACTTTTTATCATCATGAGGTCCTCTGCCTCATCAAGCCACAAGCACAGTGACAGTTCAAAGTACTCCTGACAGTGCTATACTACCCCAGAATTCTATTCACCAGTGGCATGACAGGTATTCAAGAGGAGTCGCATCTTGAAGAGACTGATAAATCACAGAAAGTCTATACAGCCAAGCCAATATATATAATCAACATAACTGACTACCCCAACTAGCCAACATCATTTAAAGATACGCACAAAGTCAACAGCAGATGTATTTTGAACATTAAGGGGAAAAAAAAAGTCTTCAACCTCCATAAACAAAGTTTTTTTAAAAACTCAAGTTTCTAGCAATTTGTAGTCATGATGGTAGAGATCTAAATTGCATTAGTTAAATAAACAACTAACGTCTCCTTTGAAAGGGAGAACAGTATTCTTCAATTAGTTTCTATACAGGATACGCTCTGCATTTTCTCGTGATGCAGAAAATGGAATATTGGGTTAAGTAACTTCTACAAGACTTTGATTGATGCTTTTACTTTTCATAAAATTTCAGACTAAATTTAGGCCACCTTAAGACTTAGACTAACGGACTCTGTTTCTTCCACATGTTTCAATGCTCATGTGCAAAACTCCCCCACCAGTGCGTAATTCTCCTGTCCTAGACGAGGCAGCAATCAGAGCGTGCCATTTGTGCACTGAGAGGGCAAAGGGACGTTCCCAGCTCTGCTGGCGTCACAGGAGAGGCTGATAAACAATCCATATCATTTGGCCACCCCATTTGATAAGCTTTACATTTATTTTTATCGTCTGCACAAGAGAAAAACGATACACAGTAAGGCTTGTTATATGTTATTCTGCTCGACACACAGACTTGAAGAGAACTAATTTTGCCCATTGTTACAATTAATAATACAGTTCTCAAATTTTCATTTTGATATGATATGATATCCTATAAGATATGATAATATCCTATCCATTCTGAAAGAGGGTTGAATCCTTGTTCTCTTGGAAAGTACAGCTTTATTACATGATTTCACATACAACAGGGGAAACCAGCCTGAGCACGTCTCATGCCATTCACTGTCAAGTGGAGCCAATAATCTATTTCTGACTCGCATGGATGGCCTGTTCCCATATTTGACAAGGTAACATTCGTCCCTCTACCTGAAGCAATGTAATTCTGCACTGGCAGAAAGTGAGACCTGCAGCAGTCTTAGTCTGGCAGTATCAAGAAAGAAATTTGCATTTCATTTGCATACAGAAAGGAAATACCCGCTAGATACATACAAAACCCTAGTGGACTTCTTTTGTTTGATTTTTTTTTTTTGCTTATAGGTTTCTGCTTTTCCTGTGGCAACACTGAAAAAGATCATGTGAAGTTTTTTACATCTATGTATTCATCATATATTTCTTAAAAGTGCCCATAAGGGATGGTTAATGAATGTTAAAAAAAAAAAAAAAGATGGTCTAGTTGGTTGTTAGGGCACTCGGGATTTAGCACTCTTGAGCTGAAGTTGCTGATCACAGATTTCCAGTGATCAGAGACCCCATAACACTCTGTGTTGCAGCTCCCCATCTGTCAAACGGGAATAAACAGCAGTATATTTCA
This sequence comes from Gymnogyps californianus, assembly GCF_018139145.2. Taxonomy (NCBI): domain Eukaryota; kingdom Metazoa; phylum Chordata; class Aves; order Accipitriformes; family Cathartidae; genus Gymnogyps; species Gymnogyps californianus. The sequence continues at coordinate 134,360,725 of NC_059472.1, forward strand.
CATTACTATTTAGAGGACAAGTGCTTTAAGGGTGCTCAAACATCGTGGAAGTGGAGAACATACACTTTCTTTAGGCCAAAATATTTTTGCCAAACTACTTCTACAGTGCACAGTCAGTTAGGAACTGGTAATCTGCGTCCTTCCACAGGGAACTGGCAACGCTCTGATTACTATCCATGACTGTCAATACTTTTTAAAGCCTGCATTATTTCAGATAGCTGATTATTACCAAAATAAAATTGCACGTGATTTCCCCAAACCACAAGAGTAGCTGGTTTTTCCTCAAAAGTCAGAGACAAGCACAAAAAGCCTGTGCTTTCTTTCATATTTCAAAATCTTTTTGTTTTTACCTGTGTTCCCTTCACTTCTCCTTCTCTTCAAAACATTTTATGTAGTTCTGTAAACAGAACATTGCCACTTGCAAAAAAAACACGACTAAAAAAACTTTCTTATGTCTCTCTCTAGGTTCCCAGGCTTACAACTTAAGAGATATTTCAATTCATAAGGAGAAACAAGACAGCTTAGCAACAGTTGTGGCAAGCAGTGAATCTCACTCATGTAGACACTAAATGCTTGATGTTAAAGAAAAAAAATTGTCTACTTCAGCTCAAGATAACGCAGTAAAAAAAAAACCAACCTAAAAACCAAACGCATGCCTTTGGGCAAACTTTTCTGTCTTTGAATCTGTTGTACATTGATGAATTAATGAGATCAACTGAAGGACTTTTTTCCCCATTCAGCTGAAGCTGTGGTCATACACATCTGCTCTCTTTATTTCTTCTCCAGCACAGCCCTGGCATGGTCAGTTTTCGGTCTATTTTTGGCATGAGGATATTTGATCAATGATTGACCACGATAAACTGCCTGTGCTCTCGTCAACATTAAACTAGCCAGTCCTCTTTATACTCTTCCCATGAGTCTGGAAACACCACTCGCAAATAGGGGTAAATATTTCTGCAGAATTTTCCTTTTAAACTGACCAGAACAGCCTTTGTATTGCCGTGGGGCCTGTGTTTATAAATGTCATCCTTTCCTTCTTCGTTTACTACTCCCACCAAAAAAGGATGGTGTTTTCCAAGAGAAAATTAGTAACTGATGACCATTTTTTCTACGTCTTCCTTTCTTGCTGTTAGTCTCTCTTCAGTTATTGCAGACACACGATTGTCTGTCCTGCTCTCCTCCTTTAACTCCATCTTTCGTTCGCTACTGAAATGTTGACTCCCTCCATGCTTACTTACTAAAATCTCAGACAAAACACACTTCTAAGGTTTCTCCCATGCTAGTCTGTTGTTTGTGAAGAAGTCTCCAAATACCTGGCTGTTCTTCCACCAGCTGGCTTAAAACTTTTCTCCTTAGGTCAATACAAGGAATTGAGCTCCTTTGCTCAGAAAACCGCTGACATTACCAGGCAATATGGTTCTTTTCTTCCATATCTGAATAGGTATGGAGATTATACATTCAGCCAAGATATTTCCATCCAGGCTGAAAAAATTATTTGGAAGAGGCCTTGTTGTTGTGATGATGAACATAAAGTGCCCCCCTCCATCAGATAAAAGAAGAGGTTGTGTCTTCTTACTGTAATTGTACTTCCATTGCCATTGCTACTTTCCTGTTCTTCCAGGGGCTTGGAGACCCTCCACAGACTCACTGACAGCCTGCTTCTGCAAGAAAAGCTCTTTCACTGACCTGCTACCAGCTAAGAAAACACTCCGCAATCATTAGAAGTCATATTTATTCCAAATCCACTAATTCAGACTTCATTTCACAGAGTTTTAACTGCCATAATCTCTGCTGAATATTGAACTCAAAAAGCAGATGCAAAGCACTCCTCAAAGAACAGCTCATGTTAAACATTTCTCAGGTCTCCCATTCTTTTCATGCATAAATAAATGCCTCTCTTTTACTGTTTTCTCTCTTGTATTTGCTTTCTATAGTTTCTACAAAGAGTGCTCCACAATCTCTCCTCCCAGAAGCTTCTGATCACTAATTCTCTGTTTTAATCTTCTTCTGTCTATATTTATCACTATATTTCACAACTTCATCTCTTACTCTTTGATCCTTTAATAGACATCGTACCCTGCAATTTCTTTATTCTTATTAACAGCCTGAACATTCTTCATCAAATACAATTCAGAACATGTTCCTTACCACTTGTTTTCTTATTGTACTTGCAAACTTTCATCTTTTCTGTCTATAGAGATGCTGCAGAAATTGTTTTCTCAACTACTGAAATTCTTCCTTTGAGTCCTCAAATTCAAAGAAAACTTCAAACACAGCCAATTTTGTCACATCTCATTCCATTTTTTTGGAGAGGACAATGGTGGTTATAGCATTCAGAAATCATCCCACATCATGTTTTAAGTTTCGTTGCTGCTAACATTGTGTGTCTTTCCTCCTGCAAATGTCTAGTTCTTAAAAAGCCAAGGAAAGGGGAGAGACCTCTCCTGTTTTGCCACCTATTCAAATAACAGAGGCAACTCTTGACTTCAACATTTTCATGTTATAAATTGATGCAATACCAATGGATAGGCAAGTGAAAGGGGAAGCATGCAAAAAGCATAATTTCCTTTTGATTATAAAGACTCATCATGTCAAAACTGATGTAAGGACACTGGCAACATACTATGAGGCTTGTATACTTAATATCATTTGTAATCATCTCTCAAGAGCCAGTTTTATCCTTTGTTATATGAAAAACAGAGAGGTATAAAGCCCTATTTTTGGCCAACATGAAACAAAGGTAGGCTTTTTATTCCATGAGAGAAAACACTGTTTTCCCACAGTGCACAGAAAGGGAGTTGCATCCTGAATAGAAAAGGAGGAGGAGCTGGGAGGTGGTTGCAGAAGAGGGATAGTTACTATGCAACTTGGAAGCCTGGTAGAAAAACAAACACAGAAAAATGGCAGTTTGGGAAAAACCACACTGTTTACCAGTCTGAGACTGACCAAGATACAATGACTTAAAAGCATATGTTCAACGTCACAAAACAGGACGAGCTTGCAAAGCATACAGCAAAGCTTTGCGAATATGTCTAGGATCTATTTTAAAAAAAAAAAAACTTATTAGAGATGTCCAAATTTCTAGTACTTCTTCAGCATTCTATGGATACTTTCCTATGCCTGGTTTAAAACATGCTCAAGGCAAGCAAATAAACCTGGCATACAGTAACACTGTTCATTTAGCCAATTCAGCATATCTTCTGACTATCACCAGGATAGGGTCTGCAAATTCACTACCACCCTTTCACTATTCCTCTCTTTCCCCCCAGTCTGCATCATGTGCAGACCACATACATTTCAGTCATGTGCATCCTGCCTTGACAATCTTACATGCTAAATCTGATAAGGATCTACTAAATCCTTACATTTTCACTTCAAAAGTGTGTTCTCATGGGGGCGACGCTTCATATTTTTTACTTGAAGAACGATGCACACAGATGGTGCTACAGAAACAACAGGAGACTTTACTTTGAAGCACCTTACAGCCTTGCGCTTACACTCACATAGGACTGAACGGAGCTCACAAAATTCATCATCTAAGCGTCTGCAAGACTGGCACCAGTCCTCCTTTATTAGTTGAATATTGATAAATATCATCAAGCATTACACCAAACAGTAGAAAGCTAAGCTACTCAAAAAGAAGATATACCAGCAGCATGCAAATTTTAAAAAAAGCTCATCTGAATGACTCAGTCTGTTTTCATGATACAACAAACTTTCTAGAAGTAACAATAACAAAAGGGAGTGAGGTCTATCATTCTACCAAGACATTCAACCCTAGTGTTTACAGGTGCTTTATACCAACTAAGCAAAAAATAGCAAAGAAATTACTAGGTTATATTAAAAGAAAAGCTTAAAATAACCATTGTGAGCTTATGTTAGAGGTATGCAATGAACTAGGTTAGGTCACACCTACAACTTATTATTGCCTTCAGCTCTGAGATCTCCTTTATGAGCTCTACAAATACACTAGTAGAGCTGTTGAGAAGAGCATCATTAGTAAACCTTGCATCAAGCCAGCTGTTTCCTTGTTTCCTGTATTTGATAAATATTAATAAGTATTACGTCAATTTTCCACTTCATCCTTATTTTAAGAAAGTCCTGACAGTTTAGTTGCAAAAGTTCCTGGATCACTTTATATTTTCTTATTTATATGAGAGTGAGAAGATAGTAGTCCAGCAAAATCACCTCCTTGAGATTTCCTCATCTTTGTTGGTTTTCTATTAAATACATAGCTAAAGATATGACTGTTGCTGTCCTAACCCCTTGCTCACAAACATGGTCACATCATGTCACAAAAGATGGTGTCACATCTAAAATTAGAAACAAATCTCAACTGTGATGATTTTAACACTGAGCCTAACCTTGAGAAATGCTAAGCGTCTTCCAAGAGGTAGAGGAAAACGGATTCGAGGGTTCTCAGCAACATACAGATTTTGATTGCAGAACAGCAAATCAAAAGACAACAGTAAAATGAAAAAACAATCAAGAAAAAAAGAAATAGAGATAGATTTAGAATAGGTACTGCAGGAAAACAGAGTAGAAAATGGCAAGATTAGTGCTATCCATTTATATATAATACTTGGGGAATGTTTTCTAAAGACTAACATGCTCTTAATTTTTAAAGTTCAATTCAAAATCTAAGCCAGTGGCTGACAGGACTAAACCTGCTTCAAGTTATATTAAGCCCTGCAGGTTTGTGGGCCATTTGACCCACAGAAAAAATAATGACATTGCATATTAAAGATAAGCTTTAAATGACCTTATTTACTTCAGTATACCACCTGACAGGGTCGATGAGATCACTAGCTATTTCTAAATTACCCCAGAGCACAAAAGGGGGGGAGACATTGGAATATGAAAAAAAAAAAAAGAAAGCCAAAACTATGAAGCTAACAAGACACTTCCTAATTCCTGCTACTTTGCAATTTATCGAATTACACTTCACATTCTTTTGTGTTGTCTTTCCGCTTCAAGTGCAAACTTTCCACACAGTTCAGTAACTAACCCCATTTGTACATTACTCGATATGGTCAATATACCAGATTAAAAAGTATTATAATCATTTATAACAACAACGTCATGAATCAAGGAAGACTGGTATGTCACTCTAAATTTAAATCATTACCAGTATCCATTTTTAGGCAAGTTAGCTTGTCTACAGCTATTTGGAACACAATTTGATTTATTTCCATTTAAGTTGGGAAATGTGGCAAAGATATGTAGTTGCATGAGGTATGAAATTTCTTTTGAAAACATATCGCATCGATGGAGCAACACTCCTACCATATAAGATGTGCAACATATGCTTTACCATCTCTCTTTTATAAAAGCTTGTTTTCTTCAGATTACACTGTGTCAAAACCTTTCAAATGTAATTATTATAGACTTTCTGACAAGACACCGCACATTAGGTGTCCAAAGCTCAGAATGTATGACTTCCAAGAGGGACTGTGAAAGCTGCAAATGTATATCATACTTCTCAATAAAGTAAAGCACATGGGCTGAGTTGCTTCTCCTAGTGGAGCCGATGGGATTTTCTGCCACTGGCCCAAGCAGCTCTGGAGTCCACCCCTGCACCCCATCCAAAAGAGCACACAGAAAATACAGCCAAGTGAAACATATATGTCTGTCTCAAAGCATAAGGTACAGTGAAAAGATCAGTAGACCTTTTCGCTATTTTATTTTACTTTAGTGAGCCATTCAGGATAACCGTTATCACAGTGAATAGAGACAAGTGCCTGAAAGTTGGTGCAATGACCACACAGACGAAGTATGAAAACTTGAAAAATCAACAAACTTACTTATCAGAATATATATTTCATATAGATATGTTATATGAAATATATTCTCCAACGAACCTGGCTTCCAGCTATGGCAAGATCTGAGCTTTCATTCAAACTATTAAGCTTCTGGTACTATGGTCAGGAAGCTATCTGAACTGAGAGGTTTCTGTTCCAGCTTAGAAGTGGCACAGACAAGATCAAGTGAAGAATCAAACACCAAGTGTCGGAGCTTTACCAAGGCGAAGGTGCAAATTCTTCATAGTCCCCTCCCCTCACGTGCAATCTGATTTGAAGGATAAAGACTTTACTTCGCGTCTGTCCAACCCATAGGAAATTGCCTGCTGTCACCTACAACTGATAAGCTCCAAAAATAGAGTAAAATTGATCTCAAAGGGAAAAATGGATTGATTAGGAGGGGGGAAAAAATCATTAAACAGAAAGGGAAAAAAAGTTATTTACTTCCTTTGAAAGGTTACAAATTAAAATTCCCGTATCACTTAGCAATGAAATATGTGTTCAATACAAATGTTTTTTGTTTTCCCACCTGGAGATAAAGAGTTGACAGTGCAATTGTTAGCAGAATTACTGCTTCAATAAAAATCTGCCACCATAAACAGTTCAGTTATAAATAAAAAAAGGTGCATTGTCTATTACTGTTTCACAAGCTTATCAAAACCACTAAAAACCAATTTAATTGTACTAAATTAAGTGTTGCAGCTTGGCAACTTATTATCACAACTAATTGGAAAGCATATATGAGCCTGATTTTACCATGCTATGACATGTCAAAATCCCACAAAGGACTCCATGGGGAAAGTATGCATCTGGGTAGAAACAGCTGTTTGTGTCAGGTATAATCGCCTTCTTACTCTAAGGAAGTATAACACAAACATGAGGCACAACGCTGCTTTGTTATGTGAAACAAATATATTCCCAAATATATGTTATTTTCTTAAAATTATATTCATAATTTTCTGCAGTATTGCCTCAAGCCATAGAGAAACATCAACATCTACATCAGTGTCTCAGAAAATAGTTTTTATTATTTGGCAGATAATTGGTACTGAACTTATGATTTCAATATTTATATCCCAGCTATAATCAGTTACTTATGCAATCTAAAATTAACCTAATGAGTATATTCTAGTCTTCTAACCTAACAGATTTTTATTTCCTTTCCTATTTGGTATAACATGTCTTTACATTGTTTTTGTAATTGAAACTATACTGCTCTACAAGCTGTAAGTTATTTCATTTTATATTTTTTCTTACCACTAATAGCAATGCAATAGCAGTCTGATTTTGCTTTGATGGAGAAAACATACGAAGGTGTCACATCCCTTGAGTGCTCACGGTCCATCTGTGTAACAGTGCTACCACGCAGGAGTGCCAGGCTGGCCCTCGTAAGGAGCGCACAGAGCTCCGTTATCAAGTGGCCAAAGTGACCGTGCACCTAGTGTCACACTGCTGGGAGCTGTGATACCCACTCAGGTAAAAAGCCCTGCAGCCTTGAGTTCAAGGCTGGCTACACAGTTGGATAGATAGACTTGCAGGTGCAGTGTGTGTTGGAAGCCAAGGAAGTCACCTACAGCCAGTGACCAAATCTCAATATCGCGAGTTCAGTACCAGGTGGATCCTTGAAGCTGGGAAAAGGAGACAAAGACCTACAGCACCTGCCAAACTGCAGAACAAGATCTTCTTATTATTTTTAAAATGCAGTCCTTAATTCCACAAAAGGCTTTCAGTATTCCCAACCATGTGTAAGAAAAGGACCTCTAAAGCTAAGCAGTGGATGCACAGATTGCTCACCATTTGACCCATCTGTTGAATGTCGTGCCTTCCCCTATCCCTAATGATAACATGAATCAAATATTCTATTTCTAGCATTTCTTGTACGCATTGTTTATTTTCTCAGTCCTGCGTAACAAGCAGCATAGCTGCAAATGTCAGGTAGGAGCTGGCGTTGCACCGTTTTAACTGGTGTTACAAAAAAACCCCATCTTGCACTCAAGTAATCTAAGAGTTTACCTCTCATAAAAATGTCCCACTGGAGCTTACACATATGAACAGTTTCATTGCAGGGAAATCCCTTGTTGAAGAACACCATGTAAGGATATTATGAACTCTTAAATATAAAAAGCTGTGGCTTTTGCAAACACAGAAGCATAAAGTCCGATACACCATAACTTCACAAAAGTGGATGTAACTACAAACAGTAATTGTCTGACCTGAGCAGCCAGGTCTCAGCTGGACCTGATCCAGCGAGACTACTGCCAAAGGCAACAAGGTAGATTTCTTTTTTTCTCACTCTTCCTTTGTTTACTTTCAAAGTTGTATTTAAGTTAAAGAATGAGAACAGCTGAAACAGAAATGGGACACTGAAAAGTGCTAAATCCTCAGAGGCTGTAGAGAGATTACGTGGAAAAACACCCAACTGAAAACACAGTACTAATGAATCTCGCCCAGTAAGGAGAGCTTGAGAACAAAAAGACGTCCTTCGAAAAGCTGAAGTTGTGCCGAGATGAAAATCACAGAGAGCAGTAAATTAAATACAGGAATACAATAACCCCCCATCCCACCCTAAAAAGTATAAGGATCAGCTAGCAAATTGACTAATAATTCTGCCTTCAAACACATGAGGTGCAAAAAGACTGTCAGAGAGACTCTGTAGACCCAGTTAATGTTCAGGATATGATAATAGCATCCAGAGAAGACAAGGCCATTGCAGTGAGGCTAAATGAATACTGTGCACACATAGTGAACACTGGCTCACTCAGAAACAGGTGTAAGGAGTGAAATGGTAAATCTGCAATAGTAAAGACAAGAGCTAACCACGCAGGACTGCAAAAGAGATTGTTGAAACTGAATGGGCAATAAAATGGCAAATGAATTCAAGGAAGGGAAAGGGAAAGGGAGGTGCATAGGTACAGCAAACCTAGCTTCACATATAAAATGACATTTTACAATCACAACCACTCAGAAGTGACATCTTAGATTTGTAAATAGTTCCACAAGAAAACATCTGCTGAGTGCTCAGTAGAAGTCAGAAAAAGGATATTAAATAATTGAAAATGATATTAGGAAAGGAACAGGGAACAAAATTGAAAGCATCATCACACCACTGAATAAATCCCCAGCTTACCTTGATACCTGCTACACTCTGGGTCCCCTCATTTCAGAAAGGATATAGTAGAATTGGGAAAGGTTCAGAGAACGGCAGCAAGGATATAAAATGACTTCTGGATGAGAAACTACTAAGTAAGTTAGAACTCTTCAGTCTGGATAAAAAGGATATCATATCCTAGGAAGGATACGATGAAGATCTGCAAATTCATTAGTAATATAGAGATGGTGGATAGGGACCAATTGTTCAGCGTCTTTAAGTACAAGAGCTAAATGTCATCAGAAGGAAACTCATAGCAAGTCACTTGAAATGAAGCAAAATGATGCAGTCTTTCACAGACTAGATAATAGACCCATTGAACTCCCTGAAAAAGGATGTTATGGATGCCAAAACAAGTCCCCTGAGGTGAAAACAGCTGAAGGTTGTGAGATTACTGAAGAGAAATACCATACAAATTCATCCCAGATACCTGTTTACAGCCAGTCCTGGAGATAGGATACCTATTTCTTCATGGTGGTGTACCACCATGGCATAGTAAGGAAGCTGTGTGTGACACTGTAGCAGGACACTTTCCAACACCATTCTGGAAAGTATTGTCTTAGTTAGATGGGTGCCGTCACTCAGGTAAGTGAATTAGGCATTTAAAGACCTTCAGACAAGGCCACCTTGTATCTGTTAAAAGAATCTTGTTGAAACAGAGGTGGAGTTTACTGGTTTTGTATTTAGCCAAAAATAAGCAGAAATCTTACCTTCCTTGCAAGCCTTATTTTCAGGTGTCTGCTTCAGTGCCTCAGAACAACCAAAGAAAGCAAAGACACAGATACAACACAGCCCAAGTCAGATGTGCTCAGCCTCTCTCCATCCCAGGGGCTCTTTGCAGCTCCTCTCAATAGATAACTCACTCCATTAGAGACTGCCCACTCCCACCTGCCGTATTTCCTTCTTCCCAGGTAGGCAGCGGGCTCTGGACAGGTCTCCATGCAGCAAAATCTGGTAGAGCCAAGAAAACAAATCTACAGTGCATGAGCATTATAGCTGAAACGCCCAATCGCTGCAAAAACCACTTCATGGAAGTGCCAGCCTAACACACAGAACGAGACTGCGCAGGCACTCTCACTCAGGCCATAGGGCAGGAAGGAAGACGCTGCTGCTGCTGCTGCTGCAAAAAAAAAAGCATCTGGACTGATGACCTACTATTTACAATGTGATAAAAAATGCAAACTCTTAAATATATTGTATACCAAGAAAAAAAGAAAGGAATATGCTTTTTTTTTTCTGAAATTTAACTATATTTGGCATTGTTTGTTCAACCTATTTGTAAATATTTGTAAATCTTCAAGAGATTCAAAACCTCATGAATATAATAAATCTAATGTAATCTGAATGAAATGCCTGCAATGTCATCTTTCAGATAAGCTATGCCTTAAGAGACAGTAAGCTAATAGTTAACAAGTTTTGCTAAGCAAGCCATCCCCATTCATTTAATAGCATCCCCAGCCAGCTAAAGGAAAAATATGTCCCCATAACATTATACTAATAATTAACTGTGATGCCATTAAAGGCCTATGCTTAGGGCTCCACAGGGACAATGAATCATGTATTTACACTTTAGCCAGGAAAGTAGTTGCCTGGTAGCAAGGATGCTCACACTGGCTGCAAAATAATTACAGGTAAAATATTAAAGAACAGAGAAAAATCAAACAACAACAAAAAACCCCTTTGTAATCCTCTAAATGTAATTTAGGAACTTGTTGGATTTCTACAGGGCGGTAGTAAAGAATTACCTCCTTACACTGTATTTCTCTGTAGTAAAGTATTAGAGTGCTTTCTAATATTCTGAGGTGAGGTAAGGAGATACAAGTGCAGATTATGACAGAGAAACCATTTCCTTTTATTCTGCTCAGAGTTGTACTAGTGAGTTTGGAGGGATGAATTATGCCTCAAATACACCTGTAAATAATCAAATATAAGAAACATAGGAGTAAACAAAACTATTCTCAAAGACTCAAGTCCACAAAATTGTACTTAGTGCATTACTGAATCCACAGTGGAGACAAAGATAATTTCCACAGAATGTCCCATCACAAATAATCTCCAAGCAAAATAATTACATCTGGCTATTGTCTTTCGGCTGATGGAATTGTACCCATCGTGCAGTTCTTAATATGTCATACAAGCTTATCACAGATCCCTTCTATACTACATCCATTTTTCTCTAAATATCTGAATTCAACAGTTAGAATGTTAGTTAAGAATTTACCTTTTCATATGCACATACATATGTATATATAAATATATACATATAAAATGAAATGCTTATAAAACTTGTTTTTTATATATATAAGTATTTTTATCCCACAAGGTTCAAATGAAAGCTTGAGAACACGACATAAATCCTCAGACTAAAAAAAAACCAAACAGAAGGCAAACATACGACTCTCCTAAAGATACTTAAACAATATATAATTATTCAGTAAATAGCTTCTGAGCTTACTGGTTTTTGAGGACTGACTCACAACTTTTATTCTGGGTTGGCAATATAGCCTCACTGTCTCTCATGCATTTCCTTAACTGGACTATGAAGTCAGAGCTGAGCAACATAAGATACTCTCATACTTTTCCAGGAATGAAGGGTGAGGGCTAGCAAAACAGGCACAATTTCCTGCCATGTAGTGCAGATTTTTACCAACAGGTAAAGCTAGATGAAATAATCAATTTTAAAAAACAAAACAAAACCAAAAAAACCTTGACAGAAATAATAGCAGAGACTCTGTTTTCTGCTCTTCAAAGAACATGAATTATTTTGACTAAATTAAATACTTTTAAATAGCAAGTCCTTGTCCTCTAAGCAGAGTTTAGGTAAAACCACATTGGCCTGCTTAATTACCTAGCAGCTGATTAAAAGGGACTGCCTGCTATCTGCAAGTAGAGTTTGGGTCACATAGCGGAGCATCTGTCATACGAGGAGAGGCTGAGAGAGCTTGGAATGTTTAGCCTGGAGAAAAAGGCGGCTTAGACGGATCTTATGAAGGTGTATAAATACCTGATAGTAAAGAAGGAGACAGAGTCTTCTCAGTGCTGCCCAGTGAAAGGACAAGAGGCAATGAGCACAAACTGAAATACAGGCAATTCTGTCTAGAAATAAGAAAAAAACCCCTCGTTTACTGTGACGGTGATCAAACACTGGGACAGTTTGGCAAGAGAGCTTGTGAAGTCTCCATCCATAGAGATATTAAAAACCCGACTGGACACACTCCTGGGAAACTTGCTATAGCTGACAATTTTTTTTCCAAAAATGGAAAAAATAGAACTTCTTTGGAGAAGTCAGAACTTACTGAGACCAAGCCCAGCAACATGGCATGCATGAATGACCCTTTGCTCTCGCAGAGAGATCCTCCATCTTTTGTGGTGCCCCACATGATTAAGGAGACCACCGGAACACCTTTCAGTGCAAGACTTACACCTTAGATCTACACTTACAAGCTCATGGGTTTTATACTTTATTTATTTATTTTGTAAGTAACTTACGATGGTGGGTCAAGCATAGACAGGTTTATTTAAGCAGCCTATTTTATTTAATTTAAACACATAGCTAATAAATTCAAGCCATGAATAGACTACCTGCTCCAAATCTAGCCCTGCTGGTTTAATGTATTAGTGTTCCCGTCTCAATCCAGCAGCTGGAGTCCACTGCCTGCAAAACTCTGCTAGCAGAAGATATTTTCACTCAAAGAGACCATCAGTCAGATGACCTATCAGGATGTCTTAGATACTTTTTGCCTTCAGTGGAGAAGTTGCACAAGCTCTTATTCTGGCAAAGTTTTGGAAATATTAAGCCCCAGATGGAAACTAACAAGCCACTGGCATGGATAACAAGGCCTTCAACCAGCACAGCTACTCATAGAGCAGACACGGCCATCAGCTAAACCAAAACAATCTCAATTCAAACTGACCCATCTCTCAGAGGTTCAAATTCAGGCTAAGTTCAGGTTTAAAGACAGGCTTAACTCCACTGACTTAAAAACAGAGCCTTAGCACTTCAATGCAAAAATTCTCACGTGGATAATCACTTTCCTTGAGTTAGGTGGAAGCATGCTTTTATAAACTACGTGTGGGGATCAGAGCTTGCTATCTTACCTGACCAATGTACAACTGCATAAAATCTGGAGGAAAAAAGCTTGGTATTTTTCTGAACTGATGCAGAGAATCTGCTCTCACAACTCACAAGCAATATTAGCCCTCATTTATAGAAGTGCTGGTACCAATAGTTTTCAAATATAAAGTGGAAATTGCTTTTTGGAAAAAAAAAAACAAAACCACAAACCAAAACCCAACAAATTTCAATGAAATACTTGGGAAAATTTTTAAAATTGGCTTGGAACTTCTATACACAGTTCTATTTTGCAGAGAGAAAATTAGTTCTTTAAGAATTTACACTTCTTGCTAAATTTTGCATAGCAAATATTTACTATAGTCATCCTAAGAGCCAGAAAATTGTTTTGATTCATTTACTTTATAGCATTGCAACATCTAGGGATAAATTATACACTTGCTGCCAGGACTACAAATCCATAAGTTATTTTAAAGGGACATAGATGAGACGAAAGTTGGGAGACGACTGAAAACCTCAGTATTGCGGTCATGCCCCTTGGCTCAACCACCACCTCTCAGTGTCAGAATTGGACCCGTTCACTGTGTCCAAACATGTCAGGAGCAGAGTTATGCAAGGCCCTGGCTCTGTTACACATCAGGGATCTTGACTTTGCTCCAGAGCTACCACGGCTGAAAGGCCCAGAGCTGCTCTCCATCCCCAACACAGAGCTGGCAGAGGACACGTCTATTTGGATTCCGCTCCCTGGGATTACAGGCTTTGGATGCCACTTGGAGTCCAACACACACGCTGCAGCACCCAAGATAGCAAAGCTGCCTTCATCACTACAGTTGACCACCAGATACTGGCAGGGATAGCATAACCCAAGCCCAAGCCCTTTCACGCTGCTTCGCGAACTCCATGCTGCAGCCTCCGTACTGCAGCTACGGTGGCTTCTCCAGGCCAGAGCAAGCCACCCATCCTGCAGGCTATGTGTGTGGTAGAGATCAGGAGCTGCATCAGCAAGCCACTTGTTAGGGCCTCAGATGCTCCCAGTTAAAGAATTAAAGGCATTGAGTGATGAGTTCAAGTTGAAATGTATGACCTCATCACATGAATGAACTCATAAGACAGCAGGTGTATTTTTAGGACAGAATTTTTGGAAGTCTTCAGCATTGGTCTAATTATGTTCCTACCTATTTCAGTTCTACTATTCTAAAGACTCTATGGTCATACTATTATTTAAGCCAACAGGAACCTGGTAGAAACTGACATATTCTCTTATGAGATTTTTAAAAAATAAACTACAGTGTTAAAATTAAATTGGTTTATATTTTAATACAACTTAGAGAACAAATTATTTTTCCTCCCTTTTCTCTTAACCTTCTTACAAAGGTTAAGGTTCTTACATTTCTTCATCTTCCTACAAAGGCAGACACGAGTTTTACTGAATTTGGAAGGTCATGAAATCATCCAGTTTACACCAGCTTCAAATTTGAAACCAGCTTCAAAATACAACATATGATTAATCAAGATACCAGACTTAGCTCTAATGAGAGTTACGAACTTTTCAGCAGCAAAATCAGTATCTGAATTAGTATCTGATCACTCCACATCAATCATACAAATAAACTGAAGAAAAAGATAGCACACCATCAACTCAGGTATAAATAGCCTCCGGTTCACCAAAACCTTTGTGGACAACAATAAAGTATTAAGTGGAAAGTAAAGTAATTTACGGTAATTAGATTTAGACTGCTACTTAAAGAAAGTTGTGACTCAACACTAATAACTAATTTTACCTTCCGTGATTAGTGAAAGCTGATTAGAATTAAGTATGTTATCTGCTGGCTCTGACATGATTATTGTCTTACAAAAAATGCCTCATTAGTTTCACTGCAGCTACAAATTTCTCTTTAACAGGTATGCTCAGCAATTACTCATATATTATTAAGCTCTCCTATAACACGCAAAACTCTTGTGTAGAATTCAGGAGCTTTTGTCATTGTTCAGTATAGACTGAATTCTGTGAAGGACTGAGAAACCACTGGTTTAGGATCTACATTCTCAGAGATAAGAGAGATGTAACTATAAAGTGAGCTCAGGTTTCTCACAGTCCCAGTCACTAATGCTACACAAAAGCAAAAAAATACACAGAAGTTAAAACTTTCACAGGCTTCAGTTGATATTGAGACATTCCGAAAGAGGTAGGTAAATATGGTAATGGTGAAATTATCTAGCCACAATTCTCATTTAATTTCCTTTACTCATGTGACAAATTATTTGATTGCTCAGACTGAAACACGAAGAAAGACTAGACATAGCAGAAAGATACAGAGGACAGTTGGGTATTTACAGCAGTTCAGGTGGGGCTGACAAGACGTCTACTGTCTAATGGATCTTGAGAAATGTCTGGCATTCCACAGTGGCCAGATAGCAATTCCCTCATCAAGAACGGGCAACAAAGTGCCTCACAAATGGTCTCACTAACTGGATATGAACTATAAAGTATGTGGTAAAAGAACTAGAGCATGACCTGAAACATGTATTTGAATATTGTGATGTGTGAAGTAGCGTCATTGATAATGGACAAATGTTAGCAATGGGTACTATTATTTCAAGAGAAGAGGGGCAGATTTCACCCTGCATTCCAGTGCCAGCGAGGATGTTTAATGATACTTCGTTCATTTAATGGAATTAGTGCTTTGCTTGAAACTCAGAATCTAGAACTGAAGACAGAAGAACAACTTGGGAAATAATCATGTAGATATTCACCTCCTTCTCCACATCTTTAAACCTTCCCTGTGTCTTTAAATCTGAAGGTTTAATCCCTCAGAGAAATAATAAATGAAACCTCATATTAAGAAGTGAAAAATCTCTTTTCTCTATCCTGCCATCACAAAGGGTAGATGAAAAAATTCTTCATTTTCATATACACTTCATAAATTTAGCAAAAATCTAGTAACTTAGTATTTGTCCTTGCTTGTTTGGGCAAAAGAGAAAGAAAAAGTTAAAAAGAGAAAAGACAGACTTGAAATAAATAGTTTAAAACCTGAGGTATTATGTTCTTGATGAAGAAGGTGGTGGTAGCTGTTGTTCTTTTGACTAAATTCCTCACCTGTGCGTATGTTTTTTCACCGTATGGTGACCAGCGGCATATCTGTTTCTTCAGCTAAAAAGTCCCAGAAATTATCACTAAGGTAGGGTTAGTCTTAGCAACCTCTGCCTTGTTTGTGCAACATGCACTAGAAAAGCATAGTCCCCTGTTTGTTCATTTAGAGTTAACTTACTTACAGAGACCCGAGCAGTAACATAAAATCATAAAATTCATTTCAGCTCTTGACATAAGTGGGTGCATTCTCTTCAGCGGAGCTTCCTATTTAACCATGGCTGTTCGTGGTCTCTAAAAGAATTCAACGGCCAGAGTTGCTCTGGTATCTCTTCTTAAAGTAGCACAGAATTTCTCAAGGACAAACTCAGTAACTTTCCTGTAGAGCTCATGCATAAAGAAATTTCCCTGGGTAGGGGGTGCCCGCCAGAGAAACACTGCTGCAGCCACAATGTTGCTTTGCAAAAGGGATCACAGTGGATCCAGAACCATTTATATTTAGTTTGGAGGAAGATCAATGAGAAAGGGGAGGTACATCAGGGGATGCACTGAGGTTGTAAATTCCCACATCAGCATGTCCTAATATGGGTCCTCTTACCAATAAATGTTCATGTCCCTTCCAAAAAAATTATGACAGTAACTGTTGCAATATTGTTCCTTTTCCCTCTGTGTGTTCCCTTTTTCATGTCTCCTCATGCTAACTTTCAGTGAATTTAGACCACAGTTCACAACCTGTGTGTTCACACTTATGCCTATGCTGTTCTCTGTACAGCTGAGAGGTTTGTAGTTCTCATTCAGGTGAGCACAGAGCGTATTGCAAAACCATTCTGGAAGAGGAAAAATACAGCTGTTTCAGCATGATTTGCTGTGCTTTACCTACGGCTGTGTATGGCTTATTAGTTTACGTGGCATTTTCTTACTTACCTAGAGATTTCTACAGCTGCTTTATTGAGTGTTCTATGGGATCACACAGGTGATCTTGATCCAAACCCAGTCTCTTAATAATGCGTATGGACTATGTCAGTTTTATTATTTGGGGTTTACTGTGATGTAAATGAGAACAGAGACAGGCCTTGGCTCCTACCGACAAACATCCGAGCTCTTTATGTTTATGCTTCTTTTATGAAGTATTTTTAAGTTAGAGAGCAGGACTGTCCCCATAGGTTGCTTTCCCCTCAGGCGCTGATTCTAAAATCAATGACTGAATTGACAGGAGAAAAAGACCTTTGTAATCTTTTCAGATCCCAAATGGGCAACCTCTATTAGAGCATGTTTTATTTTCACAAACTAAGACCCAACAACCATGAAGGGCATTTGAGCCCCCATAAACCCTACACACTGGTTCCACTTCAGTGAAACTGAGTGAAGTGAAACTGGCAGGTTTGCTGAAGCTCAAATAAAACTTATTTTCTTGTACTAATTTAACAGAGTACCTGAAAACTTCACCTATTCAAAGCCTGTCTCCTCTGCCATCTGCTGGAGCCCTACAATATAAACCCTGACAGACCATACTATTAACATTTGCAATCTACCACAAGGAAAACATTATTATTATGTAAAATAAATTAGATGTATAATCAGATGATCATGAAGAATGCTGTACTCTTATCAGATCAACTCAGGTTGATCTAGAACAGCAAGCAAGCTTTGATCTTGGATACAGCAGTTAGGTCAGCAACCCATATCAAAAAAATAAAATTCTTCCAGGTCCTTCAATAAATGAGCATTAAAGTTATTGGTCCAAACGCTAGCCCTTCTCACAATATATAGCCAGTTACTCCAATGTAGTTCATAAAGTTACCTGAGATGTATCCATTTGTAATGGAGTCCAGACTGTCACGTTATTTTCCTCTGTGTTTTTAAAACAAGTGTCAAAAACAAGTTTCAGAGTATGAGAGTTGCATACTACCCATATGCCTTGCAGCCTCCTGTAAAAGAGTCTGTATGCGCTGGTGTCATGTGAAAACGCATTTTGAGCCATACATTTTCAGGATCATTTTTACAGGTACGATGCAGATTGCGGTAAACCAAAACAGACCTCTCCTTTACCGAACGTGCCAAGCGTCACTCCTGGTTCCGAGCCAGGCTCATTGCTGAATTGTCACTGGCAGGACTAGAAAAGGCAAAAATGGACAAAACTTCTGGTTGGGCAACTTGACCTCCTCAACCTCAGCACACCAGACCTTCCGGAGCAAGGTTATATGAAGGAAGCCAAGATGAGGGGAGGCGATTCTTCGTCCACAGCTGAGACTACTACTCCCACAACAATGCAAGAGAAGCTTCCTAATGCTGTTGATCTCATCTGAGAAACAGGGTGCCAGATCTTATTTTTTCCTGAAACATTTCAGAAATGATCCCATATCAACAGAGGCTTCAGCCCTTTCAGCTCCCAATGGCTTTACCAGAGACTGACTACATCTCCAATTAAACCATGATTTTCCACGTTTTGGAATAGGGACAGAGCAAGTGAAGAAGCTACTGTTCAGGCTGCCCAGTGGTTTCATTATATTATCCTGAACCTGGCTCCTTATAGTTGCAAAATAACTTAATCATTTCCTTAGCTCAGCTGTTTGCCTCTCATCATTTTCAAGGTGTGGGGCAGCAAAGTTGCAGGTAAAACAACTGAGCCAGCTAAGACAGCTCTTTTGGAGAGGAAGTCTGGGCAGAGGGAAAAATTGTTTTGCCCATGCAAAATTCCTATCACTAACACCTCCAGTATTTTAGAATCCACACTCCTACAGTCTTAGAAATAGGTTTCAAAATTTGCCAGACAAGATATCACTTGACCAGAGAGGTGCCTTTTACTGTTCCCACCTAATAAATCTTTTGTTGTGTTACAGATCTGAGGAGCACCATTTAAATATTGCACAAGAAAAATGTTTTCTGGGGACTAATACGAAAATTCTTTGTGGATCATATACTAAGGTAGACCTGCTTTACGGAGGGTATTGGCCCAGAAGACCTCTAGAGGTTCCTTCCAACCTATATTTTTCATTGTTTCTGTCATCTGAAAAAGGCCAATCCAGCCCACAGCTGACTGAGACTCTCCTTGAGCTTACTATTTGGCAATGCCAGAAATTTCTGCCAGAAATGTGAACCAGACCATAAGAATGTCTACTGGCTGTCAACCGGTGGAGTTGACCATGGGTAAATTAATGTAGTTAAGGGGATTGACCCTGGAAGGGTCTAGACAGTCTAAAGCAAGTGCATTGGGCCAGACAGTATTTTTCTTTTCCAAATTCAACATTATGCATGCTCAGCTCGGAGACTCACCTGCAGGAACACTTCCTTGGGTTTTTACAGGGTTAGGAAGTTCTGTGTGAATGAGGAAAGAAATTGTAAGTAGAGAAAAGTCCTCCTCTTGATTACAGAAGCTGAATGCTCCCTGAGACCTGAATTCTCTCCTTACCCTGGCATATGGTTCCTGCATGCCCAGGGGCCAGTCCCTCAGTGTGCTGGCCAGCAAAAAGTGACTGCAAACTAGATTTGGACTGGAACTGACAGGTCGGCAGGATAGCAGAAGCGATAAAACAGCAATACTTAGCTACTGTTTCATTTTTCGATGCAGCTAAAGTGATTGACCAGTGATTCCTGAAGTCTCTGGGAAGATGAGAGCTATGGGTCGCAGCCTTTAATATGAGACATTTTCCCTTCGTGTGAAAGTCTAAAGGCACGTTCAAACTGCTCATTTGGCCCAACCCTACGCCCAGGGCTTGGTGAGCCTCTCCTGTGCTGCTTATGTGCAGCCTTTTGGCCAACTGGAGTGGGCTGTGAGAATTTCTCTCTCTAGAGGGCAGAGGAAACCAAATTAGCTGTCAGTTCTCTTTACACTGGCATGACACCGAGCGGAGTGAAAATCTAATGCAATGTACAACACTCTCTAGCTAAGAGGTGACAATCAACAGCCCAGTTATCCTCCCTGTTGCCAGCTGTCTCTCAGGTGGTGGAACCACCAGCACCTCTTCTCCACCCTAACATGGAGAGGATGCTTACCCTTAGAAGAAATTATAGGTGGTTTAAGCTAGCTGTTTGCACAACCATTAACACACAGCAAGAAGGGAGTAACTAGCAGCACTGCCTTTGAGCTGTTAATTGTTGTGGTTTGTATTGAGTTTACTATCCACGTTGCTTGCAGGAAGGCAGCTCATGTTTCCCCAGGAAAGCTGCCATTCCGTTATGTAAAACATCATCCTTTTCCCATGGCCGTGCTTTAAAAGAACAACAGTTTCTCCTCAGTTGTGTGAAGGACGGAGCCTGGACATCTACCTCAGCACCACGGACGCCCAGTGGATGGGGGCAGGCTCTTGAATCCCTGAGTGAGGCGGTAATGCAGCAGAGAGGAATAGGATTTTGCACGTACTTCTGTCCTCAGTGTTTCTTACTGGGTAGATGGGAGCAGCCCATCACAGAGCTCCCCGCTTCCCAGAAACCCGCACTGGCACTCCTGCCTCTCCCCAGGATGGCAGAGTCTGTCTGCCCAGGATGCTGCTGCAGGAACCCAAGAGTTAGACAGTACAGGAATCAGCTTTAGCTGCACGGGACCTTTCTGGGATACAGTGTTTAAGCCAAATTTATCCCAAGTGGCATGTGTGTGTTTGCTGTTTTCTAACTGAATGATCTGGTATGATTGGCCTGGGGTTCAGTGTTGATTTTCTGCTAAAAGAGTTATGTTTGCAATTGAAGTTGAATGGATCTTACCCAATACACAGAGATAATATTACTAAGTACTCTGAGAAACAGAATTTTTAAAGTTGGGTAGCTATATTGCTATTTTAGATAACCTCTGAGGATACGTCTAAACAGCAGAATGCTCTGCAAGTCAGAGATATTCTGTCTTAATATAGCACAACCACAGTGCTTCACTCAGGCTAATTTGGGAAGCACAATGCAGAACATCTTATTATGCAGCTTCTGATAGACTACCTAGCTCAACCAGAACTAGCTAAAGTAACTCAGCACAGCACTGCCCTGAGTTTGAGTTGTCTAGTTATAAAATAAAAATAACACCATCTCATCTTTTAAGGACATTATGAGAAAAAATTAGATAAAATAGTCAATAACCACTATCAAAAATCCTACAGGACATAAAAAATTCTGTATTCAGTGCAGGGTTGGAGGGCAGGTGGTAAATAAAGTTAGAACTTTACTGAAAAGAGAAAGAATAAGACATCTTTACAGAGCAACCTATACAGCTAGACCACCTATCAAGTATTACCAAACAAGCCAGATTCTGTGGGGAGAAAAAAAGAAGTCATGATAATGAAAATGAAATGGCTATGCATAAGAGGAAAGGAGGAAAATTAAGGGTATATGAACAATCTAACTGCAGTTTAACTCTTCTGTTTTACCATTCCACTATTTAACCTCTCTCTCCCCCCCTTTTTTCACAGTTTCACATGGGTATCTCTCTCTCTCTCTCACATGCACACACTTTAAATACAGAAATATATGTCATATGTTTTCTAATTAAGGATATCCCTTTCCACCTGACCAGAAAATAGAAGGCGGCTGGCTTCCCTCAGATTTTATAGTGCACTCTTTTTGTAAATTTATGTTGATACACCAGGTTTCTAAAATCAAGCTAAAAAAAAAAATCCCTATTTCCTTTGTTGGGATATTACAGTCCTATTTATATGTAGGAGTAGTGCTTTATTCCTCTACAACATGACATCTGGTTCTGCAATGGTTACACAAAGATGGTTATTTATAGACCAGGGAAGTACAAATGCCCCTCCCACCTCCTCCAGTGTAAGGGTCACAGAGCCCTTACCTGGTACCAGATTTAACATGACAGGTGACAACATAGAAGTAAAAATAACTTGTCAGTATTCCCTTCAAAGTCAGACAATTACTAGTTTAAACACAGAGATGATCTGTTCTTAATTACAGAAGATTTAAATACACCAGAGTACAAACATATGCACAAGTACACTCCAACAGACACATGTATATGTACATACATACATACACACATACACATTACTTACAAAAGATTATTTTGGTCAGAAACCCACATGAAGATGAGGCTAACATCAGCTTTAATTAAAATCAGCTCAGTTAACCTGATACTGGATTTCCAGTACTAAATGGAGGTTTACAGGGCTTTAATTAGGATATAAAGGCTCTGTTCCCAGTGGAACAGATCCTCAGTAAACCCCTCTGCTAGTCCATTATCCCCAGCCCAGCATGCGTCATTAGATGCCCCTGTCTATTTTAGCCTTATTAATGTGTTTAGGCACATACATCAGTGAATTAGCGCAAACCGGTCTAAGGTTTCAGGATGAGGGAGCCAGTCGTTTCCATCACATCAGCTTTACCTCTCACCTTCCAGAAAAACAAATACTGCAAACCAGCCCTGCTAGTTTCCCAAGTAAACTGCTCTGGATATATAGCAGGTTTCATAATAACATACTGCATTTCAACAAGTTTATACAGCAAACCGGAAAGGTTTTTTAGACAACATCCATAGACCAAACTCAACCATTTATGTTTTGAATTACAAGACAGACCTACTCTCAGGACTGGGGATACCTCACCCTTGCAAACATAAAGAAGTTAAAAAAAAAATTTACAAGTATCCTGTAGTCTTGCTCCTATAATTCTATAGGCAGATTACAAAGATAAACCCAGACAGAGGAATCTTTTAAAGAACTAATGCTTTTCAATCATTTTCCCCCCTCAGTGTTCTAAACAGGCATTACTAAGTTTTATTACTGCTTTAGTTACCTCTACTGTTACCCAGAAAACCTCATTTTGACAATATCCTAAATCAGAAAATGTTCCATCACCAAAAATTATTTCTATGTTTCTATGCCAGGTGACTACCAAACTTCACAAAATATTTCAAAACCACTTGGAATTCCTAACAGCCTTACTCATACTAGTAATCAGGACAAAACTTACTTGGGCTGCACTCCAAGTGTTTATTTTTAAATGAGTAAAATACAGGAATGGAATAAATGTAAGGTAGATATCAATCATCAAGTCTGAACACATTAATTTTGATATGGCCTGTCACAGTGCTACTATCAGGGAATTTTACACAACTTAGTCATCCCACTCAGTCATACTACATGGACAACATCTTGACTGAGAAATTGCTTAAATCTGTTTGTAGCCATAGAAAATCAAGACCTTAAAATCAAAGCCACCAGGAAGAGGAAACTGTGATAGCTTGAGCCCATTACCTGTGCACTGAGGTTCCACAGGCGACCAGAGGTTAGGCGCCACTGATTTAGGGCATCCATACCTGGTAGGCTCTGCTGTAATCACTGTATAATACAGCACTAAAGTCCCTGATTTAGGTACTGATCAGAAACTAATTTTAAACCTACCCAGGTCTAAATGGTCGATTAGCCACTGAGCTAATCAGCCTGAGTCCACATCTTCTTGTGCCTTTTGAGACCTCTATTATATCCAATAGCATGGAGTGATCCTCCTCACTTGCCAAAATGAAGGTCACCAGTATGGCTAGAGGTGCTGGTGCATTCCACTGTTAGGACAGCTAGAGAAAATGCTCTAAGAGGCCTTTTTTCATCTTCTTTTGTACTTCCATTGTCATAATCAAGCAACCATTTTCTGTATAATCAAAACACAAAGAAACCTGCCAGTATGCAATCTCTTTCTTTAATCTGGGAGAAAGGAATTTGTATTGATGCTAATATGCCTTCCTTGAATTTGTTATTGTCAACTGATCGAACAAATCTTGATCGAATAGAACGTGGAATATTACTCAGTCTTGGTTTATCTTGGTTTAGCTTTTTAATAGAAAGCGTATCTTTTTAATACAGACTTTTTTTTTTTTTTTTTTTTTTTTCCCTCTCCAAGAGCTATGATAATCGTGCTGGGATGATTTGGAGAACACAGAGAAGTGCAACCTATCAGGCTACCAGTTAACCCTGAAAATTAAAACCATCTGTAGAGAAGGTTATTCCAGTGAGGCCTGCTGAACCTGGAAACAAGAAAGGGTTGTGTGTTTAGGATGCTATGAAACCTACTGTCACAAAGGTATTCACTTGCATTTCTACTTACAGCACAAGTTATAACTTGTGGCATAAATTCTAGCACCTTATTCTGTATGACATTACATAATGTTGCATTTACTTGGCAGATAGGAACCCTTCAGGTTCATGGGTAATTATTTCTATTTTATCTCATGCCCATGTTTTTACACTATCCCATTAAGAGCTGGTAATAGAAATGAAAATCATTAAAACTTTTTAACTTATTCTGGGATGTGCAGCTGTATTTAAAAAAAATACTGCATGTTGACTGTAGTCTGACTGCTGTAGCCTGTACTTCTCCTATTAGTGACAGGTGATATACCTTTCACGCATAAAAGGTCACACCCTAAACCTAAAAAGAAAAGATAGAAGGGTAAAGAGAAAGACTTAAAGCACTTATGGGTAGAGTCACTTTTTCAAGGCCACTTAGCAAAGGAGGAGGAAATGCAAATGAAATCAGGTCATTCTGATTTGCAGTCTCCTGTTCTAATCACTGGATAATAGCATCTTCCCCAGTTCCCTTTCAGAAAGTTACCCATAGAATATATCCCACACATAATTAGCTGAAATATCAGCTAGAATCTTGAAGGATCATTAAGGAATAAGTGAATAACAGCAGCAAATAACAAAAAAGAAAATAAGCAATGTTGTTTTACGTATGCCTCCATCATATTTGCAACTTTTAAATTTCATTAGTACTTGATAAGAAGTCCATTCTTATGGTAAGAACCCAAACTGAGTACAAATTTAAATATTCATCAGGAAGCTGTGGAGCTTTCTGCCAGTCAAGCTTTGCCATTTTATGAATTCAGAGAATAACACTCAACAGAATAACACTCAACACAGTATTCAGGCATGAAAAAGGAACAATAACTAAAATGTTGCTCTAGCTACAGTTAACGCTCAGAACCATTGTTGGAGTGTTTGATAGATCAGATGAATGTAAATACTCTATTTACTGCTGTGAAGTAGTCAAGAAAAAAATGCTGTGAACATTTAATTATTACCAAGAATCCAGAGAATCAAAGACATTAATTTTAAATATTCAATTACCTATTGAACAAAAATCTATTAGGATGCTGTCGTGAATGTAGCGGCTGCTTGTTAACTCTCTGGCATGGCAATAAAACTTGGGCAATGAATGTAATTGTACTAGGGATCAAAGCGCTGAGCTCCGACTGAGAAGCAAGTGTATACACTGCCAATATTTCATCATTCAGAGTCACTTTCCCTCCTCTACCTAATATGAAAGCTATAAAAACAAAACAAAAAAACCCCTCAAACTGTTATTGTTGAAGCCAAAAACTAATTAGTCATTGCTTCCCAAAGTGTTATGTGAAAAGTCTCTAGAAATAATGGGCTGCATTCTCAAATTTTATAGGTTTACTGAGTCTAGTGTTCTCTGGTATTTCCTGTTTCCCTTGCTAGGGAAGATTGAGTCGAGTTTACAAGTCATCTTGAATAACACACAAACTTTTCAATAAAGGCAATAATTTGTAGATTCATAAAGTATACACTTGAAATAAAGACAAGGGTGGTAAACAAAGGGAATAGCAAGACTTTTTCTATTGTTTTTAGAACTAAAATTCCCAGCATCTTAAACCTTCTAGCAGCATATGATTTGCCATTTCGGTAGGGTTTGGTGACGCACTTTTGTTTTTCCACTTAAAATATCTGAGCTTGAAAGCAGTAATACATTAGATTCCAGGGGCGGGGGGGGGGGGGGGGGGGGGGGGGGGGGGCAGGGAACAACACATCCATTTAAGTCTAAAATACTATTTCTTTATGTTAATGCATACATATCATAGCAGTTATAGGCTGCTAACAATATGGGGAACAATGAACAGTTTTCTGTCTCTTCCCCTGTGAGACACTTCAGCAAAAGATCTCAAAACATGAGGACATATAGAGAGACTTCAGTGCGACCCTTGAAACACCTACGTATGTTACTTTTCCAAGCTATGAGCATTTGAACAGTGCTCTGAACAATTAATGACAAGGAATCACCTTCTTTCTTGGTAGCTCTACCTACTATGAAAACAGGGTTAAGTGTCATGACTCTTGATCAAAGTCCCGAGATGATGATTCAGACCCCTAGCCCCATTACAGTTAATGGGAGTTCTGCTATTGACTTTATTATGTCAGGATTTCAGCTCCTGAGATCATTTAATTGTCCCAAACATTTATCACCTTGTCTCCGTTTTACAGCCCACTAAAAGTATGTCCAGAAGAACTGCAGCCATAATGCTGTGACCAAATACTGCTTTAGTGAGGACTCAAAAGAGAAAAATACCATCTTCCAGAGAAACAATTCCTAAATCAGCCCCTGAATTTGTGCACAATCCCAAGTCATATTCATTTACGACACCTAACAGCATCACAGGCCAAGTGTGTATTGCTGCATTTTAGTTTACTTATATTTTACGCAGTCATTATGAATATACAGTGGTCAAGAAAATGCTCTTCCAACACACGAGATATGTTAAAGCTCTGTCTATATCCATGTGCAGGTGTATCTGCCACCTTTCCAGTATTGTTCTGTTTTTCATTACATTAGCAAAAAGACACAGATTCTCCAAGGACTGTGTTCACGGAGAAAATGCCTTTGATTTATCTAATAAATGTACCTCTATGCTTAACTACCATCCATATAGTAAATTTGATAAAAATAATAACAATATGCACAGATTATTCTTTTTTTTCCTTAAACTTGTTGTGTATTCAACTCACATAGGCATAAGTCTGAATCCAGCCCCACTGAAGTCTAGGAGACTCTATTGCCTCTTATGGCAACGTGATAGAAGTAGCAGGATTGGTACTGAAGAAAAAAAAGTTAGCTCAAAAGAAGAGACAGAAAGCAGGGCAGTTGGGCTGATCCAAAACCCAAAAGATATCTGTTAGCAAGCCAGAAATTTAGGCTGCATATTTTGTATCTCTAGGAGATGTTTTTGTATTTGCTGACTGTTAAACTGCACAAAAAGTACCTGGAGATATAGTAAAATTGTAATGCTTTGGTTAAAAACAGGTTTTCTGCAGCAAACCTCTGCATTGCAAAGATGCCTTTATCCTCAAACTTAAGCTCCAGTGACATTTTTAACAAACTAACCTTGGCCTTAAGACATCATCAGAACATGCTTAGTCTCACCATATTATATATAATGTGTTTTACATACATGACACCCTTCAGTAAGTTCATAAAAGCACAAGCTCTCAATTTGTCTCTAGCTGATGTTAATTTCTTAAGAAATGCACACATCTGCATGCAAATGAGGGACATCAGTTGAGCTCCTCACACCTTGTACGTGGTCCTGCAAAGACCAGTTCCCACAGACAAAGAAGCATTTGGTCCCCCAGCTCCTATATCAGAGCTGCCTCCATTTGGTGATCTGGTACAAAATGCGCAGCCTTATAATAGGTGACAAAAAGTGAGAAAGCCATAAAATGTCTATGTTTTGTTTTTAGCACACAGAGCCTCTCGTAAACGTTCATAAAAAATATCAAAATATTTCTAGAAATTAAATCCAAGACAACTGTTTTGAATAAACTGCTGTGTTCTGAGGTAACTGGATTGTAAAAACAAATAGGAGTATTAATAAAAATGTTCCAGCAGCTTAAATCTGTTGTAATTTAGTAAATTACTGTACACCCACCCAGTAGTCCTGCACTATAAAGTTACTTTCGACTTTATACCAATGTATTTCTAGCAGCAAATCTCCACTGCAGACCATTTATTTGACCTCTTTCTAGTACAGATCAAGTTATAATACTGAAATTCTTTATGCTCCTAAAAATAGCAATGCAGAGATTCTGAAATGATTAATGACAGTTAGGACTGTTGAGCTTGATGTAGAAAAATAAAATAGTGTATACATCCATCCATCTACTGAAACCTGTAAGATTATTTTTCCTGTTCTGGAGTGAGGATATTAAATTTCATAAGAGCTCTCCTCTTCCAAGACTGTCAGAATGTCAATGGCTTTATCCAACATTTGTTCTAACATTTAATATAATACATAACTGCCTAGAGGTACCGAAATACAGGCAGCAATTGAAGGGTGGTTTTCTAAAGATATAAATAGGAATGCTAGACATGAGTTTATTGTGAAAATCTTGAGGCTCCCAAGACTCACAACTGAGATCTCCATCACAGCCATGTCCCTGCAAAGCGTTCTTCTCTTCTAAGTACTCCCTAACAAACATACCTAGGATGCAGAGATTCTTGGCCTTTCCTCAGCAGATCACAGTGCAATCTGCTTGAAAAATCTCATTAAGGACCTAGCACTGCTACAGTGAATGTGTGGAATTTCTTTACTTTCTTCATGGAAGTGCCAGTGTTTATTAATGAATTGCATAGAATCAAAACACTGATCTCTAGAGTCGGTATCTGAGTATCTCTTGTGCTGGTAACAAAGAACCACATCCTGTCAGAAAATTAAGGGGATGAAAGCATATCATAGGACAACTACAGTGATGTTACCAGTGAATTAAACATACACTTTATATTTTTAAAGGGTGACCATAGAGCTGACTGCATGCCTCCACAAGTTAGCAGAAAGGCAGCTGAGGTGGGCACCCTCAGAGTGTGATCCAGACCACCAATTTCGATTGAGCGGTGAATGAAAACATAGCGGACTATCCTGGAGCAGATGCCTGATTTTTACATGGATAAAGTGGCGTGAGACGAATTGTGCTCTGTGCATCTTAATGCCACTTTTTTTAACTCACTCTTCTAACTCAGGAGACAAGTTATCACTGGCCAGGCATATTCTGCTTTCTAACCACACTAAAACCAAAACTGACCAGTGTTAAAGACATTAGACGTGATGAATGCATGTTCAATTCACTTAGACTGAGCTTACCCCAGTGACATGAGCTGAATGTCAGCTGTGTCTTACGTGTCACTTATTCTAGCTTTTCTCAAAGAAGAGGAGAATCACGACCCTCCATTTTCAACACTTAAGCAGCAGGCACTTAACAACACTTAAGCAGAGGCTGGAATAGTGGGCAGCAGGGAGGTAATAAGGTCTCATCAAAAATTTTGCGTATTCCTTGGATGGATCAGCAGATGTACAAGTGAGATGCACAACCTGTTGTGCACACAACTCTCACACACTGCAGGACAAAACAGGAGACGGAAAACCATCATTATTTTTCCCCTGGTCCCCCAGTATCGCAGTCCACCATGTAGAAATGGCATTGTTCATTATGAACAGGATGGAATAACCTGACAAAGGAGCTAAGAACTTAGTTCACAGCCCATTTAAATTCACAGCATTCAGATGTGAAACAACAGTCATTTCTGTATGGGTACGAGGAAACAAGAGTGTTAAGGACTCGATGCTGAAAATGTAAACAGCAAAACAAATCAGGGAAACAAGCCAGGATCACTGATGTGTGGTAGCACATGAAGTTCTCCTTCATTACAAATTTGCTTGGTGTTCATTGCTGGTAATGTGCAGATGTCATTGCACTTGCCTAAGAGCTTTCTTATAATGAAGGACTGATTTTACATACTATTAAAATTATAATGCTGCTGCTGCAGGGAACCTGGAGGACAACAAGCTGAAAGCTACTACTGAAAGAACAAGATCTGAATGCCTTCATTCTTCATATTCTATCCAGCCATTTATCATTCAAGGAGCAAATTTTACTGCTCAAATAATAGCATTTATAAGGATCCTAGATCTTTAATTCCCATTTCCACACCACCCATATCTGAAATTCTCAGCACTTCTTTTACAGGCCTTAGAATTTCAACATATATTAAGTGAAAGTGAGCATACATGGAATACATGTTTCTTTTCTTATAAAATCCATGATCCTGGATTTTATAAGAAATAGCTAGTTATAAAGGAGAAAAAAACCCCAAGTCTTTTAAATTAAATCTGGTGAAACTCATGCGAATAACAAAGATAACACATTCTCACTTAATACTTGTTTAATAATTACTTAAATTGTTTAAATAAAATACTAATTTAATGCTCATTTTAAAGTACTCTTATAACAATTAAAATTGCATCGATAATTATTTAATTAAGCTAAGCAGGCTTTAAGTGCATTTGCATGGCTTTTATAACAGCAATTTAAAACTGAATAAATTAAACTCTTGCACTTCTGAAATATAGAGATAGCACATACAATTCTTCTTGGAAACGCTCTCGCCCATAAGCACCTTTATGCATATAAGCAGTGCCTTTGAGTTCTATTCATGGAAGTGTTTTCTGGAATGAGGCCCTATGGAATAACGTAAAAGTGGTACTCTATTTTCTAGTATTAAATATAGCTGAGGAGCGTGCAGTTTTTGAATAGCCATTTTATTCTTTCTGTGTCTGAAAGTCAGTGCTTCGTTGGTGGCATGCTTTGAAATTTCTGGAACCCATTCATGTAATATTGGGAGTTGTTCTTATTTCCATGCCATGAAAAGTATAAAATGTCTTACTGAAGGAAAAATAATATGCTCAAATTTCTATTTGCATGAAGAAACACGTACCTTTGGGGGCCATCCTTGCAACTAACCTTTTTGTTTCAAGATGATAAGTCTGTATATTTTTGTATCTTCACAGTTGTTCATAAGCATATTATTCTGTATTGAGATGTTAGTTTTCTACCTTAAATCTTTGTACTTTTTTAATTGTATTCCTTGCACTTGCTTTTCTGAAGTTCTATGAAGATCACACAGCTAGAAATAATATGTAGATATGTTTTGTATAAATTCTTTGTGCTAACGCATGAGAACTCATCTTTTCTTCCAGTACAGTGACAGCTCATAGATATGTTTCAAGCATTGGTTTGTAGCCATTGAGTTTTAAATTACTAAGCAACATTAAAATGATGAATGCAAGATATTAATCTTGCGTTTGAATTGTATGAGAGATAAAGCTATGCTTTATAAATAAAGCTATTTGTTAAATGTAAATTTAACAGTTTAAGTCCTTGCCATATTTGTAATAATAAAATCTTTGAAAAGGAGAGAAAAATCAAGATCTTTCCAATAACCAAAGTATCTTGATTTTTCTATCAAAATATTTTTATTTCATTCTTGAATTGCCATGCTTCACATTCCAGGTTCCTGCCTAGTTGTTTCCAATATTCATCATTAGAATTTCAGTACAGACAAGAAGGAACACACTGAATTTCATAGCTGCCCAGTGACGTGAGAAGTCTTCCCAGTGCACAACTTCCAGTGACATTGTCTCCAGAGTGATCAGAAAGTGAATAAATTCATAGAAATTATGACACACAGAGTGACGTCTACAAACAACAACCAGGATTTCAAGTTTTCATGTTAGGATTTTGAGTGCTTATTTCAATGTCATTAGGGAGGGAAGAAAGAAATACATGTACAAATCTCACAACTTAAAAAAAGGCTATCCTGATGAATATGTATGCATATCTATACACATATGTATGAAACACTTTTCCTGACTTTGAAGACATCTTCCCTATACAAGGAGACAAAGCCAAACACTTATACTTCTCTAGACTGCTTTTCTTTCAGCCATCTCAGACAACCTGGGGTACTTCTACACTCAAAAAGCCCTGAAGGGATGCCAAGAAGGCCAAAGCACCTCAGTGAAAAAGTTTAGGGAGGTCTTGCCCTGGGTTTCAGAAATTGATAAAGTCAGATGAGCAGGGCTCAGCTTAGCCCTGCCCAGACTAGATTGCTTCGCGTTTCAAAGCTCGGTGCTGTGCTTCACTTCCTGGTGCACCTTCTTCACAAGTGGAAACATCCTGTGTTCTGCAAAAGAGGCTGTGCAGCCCCAGGACTAACACAACAGAACAACGACATGCTAAAAATCCAACCATAAACCTCTTCAGCCTTCGCCAGTAACCACCTACCTTTCCTCTGAAGTCTGGCCAATATTAGAAAGACCATTCTGGCCTTTGTGGACCATTCCAAACAAGCCTTCACATGTCATTCTGCTGGTTTTGATACCAGGAACAAAATGATTATTAGAAAATAATAAAAGCAAGTGTCTCAAAAAAAAAGTGTGGGATATTTCTCACTGAATATCTATGATACATAATAGAGGAAATACCTCTAAGGTTATTTACTTTAGGTGATAATGAAATCTGCCACTCACATACTGGATAAGATGGAATTGTGAGTGCAAAAATCCTTACATTTTTTAAGTACTTGAATGCCTATCTTTGGTCTATCTTAATTAAAATCAATACATCTGACTGAATGTCATTATTTTGTTACTAATAAAGTACATATTAAATGAATTAAACACCATGCAACAGACACAAAACTATCTCTTAGTGGGAAACTGTCGTTATTAAGCAGTATTAAGAAATGACATTTTATTTGGAAGAGGGTCCAGTAAGGTCATTCCAAATACTATTCAATATTTTTATCCTTCATTTAACACTGCAAGTGATGTAAAATCTGAATGCCAGACAAAGTCAAATGAACCATTAAGGCTCTGTCCATTTCAAGCAGAACAAAATAGGTTCTAAAATCATCAGTCGAAGAAGTAGATAATGCCTTCTTTGGACAACTGAAGAAGTCTCAAATTCACATGCCCTGACTCTCAAGGGGGAGGATTTCAACCACCTATTATCTGCTGGAAGGACAACACAGCAGAGCACAAGCAATCCGGGAGGTTTCTGGAGGGCATTGGTGGTCACTTCTTAACACCGGCAATTGAGGAATGGACAAAGGTAGGTGCTCTGCTGGACCTCATACTTACAAACAAGAAGGAACTGGTCAGGAAGGTGAAGGTCATGGGCAGCCTTGGCTGCAGTGAACATGACATTGTGGAGTTCAGGATCCTGAGAGGAGGGAACAAGGCCATTAAGTAGAATCACAACCTTGGACTTCAGGAGAAGAGACTTTGGCCTGTTCAGGGGGTTGCCTGGAAGAATCCCATGGGACATGGTCCTGAAGAGAAAAGGGGTCCAAGAGAGCTGGTTGATTTTTAAGGATCAAGTCCTCCATGCTCAGAAACAGTCCAGTTGAGGGGCAGGAGGCCAAGCAAAGGCAGGAGGAGGCCTACATGGATGAACAGGGAGCTCCTGACAAAACTCAAACATAAAAAGGAAGCATAACAGAGGTGGAAGCAGAGACAGAGGACTCTGGAGGAATACAGAGACACTATCCAAGCATGCACAGATGGGGTTAAGAAAGCCAAAGCCCATCTGGAGGTGAATCTGACATGGCACATGAAAGGCAACAGTAAGACCACCTACTGAGATATCAGCCACAAAAGGAAGATTTGAGAAGATGCAGGCCCACAGTTGAATGGGGCAGGGGACCTGATATCAAAAGACATGGAAAAGGCCAAGGTACTCAATGCCTTCTTCACCTCCGTCTTCACTGGTAAGATTTGTCTGCAAGAATCCCAGGCCACTGAGACCAGTGGGAAAGTCTGAGGCACTGAAGAGGCACTGAAGACTGACCATCCATAGAGGAGGATCAGGTTAGGGAAAGGTTAAACATAACCATAAGACCTGATGGGATGCACCCAGGAATTGCTGAGGGAGCCGGACAATGTTGAGGGAAGTGATCCTTCACTCTGCTCCACACTGGTGAGACATGCCTGGAAGACTGTGTCCAGTTCTGGGGATAAAGCTCCTCAGTATAGGAGAGACACGGACATACTGGAGTAAGTCCAGCAAAGGTCTACAAAAGACAATGAAGGGACTGGAGCCTCTCATATGAGAGGCTGAGAGAGCTGGGACTGTTCAGCCTGGAGATGAGATGGCTCAGGGGAGTCTTACCAATGTGTACAAATGTCTGACTGGGGATGGTGTTGCAATGAAGTTGGAGACAGACTCTTCTCAATAGTATCCAGTAAAAGCACAAGAGGCAATGGGCACAAATTGAAGTACAGAAGTTCCATTTAAACATAAGAGAAGACTTGTTTCACTGTGAGGGTGGTCAAACACTGGAACATGGTGCCCACAGAGGTTGTGGAGTCCCCATCTCTGGACATATTCAAAACCTGACTGGACTTGGCCCAGACCAACCTGCGGTAGCTGACCCTGCTTTGAGCAGGGAGGTGAGAGTATATGATCTCCAGAGGTCCTTTCCAAACTCAACAATTCCATGATTTTGTGACTCTGTGAAACACATTGTAGTATTTTATTGTAGTTGGAGCATGCAACAATCCTACCCTTTCACTTCCTATGCTCGATCATGCCAGAATTAGGGAAAATGGCCAAATCGACAGAATTTTGTGCAAAGGACAAACTTTAGCTCAGAATGAATAAGCCCATTTGATACCACACTGCTTTTGTTAAACCAAAGGAGGCACCACAGAGGCTAATTATTTTTGCTGTTCTTATCCATAAGCATTACATTTTTCAATGTTCACAGAGAAGAACTTTAGTTAATGAGATCCATAAAGATTCTTTAATCAGCTTACATTGTGAAAAAGTATTAAAGTCTCCACTTTCACAACAGGCGCATGAAATATATAGTTTTATGATATATTACTAGCACAGGAACTCACCTCCCCCTTTCCCCTGAACCACCTGCAATTTTTAATAGTCATGTATCGCCAGGGTACCAGAAACCCATAAAAGTTTAACCTGCCAATTAACAACTAGGTAAAGTTCCAGCCTTGTACAATATTTTGATTGCTTCCAAGAGCTTTTCACAAAATACAGAAAATATTTCCACAAAATTGCTAGCCAGAGTTTTGATCCGATCTATTACAAGTCAAGTAGTAGGAGAAAAATATAAGTGTATTATGTATGCAAAAAATTCATCAATTTTTATACATGACAGTAGACCTGCCAAAGCCAACTCTGAATAAAAAGCACCTATTTGTTAAGGGAAGGGGGCAAAAAAAAAAAGAAAAAAAAAAAAAGGCTTTCATTCTCATATTTCCTCTCAAACAGGACATAGAAAGTAAGGGCAGAGTTCAGCTATTCAATATAGGTTAATCAAGGTATGAAGTACGGTGCAATAGTTTTCAATTTATTTCATGATACTGCATCAAAGAAATAATGAGGTCAAATAACACTATCTTGGTTTTCAGTAATTCTTTAAAAACTGGATAGGAATGTATCAGCTTTCAAACCATTTTCAGGAACACACAAATTGAAGTGCAAAATAGTTATATTTATGCAGATCTGGACTGGGAGGTACATATCAAAGTATAAATTTTTTTGGCATTACCATTGATAATCATGGATCCTAAGCACTGACCAATACTCCCATTAAGGCTTGAACAAAAAAAAGAACAATAAAAACATATCCACCTCTGAGAGCTGAGATTTAATTATAAGCAAGGAAGTCTACTATATATTGGCAGGAAAGAAATCATAGACAATATCGATCACCAACTATAACAGGCAGCAACTCATATCCATCAAATTAACCAGTGCTAACTTTTTCTAGGCACTACACAGTTTTGCAGGTGAATACAGGATCTCCTAAATATGAGAAATATAATGAGAAAGCATAAAGATGTCCATCTGAAAGTGTCACAAGTTGGTAAAGAAAGCTGTTGACCAAACAAAGTGAGAATACATCTTCGCTACTGGAGAGCAGATGTCATGAAGAAGCAGCAGAAAAGAAAAGGAGAAAGTTAAAGTTAGTGGGACGTGGCTGGAACTGCAAACCTGGAACTTCATGGAATTAAACCAAACAAATTATTTGGAGAGATATCCAGTCTGAAGAGGATGAGAGCAAATGAGAAAAAGGGAGCTAAGAGAGAGAAAAGAAGTCACAAATTGCTTAGGGCATAAGTGGAAGGACTTGAAAAAAAAGAGGGCCTACAGGCAACAGGATGAAACTAAATGATAGATGGAAAAGAGTTTGGGTTTACACGACATCTTTCTGCCATAGGGATGCAGGTGCTGCAGAATAACCTAATCCCTGGCACTACAGAGTTACAACTGAGCACATGGCTGCATTCACAGGGGACCTTCAAGGCACAGCGCAGTTCGACTACTGCAGTTACACCTTGCCTTCGGGTCAAAAATTATTTGAATCCAGGGTGTCAAAAAATGCTGATATTATGCAAAATGAGTGTACACAATTTACAGGAGCTAATTAATAGCCCCAGACAAGTCCTGGAAACACCCTGAATGCAGGTTCAGGTCATTTCTAATTCTCCAGTCCACTCAATGAAGAGAAGGTGCACTGAATTCAGAGACAATAGTTTTTATTTTATATAAACATTATTGATCAAAAAATACCAAATTTTTTTTATGATAAAAGAAGAGTAAATTTTTGTACCACAAAGTCCAGTTTCAGGACAAGGGCAAGCATTTTTCTTAGAGTCTTAGCTTTGAACTGATTCTACTGTACAGGAATCTCAACTTGGTTTTTTCTTCCCCTTTCTATCCCTTTTTCCCATCTTTCTGCCTTTGCAATCTGTAATGAAAAGCTTTAAAACTTGATAAGTGTTAGGCAATGACGAACTATCAAGCAATTTCAAAGAATCATTATTAGCATTTTTCAAACTGCTGAGATTTTTGTCAAGCCAAGTTACAATTTAGGTCTGCAGGTTTACTGTGCACTGTCTTCTAAAAGATCACGTTTCAGGAGACCGCCATCCATTACCACTGAAAAGAAATATTAACTGAAATATTGCCCAGCAACTCATTTGTGCTCCCTTACCTGATCACAGACTGACTGAAGAAATAGCTGTGGGCTTTATGGCACACTCAAAGCATCTTCCAGCATATTTAAAAAAAAAAAAAAAAAAAATCTAGCTTCTGCCTAGTCACTCACTTTTCTTAGTAAATTCTTTGTGTCTCTGTGAGAATTACAATAAAATCAGTATTTGCAGGAGTCAAGGGAGAAAGGAAGAGATTACCATACTGAAAAAAACCCCAACCAAACAAACCAAAAAACCACTATGAAAGCCCATAGGCCAAACGTTTTCAGACATAGGCTATAAACCCTAATTGGAAACATTCTGACTTCATGTTATTCTTATCTACTGTAATTTTAATTTCATTGTTATAGAGGAAAGGAGATCAAAATCATTTACAAGTGCAGACTAAACAATATTTTACAAAAAAAAAAGCAAAGATGTGACATTCTGGTAATACCTAATTTATCTTTCACTTGGTTCTAGATCTATACTATAACATCAAGCACATACTCCATTGCTAGTCATCAATCCAATTCACATTCCAATAAAAACAATAAAAATCAGTTTGCATTCACATTTTGTAGGAATGGCATTTTAAGAATGTCTTGGAGAGATTCCTGGCTTCTCAGGAAAGGGGTCTCAGAAGAATTGTTGAAAAGGAACAAGCAATACCATTTATTTCTGGTTCTCTAGATGTTCAATAGGAGTTTTAATTCAGAACTATTGTGTTTATTCAAGTCATTTTAGATAATTTTTTCCAAGTTTTAAGGGCTTGGCATACAGTATTAAGTTCCACCTGTAAGCACCATAACTTTACATACAAAGCATTTTTATTATTATTTTTATCAGTATACAGTGTCAGTGTACAACATATGCTTGATTCAAAAGTCCTCCCAAGTTTAATTGAAACAATCCTAATGGTTCCCAAACAAAAAATTAAGTCAAGTAACACTTTTTTTTAACCTAAATTATTATAACTTAGATAAGACCAACATAATAGTGAAACACAACAATGTACAGTAAAACAAAAACCTAACTTCTACTTCTCAATTTCTAATTTATGCAGGATGGGAAGGATAAAGAAAGCTGAAAATTCAATAATCCTTATTTCATTAGGAAGGTATCACAAACGTTAGGTTGGTTACTGGGCAAGGAAACTGTCTACATGAATTCTCCTTTGATTTGCGGCAGTCCTTGACGCCACTTCAGTTTAGGCAGAGTATGGCCAAGAAACACAGCTCTCACCATACCACTGCAAACTAAGAAAGCAAGACCGATCTATCCCTGATATGGGGCACTCCTGGGAACCAATTTGCCCAAAAGGTAGCACAGTCCACATTTATCTGTTTCTTCTGTTTTGCAGAAGATGGGAATTTTCCTGGGCTTGCTATACGTATCTTAGATCATTTATTGCATTTCACGTTCACGAAGGAAAATGGATTATTCAGCTTAACCATAATGTTTTACTCATTGCCAGTTGAAGAACTGTAGAAATTAGCTCTGCCACACACCAGTGACATGCCTAGTCATTTTTCAGCTTCATAAACAAGTCAAAGGGAAAGGAAATCTATTTTTTATTAACCAGCTTCTAAAACGAAGTCATTTATGCTTCACTCTGCCGAGACCCCTAGTGAAAGGAAAAGAAAGCCAACTGCAATAAGTTTACCAGTAGGTTGCTTTATTAAAATCTATAAGGTGAAATTTTTCAACACAATCAAATCATCATAAAATATGTTATGTATTTATGATAAATTAAACTGTTATTACACTCCTTTTCACTATAACACCACCCTCGGGAGCAAGGGATTTTGTAGATTCCAAATATGTGTTATTGTAAGGTGCTGTTCTACTTAAGGTTAAGTTGCATTTTCCATTATAAAACCCCATTTCCAGGGGTTTATTACTCAGCCGTAAAAATCTGCTTGGGGCTGAAATACGGCATGTAAAGACTCAGTTCAGCAGCAATTTTTTTCAATGAACATTTAAGAAAAAAACAAAAAAACCTCAGTTTAGCTATTTTTAGATTAGTAAAGTGCCAAACATTCAAAGAAATTCCACACCTGCAAAGATTTGAGTCTGGATCTGAAGTACTGACCCCAAAAGCCAAAAATAATCTCTTCAGTGACCATCTGCCTGACCGAGCCTGATATTCCCCCACGGCACAGCAGAGCCAGCAATACCAATAGGGCAGCCTAAGCATTGCAGCACTATCTTCAAAGACTGCTCCTTCCAGACCCTTTCATGAATATTCAAATGCTCTCTCAAATCTTCCTCCTTTTAGGTGTATATTTTTCAAAACTACAATTAAATTAAAACATAACTTTCTCATTCGATTCCTGAAAAAGAAATGCAAGATGCTCCACTTAACTTTGACAAGCATTAATAGTTATTTTATAGGTTGTTGGGGTTTTTTTAATGTATTGGTAGTGCTGGCATTAAAACTTCAAAAATATTTCAATGAATTTGCCTTTATTTACTTTGCACTATTAAGTTATAGTAACATAGGAATGGATGTCCTAGGTCACCATACAGGTTCATTTAGCTCTGTACCCAGCCTGATGCAGTGACTCATAAGCAGGTACCTAGGAAAGAGTAAGAACAGAACAAACATACTGTTTTCCCAGCCTCCCACTATTTTCAGCTCAACAACATCTTGAGCCAGATGTGTCTTCCGATATATTTAAACCATTGCAAGAGTAAAAATTTCATGTTAAAATTCTGTAAATTTCTCTGGAGATTTTGAGTCTGAATATTCTTTGGGTTTAGCACATAAAACGCTAATGATTTATAGTGATTCAATACAGATATAGTGATAGCATGATACATGCCTGCGCACCAGTATGTGACCACACATACACAGCAACTCAAACAAACTTTAAAAGGTCTGATTAAAAAGGCAGGAAATACCAGATTAATCTCAACGGCGCAACTTTCATTTTAACACACGTGTGCATGGCTGCTGTAACTGAATCTTTAACCACACTTCTATGTGCTGTTTTTTTCTACAGAACTTATGACACATTTGCTCACAGCAGTCATTGCTCTATTACATCTTCTACTCTCTCCTCTTTGATCATTATGTAGTCTTCACTCACACCTTATTCTTTGCACGGAATAGCAATGCAGATATAAAGACATTTCTTTCCAGGCTCTTGACAATTCCTTACAGGTTTTCCTCTGATTCACACTGCAGCCACATGCTTGATTTTGAGTTTTGCAAGGTCTGGTAAGATGTGCAGCAGGTTACTGATCCACCAAAGCAGAAGCGCAGCGCTAGAAGACTGAAAGTAAAGAGGAGCCACTCCTCTCAGTTGCCGATCTGGGACATTACCCGTGACATTACCTTCGTCCTTAAGCAGTGCTTAGCATTGCACAGCACTTACAGCGATCCAAGCACAGCTACTCTATGCTTCATCTGCAGTGAAGTGTTGCAGTGGATTTCTCTCCTTTCCCAGTCTGTGTGTCTAGCCAGCCCCAAGCTGCAATCCTACAGCTTCCAGTCACAGTGCCAGTGTCCCTGCCCAGGAGATCACTGTGACACCTCTGCCATGTAGGTCCCCTCCTTCAAATGTCTTGCTACTTCCAACTCTTTGGGTTTCTCCTTATGCACTGTGAGGTCTGTTAACCTTCCCTGCTCTGGTCTCTTTTCTGAAGAAGTCCAAGTGTGCTCAGAAACCCACCTTGTACCGGTTTTCCTACCTGTAAACCTCTAGTGTCGGTTTTGATCCACACGACCCGGAGTGGCTGCCACAGGCAGCAGGAGCACAATGGCAGGAGAGTCCTGCCCGTCCCCAGGGCTCAGGGAAGAGAGCAGTGCAAAGCTGAAATGCACAGGGGTCATGCACATCTTCTATACACCAATGTTTGCAATGCCTTTACTAAAGTAAATTTTGTAATACAGACAAATTGTAGATGGGCAGCTTATTCCACTTAAAACCTGTATTTAACTAGTCAGCGCATCTGTTACAGGTTTCGTATTAACTAAAGTGTCAGTGTAGACAAAACCGTTCCCTCACTGTTTTTAAATGTACATACTGCACATAGTGCTGGTGGCATACAATACACGCTGGTGATTTACCTGCAGCTGTATTTCAGTGAGCAAATCCTTCCCACCCTGCAACACCCAAGCATATCCCCATCATTCTGGGCCAAAAGGCGACAGCAATGTAAGTCCTTAAAGATTGCATGGCCCCTCGTGAACGGTTAAGTGGAGATTATTTAAAAGACTTAATTACACAGAAACCTGACACACTCCTTTTTAATGGGCAGGCAGACTGTTGTTTATTTAGTTTTTGAAATCCAGTCTAAATTGGGCCTTGAGAAAGAAAAAAGTAGCCTAGGTTTCAATTAACAGATTGTCTTCCACTAGTCAAGGGATAATTTGAGCTTTAGAGAAACACGTGTAAGAAGTAAAAATAAAGCGTAAGTACTTCCTCATACTGTATATTGTTTTGCATCAGTCTAGTTATCCCGTGGTTCATCATTGGTATTAAAAATTTACATGTATAAGATAGTTTAAAGTATATTAACATAAAGTAATATTGTATCTTACTATGTATCAGTCATTAAATCTTTCAATACTGTCCAGTTCATCAGCAATGGTTTAGAAAAACCATCATACAATTAAGAGTAGGAAAGACGGAAGCTTCCACAGGGAAACTGTGCAACAAAAGGAGTATGCCAGTTGATAGCAACAAAATATTTTTATAAGAGTGATACTGCTTAGTGATATCAGTACCAAATTTGGAAACGTTTTGTCTGCAACTATGCAAATCAGTGACTGGGACTGTCTGTTTAGATGTATTGGGATATATTTATGACACAAATGTGTGGAATGCCTAGTGTGTAAAAAAAAAAAAATCTTTTTTTAATAAAAAAGGCAAATTCTTAAAATCTGAGGAAAAGACTTCAAAACCTTTGTTTCACAGTTTTCATTCATAATGACATTAAAATTAACTCTTTGCAGACTGAGGTACTGCACTACATTAGAGAAAAATACCTAAGCAATGCTCTTCAAGCAAAAAAACTGTATTATGGATGAGAACGAGGAGCACTTAAAATTGAGTTAGGAACTAGGCATACAATAGTGATTTGCTATTCAAAATTGACCAACGCCTACGTCAGAAGAAATGAAGCATATTATTTTCCCTTTAATGATTAGCATGAAAGAACATCTGCACACTGCTCTCAGCAGCAGAAAGTAGCAGGAGGTAACTTATATAGGCAAGCAAGATTAATTCAGGTTGTTAACTGGTATGAATTTCTGAGTTTGCAGTGTACTTCAGAGTCAACAGAGGGCAGGATGATTCTCTGCCAAAGATTCAAGAAAACAAATTGACAGAATTAATACTTTCTTCATACATATGACTCCTCAAAATATTTTTTTTAGCTTTTAAAATATACATATTCCCAATACTGTGAGTAAACAGGAACACAGGTCCCCACTCGCAAGAAAAATTTTTTTTTTTTTTTTCTTCCCTCAAGGTTAGTTTCTATTCTAATTGTACCAAACAGTACATACTACTTTGGCTTGTGTGCACCTATGTACTTTAAAAAAGCCAAGGGAAAATTAAATTCTGTTTGAAAAATGAACACAAATTGAAATCATGTAGTGAATTTAACACTTAATAGCTTTACAAATTCTAATGCTTTCAGTAAGCAATTAGCAAGCCAAGCTATCACACAGTCACTGCCTGTGCTGCAGACTTTCTGTCATGAATTCCAAACTTCTGCTCTTCTGCTAAATCTGGCTGAAATTTCCCAATGTGTTTTAAAGCTTGAGGGGGAAAGGCAGAGGGTGTTATCATTTTAGCCTCATTGCCTCAGGAATGAAGGCCAAAAGTCCTGAATTTAAAACTGTAGTTTGGTTGCCCTACAAATCTTGACAATAAAGGATTACAGGTTTTTAAGTGTCATGATACATTTTTGCTACCATTTAGGAAAACAGCTATTTTTTAAAGAATTTTCATATACAATGCATGCTCAACTTACTATTTTTCTTCAGTTTTACATTACAATTCAT
This sequence comes from Gymnogyps californianus, assembly GCF_018139145.2. Taxonomy (NCBI): domain Eukaryota; kingdom Metazoa; phylum Chordata; class Aves; order Accipitriformes; family Cathartidae; genus Gymnogyps; species Gymnogyps californianus. The sequence goes on from NC_059472.1 coordinate 134,403,419, forward strand.
TAAACACTTCACTCCTTCAGTTCTCTAAGCTGTCTTCCATCCATTTGAAATCCCCATTGTTCTTGTGAAATGACATTATTCTATCTAAGAAGGAAAGCAAAGAGCTATGGACCATATGGTATCTTCACTAAATTAATAGAAGTTTCACTGATGCCAGTGGAAACCAGAATTCATCTACCCTAACTGTCCTGGTTTCAGCTGGGACAGAGTTAATTTTCTTCCTAGTAGCTGATATGGTGCTGTGTTTTGCATTTAGTATGAAAATAATGTTGATAACACACTGATGTTTTTAGTTGTTGCTAAGCAGTGTTATATACTAAGTCAAGGATTTTTCAGCTTCTCATGCCCTGCCAGCAAGAAGGCTGGAGGGGCACAAGAAGCTGTGAGGGGACACAGCCAGGACAGCTGACCCAAACTGGCCAAAGGAGTATTCCATACCATATGACATCATGCCCAGTATATAAACTGGAAGGGAGTTGGCCAGGAGGGGTGGATCGCTGCTCGGGAACTAACTGGGTATTGGTCAGCAAGTGGTGAGCAATTGCATTGTGCATCGCTTGTTTTGTATATTCTAATTCTTTTAGTAGTATTACTGTCATTTTATTAGTATTATTATTATCATTATTTTTCTTCCTTTCTGTCCTATTAAACTGTCTTTATCTCAGCCCACGTGTGGTTTTTTTTTTTTTTCCAATTCTCTCCCCCATCCCACTGGGTGGGGGGAGTGAGCAAGCAGCTGCGTGGTGCTTAGTTGCCAGCTGGGGTTAAGCCACTACACCTACAGATTGCATCTGTATGTCACTGTTTGGGGTTAAACAACAAATGAAAAGGCAGTTAGATTTGATCAGTTAATTAAGCCTGGGAAAAAAAAGATCATTAATTAAAAAAAAAAAAAATTTTGCTGTTCTTTCATTTATTTAGTGATAATAACAAACAAGCCTTGATGATGTTGTCATACTATTTTTCACCACACACCTTTCAGAAGGCTGCACTATTAAATATGATTTGCCCTGGTAAAATGCAACCTGCCATTGTCATGGGGCTATGAAATGAATAAGCACCCAGCAACTAATAGCAGAGAAGCAAATTTAAAAAAAATCAGCGTGCACGGAATTGCTTCAGTAGAATTGTCCACCCCATCATGCCACAACTCTAAGTACTGCTGCAGGGAGCAGGTGTAACACTACTCCCCGCTTCAAGCTGAAGAGGAACCAAACCACCTTTGATGGCAGGAGGAGAGTGACTCTCTAGGACACCTTCAGAGTCCTATTAACAGAGCTCTTTTGGACCAGCAAAGAATCCTGAATCTACACAAGGTCCCCAGCTTGGCCCAGCAGACTCCTGGGATTGACCAGGAGTCACGTGAATGACAACCAGCTTAGGGGAAGGACATGCCTGCCTTCTCTATGGGAGGACAAAGCTCATCTATCTGCTATACTTCAGCTCCTGCCTTCACTCATGCAGTTTGCCAGTCTCCCCTGGGGAGAGCCCTGCTGGTGGGCAGCATTCTTTACTTGACACATCAGTCCATGCAGAGTTCAACCAAAAACCTAAATATTTTTAACTTGCTGACTTGCCCCACCTATTCAAAGCTTGCTGGAAATTCCCCGGCATGTTCTTGAGCACGTGAGCTGCCCCGGGCAGCTGCTGTCATTGCAACACTGCCAGCGTGTGCCTTCAGTGTCCGCTGAGGCAGACATGGTGCCTTGCTCCGCAAGTGGCCAGCAGCGATAAACCTGCCCACCTTGCATCACTTCATCGGACACGCTCAGGCCTCAGTCACCGTACCCGATCAGATGCTGGTCCATCGCTCAAGGCTTTGGCAACAACATCAAAGCATCTAGCCTCCCAACAACACGTTTGAAGTACTTACGCAGTCACAGAAAAGACTGACATACTGGAAACAGAAACTGCACAGGCAGTAAAAAAACAGAACAAAAAATAAACTGAATATAATATGTTGAACATATTCTATTTTCATATTTAATTTAAAACATCCATTTTTAAAGAACATAAAACTTCTGCAAAACGTACATTGAAATACTACTGAACTGAATGAATTCACAGCAGAAAGGTCTCAGACTACATCAAGGTTATGGTTATTGCCATAAATTTTGATTAAATGTTTATGAGTCAGTTGAAATATTGCAGGCAGGATCTTTTTTCGCTATAGGGTGCACAGATACAGTGTAAAATCCTCTACAAATATAGGGGATTGTGGGTTTAAAATATGATTATTTATTGTTAGATCGATTTATTACAGCAATGGTTAGGGGCCTCACCTGACGTGGGAATACCACCAAGCAAGGCTCTTTTTAAAACAGAGGGGGGAAAAAAAGACTAACTCAGGGCTCTGTTGGGTGGAGATAAAACAGATGTGAAAGTCAAAGAAGGGGAGAAGCAGCATATTAGCTCTGTAATATAAATAAAGAACTGAAACACTGAGATGAGGCAACTTGTCTAAAGTAGTACTAAGTATCTACAGTGGGCAGAGGGGCACTTACGTCAAGGGCCAGCCCAAGTTTTCAACTGATGCCAGGGAAAGAACCTGGAAGCAGAAGCAGACTAGACTATGCTTCTGTTTTAATTAGAATATCGCACTCAATAACCTTCAACTTTCAATCTTCTTTAACCAAACATCATATCACAGTGTCACAGACAGGAAGACGCTGCTTCAGAAAAAGCACCTTTTACAGCTGTGTAAAAACTTCACTAGGGGTAAAGTTTTCCCATTGTTCTGGGTACATGAAATGAAGTCCAAAATCCAAATGCAAGCTACTATGAAAACAAAAACTGCAGTAAATTTAGGAATATTTTTTTCCAGCCTCTGTTGTACACGACTGTGTGCTCTTTGAATCAAAACATCCTACAAGTATGGTTTTGATCTGATGAACTCATGACTGATTCAACTAACTAGTTTTCCTTCAAATCCCAGCTTGCTGAACCCAACTTTCACAGAGATATTCCTCTCTCCTGTAATTCTCAATTGTGCACATACTATATAGTGGTAAAATTAAATTAATTTAGTAAGTTTGCTCTGCAATTATTTACTTGTGCAGGAGCAGCTTGCACACTCTGGAAAGCTTAGCTTGTTAATTATGAGTCCATTACTAGATATTTATGCAAGTGAAATTACCAGGACATGCAAAGATGCATAACAGCTATTTACATTCCTCTGTGCTTTGAATAGAGCAGAATTCCTTTGGAAATCTTAGTGTGTATTTATGCATTTAAAGATAAATCTAATATATGAACATATATAAGGTTCTGCAAGCTCCTGAAAACTTGCATATCCTGAATTTGCATGCATGAGTTCACAATGCAAACAACACAATTTTAAAGCGGCAAAATGAAGTGTGTAGGACTGTGTTTAAAGAAATAAAAGGAAAAATAAATCCTGTTTTATGCAGACATGCTAGCCCCCCCCATCAAATACCACCACAGCTGAACGAAGAACCATTACTCAGCCCTTCACTGCACTGCCGAGCAGCAGCAGCACTTCTGCTGAACATAAAACTGGCCTGCAACTGAAAACTGTTCCTTGACAGGGCTGAGAGGATGCACCGCAGCTGTAACTTGCTGAATTTGAAGGGATCATCAGCAGGAAGCCTATTATGGCTTTCTGTCCACATCCCAGAAATCAGGAGAGTTCATCCCCCAAGTGGTCCTCTCTAAGAAGAGGCAGACCTCTGATATACTCAGGTATTGAGGGTAGTCAGAGAAGTGGGCTGTCCAGCTGTCTTTCCCTTTCCTTAAGCATTTCTGCTGCTCTAAGCTCCCAGATGTTTCCAGCCTTGCCTTCTATTGCTCTTTCTGCTGCTGCTTGAGCAGTTTGGGCTTCAGCTTCTGGAATGCTCACATGCAATTATCATTTAATCAATCACCCACAGTTTTCCCCAGCACTACAGCTGGCTTAAAGCAAGTGGTAATTTTTAATACTTTATAGTTCCAACAATGCTAAAGAAAAACAAGAATCTTTGTGTCTGGCATAGCTCAAAGCACGTTACAAGCAAGGGAAGTATATGAGCTTCTCAAAGCAAAATGTAATTGTGGAACTGTATACAATGGGAAGAGTACAGCAACCCAACAAAAGAGTGTGCAACCAGTTCACTCCAGAATTGCACATCTAAAATAATGTGTGCCTATTCAGGTATGCACAGAGAAATGTGTTATCATGATTGTAACTTTTTTGATATCTACCTGTTGCCAAATTGAAAAGAAACAGTCCCTGGAAAATAAACCATCACTAATTAGCTGAGTCTCACCAGCAGAGTGCCTGTCAAATCCTTTTAAGTGACTGAAATTAATTTCAAATACTTTGTTGGGTTTTTTTAAACAGTGGGGGAAAAGAAACCATTTAGCAAATAGCACCTGAATCCCATGAGCTCTTCAATAATACTATGCCTGTATAAAAAATGTTTTTGGAAATCCTTGAGTACATTTCCAGTATATCAGAAATACAGACGACTGTCAGATACTCTTATTAGTCAGTTGGAAAAGCCAAAACAGCCCAGTGGGAGGGAGAAATTTTATACTGATACGATTATGAGTCATTGCAGTTTTGGTTGAATCGGGGCCATTTATTTGAAAATCTGCTGCCCCAAAATGTTTCCTAATTTGCAAAACCCTTCTTTTTTTCTTTTTTCTTTTTTTTTAAGCTGGATATCTTATATATAAATTTGTTTCCATCACTTTATGCTCAGGAATTTTCTGTTGGCCCTTGTGTAGCATGATGCCTATAACATCCAAAACAGAGGGCTCCAGGATGTCTGCCATAAGAAAATATACTGGCTTGCTTTATTTTTAAACATTAATACAGTTGGCAACTATGAGGACATGAATGACATGATTTACAAGTTTGTGGGCCAGACAAAGAAGGATCAAAAGATTATCTGCAAGCAAAGAGTCAACATTTCAAACTGAAGAAATAGGAACGGAAAAGGCTCATCTGTATGCAGAGCAAATCTTTCCAGCAGCCCAAGGTAGCGGGGAAGAGAGTGCGGGAACTCCTCTGCGCCAGCTCCCTCTGCAGGGGTTAGGCTGCAATCCTGGCGAGCACGTTTCACCCTCAGAGCTTATAATTGCACGTAATTTCTGTGTCTGAGTGGGAAACAAATGCACAAGTGGGCAGATCACTTCTTATGGCTGGAAAAGAAACCTAAGATAAATGTTGTGGGTTTTTGTTTTTTTTTTTTAACCTAGGTATAATATCTGAACTCAAGTGCCTACACTTTGAGTGTCTAACTGTGGCTGCAGTTTGGATCCTTGCCATAAAGAAGACACAGTACATTAAGAAGTATCTGCACTCTGAAACAAAGGTCAGTGGTTTGACTACGGCATGAGCAGTTTGCGAACAAATAAGCTAAGCTACCTTCAAGAGTGCCCCTAAAAATCAGTTGTTCCCCCTTTGCACTCCGCGGCACAAGCCTGGTGAGGCACATCTCACATGTTTAGATGCCTTCCTCAGCTATTGCTCTCGGGCTTCTTCCAGACTTGCCTTTGAATCATGAGAGACACTAGAAACAGCACCAGAACGGGAGCTGAATGAGAGTTTTGTATTACAAGTTCTGAATATTGACATTACTTGGCCGCCTTCTCTTGGTTTCCAGGTCTTCACAAAAGACATCAGACTCTTCTTGGTGATGAAGATTGTATGAACTCTTAGAAATTGCCAGGAACAAGCAGATGGGGACAAAACCACATAACATGTCTACTGGTAAGCTACAGACCACAGTCTGGAGAATTCAAAAAGCATCAATTACTCCTGACTTTGAAAGACTCTTTGAAGGACATTTCTGACTCCTTCCCACACCAGCCCCCAGGGAAGAAACAACTCTGTCATACTGCTCTTAGCCGAGCATGGAAAGCAAAGAACTGCTTCAGCTGCACCATCCAGCACAGAAAAGGAAAAGAGAGAAAGCACAATCTGAACCAGGGTGGGAGCCGGGAAGGATACTGCAGCCAAATCAAACACTTTCCAAATGCTGGAACAGAGCACAATCCTAAATACAAATGAACCCTGCTGGTTTTATGATCTGCACAATGAAGTTTATCAAGGTATCACTTCAAGGCTACATGCTATTTACAAATACAGTACTCAAGCCTTTACAGAGCTATGGCAATACTAGGTAAATACATGCTACTAATTAATTCTTCACAAGGATTAAGTTGTTGCAGTTTGGAGCTGAACATCAGAGGTTCTTGTTCATGTTTCCTGGTTTCTCCTTTTCTGTACCCAAATGAATATTTTCTGAACACAGTAACTGGAAAAAATGGTCTTTTCGCTCAAGCATTTAAACAGTCAGTCCTCTAGTGAATAATAATAAAAAAGAAAAACAATACTAACCGGATGGACTGAACTCCAACCAACAGCTCCCCCTACCAGCCAATACAAAGAGGATCAAGAGAAGCAAAAAGTGAAGTTGTTTAGGATTCAAAGGCACTGTGAACTAAAAGACAAGTTTTCCAGTGATAGCAGGAAAATTTTAATACAAGCGCAGAGGCTCACGCTCAGAGTTTTGTGATGACAAGGAAGCTTATACCACAGACAATGCCTCAACAGAGAGCATCTTACAAGTCACTGAAAAAATACTGTACTTAACTGTAATGTCATGTTTAAACCTACAAGATAAAGGGTTTCTATTTTGTTTTATAAAATGAGAGGTAAATTTTACTACAGTTGTGTTGGAAGGACAGTCATCAACTTCTGCAATAGGAAATGGCATACATTTGGAGGCAGAATTTGACTGAGTTCACTGCAAGCATCACAGACTCACAGAAGCACTTGGGTTCAAAGGGACCTTGGGACAACTCCAGTGCAACCTCCTGCTGTGCTGGATCAACACTGAATTTGGATCACATTGTTTAGGGCTTTATCCCATTGGGCACTGAAAACCTCTAAGGGGGGAGGCTCCATAACCTCCCCGAGTAATCTGTTTGGTTAATTATCCTCATATAGATTTTTTTTCCTTTTATTTCCAATTTATGACAACTGTTTCTTGTTATCTAGCTGGGCATCTCCATAAAAAGCCTAGCTCCACCTTCATGGCAACATCCTCTTAGATATATCAGAAGGCTGCTATTCCCACTTCTATTCATACCTTTGTGAAAACCATTTAACTAAGTCTCAAGGGCAACTTACAATGGTTTTTTGACACACAGCACACACATTGTTTGTATTCAGCTACACACACAGAATGAACTCATTTATCATGAGGCTATGTGATCCATCACATAGACATCTCCAGACGTCCGAGTTGGCTTATGCATGTTACACAGTACATAGATAAATCTACCTGTCTTGTGCACACATATCCAGCCAGCATATCTCATACTTTGGAAGCATTTCATCTGTGATTTGTGCACTGACTTTCAGTTCTGAAACAGTTTTCAACATTCTGAGTAGCTTCAAATAGCTGTTTGCTTTCCTTCCTTAAAAAAAAAATCAAACCACAAAACAACAAATTTAAAAAAACCCCACCAAACACTCAAATGTTTAATCAAAATGTTTTCCTCTGCTTTACACCGTTTCCCTTTTCCACTCACATATGGTTATATCCTCTGACTCTAAAGGATACATTAATAGTATAGTGTAACAGCAGCAGGCCTAGAACGTGAATTTCACATCTGAAAATGTAAGATTCCCAAAATTCCCAGTGAAACATGTAAATACATATTTTGAATACTTAAGAAGATCCACTATGTTGATCCTAAAAGTTGTGATATACTTGAGTCAGAAATCTATTTTAGTTCATTTAGGATTATGTTTATGACACTCTCTAAGACCTCTCTTTGAACTAAGGTACTTATACCTTACATAAGCACAAAAAATAATACCTCTAATACCATTTAAAGCCCTCTAAAATGTTTATTGGTTTCCCTAATACTTGGTGAGTATATAAAATACTCAATTGTGAAACGGAGTGATTTAAAGCTTTTAATAGCTCTCTAGAAGGAAAAAACTGTATAATTTGTTTGTTGTTTTTCCTCTTGTAAAAAGCATACCTATACCTGAAACCTGCGCTCCAAAATAACTCTTGTATATACTGTGTGTAGACTCTGGATTCACATCTACTGCCACATGCCATTTCTGTACAGCATAGACTGACACATAATTACAACCCTAAAGGAACCAACTCCCGGGTTCCTATGTACCACCTCCTTCACAAGCATATCACAGCAAAAGCACAAGCACAGTGTTCAATGTTGTGATCTCAGACAGAATGAACAGCTGAATAGACCCCATTTTTACGTCTTTTTTTTCTTTTCTCAGAATACCAACATATTGCAGCATATTCATGGAGCTGCATGTTAGAAACTTCCTGTAAGTGTAACTTACATTTCTCATTCAACTCACACGACATTTTTGATTGACACTATGTGGCTAAAACCATACCATTTGAAAACCTCCAATTTTAAGTGCAGTTAAGAAACAACCTTGTCCCCATTGACATAAGTGAATCACTGATAGATGTTACAGTTCAGCTTTTCCAGGCACAAAAGACACTTGACAACAACCTCCTGCACTTTAACTTACGCTCCTAAATCAGTCAAATGCAGTGCCTCAAAAAAACATTTCTAATTACTGTGAGAACCTTTATCAATTCATTAGTTGTTAACAATATAAGGAAAATATTATGTGTATCTACAAATAGTTATTTGATCATGTATCTGTAGATAGACAGAATTTACTTTATCTTTTAGCAAACTCCATTGTGGGGAGAAACGGTCAACAAATTTTTCCTATTCTGATTAGACACCCTTTTATCTTCTCCTCTTCTTGCTCTTAAAATCTTTCACCAGAAAGTGAAGTTCTCTACCTGCGTTTGCATTATGTTGTATTTGTCTTTCACAAAATCCCTGTAGAATTAAACCGAAAAAAATAATATTCTTATATACACATATATTACTGTATGTGCACTACTATTTATATAAGAGAGTCCACATGCTTATTCAGGCATCTCAGGAATGCTGTACAAAACCCTGTGTGCAGTCTCAAGCACCAAGTCTACACGAGAGGAAATCTGTGTTTGCTTTCATAATAGTAAATCGACTTAACGTGAGGGACAGAACAAAATTCTTTCTTACTAGTCATCTGCTAGTTACTTTCATATATTAAACATGCAGAAAATAAACCATCTTTAACCATACAGTTTTACTTGTAATCCCTGACTTCCAAACACTAAATATGAACCAGCCACAGCACAAACATACAAAGTCCTGTGAAGAGCAGCAGCCGTACCGGCCCAGATGCTCGGTGGATCCAGCAGCTGCCCCTCAAAGCCCAGCTCCGCCATCCCCTGCACCCAGGAGCCACCAGGTCCACAGCCTCGCATGCCAGTGGCTGGCACTCAGCCCCGCTAGCCCACCTCCAAGTTTCTTAGGGTTCATACAGGCAGGCTGAGGGCAGAGCGAGTACGTAGGGGATTGATGGAAATAGTACGTTATAAGAACATAGACTGCAGCAATCAGGCATAGTGCTCAGTCAGATGAGTGTAATGACCAGCAACCTGCTTACAAGTGACAAGCTCCTTCTACACTCTTTTCCCTCCATCTTCCCATGCTTTCTCCTTCCTGACCCACCTTCATCAACCTTTGATTCTTCCCCCAAATATCCCATACCAAATCTTGCACATTCTCACAATCCCATTAAAATACCTCATAATAAGTTTTATACAATCCCAAAATACTGTGGCCGCAGGAACCCACATAAAGTCCTATGACCCTTTAGGCAATAACCTCATTAAGATCTCATGGCATCGTAGGGAGAGGTTTCTTTTGGCGGCTTTCACGCCAGGGACCTTCACAGAGTTAGGCACAGGCATTGGCAGCACTTAGGTTACTGCTGCTACCACCGCACAGTGCTACTGCCAGTCCTCCGACTCTGCTGTGCCTTCGTGCTCCCCCTCCTCAGTCCCTGCTCACCACACCCAACAGGTACCTGCATAATGATCCTTTTCAAAAGTGATCTCATGTCGTTAACAGAACCATTAAAAAACTTGAAATTCATTTCAGATGGTATGATCTGTTGTCCTGTGATATAAACATAAACTAAATCGAATGTTCATGTTTTGGTGAAATATAATTATATTTTAGAAAACTTCACGACAATAGGTAATTATGTGAGCATGATCAGTCTAGGTCAACAATGGGACAGCTTTTAAATTGGCAGGATTACGAATAGCAAAATCAGTGTCTATTCAATGTAAATACACTCCCAAACACACAGGAACTCCCCATCCAAGAGAGTCAATGAAGTCACCAGCACTGGGCGAGGGTGTAGCAAAGCCAGTGCCAGAGACCTGTTATAAACAAGGTTGATTTTATTAATAATCTAGCTTTCAACAGAACTGTTTACATGTACAAGAGCTATTTTAATAAGCAAGCATCATGGACTTAGCAGTTCCATCAAATGCTCCTCATGACAGAGACTTGGCACATGTCACCAGCATATTTACTATGATTATATCACAAATAAATGGACTAAAATAGAAAGCAAAAAAACCTAATAACTCTAAAATGTACTCAAGATACAGGCTTTTATTTTAACAAACTCGGGATTTCAGCTTAAATGCTTAATTGTCTAGGGGAAAATCTAGTCTAATAAACACTGAATTCAGTGCTATGTTGAGGATCTAATTTGGTATGCAACGGCAGCCGAGAGAAGGATTTTGGTGATAAGAGCTGCAACACGCAGACAGAACGGAGGAGAATTCTGCAGCATAAAGTCTGCCAAAGCCTTCCATTTTTTTAATTCTAGGGTTTTGGTTTATATCAGATTTGTAACTATTTAGCATGATTTTCATACGAAGAATAAGAGAGGAGCCGGTAAGTGTCAAATTCCAGGAAGTTTTTCATACTTTTTTAAATGAAAAATAAATTCCATTCCAAAATGTAGCCCAGTGGATCACAGCAGAAAACAGTAACAGTAGGAATAAATCTGTTAACAATTTTAGAAGTTTATTTGCAAGTTCCATGGTCCTAAAATAGAAATAATGTATTTCCTAACATTCTCACCCAGAGATAACCGGAATTTCAAGGAACAGCTGAGGAATGTTAATGATCAATAAAAGAGATTTACTTGAACAGTTCAAAGTTTGGGAGCAGTACCGAATACATCCCTTCCAGAGCTAATTTCGTGTCAGTGACCTAGATTATTGTAATGTCATTTATGGCACCCTAGTTCTCTCTTACTTTTCACTTATGAGAGGTCTAGTGCAACACAAAATCGACATTTCAAATACTATAGCAGCAGTTTATTTCCTAAGCAATTATACGATGCACTCATTTCCTCAAAGACGTAAGAAGCAAACAAAAGTAATCACATAGCACAAGACAAAGTTCCACAAATTTTGGTGAGAAATTCAATCTTGTTACAAAGTCTCCCGACAAGTATTGGCACTTGAGCATCATATAAATCATCTGTTCCTGCCCTTCTATGTTCCTAAAGCAGAAGTCACCTATTAGCATCTGTATAAACCTAAAACTCTCAAACTGATACACCACTACCCTTCCTAAATAGATCTAGATATTGGCAATGCTGCTGTTAGGTATTATATTAACTAATCTCTATTAGAGACAACCATTCTGGTTCCGTCTTCCTTAATCCTGTTCCTCTGACAAAAGGGAGTGTAATTATTTGTGTCTTCCACTGCTGTTTATGCAGTTTAGTTATACATAAAGAGGAAGTCGATCTAAAACAGTTGGTTCTACTCCACACTTCAAATAAATATAAACTATAATAAATGTAATACATTTCAAGATTGGAAAAGAATGTGGACATTTCAAAGCCCACAGATCTCTTATTCAGTTCTTTTGGTTTATAGTTACTTTTAATGAGGATTTATAAGATCTTGACATTACTTTCAGAGTAGGTGCAGTACCCACACACACTCTGCTCAATTTAATATTGGACCCTGAAGAAAACCAATCCTGAGTTCAAACACAAGCTGACAATTCCACTGAGCTTAATGGGATTGCAAGAATTTTATTTGAAAGCAGAAATCACCAACCAGATTTTAACTGAATTTAAACTGGAAGTATTGTTTTAGTTACAGAAATCAGTTTCACCATGTCTAGCTGCGTTACAGAGTACTACCTGCATTTCCAAATTCACCTTAGTATTGATATCGGCCATTCAGAAATCCTTAATCCACAGGAAAAATAACAATGTGCTATTTCTGAAATACAAAAAAAGAAGTGTGGGGAAAAAAAAGTAAAGGATTGCTAACTGGATTACAGAACACATTTTAGGCTTCAGTGAGAATGGTATACAGACATAGTTTCAGTTTTGAGCACGAGTAATCCTATTGATTCATATAGAAGTATTCATATTCTTAAGATTTAGTATATATCTCCATAAAGTGCTGAAAATTGAACAGCAAAGATCTTAAGTGCAGTGGAGATGCAGCATCCTCACTTCTAAGAAAGCAAAGTAGCCAGATGCATTTAATAAACCTGTGCTCTTTTGTTTCTACATGTGAATTTAGGAAAAACAAACCTTGAGAACCCCAATAGCCTCCTGAACATATTTGGTTTCTTAAAAATGTACTTAACTTGTTTGTTCATTCCCCCTAACAAATTTTCCAGGCATCTTAATCAAAATATATATAAAAAGACACAGAGCTATAACTAATACTGATTTTAAGAAAATTATAAAAAAGATACTAAATTCAGAAAAACAAGCATGACATAAGAATAGGCACAACTGGCTACAGCAACAGAATTGCAATATTATGTATAACTTGAAGAAATCCATCAGAGACCATCTCTTACTAAAGGGTAAGGAAAAGATCGCAGCTTAAATTAAAGATAGCCATTGGAAAAAGAGAAGCAGAGAGGCTGAAGTGAAATCATTTCATTCCATAGCAGTGAGCTACTTGTGACTCAGAGACTCTCTGCAGTTCCTAGTGTAATCCTTTTTGTGCCTCAAGCTCCGGCAGGTCCCTGAGCCTTCACACTGCGCTCTCCACTTCCCCACGTACGTATGTCCTGCAAGTGTTTGTACAGCAACACAATACCAGCATTAGCCCATTACAAAAACATCCAAGTAGAAAAGCGTTTTAATCTTGTGCTGTATTAAGTTAAAATGTAATACAAGTAAATGCTTCAGTTAATAAAAAGTCTCTGTAATAACTGTTAATCATTGTGCATTAAGATAACATTTATCATAACAATATTCATTACAATGAATAAGCTGATTTGTTAATAACGCGGATGTCACATGCACTTCAGCGGGATTCCTTCATTCACCAACATCACAGCCGTTATTTTAAAGTGCTTCCAAAAACATTAATGCACAATGTTAATCTGAAATCCATACCTCATTATTTTCACGACGCAACCAGCAAGGTTTGTTTAGGAAATTTCATGCCAAGCTTCAGAAGTGTGCACTCTAACCTTCTTCAACACATAATTCAAGATAAACACTTTCTTCATGACAGACATTTCAAGAGATGAAGGAGTGGAACAAAGGCAGAGAGTGACATGAAGCACAAGTTCTGCACCATTAAGATGAATGGACAGATTAGCTGGAAAATCCATAATGACATGTTGGGCTGGCTGAAGCGGTTCTGTTTATGTAATTACAGCTTTGCTGCCTAAACGATAGGAAGCTCTGAACAAGACCTTTACCTTAGTACCCCTGCACCAGCACTTTGGCAGTGCTTCGGTATCCTCGTCCATCAGTACTAACCACTGCAATCCACCTGACATCTCATTAAAGGATTTAAAACGTCAGCTACTAGAGGACAAATGGTTCATGAGACAAACTGTTATGGGCTAAATACAATCTTTACGCAAAACGTGCCAAGCAACATTCAGGTATATTGCCAGCCAGGGCAAAATAAAAGTCAAGCAACGCACTCCCATCCAGCGCAGCCAGCCGCTCGGCCCATGTCTCTCACTTACCAACAGATTGCAAGACAACATCTTCTGCTTGCTTTAAAGAAGAGCTCTATCCAGCCTATCTTAGATGCAAAAACTGAGAGTGCAAGTCTGCATGTGCTTCACTCTAGAAAGAAAGATCAAAGCAACTCTGCACGCAAGAAAGCCCGCTACCGTCAAGCCTGCCTTCTTAATTCATGTTTACAGCAACATTAAAGACCACAATGCAGAGGTGTGCCATGAATTAAAACCTGACTAAGGTTTTTCTTTCAGTAATGACTTATCATCCTAACTGGCATGACGCACACTGACTTCCTGAGAGATTACAGGAGGAAAATTATCTATATGAGTTTGGCAAAACTGGCTCTCCAGGAATACCAGGATCAAGGAAAAGAAAAATAGCTTGAATTTGTGCATGAGTGCTCTGCATTTCCCACTAGGAAATCCAGTGAAGGCTGCTCAGAAAAACTGAAATATTTTTCTAAAGTTAAGAATACCAAGGTTTGCTGAGCACAGATTGCTGCAGGACTGCTGTGTGTAGAATAAGATGGAATTACTCACTGATTTTCCATGTTCTTCTCCTTCTATAAAGGTGAATAATATACTGACAGAGATCATCCTACGAAACAGAACACATGTCCTCAACCTAATGATTACCTCTGTTTCTATTTCACAGTCACGTAATTTCCTTACAGCAAAACCAGCATTAGCTCATGATGAAAGGTAATATGTGCACAATATGTGCTGACAATGATAGGAATGCCGGAGAAAATGCTTTAGCATATGTTTTATGCTAAACACAAATGTTTAGCAACATTTATTGACTCTCATATTCCTGCAGTTGAATGTGATGATCAGTTTGTCCCTTCTAGTCTTAAACTCCATGAATCCATAGAAAATGAGGAATGGAACAAAAATATCCCAAATATTAGCATTAATCGAAGTTGCAGTAATCATATAACACATTTTCAAGTCTGCTTCAAAAAGCCACTCCAGTGGCATAGCACAACTTCTGAACTCAGTAGTCACAGTTCCTGTAAATGATATCATTGTAAAGGACATTAGGTCATGAAGAGACAGCAATCGCAGCCACTCATGCCCAGGCTGATACACCAGCTACTTAAGAGTTAAGGGAGTACATAGTGCTTCACGAAATACTTCCATGAGTAATTCTCCTGCACACAGGGAATCCAATACTCAGTCATATTACAGACCAGATCCAAACCAGAATATAAATAACTAAAGTTTTTCAAACTCCAAATCTCCAAAGAAGTTTTCCTGAACTCCCATACAGCCCAAGCAGCACCAAAGCTCACCAAGCGCTTTCCTTTGGGTCTGAAGATGCTGTAGTTGCCCAAAAGCCAGTCTTTGTGTAAACCACAACTTCTTTGGTCCAAGCTATGCAGCGCCTCAGTTGAGCCTGACCCCCAACTAGCCTGGAAACGAGGCAGAGTGGCACCCCAATCACCCTAACGATAGCTGTGCTCTGTACATAACTAACATGTACCAGCAAAATTAGGTTTCTCTCAAAATGCAGTCATAGCAGCTTTCTTTTTAAAGCATAGGTGTCCCAGAAAAGTAATATTGCTTCAAGATCCCAGCCAACTTTCCCCTGAAAGCCTAGTTTAGCAGGAAGTCAGAGACCTAGATCCAGTTCACTTCTCAGCTGGAGGAGGTCCCAAGTGTAACTTCTGCTTTCCAAGAAGGTACCTGAATTCAGACAGTCGGACAGTCAGGGTGGCACAAGGTAAAAAGCAAGCAAAAAAAGTACCTTGCTCTGGCTGAGTGATGAGGGAAGATCTGGGTCCTGATGCCTACCCTCAAGATTATTTTTATTTTTACTGTTTCATAGGAAGTTCAAAACCAGACTCACAGCTCTATTACAGGTTTTTGGTTTTCTTTTAAAAAAAAAATAAATTACAACACAAATTTAAACTCTTCAGTTGTATCATACATCTTCTGAGCGTGTGTTAGGATTCTGGGCAGGGAAACTTTGGTTGCTATAAAATCTCAACAGTCAAAGAAGCTGATAAATATAGCTTGCAATGTGATTATACTGAAACAGTTTGTTCCAGTCATACGGGACTCTTGACTTGACATTCCAATTAAAAAAAGAAGTGACAGAAAAAAACATTTCAGAGCCATACTTTGGTATTAAGTCAAGGATGTGCAGAATTTTCTTTTTTTAAGATGAAGTAATTGGAACAACCAACATTTTAGCTATAGCAGTTCCTTATATTTCCTATAATTTCCTTTCATTTCTAGATTAAATCAGATTAAAACTTCCCAAATTCATGAAAGCAAACTCTTTGTCATTTCAATGACTACACAGTTCCTTATCTCCAGCATTAAGTTCACAATATTTCCTGTTGGTGTTTTAAAAAGGAAAAAACCACAAAATCTCAAAATTGTAAAAGATCAGCACTTCTCACCAAAAAAAACAGCAACTCCGGAAGAGAGATTGACAAAGCTCAGGTTTATGCGTACCAATACCAAATTATTTCTCATACCAAACTTTTCCGTAACTCTCTCAATTTTTTTTCTGATAGGAAAAATCCTTCCACTGTGTTGGTCAGGGTCTTGAGAAACAGGTATTTGGCCTGGCGAACAGTGGGTCGTGCAGTCCAGACTACGACCTGATCATCTGTACAGCTTAACAAAACTGGCTGCTTTCTCACCATCAAAGTGCATCCCACTGAAAGAGCTATTGATCCTCCGGGACTTGTCCAGAGCGCCAGTTGCTCTCCCGGTGTCAAATCCTGCAAAGGAAGGAATGCATTCCTGCTAAGGGGAGCCTGCCAGCGCTGAGTTAGCATTTGCACTCGGACCAAAGCAGCTGGGGAAGGGAATCAGTCTTTCAAGAATTAAGAAAAGTTGGCTAGGAGTTCTCCCAGTACAGGACTGGCACAGATGAAAAAATCCTCTCACTCTGCATAGGAAAGGAAATGGCACATTAAAATGCCCACGTGAAATACAGATAACTAAAAATCCTGGGGGCAGTATTGCTTTTAGTAGCTTGAGTAAATTCTTTTGCCCTATTAACAATCAAAACTCAGCTAAAAAGCAAAAAGTAGGTATCATCTACTTAAAATCCATCTATTATTAAAAATGTTGAGTTCTCTGACCTCGTTTTGATTGCTGCCAGGTAGGCCAGGCCAGAAACAACATGTGATTTCCTTTTCCCAGTTCAAAGGAATCTGAGTTAAGAGTCTGCAAAAGGTGCAGCAGGAAGAATCTCATGCTTGAGCGTCTTGAACTTAAAGATGCAGCTTAAATTTGCTGCTGTTACAAAAGAAAAAAAGTAGCTGTAAGGCATAAATTCAATATTCAATGAATCTGGCCAAGCATTCAACTGTACCAGGTTCTGTCGTGACAGCCCACCGGTTCCCAGGCCGCTTGTGCAGTGGACCGAGGAAGAGGCCGGCTTGTTAAACTTTCCATTAGGTTACGAACAATCTGCTCTCCAAATCACGTGGGTACTCTAAATGATGCCATCAATTCAGTTCTCTGTGTATTTATTTGCTTTTAATTAGGGGAGTCTACCATATACCTTTGCTATAAGAACTTATTGAAAAGAAAACAATAATAGGGCTAATTCTCCTTAGTTTGTCATTTACAACATTTGAGAGTGAATGTAAAAGACAGCCATCCACTTTTATATGATTTTGTGCTGATGTAAATGAAAGCAAATGTTTCAGGTTAAAGATAAACAGGCTTTTAAAGACACTATAAATATTTTTCTGAAAGCATACGATGCTGAGCATTTACTTCCACTCCTCCCCACCCCCCCAAATCTATTATTCCCATTCAAGGAGATAGGAATTGATACAAACTTTTCAGCAAATTGTTTTTATCATCTTTTGTCTCAGTGAGCAACTGTACCCACAGCAACATCTATGTTCAGTTCTGCCCCTGAGAAGCAATGCCCATTACTCGCTGAATTTAGTTACAAAAGAACTTTTTATCTATACCACCTACCCCATACCACTGGACTGCATACGGTTGGGTTTTTTGCCCTATCTTTCACAGTCGCTCCCTTAAAGGACCAAATTGTAAGAATGCTACTAAGGACAAGACATGTGGTTTAACCATCTGCTGTAGCTACTGCTGACCTCTTTACCTTAGCTTTTCTTTATTACCAGAAGCACCACCAAATGGCTGGAAAAATCAATCAGAAGAAGGCCAGCAGGTAGACAGTGCCATCAAACACCTGTTTATACTGTACTATAGAACACAGGCTAGTGTAAATCACTCTTCGGACATGTTTAAAATTTACTTTTTTACAGAAACTACTCTCTACATGTCTGGATGAGGCCCTCTAAAATGCCTTAAAAATCTAATAAGGAGCCAGGAATTCTTGTGGTTTCA
This sequence comes from Gymnogyps californianus, assembly GCF_018139145.2. Lineage (NCBI taxonomy): Eukaryota > Metazoa > Chordata > Aves > Accipitriformes > Cathartidae > Gymnogyps > Gymnogyps californianus. The sequence goes on from NC_059472.1 coordinate 134,421,671, forward strand.
TTCCAGTTCTGCTACTGACTTGTTGTGTGGTCTTGGAAAAGGCACTTATCCTTTCTCTGGGTTTTATTTCTCACATATGGTGATATTAATATGCAGTAGAAACTAAGGCCATATCATATGTGAAGCTGAGAAAACAAGTTGACATACACAGCAAAAAACCCCAAAACCCTCAACTATATTCATCATCATAAATGCCATTTTAAACACTGAGATTATTGCTCCTTGGCAGATGAAAACATTACTGTGAAAAACACAGGGCATGAAAGCAAACCCTACAGCTACTAGATGTTATTCACCTATGGGCACATTCTTACCCAGTGGTGTCTTGACATGCACTTTCTTGCCTTTCCTATGCAGGAAAAGTGTACACCACTACAATTTACCTTGGAGTCCGTGATGCATTGCAAGATGATGCCTCATTCAGCCCATGGTATCTTTTTCATGTGCCATTCATAATCTTAAATCCCACTGCCTAGCACCTTCCTCTAAGAGGCAGCACTCTGAATCAGGAATAGCAGGTTGTGTTTCATTATCATTATGCTCAGCAAACTGACAGTTACCCCCAGAGCCAGCAAAGATTTTCTGACCTTGTGAAGACAAGGTTGCAGCATTCACATGGAAAGTATACATGCAACAACTGTAATTCCTGATCTCTGCATTTTACTGTAGATAGCACTAACTTAAAATATTAATCCAAGTCATACGTCAATTTTTCAATATTAATAAAACTCCATACAACATACTGACATCATGTCTAAGTTTCCCACTCTCAACTTTGAAAAAATGCGATGTGTTCTGGAGAGCCAGTACAGTAAGTGACCTAAAGATTTAGGGACAAGAAACATCATATACTTGCAGTGCACTATTAATTTCTGAGACTGCCTTAAAGAGCATGAGTGACGCATTACAGGACCGAGGCTCAGGAGAATGGCTTTTGAACCTTACTGAAGCCTACCAGATGCTGCTAAGCAAAGGGCTCTGGGGTCCTCTCTGAAAGATAATTCCTTTCCAGACAAGAAGAGCCTTGCAGACCTTCTCCTGGGGAAAAAGATTTTTTTGCCATGCTGCCAAATAATTAGACTTCAAAAAATTTCCCACTTTGTTCTGGGGATGAAATGTATGCATTTAAAAGGAAAACAACAAAGAGACTCAGCCTCAAACTGTCGAGTAGCTGCACAGCTGGACACTCTGGTGTCAGCCCCAGATGTAACCAGGGCCAAAGCTGAGTCAGGGAAAGATGGGCTACTGAATGCTCCAGGAGGTGTCAGTTCTCCTCTAGGCTCCATAAACCTTTCCAATTGAAGTTTTGTTTTGGGTTAGTTAAATTAGTTTTTCTGCAATAAAAAGTTTCTTAATTGGATCCACTGAGAGCACCTTCTGAAGCTCTGGATGAAAGTCTGCTATTGGATCTTCCAAATGAGAGAGCAGGCAGAAAGTCATCATCACAGCATTCAGATACATACTACATAATAAGAAAATTCTTTCCTAGGTACTCCACTACAGCAAAATTGACACACAGGGCTTGATTTAAAGCATGCCCATTGTACTGTGAGGAGTCTCTTTAACCTGCAAAGGTCAGGGATGGTCTCTCAGCTCATTAGAATACACTGCATCACAAGCCTCAGGGACAAAGCTTCTCTTTTTTCCCATTGGAAATTCTTTCATGCATAGATAACTAGCTATTTTTATAGAAATTGTGAAAAAGAATCATATCTGAGATGTCATAATTTACCTTAAGGTCCATGAAGCCTAGAACAGCAGTGTAACAAATTTTTAAGGTAGCAAGAAGGACAAACCATGTTTCCCACTAGCAGTACTGAAGAGATCGCTTTTATTCTGCTAAAAAAACCCCCTGTAGTTCCCAGGAAAGCCAGCTGGGCAAAGGGACGCATTTTATTATAATTTCCAAAAGAAGAACAGCATTCACACCTAATTTTGGAGAAAATATAAAACAACAGGGTTTCATTATTACTTAGAGGATTTTGCAGCCCTTAGAAACCTCTCCATTAAAGCATAAATATGAAAGAAAACATTTTCTGATGCTTTTAGGGAAGTTTGTCACCAAAGATCTGTATTATGCCCAAGAGAGTTCATAGCATCTATAATGATTAGTTCTTAAGGGAAAATGTGCCTCATTTTCACATGATACCATATTCATTATCTCTATGTCATGAAAAAGCATCCAAAGAACAATTTTATCATTAGGTAATATTTTAATGATGATAATGTTGTAGTTTTAATATAAAGGAAATATGTCCATGCATTTAAACACTTAGATTTAAATGTTTCCAGAGTTGGGGTATGTGCATTTGGTCTGTTTCTTCTGCAGCTAAAACATCTGTTTGGGAAAGACACAGCAACCTAACACCTGCTGTTCAAAGCAATGCCCTGCAATTTCGTTAGTTTTCTCAGTCCTTGTTGCAGAGATAGGACAGCACAACAGATAGTACATTTGATTTTGCCTGAGAGGAACAGACCTTAAGGTTCCAGCCCTTTTTATCTTAAAAATACTCTCCAAATATCAACATCTTCCCTAAACACATCCGTGAGATAAGTAGATATAAATATCACTGTGCACGTGATGCAGACACTGTGTGACTTGTTCCAAGGTCTTAAGAGTAAGAAAAACAGTAGGAAAATTGAAACTACACCTTTGGCAGTCCTCTCATGAAAAAGCAGGTGGTTGTGGCCAATGCAAAGAGTAAAATAGGATCCAAGGGATGCTTCATTTATTGCCAAAATTAGTGACCTGCATGTATGTCACGAACCGCCTGTATTGCTTTGAGATTCCACGTCACTAGAAAGTATGAACAACAAAAAAGTATTTTTGTAAAACTATATATTTATGTTTGGGTGCCTCTACTTTCAAAATGTCATTACGTACTGGAATTTATTGTCTATTGCATCATTCAGTGGAATAGAAGAACAATGCAATAGATTTGGGGTTTTTTTTGGTTTTTTTCTTTTTAAACAGACAAATGAGCCTTCTGTTTACAGAAGGATAAGAAATGGAGGTATCAATTTAAATTATCAGGGATACCTGTGATCACTGTCCAAATTACAGTCTAAACACATTATTTCTCACATTTAATTTCTGTCTTCAGAAAAAGAGCTGTAATGTACAGCAAATGCAATACAGTCACCTTACTGCCTCATCAGTGTACCACGACTGGAAGGCTCAAGTTTGATGACACCTTGTAGAGGCTGTAACACACGATAAAAATTAATAAAACCAAGTCTATGACAAGGCCACTTTATTTTGAGCAAGTGCTTTAGATCACAAAGGTTCATTTCACCCTCCTTGAAAGTTTATATTGCAACTGAGCTTTCTCAGCATTAAATCTCTAGCTGCAGACATTCACTGGGCAAACTTGTTTCGTTCAGAAACAACACAAAGAAAGAGCTGGTAACTTCTCCTGCAGAACTCACCTAACACGATGCATCTGCCACCCTCCTACGCTCGCCCCCCACTTTGTTCTGAGATTGCTGCACATTAGCTACCGGCACTCCTTTTCCCCTGCTTTCCAATAGGACAAAGTTAAGTTTCATAAGCAGCGAAGTGTGTTAATTCAAACAAAACACACGATAGCAGTTCTTTTTAGGCAGTGAAGTCCTGTCTGCATATTTTAGCTGTTGCATAATTGTTACCTTTAGCGCATAAACTTCAAGGTCAATTCAAGGTCAAGAGTAGGTGCTTAGCACATGAAACTCAGAAATGCTGCTATAAGAAGCATACTTTATAAACCACAGTATTTTGTTCTCATTCGGTTTTGTGTGTTGTTTTTTTTCTTAGTATCTGGTAGTTTTTAATCTGCCTTCATAAGACGTACATTTATACAGTACTTTCAAGCTAGAAGTATAATTTATATACTTGGAATGCAGACTAACATATTTCTATACTCCAGATTTGACTACTTCCCCTCTAACATCCACATCAAATGTTGGAAGTTTGTTTGCTGAAGAGCAGAACCTGGCCTCTAAAACAAGGCAGTATTTATTCAGAGCTGGTATCAAACATTTGAAGAAATTTATGCAAGAGAGAGAACTTCAGTTACACAGATTATTACTAATAGTTTTCTCATATTGAAAGCCATGATAAAGTTTACACTTAATTCAATGAAATACAATTGAATTCATATTGCTCTGGCTCACTTCCACATGTTAACTGTATCATAGCACTAGCAGTAACTGCTAGGATAACTTTTCCTCTTTTACGTCATGGATATTTTACTTCGTGTAGGACAGAAGCACACTGTATCATGTTAAGAAAAACATACGAAGATAATTAGAAGAATACTAAAAAAGTGCAAGGGAGTTCACAAACTAAATAATTACTTAAGTCTTTGCCGACCTGAGCCTTCACACAATGGTAGTTCAGAGTGGTGACTGGTTCTGCACTCCCTCCTGTTTGTATGCTCTCGAAGCCCAGGATACAGCAAATAATGTCACTGATTTCCTTCAGTTACATTACAAAGGATTAATTTGCACTCAGGGAATAAAAGGTTGTGACGGTAGCTTTTGCATCACTCAACAACAGAATCCAGCATTTACAACATGACTCAGGAACACACGGGAGGAGAGAAAAAGTCATTTACTTAGCGTTCTTTAATTCTTTGTGGTATAATGAGAGTGTATCATGATTTATGGCTAAATAGCACATATATTTTTCTTGGGAGAAAAGCCTTTCATAACCTGCTCATTTCTGTGCCACTCAGGAGTTACGAGATCCAAGTCCACTCCTAAGTGTGGTGTCCTGCTGAAAGCGGTTTGATAGCCTTTCGATTAAAAATAGTTCTATGTGCTGCTGTGTTTTCAAAACATGGGTTAAAATGCTAAACCACCAGAGTTTAAAAAAAGTAAGCTTTAATAATGGTGCACAAAATTAGTTACTTTTTTTTTTTAAATGGGATCATTTATTGTTAATAACGCATTCTTTTCCTGATTTGATTACATAAAGAGTTGGTTTGCAACACAATAGCATATGAAGGTCAGTACGGCTACAGGAGAAACCCTATACGCTGTGACAAATCCCATAACCATCAGGGTATTTGGTTCATAAAAATAAAGCGTTTCTTAAAATATTTTGCTGATTCGCTAAGGTATTGGGAGACATTTTGCTGAGTGCGTAGCATGACATTCCCAGAAGGAGATATATTTTATAGTGAAGTTGCCAACAAATTTGCTCATGGGATAAAAGGTTGGCACTTATGAAGCACAGGGTGTATGAACAGGTTGCAGGGATTGGGGTGCTAAGACTAGAAAAGGAAGGGTGGAGAGGAGTAGAAGGATGAAACCACTTTCTCATCCTCTGCTTCTACTTATAGAGAGAGGAAAAAAGGTGAAAAGTAGGATTTTTCCTCATTTGCTGGACTAAACAGAAAATATAAACATTCACAAATTGTATTAGCTTTAGTTTTCAAAAAGAAGTAAGGCATTAAAGAAATTGTTAATGCTGTATTTCAAAACTGAAACAGATGTGATTCGTGGTAGGGAGGGGAGCATCTCCTCATTCCCCTGAGCACTGCCCAAAGCAGTGCACACACAAACACACGCACACACCCCCTCAAAGTGCTGTGCCAGCGTAGCAGGACACACTCACAGCCCCCTCCATCATCCAGCACATATCGCCGCTGCACGCTCCCCTCCTTGAAACACCATGCTCAATAGCTATGAAGTTCAACATGTAAATTGTGAAATACATTTTTGAGTAGTACAGATGACAGTATGTTTAAACCTCAAACTAAAAAAGTAGGAATAAATACCGTATCAGAAGGAAAAAGAGTAATTTACTCTAGGAAACAGTTTCAACTCCATGTAAAAGTTTGCCATTGCAGTTGTAAGGAAGACTTCTGGCTCCCTCTAGGGGTTTCTACCTGCCCCTTTACAAAATGTATTTTTTTAAATACCCTATGAAAATCTCTCTCTCTCTTATATCCTGATAAAGGAGAAGAACTATATGATTCTGATATAACTAGACATGCCAATAGTACATTTCACAATTTTGGGGAAGAGATGCTTTTTTCCTCCCTGTGTGGAAAAGGTTACAGGTATAATAAGCCCTCCTTTTCTTCACCCTAAGAGCAAAAATTCCACATGCCTTTGTTCTTAAATCGCCACAATCTCCAAATTGTTTGTGAGAAAATATTTCAAACCAAAGCAATTACGTCCACATCTTTATAGTTAATAATCTCACAGTCAAACTCTGATGTGAACCATCACTAATTACTTCTTCTTCAAGTACAATCATCTGTCATATTTATGCACTTCATCCATTCCAGGTTTTGTTATTACTATTATTCTGAATGGTGTTAAAACATCTTTTTTTATTATTATTATTTAAAATTACAGCCTATATTTATGTTTGGAACCTATCAAACAACATCAAGCAAAGGAATGAATGACTTTCTTGTAAACCCTGCTCTAAAGATTGTTATCTAGTTACATCTCAGCTGGACCTTACACACTGCTAGCACACAAGGAATAAGGTCACCACTTCAAATTAAGCCAAACAGTAACTTAAGAAAAAATAGCAAGAAAGAGAAGCAATAGGATTGCTGTTTGTAATCTGTTATGAAACACTTCTGCTCTCTACACATATGCAAAACAAGGTAACAAGGCCTAAAAATCAGTGTGCCTCTTTCCATTGCCTTTACTAGGCTGTAGATCAAGCAGGTCATCCATATTTTGCCTCTCACAGAATGCAGATAAGACAGGGCAACGATGCATCATTTAAAGAAACTCTGAAGGGGTGTTATTAGGCCCTTTTTAACAATTACAGCCAGGTCTCGGAAACGTCATTTTCCTGTAGAGTGTTTCTGGATCAAGCCTGACCCATTTGTATGAACCCCTTGCAGAGTCGATCACTTCAGCTTTGGGTGCTCAGCATGCTTTGCATCAGCAGACAGGTGGGAGGCTAGAAAGTACTTCCAGCACAAGTTTAAAACAGAACTAAGCAAACCCAGCATCAAACCCAAGCAAGCTAACACGTGCAATAAGAATAAAAACAACTCCAGGTACCAGTAATTCCATCCAAATGTATTGCCCAAATGTAACTTGCTTAATTTGAATCTAACCAAAAGTTTGGAAGCCTGTCCAGGGAATCGCAGCCTCACCTCTCAAACCGCGGCACAAGGCAAGTCAAGAAGCAGTACGGCAACAACAAAGCTATTGCATGCATGCCCGCTGCTCTTACGGGGATTAGTGGGGGGTCAGGCTCCCATGGCCGCACCTGCAAAGCTCAACACTATGACATTAGCTAATATCCTGCATAAATCATATTCCTTCTGTTTTAAAAGCAAATAAATAGCTGTGCATGTGTCCTTTGACCTTCATTGCTGGGAAACCTATGCAGTTTATCTTTATGGCAATAGACTACACTCAGCTAACCACTGCTGGCAGGGTGTCTCTCTACTGTTTTAAGTAGAAATGAAATTCAAAGCAGCTATACCCATAAAGATATATTTTTTTTAATCCTTAAGAAGTGGAAGGGACTTTAAGAAGTGTGAAATAAAGAAATTTTTAAACATATAGTAGACCATATATATGGACTATACAGCAAGAACTACAGTAAGAAACCCCTCATAAGACATTTATAGTATAATATTAAAAAAGAAAAAGTCCAAACCATAAGTCCGATTCAGGAAGCATATGAGCTTTTGATCTTATTTCATAAAACGAGGACAGAGATGAATGAATTTTTGCTTGCCACAGCTTCTATCGTCCACTTAACATTTTTTTTAAATTCAGGCTCAGATCCCAATTACAGGTTCAGTCTATATGCAAAATACTATAAAAACAGTTATTTATTCATTACCAGAAACTTGCAAATACCAAATATATAGACATGATGGCATAATAATCACATTTTTAATATATGGAATAATACTAACCAGATAGATCTGTTACTAGAACTATCTTGTGAACCACACATCTAGAAAAATAGCTCGTTGGGTTGGGAGGAGTTGGGGGACAAGGCTGGCAGGGGTTTGGGTTTTTTTGCTTTTTCAAGAAATCACACAAAAATTGGGTGTATGGACACAAAATAACTATGCTGTTATTTGTACTGTAGTGTGCTGTAGTGACATGGTGTAGTGCTCTAGCTAATTGTAGAACCCTTTTATGACACCTAAGAGATGTTTTGATGCAAGTGTGTTTCTCACATAGCCAGAATATTTATGGCATTATAATATAAAGATAAAATATTTAATACATTATATTAAGTAACAGAATAAAATTATTTAAGAATTAGAAATAAAACTAAAAGGCTGCGTTAAAAGTTTAATTCTAGCTTCTTTTCAAACTGATAAAACTCTCAAGAAAGAAATATCATTTATTATTTCTACATAATGATGTTGTAAAAATTAGAGATTGAATAATTACATAAACGAAAGTGCACAAACTGCACGAAGTACCACCAAGGTGAGTGTAACACTACTATAATTAATTTCAAAACCAATGCATTTGAATGCCCATACTAACTAATGAGAATTCAGCTTTTGTATGAAAATACAGCTGTGAAACAAGACTGGAATAAAATATATCCAGGTTTCTTTTGTGCACGGGATTTAATTCCACTTTGAAGTTTATTAATCCACACTGTATTCCAGAACTATCAAAGCTCCCTTGCACAATACCTTGGTTTAGAGCAGCAGCAGACAGTGTATGGCTTATAGGAAGGGACTAGATCCTCTCTGCAAACAGAACAAAGGAGGGGAGCACAAACCTGAGCGTCATGCAAAATCCTGAGAGATTTGGTATGAAGAGGTAAAATGACTTGTCTGAAATCCTACCGGACTGAAGCATTCTTGGGAACACAAATGCAACTTTTGGATTTAAACACAAGGCTGTGTTTTTTCTGTTTTATTACATAAATAAACAGTATATGTAAAATATGACCTTTCATTACATCACTAAAACCTACTTTGCTCAGTCAAAATCAACTTAATGTCACAGGCTTTTTTGTTTCTACTTTTCTTCTTTCCCTCTACATAATTTCCTTTAAATTACACTGAAAGCAAAGGCTCGATACAAAAATCTGGTTTAGCACAACGAAAAGCACAAGGATATCTGATAACCTGAAAATCTCAAGCTAGCTTCAGGCATGAGTGGGTTTTAATCAGAATTTGGCAACTGAAATGTATTTGCAGCAGTCTATATGAATCAGCTCAGATGGTGGTTTTACTGATAAAAATGAAAAGAGCAATAGACATGCAAAAGGTTTTCTAAGGCAAAAGTAGTGGGACTGAGTGCTGGATTTTTCCCAATATTCTTATTTGAAGATAAATCTGACAGAATTCCCTCACCGCAGTTTTAATAGAAAGATTTAAAAGAAAAAAAAAAAAACACAAACAAAAAAAACCCCACCAAACAAACACCACCACTATTTCTGGCAGGAGTTTCTTCTTTAGAACTTAGTTTGCTAAGTCCATTCTCATATAAGCTAAATTTAGGTAACTAATAAACTAACCTAGAAGATAAGCAGAAAATCTGAGACGACTTCTTGTCCCACAAGTACAAATCAATTTTAATTCAGTACTGTTTAGGGATACAGTTTATATGAGTTCACTTAATTCAAGACTATGTTTTTGATGGATATGGCCTTCTGTTTGTTCAGCTGTAGAAGAGAGGAATGAAATCCAGGTTGATGGTGAAAAAGAGTAAACAAAACTCCATAAACTGAAGATTCCAGAATTTATGACACCAGCTTTGGATAGAAACTTAAAATAAATAAATAAATAAATAAAGAAGCATTACAACTACTGAACTGAGATGCAAAGCCAATAAATAATCATCAATATAAAAAGAGAACAGAAGGAAGTAAAAGAAACAAAACAAAACAAAAACCCCACCCAAAATCTACCAGAAACACCATAGATTGTGTACTCCATTTTTTCATCTTCAGAATTTAATTAGCTCAAAAAGAATATTTCCATCCCTCTCTGCCACACACATTGTCTGTGCATTCACATAGATATGTATTTGGCAAACATGATAAGCTTAAACTATAATAAACAATAACTCCAATGTATTTCACGTTTTTTCTAAATAGTTGAGAAACTCATTTGGACTGCTTTGAGAAAACTGTATCCTCTTCCTGGCCTAACACACAGGAGTACTTAAATAAAGCCTCATGTGTTTCTGTTAGTTACCTCCGCAACTTAACCACTCTGACCAGTTTGGACCTGTCGTTTCCTTCCCGGTTCCGAAAGGCTCTGCAGCACTACCAGGGACCTGAATCTGGCTAAGAGACCCGGGAGCTGCAAGCTGGGGTTTGTTCTTACCACGCCTGCAGCACTAATGATGATAATAGACAGGACAAACTGGAACCTTATTTGAAAATACTCAATCGAGTAATAAGGCCAGCAGAGGGACTCGTAAGGCAGAAACAGTCATGCAGCTATGCGATCACAAGAAATTTCTATTCAGAGGGTAGTTTTGGGATGGTTACGGTGAGTTTTGCACTGCGTGCCCCCTTCCCAAGGGCTTCCCACAGACTGCGTGCAGATCTTTAAGTGCATTGCCCAGTATAGAGATCTCCTTGTGCTGTATTTTCTGAAGAGGGTTGTGGTTTTTTCGTTCTTCTCCCTCACTGCTGCCATTCCCCCTTAACCAGCCAGCCTGGGAAGTGAGGTGACTGAGGAGGGCTGGAGGGTGAGCTTGCTGTCCCCTGGCAGTTTTGGCAACAGGATGAAGCGCCTGTCCCCCCACAGGCTGGCTTGTACGAGATGAGAGGTCAGGCAGTCAGTCACCTACTCTGAACTGGCTCTGTTCAAACTGCTTTTGAAAGGATGACAAAATTTAAGCAGTGTTATCTCTGTTGATCAGCCCCGGTGTTCCTCAGCCACAGGTCAATGCAGGAGAGCAGCTGGGTAATATCAGTCTCACAAGGCAGCAGCCTTCTCCTGATGGCATTCACAGTAGCATCATAGGAAATGAGAGGGCAAAAACACAGCAGAAAGACTCCACCAGCCTGTCAAGCCAAAGCAACAGCTAATCAGATCAAGCTATTAAGACATCCTGGTAAGCATGAGGAAGACCTATCTCAATACTCCCTTACTTTATGATAACAAAGGACAATAATCTGCAGTTCTAGCTACACTATTAGACTTGTCACCTCACTGTGACAAATTTAGTGCAAGGCATTAGGTAACATTTTTTGCTTCAGTTCTCCGCTTGCATCCCTAAATGTTATTAATTTGCTTTAATTTTATAGTACCACTACCTTTTATAAATCAGGATCAACACTTCCTCCTTTATTCACAATAAAAAAAACCCAAACCCCCCAAAACAAACAAACAAAAAAACCCATAAATTCACAATTCACTATCTGGCAATCATAACCACAATTTCACAGGCCTGAAAAACAGTGTTCCTTAATATCTGGCAATCCTCTATTCAATAGAATTATCAGGAAAGTATAGAAACCATCTTGCCACCAAAATAAAACATTTGAATCCTGAGACACTCAATAAATACGGTGTTTTCTTGATATTTCAATGTTATTCACATAACCACAGCTAGGGAAAAAAAAATATCAGCACTTCACATAGAGTACCCATAATTACTGTCCTCCTTTTTTGGCATGATATTCAATTCATAACACTCTTGACTTACAACACTGCTGAGAAGTAATAGAAAAATTGTTTAATAATCACTATGAAAGCCAAATTATGTTCATAGATATTTATGCCAAATGAGAACCAACTATTATGCTTATAACAAGCTAGCTGATAAAACTATGAAATCACCACATGAATTGTCTAAGGAAAGGAGTCTTACAAAGGCAGAACGGACTTTTTAGCTGCCTGCTTGCAAGCACAGCCCAGAACATGCTCCTCCTCTTGTGAAACAATGACGTCTCCACAATATCAAAAAAAAACCACTTTTAGTCTCAGGAAAATAACACTTCTTAGAAGCTTTGCTGTAACCAATCCCAACCGCCAACAGCACCCTGCACTGGAATTTACCCGGACACTGGAATTTACCCAAATAGCCATGCACAAAGTGCTTCAAATAGAGTCTCCAAATACTAGGGCACCTGACAGTGAGTTCAAAGTAATTTTGCATTTTTGGGACACACTGGAGAAAACTCTGCAATTTTGTGCAAAAGAGGGATAAATTACAAAGAGAGGGCAGCAATGATGTACAGGCTACTTTGTGATTTTAACCTGTCGCAACTGACTAGTAATTTGCTCTTACCATTTCTACTGTCACAAGCATTACTGGAGTTTATTATTAAACACTCCCTGGTACAACCCTTAAATAATATATATCTTAATTTCTTTTTAAAGCAACACTTGACAGTTTGGAAATGAACTTGTAGTTTTTCTGTAACATCTAGGTGGCTGCCTTAAATCATCATAGTGATCCCATGACTAGTATCCATCAGAAACTTCCCATAGTAATGCCACTGTGAGTTCTAGCAGCTAACCACTTCTGACCAGATCCTTGCTCAATGTAAATTGGATAGAGCAAATTTAGATGAGATATGAGCCATGTGTCTTTGACATAAAACTAAAGAAAGTTCCAGACATCTGCCTCAACAGGATTTTGTTCAAAGAAACACTCCTACATATCAGTTATAAATATACAGGAGGTTATATATATTTATTCTAGAAACATATATTTGATAAAGATGACCTTCTCTGCAGAATGAATTGGGGAAGTTTGTTGGTGGGAACATGAACCGTGGAAATGAAAAAAGGTGCAGACAGCATTTTGTTAGATCAGGGCTTACGTTCAAAGAAAAGACTACAGCAATGCAAACAAATTGGAAGGATCTGGCTTTTTTTTTTTTCATTTGGATAGTTAATAAAATACAGAATTGTGCCGTCTGTATGTAAAGCAATGTAATTTAACTATCTGTGGCTGTACTTACACCATGATCATCAACTGCCCACATACATATGGTATTGAAATACTGTACAGCCTTTAGTTCCTCAAACACATGGGTCTGTACTGTCTGAGCTTTCTCTCACTACAGAAGGAAAAGCAACCTGTCCATATGTGGGGTCGGTTCCAGCCGGGAGATGGCAGCAGTAGGCAGAATGATTGCAGTGGTTCCCTCATTTATTTTGTGTATATGCTCTTAAGGTCCTAAGGTGAACATTAACAAAAATATAAAAAGACTGAGGGGAAAAAAAAAGAAGCATTTTTCAAGGTCACAATATTTAATACATTTGTGGTTTCTGATAGTCACTGTTAATTCTAACACTATGAATGGCAATTAAAATTAACAGAAAAGATGATACATTTATGGTTCCTATGGCAATCTATGACTACTAGATAGTAAGTGTGGCTGCCGTTTTGCCAGTTGGCTTCATGACATTTAGTGCATGAGCAGGGAATTTTTTTATTTTTATTTTAAAGAACAGTACAGTCCCTCTCTCTTATCCCTCCTTCTTTTCTTCTTTATTGATAGGTCCCTCTGAAGTCTATCAACAACTCTTCAGACTGGCTAAAGAGTACTGGGACTCCTCATAGAGCTGTGTTACCTCTTCTCTGGAGTAAGTACTGCAAACTATTCATCTGGCAGTGCCATCACCATAGCTATGGCTGCTGCCACATCGCTTGACCCTGCTGTCAGGGAGGTACCAGAGGGGATGGGTCTGTATTGAAAATGCACTCTCTGAAGAGGGTTCTCACCAGTAAAAAATTTCCATCCAATGCTACTTATGCCATTTTCTCAATCTCGTGACTGCATCTAACCCATTTTCTTTTGGAGGAAAACCAGGTATAATTATTAAATGTAAATAAAATGTAAATATTCAGTGAATATTCAATGACATTTTAAAAAATGAAGGGAGGAAAAATAAAAAAAATTGCATACAAACATATTAGAATGAATTCCAAAAGCGTAATGACAGCATCAAAAAGCAGGGCAGAAGAGTAAGGAAGTGTAAGACTTCTGACACTATTAAGACACCTTCCTTAGAAGAAGCTACGGCATGGATGGAGTCTGTATTAGAAGACATTTTGGAGATACTAGGGGAAAAAAGCCCACATTATGGTATTTGCCATAGATCTACTGAAACAAATTACAAGCAAAGGAAGATGAAAAATAGGATGGCATTTGACCACTGGGATAACAGAGAAGTCTTTCAAGGGGGGCAGTATTTTATTTTGCTTTGTTTTATTTAATATACAGAAATCTTGAGTAATACTTATACATATATCAAAAAATGCCTCAAGATAGGAAAAGAGAGAAAGCAAGCTAAGATGAGGGAGGCAGTTTAGGTTGGGCTATAAAGAGGGAGAACTTAGGAAATGAAGTTTAGACCACAGGGGAGTGGCTGGAAATCAGTTTAGGAAAGATCTTCCAAAGTGGCTGGAAAGAAAAGCTATGCGGAAAGAAAAACATAAGAGGGGTGAAAAGAGAAGATTGGATCTCATCTGTCTTTTAGGATATTAAGACCTTGGCAGAGGATAAAAACTTAACAATGGAAATAAAAACAGCGAATAAACAGTCAGCTGCAAGGCCTGGCAAGTTCTTCTCCAGCAAATATTTTCCAAAATTAACAGGAAGACATCAAACACTCTGTGCCCATCATATCTTCGCTTTTCTTCTCGAAATAGTGCCTACCACTGTGGCAGTGCACTGCTACCCCTTGTCTTACCACTGGCCCAAGCAGCCAGAGCCCTGCAGGCAAAACCTAACACAGGTTCTCTGGGGGCAGGGGCGGGGGGGGGTGTCTTAAATGTGCAGTGTAATAACCAGAGAGCATAAGGCCTAACAGGAACTCTCTGTCCTAAAAGCCAAAGAGATTAAACTACTAAATAAACAAACAAATACCTTGGTATTGGCAGCAATAGGTTTCAGTGAGCTGATCTTAAAAAAGCTGGGGAACTAATTTTATTTTCAACAACATATTAATGCAGCAAACATTTTTCAAATGTAAATATGCTGAAACATACAGTCTCATAAAGAACAGGCATTTTCTTAATTTATTACTACCATATTATGACTTTATTTTGAAAAGGGATTTAAAAGTTACTGAAAGAGTCTTCACAAAACCTCAAGACTTCTTTCTTCCTTTTCTTTTCCATACATTAAGCTCTTTTAAACAAAGCAAGATGAGATATGCTAAGAATTTATATCCACAGTAGTCATTTCAGAGGGAATAAAAATTTCAATAGGCTATGAAAAGCTACTTAAAAAAGAAAAGTGTTTGTGAATTTTCTCAGGAGGGGGGAAAATAAGACAATTGTTTAGTTTACCATATAAGAAAAAGAAACTATATCTTTGATTATAGTGCACTGTGGGCTTAAAGCTAAGCAGGAGAGATCCTAGTTAGTAAACATCATCTCACTCATTCTTAAGAAGCTTAAGAAATGTCATCACCAAAATACCTCACTCTATCAGAATAACTGAAGTAACACATACATGTTAAACTCATGCTGTAAGAAGGACTAATCCAAAACCTGTTTTTAAACATGTAAAATCAAAGCGTCCTACTGGGATGGATATTTGCTAAGTCTCACCTTTAGATCATCTGTGTAGATGTTGTTATGAAGAAGAGGAAAAAAAAAGAAAATCTCTTTTTCTAATTTTGCAGATTTTACGTGATAATGAGGAGCCTTAAAAATAATCTCAGTGCTCCAGATTTTTTTCCCAATATCGTATCAACACTAATTTAAAGCACCATCTGCAGGTTTCTGTTATTTGGTGATTTCGCTGAAGGCTGAAGAAGCATTCATTCCCAATCAGTCATCTACACGACTATGTCCAACATGTTGTAATACTTTAACACAGTGAACGGTCAGAGATTTGGGATAAAATGCTAATTTCTCAGGCTAGACCAACATACTCTAAAAAGGAATCAAGAGGCAGAGCTTCTTTGACATCCCAGGTAGTTCAATGAGAGCTTGACATACCATAGAAAACAAAAATCAAAGACAATAAGGATGGGGGAAAAAAAGGTGGTCAAAAGATGGAGGTGAGTGTAGAAATGTGAAGAGTTTCTCCTTAAAAGCTATTACACCCAAAAGGAATAGTCCGCTCATGTGACCAGAGCACTTAGGCAGAATGAGAAAGGCTAAGCCACTTTTATATAACTAAAACCCATAGAACACCTTAAGTAAGAAGCAACATAACAAACTACAACTCTACTTTCTCTCAGATAATGCAGTTATTCAGACTGACATAGCTTTACAGTATACTGAAACACTGAATTAGATAGTATTTGTTCCTCTATGTACTTTTTTAAAAAATAAATATGCTTTTGTAATGCATTCAGCTGAATCTAAATGGAACTGTCACGAGAAGAGAGAGACTAGCATGGTTAGAAGCAGCAAAAAATTGCACCAGGTTGGTTTTGGTCATTTTCAGAGGCACCCACCAGCAAAGGAACAAGTGAAGAACAATTCTATAAATACATTAGAGAAATACGAAAAAGAGGACACTTGAAAGCTGGTTGTGTTAACTGTTCCTCTTCAAATTTGCACAACCTCATCTGGAAAAAAAATCTGAGGATGTGGGGGTTTTTTTTCAGGGCCAACGCAACTCTTGTCTAGACTTAAATGAGTTATTCCCCAAGTTCCATTTGGATGGTAACGCTGTGCATCTTGAAATTATGTTAGATTCAAAAGGGTGAGGGGAAATTTCTGTTTGAAAAACCACTTCATTGCAATGGCTACTCTGATTCACAGCTTGGAAGTATCAAAGGCTATGGCTTCTCAACAGGAGAGCATGCCCAGCTTTGTTGCCACATGGAAACATAGCTGGCACCCAGGTGCAGCTTTGACAGTTTGCAACCCGGTATCAGTCTGTCCCCACTGCTGGGCAGTCTTTTCTGAGTCGACTGTGATACAGACAGATCCCCTCCTTTAACACATTGTTTAGCACAAGTCTTTTCATCTACAGGTCTCTGTGTACAAAATGTAAGCAAGAATTTTTAGGCTCATTGTAAGTGAAGCTTGCCTATGACCGTATAGTCAGCAACCAGCAAAGGTTCAACAGTGCTTTTATACATGCAGTCCACACACACACAAGTGCTAATATACCCGAAAAGACTTTTTGTTTGCCAAAACACCAGTGCCTATCCTGGCACCTATGTAAGCTTTAAAAAAAAAAAAAATGCTAAGAAGTATCGTCAGAGGCAAAAGTTTCTGGGTACTTATAGGTCAAGGCATGACAATCAACTATTTCACATTTCTGAAACATAGATTGTTTCATTTAAAGCAGTTAATTTCTTAAGGGTATCTCTCTGAAGACCTGCCTGGAGCAAGCGAAACACCCTTTTAAACTCATAGGTGCGTTCTTCATGACAAACAATAATTCATCTGCAAGTGTAAATGGCAGTCTGCACAAAATAGGTGGCTTCATATACACTGCGCATATACAGTACATTTTACTGCTAAATGCCAATTTTTCAAAACGTGGCCCGTAACATTTCTCAGAGTGTAATAGCATACTTCAGCATCACTTTTATTCTTGATGAACAAAATCTGTGCATTGCCCGTTGTAGTTAGTCTGCACTCAGCAGGTTTCATTGTTAGAAAATAGCTCACAGAAAAGATGGAGCTCCACTTATTTTGAGCTGTGGAATTTAAGCTATAATTGCCTAATTAGATTTCAAAGCCCACTGACAAGCACAATCAAACTGCATTTGAATATCTCCTGATACAGGCATGGAAGTGACCCCTACAAGATGTGGGAACCTCATTAGTGACGAACAATTAGGAAATATAAAACTTTTTTAAAAGTTTTAGTAAACACAGAGTGAACATTATGGCCAACTACAACAGCTGTTGTGATTTTAGGATTTATGACTTGCTGTATGTTATAGTACATTTCCTACATACTCACAAGCAACTCCTACAATACACGCCAGATTTTTTAAATTGAAAAAAAAGGGGGGGCAAGAATGTAACCCTTGCATTTCTTCTTGAAACAAAATCTTCAAAATCAAAAGCCTTCGATTACTGATATGTAATGTAGCATCCTCTCTCCGATTTTACTTTACACATGCACTTCAGAAAACACAAGTAAATTCAAGGACTAACTCAATAAAGGAAATTAATGCTGTAATAGCTAACTTTTGTGTGGTAAACAGACTCAAATGCAAAATACAATGTTAAGTACCTCTGCTCCCGTTATAGGGTATTCCAGGTTGTGGAAAAATTAGTCACCTCAGAGGACAAACCACAAAACTGGTGCAGAGAGCAAGAAATAGCCTAAAAGTAGCTAACAGGAACCCAAGACAGACAGACACTGCCTGGGTCACTCGGCTCAGCTCTTCACAATTAAAAAGATCGACTTAAGTTTAATTCCAGACAGGTGCACACCAAGACCGACACCAGCCCTTCAGAATGTCAGAAGCCAAAAAATTCTACTTTCTTCTAAATTTTTCCAGAATATTCCTCAAAATATTTAGAACAAGTGTCAGACTTTTCACTTGACAGACCATGAGCCTCAAAAGCAGCAGCACACTGAAAAGAAGAAAGTGCGAGAAAGAGATAGTGGGAGAGAGAGAACGGGGCGGGGGGGGGGGGGAGGGCGCAGGGAGAAAAACCAAAGGTGTTGCAGTAGCCTTGCAGAAATTTTATTAGGTGAAACATGCCCAGTGATCCTTGCAAATGAACAAGGCTCTGTGCTATAAAGGAAGAAAAAAGAACCGCATTCGTTCCTGCCAATATGACTCAGAGGAAAATTCCTTCCTATCCTAAAAATCAAACCATTAGTCTAACCTGAACGTGCATGCACAACGTGCCACCCGGCCAAGTCTCTTCAGATCCTGGCGTTTCCCCCCTCCCCTGCTACAGCAAAGCACCTCAGAGCATCTGCTTCACTGGGCCTCAAACCACCGCCACGTTTCTGGACCTCACATGATTTACACCATCAGATCCCACCTAGCTAAACACAGCACAGCACAAAGCGTAGGTATTAACCTCTCCCTAACCAGTTCTGACACCATGCAGTGTGCCAGTTAATCTGGGCTTTCTGACTTAGGCTACCCAGCAGTGACACTGGCGGTGCAATGACTGAGGTCAGAGCAAGGAAGGGGATCGGGGGCAAGGGATGCAAGGAGGCAATAGCCCTCGGAGAAAAAGGTGTGCAAGGAAGAGGCACAGGGGGAGGCAGTGACAGGATGGGGAGAGGCACAGAGAAGGAAACGCCAGCAGCAAGACTGAACTTCAAGATGACATCCAGTTTCACCTACAGAACTTTTACGTGACAAAAGAGTGGCGGCAGATGGGAAAGTGGCTTTATATCACACTCTGAACCACGTACAGTTTACCCTTTTTCTCCCTTCTTCTCCTTTGTTTTTAACTGCAGGGAGGGCAGAAAAGCCAGCCTGCAGCCTAGCAAGAGGGGCAAAAAAAAAAAAAATCTTTCCAATTATATTGGCCTGAAGACACTCAAACAATTATTTTTTCCTTCCTTACGTGTCCTACTTGAAAAACTAAGACACAATGCAACTCACTATATTCATTCTGAAGATGAGAAGGAACGTTCTTGTCCACTATTCATCCTTCCCTGCTGCTATGGAAATCAACACAACAATTTATAGCTGGGTGCAACTCCACACATCTCATTCAAAAACTCATACTAACCTTACTGTGCTACATGAAAGGACACCACGGCTGTCCTTTCAGTAGCATAGCTTCCCACATTTTTCTTTCAATGAAATACCTTCTGAGAAAGGAAAAAGCAACATTGTGAAAGCAACTATGTGCTAGTTTTGGCTGGGATAGAGTTAATTTTCTTCAGAGTAGCTAGTATGGGGCTATGTTTTGGATTTGTGCTGGGAACAGTGTTGGTAATACAGAGATGTTTTCTTTACTCCTCAGCAGTGCTCACACAGAGTCAAGGCCTTTTCTGCTTCTCACACCACTCCACCAGCAAGTAGGCTGGGGGTGCACAGGAAGCTGGGAGGGGAGACAGCTGGGACAGCTGACCCCAACTGACCAAAGGGATATTCCATACCATACAACTTCATGCTCAGCAATAAAATCTATAGGAAGAAGAAGGAAGGGGGGGATGTTCGGAGTGATGGCATTTGTCTTCCCCAGTCACCATTACACATGATGGAGCCCTGCTTTCCTGGAGATGGCTGAACACCTGCCTGCCGATGGGAAGTGGTGAATTCCTTGTTTTGCTTTGCTTGTGCACTTGGCTTTTGCTTTATCTATTAAACTGTCTTTATCTCAACCCACGAGTTGTCTCACTTTTACCCTTCCGATTCTCTCCCCCATCCCACAAGGGAGGAGTGAGCAAGCGGCTCTGTGGTGCTTCGTTGGTGGCTGGGGTTAAACCATGACAAACTATCACTTCTTACTTGCATTTACCACTATTGCAGCGTTCGTTTACAGGAGCAAACAGGAAAGTGTCTTCTGTGCTCTGTGATTTCCAGCAGTACTGTACTATTCTTCAGCACCTAAGAGAAGCTGACGAAATTCAGAAAAGGAAAAGCTCAATACCCTATAAAATGGCAAGCAATACTGGAGACAAGAATAAAACAGTTCCAACTAGAGAGAGAGGACAGAAAATATAGTATTAGATTGTTACTCTTTTGCTTTTTAATTTCATTCCTACTAAGAGCCTTTACAGACTATTTATAGTTATAATTAAGTGTATTTGGTGTGTCAATGTGCTCTACAATAATTCTACTAACAATTTAATTACTAAAAACTCTTTCTGCCATTAGGCTGTTAACATCTGAGATTGATAACAAAAGCACAGGATAATTAGATGGGGATATTTAAACCAAATGGAATTCATGCATTTATTACACACTTGGTTGCTCATCTAAAATTAGGTAACTAATCTGAATATGAATGATGAAAAATAACAATGATAAAAAAAACAATTAAAAAACAATACAGAGATAAATGCAATGAGTTTTTCTCTTTTTAGCTGTAAGTGCCATTTCTATTCCTGATTATAAAAGCAGCCTAGTGTGATTTCCTATTTGGTTTATGACTGCAGGCTGGCAGCAAAGCACATCGTTAATTGATCAGCAGAAAATACTTCATTTCTTTTAGCTTATGTTTAGGCTTTGATCTTAATTTCTCTTGTGACTTCTGCCAGGATTGTTTGTCATACTTCAACAAAATCCATGAACCACATAGGAGATACTAAGCTTATATCTAGGCATTTGCCTATGAATAATCTTCCTATGGTCTAATTTACATAATTTCATTGTTTAGTGGATTCTTCCCATGCAGATATATTACTGCCAGTGCAACTGTACTTAAAGTGGTGTCAATGGAGTGTGCTTCTGAGAGTTATAGTTTGCATATAAAAATCTCCTCTGAGCTAAAATATGGCATATATCACAAAACAATGCCTCGGAGGAAATTCAGCTCACTGAACATCAGGAGGAAAATCAGTTTGGCTATATTAACCTATAGGAATGTAAAACACAAATAGAAGCTAGAGATTTTTACAGCATTTCTTAGAGCTTAAGAATCTGTTGTTTTGTTTATTTTTAGGGTGATAATGCATGTAGAATTCTGCCTTTGGGTTTGGGATGCTTAAGAAATAACAACTGAAATTGATAATTAATATTGTGTTTAGAAAGGTTAGTTTTCCCTGTCAGACTGAACATACTGGGAAAAGACATCATCAGGATTTTTTTTAAATAATTGAGCTATTTTATAGGGTTTTGTCAATTCAAAAAACTTGCTAGTTTTCAGAGCTGCACAAGGATCACCTGTTAATGATATTATGAAATCTAAAATATTAGCAGTGTCACAAGAATACTTTCTGACCTCACTGCCCAACACTCTACCTGAGCAAGGACCTATAGATTGTTTATCTGTTATTATATGCTACCCCTTTCTGAATTACCTTCATTCCTCACAATCTTTGAAAGTGTTTCTTCAATACCAGGCAAGCTGAGACTCAAGACACAGGGCAACTAACTCCCACCGATTAAAATGCCAAAACCCTTTTGTTGCTCTGGTTTAAGTGATTTGGGCACCTTAACTCTTGATCAGGCCCCAAAAGGTCTGCGCTCTGAGAAGCTGGTCCATGCTGATCCCAGGCCAGTGCTGCCACTGAAAGGAGTGCGCATTAATGAAGAGGAAAGATGCCCAGAAAGACTCCTTGAGAATCAACCAACCAACCTCACCTTCCTCCCACATCTTAGCGAGGCTTCCAGATTCACTAACACTTCTCAAGACTGGATGACTGCATTAGCAAAACTGGCACTGAGCCCAGGCACCCAGACCCCAGAAGAAGGCAATGAGCTCAGGGCCCTGACATTTTCTATCACTGAGACTAAATAAAATGCTTACTCTTCCTCAACCTTGAGGGTGCAAAGTTAAATTTTGCTTATGGTTTTCATAGGTTTTGATCTAGCTCTTTATCTAAGGCAAAGCAGAAAATAAGTGTGCTTTAATTACCAATTTTGTTGCACATACAGGGAAAAAGTAGGAAAGCCAAAAGAAATGTGATGTAAATAATTCAGATATGATTGCAATTTGCACATTTAGAATGTGTAATTAAAATATTACAAAGATACAACTGTTTCCATTACAATCCTAGGCTACATTCACATGGCATAATATGGACAAGCCTCCTTCTTGCCCTGCTTCCGGACTATGTCTGTGTGATGTCAAGCCTGAGTTAGTAACTCTGACTTTTCAAGACTGTGTATTACTTCAAATTTGGCAAGCAAGTTTGCCAACTCTGAGATTTCAAATACAATTCCCACATCCTTTGCAAATAGCCTTCTCGCTGGCAACACCTTTGTAAAGATGTTTTAAATGTAACCTAATGTTGAAGGTATGAAAAACATAGTACAAAGTTATCTAACACCAAGAGTTTAGCATATCAAACATGAGAAAGGAAGTGCTGCTAAGAATGAGACTCACCACCCCATTCCACTGAGACCAGTTAATGGAATATATCTGATTCTTTGAAGAGCAGGTACCTTTATGTAATTTGGCAGTACAATATATTATGAAAAAGCTTTCTGTACTAAATACATTTTCTGCCTGTTCGTGGCTGAAGCCAAACTTTTAAATTAGTATTGTACAACTCTCTTCCTTTGTATTTCCTAGCGCATGCATAGCTTTGTAACATTTGTTCCCATGCTTTGGTGTATTCCATTTTTATTGACAAGTTTTTCCTCACAAAGGATTCGTTCGTCCTTTTCTTTGCACAAGGGAACCTCTTGGTAGGATTTCAACATTGATGGAGGTTCTCTGTTTTGAGGACAGGAAGACAAAAATTCATTTTGTTCAAAGAATTTTGATTCTTCACACCAAATAAAACCTTTGTTGGAAACAAACAAAAAAAGTGAAGAAAACAATATTTTTGTAACACCTACCTGGCTCTCAAGAGATCTCTCTCTCTGTAATGAGAATAAGACTGTATAATAGCTTCATACAAAACAACCATATGTCTGCTCAGTTAATCTAATATTACAACAGATATCCAGACAACTGAAGACCACATTTTGTGCAATCACTTTCGCACACACACTTCACTTAAACTCCCAAATGAAGCCGGGGGGGGGGAGAAAGTAAGCAGTCATGCATAAACTGTATAATACTTTGGTATTATAGCAAAATATCCCTAGCTCACATGGACTGCAAAACATCCTCAAAATAAATGTTTACATGCCAACCCACCTACTTACCTATTGGTATTTCTGCAGTTGTGCTTAGGCCAAGGAGGCAAGTGAAAAGCTCATACTGATTTCAGTCATGTATTTTCTGGAAAGCTAACAGAACATGGGAAAGCCTCAGGCCAGAAAGATTAAAATCAAATATCGAGGGGAAAATTCTCAAGTATTTAATGGCACAAAGGAACTGCCAGTTTCTAGGTAGTCAGACATATGCACACACCACAGCACGGTAAGCTAGACTGCAGATTTACAGATTTCTGAATATACTGCTTAGCCACTGGTATTGTAATAATTAGGACAGAAAAGTTCCCGAGCCTTTTAAAAAATGCAGGACTGAGGTCTTTGCACAGACATATGAATGCCTTTTTCTACTCATATAAAAATTGCATGTATAAAACAAATTCCTGATAACAGACTTAAACTGTCAAAGTCTAAAAGGTTTGAATATTAAAATAAATTTAAGGGAGTTGTTATACAGACTACTTTGCAAGAGTGAACTCAATTGAATTTTTAGGAACTGATCTGAAAACCATTTAAAACTAAAAACTAAAATGCAAGCAAGGCATAACCTCCCTAAGTATGGCAGTACATCTGGGCACAACTTTAAAAACAAACAACCTTGTACACATCTACTTCTACTCCTGGTCCTTCTGCCACACTAGTTCATCTCAGCTAGTGAAAAATGTTTTTGCCATTCTCAGCAACCAAGGCTTAACGTAGCTGCACAAAACTCAGTTGTGTTCATTCTGTTTGATAGATCTTCCCCACCAGCCAGATACAATGACAAAATCAAGCAATTGCGACTCTCCAGTGTTTGCTTTTATGTAAGGGTTACACTGATATTAGAAGCAGGGGTGCAAGCAAATGTAAGAAATTAGTTAGATGCTAACACTACACTAATATTTAGGTCCAGTTTCCCAGTATGACCTCAGGAAGAGAGTTTTAGTTCTGGGAGGATTTTTGGAAGCAATCTGGTACGCTCTTACTCTAATTTTAAAATGCATCAAGACAGAGCATATAATCTGTTACTAATAATATATAACATATAATTTAATTTTCTCTCCTCTTATTATTTCAAAGAATGTTATGAAATTCACTGTTATTTTTATTGATATTCTTATTATCAGAATTATCTTTAAAACAAAGCTTGAAAATGTTTCCTTTTACCAATGAATTTGTTTTTTTCTGTATTTTAAAGGGTGTCAGAATTTTTTTCTTAGTGCTCCAAATTAAACATAATATTTTATTATTTTTAAATAATGTTTATTATATTTTTTGCCTAGTCCTTGACCCTCATTTCAAAAAGAACTTCAAATGAAAAATTCAAGTGAAGTAAAATTATCCTACTATTAACGAATCAGCAAATTACAGAAACTGTCTTTTTGTTTTGGATTTCACGTGAGTGCATAGAATCTTTGTCCTACAAGCAATGTGCTTTGATAGAATGATAATGCAAAAATGTTGTATGAGTTTCTAGTCTAAAGCTGTAACACCTAAAGATGATTAATTTTGCCAAGTTGTTTTAAACTGGATTAAATTTACAGCAGTTAAAGGCCTGGTTTTCAGAAAAAAATTAAATAATCTCTTTGAGAAAGTTGAAAGTAAAAGTTGACAGCTGTCAGTCTGGTTTGGGTGGGTTTTTTCAGTTTTCTGAGGTTAGTGAATAATTATAAGCTATGGCAAATTGTTTCTGCATAATGCAGAAATGAATATAGAAATTTGATGTAGCTTCATCACACATATAGTGAAGTATACATATACAGTACCTATGATACTGATACCCTTTGATAAAATACTGCTGAAGGAAATTAAATATAATCCAGTCCAAAACTAAACACCTTACTAAACGACAGAAACACAATAGGAAAAAAGCATACCAAGATGATTTCCCAGTCTTTATTTCCTAAACTGAGTTCGGTATTCTATTCTAATATGCTATTCTCTTAGTTAACAGATCTCACTATCATCTCCTATCTCCCTCCCAAAACTCATAGTCCACTTTTTTTCTCTATTATCATGTACGCTCCCATGACTACAACATATTTCTACAGCACCCATTAGAGGCAGAGATACATTCAGTGTATTCATTCTTCCTAGAACATGCATGTCATTTGACAGCACTGAATGCTTATGAATTATGACTTCTAAATCCAGAAAATAAATTTAAGAAAATTCTAGTCTGCTTTCTGCTAAAAAAGCATTCAAACAGATCTGGAACAAAAAATGTGGTTGGTGGTTTTTTTTGTTTTTTTTTTTTTTTTAAACAACGCTTCTTTAATATAGTACAACACAAATGGAGTCTGTCACATTACAAGTCTCAAGGCACTTCACAATATTCAGCAAAAGCTGACAAAACTCTGTCTATTTAGATATGACATAGAAAACAGATTTTTCAACTATTACCTTGTGTCTTTACATAGTAGCTGAATCCCCAAAGAACAGGGCAAGTTCAAGAACACAGTAGCTATTAGAACTGAGATTCAAAGGACTCTTGAATTCAGAGTTACAAGTTGGCAAAGTCTCCCTTCAGGGCAAAAGGAATTTACTCAAAGACAATATTCCAATCTGTCTTTTGTTACATGAGCTGATTGCTTACAGTATAGTGTTAAAATCCACGTGCTACATAAAAAGACAGCTCTAATAATAGAAGCAGTGTACCAAATACATGCAGAAACTATTATAATTTCTATAGCGATACTTGTGTGAAGAGCAGCAAAGGCATTTTTTTGTGTCTGGTCTATATGTGTCCACAACAATATTATCTCTAACATCTACAATCTAAATTTCTTCAGAGAGGGACATCTTTTTGTTTCAACATTCCTTGCAGAATCAGAACAACACAAAAAAAAAGCTGAAATTTTATAATAGCCTCTTCATTACTACTATTTTACAAATATTTGAGACGTGAAGGTTGATAGTAAAACAGCCAACAGATTCAGAGAAATTATAAGGAGAAACAGTCACTAGTCCCAAATATTCCAAGGTCAGTCTGTCTCTCCCTCTGTAACACAGAGCAAGTCAATATAAGGCTGGGACTTGGAAGGGTAAAAACTCATATCATCCTTACAACTCCAAGTATTTTACAAGCTGATATGCAGAGGAGTTTCTTCATGTAGTAACGAAATGGTTCTTCCTCTGAAAAAGCAGCGCTGGACATACCAGTATAAAAATGAAAATGTCTGTGTATCTGGAAAGTCATTGTAAGTAGCTGATTGTCTGACATATATGATACTTCTAGAAAAAAATGTTTTGAGTAACACTGAAGTTAGACATATCTGAGTACTGCACAGTGTATCCAAATAATATGCTTTTATTGTCTTTGTTCTGCAAGTTCAAGTGCAAATTGTTTTGTTACATCTTTGTTATACTATCATCATCACTAGAGACTCCAATTTTAAATGGAAGACCAAAAGAGTATAGATTTGTCTTTGAATGTCATCTAATATCTACTGAATTATTCACTTGCTGGAGGATATTTACATGGGGTAATGTACCTCACACATGAACATCTGTGCTACTATTCCCAGGTTGTCTAGGCCATGGAAAAGTGAGTGCTGTAGCCCCAAGACTTTCATACCATGTCATTACACAAATACAGTAGCCTTGCTCTTGCTTGAAGGTAGTAATAGACAGGGATACAAAGCATTGGGATTTCTGTTTGTTTTTGTGATTTCTCAGAGCTGTCCAGAGCAAGCCTCCCATACAGAGCAGGACTCTTCCTTCTCATGTTCTCTGTTGAAGGAAAATGCCAGCACTGCTGAGCTCTGCTGCTCCTAGCATAGTTCCAGTCTGCACCCTAAAAATTCTTCCCTCTCAATGGGACATAGTGTGGCATGGTAACAGAAAACTTTAGTTCCTTCCAGC
Organism: Gymnogyps californianus; assembly: GCF_018139145.2. Lineage (NCBI taxonomy): Eukaryota > Metazoa > Chordata > Aves > Accipitriformes > Cathartidae > Gymnogyps > Gymnogyps californianus. The sequence continues at coordinate 134,449,114 of NC_059472.1, forward strand.
TGTTTCTCAGAACATAAGTGAGAAGTATATATACATGATGGAAAGTATGAATTGTTTTCACTTCAGTATTTGACCGTATATCTAGCACGAATGGGAAAGCAGCAGATATACCAACTATTTATATAGCATATATCTGCAAGAAATACATCAAATACTTTTATCAAAGAGCAGCAGTACATTTACACCACTTTCATATTCCTTATTCTACACTATAGCAAACATTAGTAAATAGAAACATTGACAACATGACAATTCCAGCCATCCCTTACAGACCTGTGTAGCCCAGAGGTGTTTATAAAGCTCACTGTTTGGAAACCATTCATTTCTACGTTCACCTAACACCATGCATAATAACGTCCTGGCTTGCGACTGAAACCTTTAGGTGCAACTGAAATACAGCTAACCACCACCACCACCTCCATACTTGTTTAATTATACTAAGCTAGAATTAGGCAGAAATGTGGCTGGAGAATTACTACTGTGCCAGCTATTAAGATGCTTAGTCTGTTGGGTTGGTTTTTTTAATCTTCTTGCTGTCAGGAAAGCATCTCTGTTTAATGAAAGTTGATCATTTTGGTAATTAAAACCAAGTAGGTGCCTTCCAATTCTTAAAGACACTGCACAAAGCCAAAAGTTAAATGCTGTTTTCAAACAAAAACTTGAAGAGAAATTGTAGCCTCTGAGAAGGCGTAAAGACACACACATGCTAATCTTGCCAGCTGGAAATGTTAAATTCCTCTTCAGAAATTAGGCTAATACTCCTTGGAAATGGAAGTGTTTACATAGATACCCTACTTTTTGATGAATCCTACATAAAAGGAGACTCAAAACTGTAAAAATGCATTCAGCATGTTTTCTTTATACTAACAAACTTCCAACTAAAAAAACTATGGTCTTTTTTTAAAAAAAAAAACATCTTAGGTCAAGGGGTTTTGCAGGCAGATTCCTTTTCTCGTGTTCATAGTTTTAAAATCATAGAAGTTTAACAAACCTAAATTACTCATTTTCCACAAACGTATGTATCTAAAACACTGGTCCCCAAAACACTTTCATTCATCACTTAAAACACGTCTTCCCCAGCCACGCACACAATATAGGACCATTTCCAATCAGGACTTACTCTAGCAGTAGCAGAATAGGCTGGTCCTACAAGCACGCATTTGCATGCTTCAGATAACACTCAGCTGTGCAAATCTAACAGATGTAGGGAGAGGATGCTCGCACTTCACAACGAGGTTTATACATCTCCAGAGCAGAACAACTGCTGTCTGTGCCAGCATCTGCACCACGGCCCCTTTGCTGGGCAGTCACCATATGGCAGTATCTCTCATTGACAAAGAACATTTCACTGCAAGCTTGTACCTTCCCTTGGATCCATGCAACTGAAGTCAGGTGAAGTTTCTAAAGTTTCTTATTATGACAAAATACTGATAGCTCTACATGGCGGGGGGGGGGCAGGGGCGGGGAGGAAAAATGTATACAATGAATAAAAATCCAATTACTGCATTGGATAAGCTAATGCATGCATCAGAAATAGCTGCACAATAAACTATGGGGAATAAAACAGTTCAAAAATAAGTATTTTGAGCCAGTTTCCTCAGACTTTCTCTCTTACTCTATTATTGGTATTTGTTCAGCATGTTCTCACAACTAAATGTCATTTTCAGCCTAATTTTTTTAGCAAACAGGAAATAACATTCACAAGTTAGAACATACAGATAAGGGCATTTACTGTGTTGCTACTTCAGCAGCAGTGGTAATTTTTTTTATGAACTAAGTGTCCTGGTTTCAGCTAGGACAGAGTTAATTTTCTTCCTAGTAGCTGGTATAGTGCTGTGTTTTGGATTTAGTAGGAAAATAATGTTGATAACACACTGATGTTTTTAGTTGTTGCTAAGTAGTGTTTATATACTAAGTCAAGGATTTTTCAGCTTCTCATGCCCAGCCAGCAAGAAGGCTGGAGGGGGCACAAGAAGCTGGGAGGGGACACCGCCAGGACAGCTGACCCAAAGAGCTATTCCATACCATATGACATCATGCCCAGTATATCAACTGGGGGAGCTGGCTGGGAGGGGCAGATCGCGGCTCGGGAACTAACTGGGCATCGGTCAACAAGTGGTGAGCAATTGCATTGTGCACCACTTGCTTTGTATAGTTTAATTCTTTTAGTATTGCTATTGTCATATTATTATTATCATTATCATTGTTTTTCATTCCTTTCTGTCCTATTAAACTGTCTTTATCTCAACTCACAAGGTTTTTTTTTTCCTGATTCTCTCCCCCACCCCAGGGGTGGGGGGGGGAGGGAGCGAGCGGCTGCATGGTGCTTAGCTGCCGGCTGGGGTTAAACCACGACAGTAAGCAAAGATCAGCTCGAGTAGGAAGAAAGAAGTCTCAGCACTTAAAAAGTAATAAACTCTTTCTCCTTCCTCTGCTTTCCTCATGCCAGTATTTCACCTTAATAATAAAACATGCAAAAAAAGATCTGGGTTGGTTTTTTTTTTGATCCCATGCAGAGCAGCATGCTGGTATGACTCCAGCACTTTCAACGCACAGCAGCATTAAGTGAACAGAGTTAGACCGGAGACTCTCCTTCTCCATATCCGAGAAGGGTGTCAGGGCGGCACACTTCAGAGCAGGACAGCCAGCTGAAGAGAATTACTGTCAGATCAAATAAGAGAGACTCAAGAGGACAGGGCAAGGATCCAACACCCTTCGTCAAGCTGAACCGTGTCCTGGCGCGCGAGTAACTTCACTGTGGTCAAAGGACTGCACCAGAGCAAGGCATTACTCAGTCAGAACAAATAAAAACCAAATGAACAGGAAAAAAAGTCTGATTTTTCTCATTCTTTAGATTATCCAGGAAAGTAAATTATAGTAGGTCATGTCTTCTTGTTGTTTATAGTTAAAAGTACCAGCAGCTAATCATAGAAAAAGCAGTTAGGCCATCTATTTTAGTCAGAAGTGCATGAACGATTTATTTCTCTCCTTAATCTGATTCTGTACATGCCGTCTGAGGTGTCACTGCGCTGAGATGAAATTTAAGCGGCATTAACATTTGAAGTTTGCATACTTATACTTGGGGCTTGGAAACAGGAACATGCTTTACCAGAGTATTCATTCTAATGACAAATAAAGTATGAATACAATTTGCCCACAGATGCCTGAGGTAGATTCATGCTGCTTACTCATGTCGTCGCTCAGGAACAGGAAGCTCAGAAGAATTTT